>NC_091134.1:12454443-13100662 GCF_041381155.1 Argopecten irradians | reverse complement strand
ACGGGTTGTCACTACATTTCAAGTTACACCACAGTCCTGTTTTTTAGACGTTTCGTGTTGTCATACAATGGTTCTATGCTATCACAGAAAATTGGGCTATGCAACTATCGCCCATTACTTAAAACACTGTTCTAGTGCAATACAGGCATATTTGTTAACGTCACGGTCGGCGTAACAAAAGATTAACTGAATTTATTTTAAGTCGAAGTTGGGAAGAAGACATAGATTGACTATCAATAAGATACTGAATAGATTCACTCGTAACCAAGAGCAATAGGAAAATAAAAGTAAATATCTTTTTAGACAATTAATGTCTCGATTTTATTAAGATCTTGTTAGATGCTAACTTTAAACAAAAAAGAACAGAAAAACGCCGCTTATGTTTGCGGAACCGAAGGTTCCAACTTGCTTGCACATGATTAAGTAGCCGTGATAATATCGTTGGGTGTTAAACGCGACATTATGATCAAATAACCAGTTCTAATTTTCTTTGAAGTTTATCAAGTAAAATTTGAGGCTTATTATTCGATTAGCATGTACTAATATTTGTATTAAGCGATAAGGCGATATAGCTTGACATACTTCCCGTGTGATGCTTTTATAATCTATAGATTCAGGTTTTGTATATTGTTTCACCTTTGATGCCATTGTTTGTCAAATTGGGAATAGATGGGTTTATCCACAAAGGCTTATTTTAATAGATTATTCATAACGTTTCGACTCCCATTATCCCGAAGCCTTTAGTAAGGTTCTGTATATGTTTCTGCATGAGAAGCCTTGCATGTTCACTTCCCAGCAGGTGTAGCGAGTGTCCTATGTCAATATACGGATGTGTAGTAAACAGTTAAACGACAGACAGACCTGGTAGGGGACAGAGTGATTCAGGTAAGGCTATATCGGTATGGATCTTAATGGTTATGGATTGATACATACATGTGCTGGGATATCTTAAACTATCGAGACTGGGTAGGTGAATACTAGTAATACATACTACATTGCGTGTTTTGTAGCAGTTAATAGGATTTTCGTTGCTTCCAAATAGGAAGGCGGTATATAGAATATTGAATTGTAATTAAATAATACTATAATGTAGCATGTAGTGATATGAAAAAGTAGATTTCAATTTATCCTGCAACGGTCACACATAGTGACGGATAACTACTGTTTAGTGAATGAATCTTTCCTAAGTCTAGCACCAAAATAAACCTTGTATTGTAATATACTTAGTATGTATTCTCTATATACTAATCTAGTATAGAAATGATATTGTACAGTACACATAATATGTATAAAACCTGCTTAAGTGAAAACCTTTATAAAAAGACTCCCTTAGTTAAGTTGACCATGCTATTGGGGCCCTAAGTAGTCAATTTCAATACAACCTGACCTGTGTATACCGACAACCTGATTGGTAAGACAATTTACCGGTATAGACAGGTCTTGTTGTATATAGTAGTACACTGTATAAAGTATAGAAAGAGTGTTTTTGTCGGTTTGAATTTGCATACTAATATCTAAGTATGTCTGATGTCGTATTTCATGCCGTCGTTTTGGCTTGTACATTAAATTTTCTTCTTCTTGTCCAAACACTACACAGTCAGGCTTCATTAATGCAAAAATAATCTCTATTACTGCAGTTCAAGGTAAGTGTTTTTGGTTTGAAATACATTGTAACTCATTGGAGAAATGAATGTATAATCAAATAGGTATTGAACCTGAAAGACGCAAAATAGTACTTCAGCTTATATCATAAGGCCCTTTTGTATTCGTTATTATTAATAAGTATGTGGTTCAGCTCTGGTATTGACATTTCTATCTATGGTGGGGGAAAAAAAGCAACAGTAATGCTAATTGTTGTTCAAAAAACTATTTACTATATGACGCCATGTCGCATTCGTCCTCAGCGGGGGGGATCCATCTACATGAATATTGTCATTAAGTGAAAAAAACTACAATTACAAATATGTAGGGTCGATGAACGGCAGCATGATTGTGACAATATGAAGTCATTGTCGGGGAAAATGTTGCAAGGCTTGTTTTTCGTCACTATTATTCCATAGTTGCATGCATATTAATGAAGTTAATAACAAACAAAACATAAACCAATCGATATCATCGTATTAGTAATGGTAGAAACCATTTTGCTTTGTAAATACGCTATTTGATATATGCATTTAATGTTGATATTAGTACAAACTTTCGAGAATGTAATTCGTATAACTGTTTGTATTAGCTTACGCGCATCACTTAATCGCTAATGTTACTTTTTTGTATTTCATTTGCGCAAAATAATATTTGCAGACTACATGCGTTGCGAATTCATACAACCTTTTTTTCTGTATCACTCAATGATTTTTTTTCGAAGTAAAATATATATATGTTTGCAAGTACATAATTCTGAGAATATAACGAGAAATAATCATCATGTCAACGAAGTTGTTCAGATCAATCAACAATTTCAATGCTCGTATTTTGACGTCGGATTATCGCATGAATTTCCCATAAACGATGAAAAAAACACAATTCATTATTGCCCATGATTAACATATATTTGTAGCGGGTCGAACTTCATACCAGGAAAGTACTATATCTAGCTCCACTCTATTCGGTCTCATATAAGCAGTAGCATTTCCTTTGTTATTATTTTATCATTGGCGCTAATTTTATCGTGTGAAAGACAATATTTGTCGTCCATTCGAAAGGAAATAGTCAAAAGACAACATACCTGATATCCACTACCATATTGGTGATTAAATTAATGCATTCAAACGCCGTACTTGTTATCGACGACAATAAAATCCATAAATACACTTTGCAATCGTGTTCAAAGTTCAAGGTACAATGTTGTAATTTTTTATTTTAGACTGTAGCATATCGATGATAAAACGTTTTTACTGAGTTTTCTTAGATTTCTAAATGTTCTTTTCGTCCGAAAGTTGGGAGTCCAATACATAGTGATTGTAGTTATTATGGAATGATTTGTACGCATGTGGTTCATAGCCTGGAACTCCTGACTCCAAAATCAACTATTGCGAAGCACTATATTAATAGCACATATAAAACAAGGCAATGCCATTTTAAAGTTGGAAATAGCTTATGATTAGAAATATGTTTAATGTTTGAATGTGAGTGGTAACGTTCACACGTCAGTGTTGTCAGGACACAGAAATCAAGTGCATGTTAGTTTTTACATGGATATATAATCAATAGAAATGTTTGCTTCCAGATAGCAACATTTAATAGAAAGTTCATGAACTATTTACCAATATTACCAGTAAAAACAGGGACCTTACTTTATATGTTCACAGTCACCCAGGACATATCTCAATACACTGGTGATCACACTATAAACACGTATAAAATGACCAATCATTTATCTTGTATTTTGATGTTTAAATAAAATGATCTTTCACAGTCACTGACAGCTGGCATAGAGCCCTCATTGTCTTGTAGCTAGTCGTAAAGTACATTTTATAGTCGTAAAGTACATTTTATGTTTATAATTTGACAGAATTTCTTGTTCAGGCTGTCTTTATAAGCCATTAGCAGTATATTAAGTATACGCTGTCTTGTCGTTTGCACAAAAAGAAATATCGGTATCGGATTTAACGAGTTTTAAACGAGTTATTGTTCTTTATTGACCTGCGCTTGTGTATCAATAATTGCGACACATACCGGTGTTACGGGCATTGTTAAGCTCTCAGTTAAGTAATCCCTAGCACATTCACCTTAAAGGAATGTAAATATCTATAAAAGACAGCATATGTGCATTGATTTTACGTCGACATCTGGTTGCTGGGACTTGATTTCCCCGCGGATTGATATATCAGACTCTCAACACTGCTTAACATTTTCAAGGTGACTTTACAAAAGTATCTTTGGGGATTTGTTTAGGTGTTCAGGATGTCAATATTTGTTCTTTATCAGATAATGTTTGATGACAACGTGTATTGTTTCCGTGAAGTTAATATTGATGAAGATATCTCATTTTCATAATTGGAAATCGATCCAAACACGTTATTTCCTATATATACACTATGTACGAATATACATATATACAATAATTAGATATATATATGTACATAATGTATTGCACTTGATGTCTTGGGGATGTTGTTGTCTTTGTTTATGCTATTCATAATATATATTCTAAACAAGTGATCTACACTCTTGTATGTAACACGTAACTCTATCATGCACAGTGGACAGTGTGTACTTGCTGAACCAGTAGCACAAGCGAACCATTTTATTTTTTCTGTTTCATCATGCTAGTCACATGATGCTTACAGAATTTAAATTTTTCCGTCCTGTGCAGTCTTTCTTTTAAAGGTCCAATATAGGTAACTTTTGACTAAACTGTATATTGGTCTTCAAGCTGTAAATATAACTCATAGCTAATACAGGGTCTAGGTCAATGTATGAGAATCAAAGTCTTCCTCAAAGTGGTCAGCACTCGTGTATTTACATCTGACGGGGCAGTGTTCGGGTGATTTTGATCGAGGAAAGGAAACTAAATTAAATTAATGTCTTACACTCACAATGCAGTGGTTAGAGGCGCAAGTTTTCCTTGCCGATTAATCAGACTGTTGGATTATTCTTGAAGAGACAATCTTGTTGAAGAGATGGTTTGGTGATGAATGCTCAAAAAAGTTTATCCTTGTTGAGACGTTTTGGGCATAGAGTGAGATTTTGTGTTAATGAAGGGATGGTTTGGTGGGGCATTAGTTAACGTCTCGACTGCGTGTGTCTTCTTCAAATGCAGTAGTATAAAACAGGTCCATTCCCCTAAACTACCAAGACCGCAAAACATACACCAGCATAAATAAGCAACAGGGACATCGCGGCGGAGATATTGGAATCGACAGGAATTTACGACTATCAAAAAATCCCTCATACGCTTGAAGGATTACGACTTTCTAGAAGAATAACAATCCAATTAGGATATTGGAGCTAAAGGTCCTTCCAATTCCAGTAATTACGTGCGCTTCTTTGGCCTCTATAGCTCTCGGGGTGTTCAATTATTCCGGATAAATATCTTTATCCTCATTTAAACGCAGGTCAGTCCCAATTGGAATCCAAATCAGATTCACGAGTGTTTTTTGAGGCTTCTATTCCAATAGGGATAAACATCCGCATGAAATGTCAATCAATTAATCTACAATCTTACCAGATTTGGGGTTTTCCTTAGGGAAAGGGGTTGGGGGGAGTAGGTTCGGGGGAAGGGTTGTTCCAACAAGAGATCATAGTGGTCGTGTGTATTTTAACATAATTATTTTCGAAACGAAGAAATTAATTAAATGGATATTTTGTTATTTTATTTTTGAATCATTGCAATCTACTGAAAGCTGACATTTACTTTTAATTAACTACAGGGGAGGTTTAATGTGTTTTAATTGTAATGATTGTGCGATCGATTTGTTTCATTACAGGTAATAAAATTTTAAAATAAATATGAAATTTTGTTGAAATATTCATTATATATATATTCATAGTATTCAAATTGAGCAAATTTAGTGGGATACTATTGCACTCTCTCTAAGTTGCCGCATTGTTTGTGGGCCTCATATCTCCATAGCCTCATGATGCTAACTTGCGTCAGACAATACAACAAAATATGGCAGATTTATAAACATAATGATCAGTGAGCTGAAAAATCTATAATACATATGTAAATGCTTATACAGCGAGCTAGAAAAAGGACAGTGTGTCATAAATCGATAGAATTAGACTGTGTATGAAATAGACTGTGGACATTAATTCATTTTGTGGAAAGCAAACATTTGATATATGAGAGTGATAAGCAGATAGAGACAACAGGATAACTGCCTTCCGAAAAACAAATGCTCCTGATGTTGCGCATGTGCTTATCATAAAGAATGTTGAACGATAAAAATTATGAGATATCACTATTGTCACTTATATCTACACCAAATGTGTTGCGAGAAAAACCGTAGAAAGTTCAGTATCGCGTGCCATCTTTGAGTACATTTATACTTAAAGATGCTCCACAGCCGACAGAACATAAATGGTATTCATTATTTGAACAACAATTGGTGTTAAATCGTGTATATATATGTCTAATTAACACAAAAAATAATATAAAATAATTTATTTTGCCTTTAGTGCATGCGAAATCAGTACATCATTCCATAAAGGATAGAGTGCGACGGATTCTTTTCCGGATGCAATTAATTATTTTTGATATTTTTTACTTGAAGTAAAATTAGAAGCTCTAATTTTTCAACGATGGTAATGGTGTAAAGTAAGTAACTTTTGTAACTGAAGAAAAATACCAAATCGTCTGCTGCTGTTTTTGACAGTGAAAAAATACCATTTGTCAGCGGTGGAGCATCTTTAAGATACGATATCATTAAAGCTACATAATACAACTTTTATATCTCTATACAATAATGAGCAATGGTGTTTTTTGTTTCAATACGCATGTTTGAAAGTTTTGTTAAGAACTTTTAAAAACCTTTTCAAACATTGACGTTTATATAACCCATTCAAATTACACCTTATTCGTATTGCTAATGCAAAAAAAAAAAAAAAAAAAAAACATATATAATGGTGTAAAATGGTTGTCACAATGATATTAATTCCAACTTATCAATAGGTTGATTAGTATTTTGAATATTTAAAAATATTAACGAAAAATATTAACGTAACTCCTACTTAACTGTTGCGAATATGTATTACGTGCAACCATCCATGGCTGATGACGGTTCACTGAATACCTAGATTTACATTTATGATAGTCCTTCGTTTGCATATCTGGATACTTCCATGAAAGTATCGCTATGAATACTTATTTTGCGAATAGCTCATGCAGGTATTCGCGGGAAAAAAAATTAGGCAGTCTGTTTCTGGCAACTACTGGGTATTTTTGAGAGTATGGATATTACAAGTACAATGTAGTTTTGTTGTTGTCAATCTGTCATGCCTCTCTAATGAACGCTTCTCCAAAACAAACCCTATTAAGAACATACATTCACCACAAACAGACAGGCGAAATCAGTATGTGCTATAAGTATATAGTGAGTATCGTCATCCTTTCATGAATGTCCAAAATATCAATAAAATCAAGATCGCCAATCACTTGGGATTTATCTTCAGTATTGCCTAATATTGACTTACTTTCCATGAAAATTGCCAAAAAGTAGATGACTGGAAACCTATAAGCTTATCTAATTATACAGATATTTTCCTTTATTTTATGTTTGAATGGTGACCATAGATGTAGTACAATCAAAACACGTCCTTATACGAGTAAACGTACTTATTTATTACGTAATTTCACACAAAATGGCTGCATTTTAACCGGTGTATGTTTCTGAAGCATTTCTTTTATATTTACAGATGACTTTTGATGGGAAAGACTACAACTGCCTTCTTCATCATGGATCTTTACACTTTGGAAATAACCACTTTCTATTGGATAATAATTATCTGCTCCAGCATTATTGTCCAATCACATGCTTCGTCTGATCTGAACTTGGCAGCCGCCATTCCATATGATATTGTTACTCCCTCACCTAAAGACCCTATGAACATCATACCTTATATGGTAACGACCGCGTCCCCCAATGAAAATGATATTCTGAAAGTCACGTGGGAAAACAGCACAACATCATCCATAGCAATAAGTTGGAAATTTTCAAAAAGTTACAGAACAAATGGCACTTTCCTTGGAACACGTTTGGAATATTTCTTGAAACATGGGAAGTTCAGATCTCACATACTTCGGCCATCAATTCACTCATTCGTGTTTGAAAGTCTCAAGGTTGCTACGACTTATAGATTTTGTGTTACTGCTTTTGAAAGTGTCACTGACGGTTTGACGAGTGACACCCTAGAGCATGCGCGGTGTTTCCGGTTACAAACCATCCCTTACATCCGCCGTGACAGTGTGCTTATCCTACTGCTTACATTAAGCTATTTCCTGTTCATGGGATGTATAGGATATTCACAATGGCGCCGACGGGTTGCGTACATTCGGAAGAGAGTTCGACGCGCATGTGAAAACTCTTCGGAACCCACCACGCCTGTTTTACGATGGAGAGAAGTGGAAGAACGACAGCGGCTATGCTTTCCTAGTTCCATAGAGGAACCACCTCGAGATCTCTGATTTAATCGAAAAATACGTATTCTATGACGACATCGTTACGTTATACGTAGACGCCATGATATCAGATCTCATTATGTAGACAGCACGTGACTACATAAACACATGACGTCAGAAGCTCACGTGGTATGTTTAGTGCCAGGGTACATAATTTGTTTCATTTACGTATCTAACTATTACCATCAATGCGTTATTTATATCGATCATTTATTTCCATGATGTTTGACTTCATAGTGACGTCATAGGTATGATCAGACGTATTACGTATTGTTTTTAACGAGAGTGAGATATCGTTATAGCTAATGTTACTGCTGTGTGCTCTTTATGATGCATGTTTGTTTGAAACTTTTTATTGTATATCAATCATCATTATCAAATAGTGCTATTAGTATAATGTATTATATCCGTAAGACTTGATAAAGTGTATGTTAAAGATAGTCTATGATGTACAAGTATCATATTTATTCATATTTGATATGCTAATTTTGTCAGGGAGAAGGTTTCAGTCTGCATTTTGATTTAATATTCGCACAAAATGTTAACCATATTTCTAACGCCTTAATGTTCGATATGTCA
Source organism: Argopecten irradians (assembly GCF_041381155.1). Lineage (NCBI taxonomy): Eukaryota > Metazoa > Mollusca > Bivalvia > Pectinida > Pectinidae > Argopecten > Argopecten irradians. Next base: position 13,091,961 of record NC_091134.1, on the reverse strand, counting down.
ATATGATGATGGTAAAATGTCAGCAAGCCTGTTTCGTCCTCCAGTTGTATATTGCCACATAAATATGACAGATGAAATGTGTGATTGTAACCTAACTTGATACGGGCTTATTTCGTTGTAACCAATCTTTGATCTGTTTACGATTTACAAAATAATTGTTACATTTTAAATAAATTTCATTTTCATTTTCTTTATCTTCAATGGATTAATCTATCTACCTTATCTTCAGAAATGAATGAGAGTCATTTCCCCTACGTTTTATTGGTGTCTTTGGGAAGATCTGGTTGTGTAAAAGTTTGAAACTTGCTGTCAACAAAATACACGATTGCCAGGAAACAAACTTTCAATCATAACATCAGTTTAATATGATAGGAATGAACTGTTGAACTTACATTAATATATCTTTATACATGGATCATATTTATTAGTGATGAAATGCAGAAATTTCTTTGATTGTTTCCATTTTGCCGTGTTCTATGAAATTAGCCTACTTATGTATCTAGACATGATAAAACAAGTGTATGTACTTTCTACAGTTTGTTCATGTATGTCTAATAAGAAATCTCAGTAATAAGATTTTGAAATGTTTACCAGATATTCGATCTTCTAGTGATTCAAAGAGACCAAATTGTTATATTTATGTATTGATATACATAATGCTAATATGCTTTGCTTCACATTTGATTTTTTTTTATTTCAGTGCAATTTATATTATCATCATTGTGTTGTGTTCACAAAACCTTTTTCTCGATATTTTTGAAGAACAAAAACTGAAGTGAATTTTCAAATACAACCTTAATAATCAATCTTAAGTTTATAATTACATGCTATTGGACAAATTAAAGTAAATAATGCGATGCAATTATCCGCCTGAATATCAAATAATTTTTGCTGCCAATCGAATCTACTTGTACGCTGGGCCGACAACTATAATTTTGTTCTCAAAAACAGTTGGCAATAATCATACGTTTACTGCATTCAGCAATGAGACGAAGTCTCAGATTTTGATTGGAAACCGATGTTTGAAATGTCAATGCTTATTCGTAAGAACTATGAAGTAGTCTGTGTGTGTAGCCTCATGTAGATCATAATTCATTAATGTTTCGAAGAAATATGCAATTTAGAATGAGAACAACAATCTCGTCTCGTATTGTAGAAAGTGGTCTCATACATATGTATTTGTGCATTGTTATTTTATCTCTTGTTTTTTTATTATGGATAGAAATATATATATGTACAGTTGTTTATTGACAAAAATGTATGATTTTATTGACTATTTGTGCAAACAAAATAGTTCTACTTATGGATCCCAGTGGGTTTCATTTTCAACCAATACTAATTAAAACTCGATTACAAGATCTCACTTATCGTGACCATTAATATGCGGTTACTAAGGTTGTGTGCGCATGTCACATATGTTTCACCATGACAACAGGACGACGCCCTTGGAAATCCGTATTTGCATATTACAGAGTTCTATATCTTCCTAGTTGTTTCGTCAATACTTTGTGAGCAAAACTTATGACGCTCTACTCATAGAAACATGACGTAACAATCGATACCTACCTGAAAGGGCAGCTTACTCCGTAATATGCAAATATAGAATTCGGATATCCCAATATCAAATATCTCTTATATCCTGCTTTAGTTTTCATCCTATTAGATACATTGTAGTTAAATAATTGTACATTGTATATTGTATGTATGTGCATTTATATCATCATTTATATGTGTGCATATCGATTATTTGTATAGAATTGCATGTTTTACTGTCCGAACGAACAACTTTTTAGCAAAACAAATAAGCGTGAATGGGATTTAGAGGGTGTCAAAGTGAGACTGTAAGAATGACAAATCATGGAGGAATATGTGGTTTAGCCTTGCAAAAATGCACTTATATAACGCTGTGACAGGGACACATTTTCATTTGATGATGCTAATCGTGCGTCGACGTCTATATATACCGAGACTAAGTTTGTTTTGTTACCACAAGTTCACCTAAATAATTTTGTTGTCATTGTTGACATAATATTAAATATTTTCGGAAAATGCTGTCTGTATACAAAATAAATTTTGGATGGGATGGAAATTTGTCCTCAGTATACAAATTAAAAGAAAGTGAAAGATTAAACTGAGTCGGTTGCACTGTACTTTTAGTTTTGTATCAATGAATGATAACGTTAATATGTGAAAATTGCATATTAGTATTACAAACTGAACATTACTTAGAAGCATTGTTACTATTTATGGATGTTTTGTACAGCACAAATGTATTCATATAACACTTTTATAAATTTGTTGACTAAGATGTCTGTATCTAAAAACGAAGCAAATGTTAAGTATATATATAAAGTTGTTGGATAATGTTGGTGTACAAGTATTGCATTTGTGATTATGAATCGTGTATCGTGAATTAGAACTTAGCAGTTCAATTTGTTAATTGCGTTTTTACAGGTTGGATTTAGATAATAAAATGTTAGAAAATAAGAAATGTTTCCGTTAGAAAATACGCAATGTTTAAGTTTTTTCTTATTGCTAGTACATCGCCATTATGATTTACCAGAGTTATTTCCCTTAGTTTCGCTCCGTCAGTACTGACGGAGTAAAACGAAGGGAAGTAACTTTGCTAGAACTGAATGGTTGAGTGCAAACATACTATATTACATTATGACAAACTGTAAATCGGTTCTTATTTCCATAACTCTCTGGTCAAAGAAAAACAGTATTACAGTATGAATTTATAATCGTATTATATAGTTTTATTATATTTTCTTACAATTAGTATATACCGTATGTAAAATACTTTTGTGAGCACATTTTATACCGTAAAGATTATATCAATATTCAACACAAAATTGTTCGAGATTTCGTTACTTTTGCAAATTATATGAATAGTCACAATAAAACTTTTCCTAAACAAATATTTGAAATGAAAATTAAATTCAAAAAAGTTTGAATTCTACATGTCTTATTTAAGTGATACAAAAATTAATTATAATTTGTGCAAATAGATTCTTCAATAGGGTTTTATCTGTATATAACAATACTACCTGAGTTTGGATCACATTTCAGTAAGAAATATGTTGTGTATAACCATGAGTTTTCATGATAATCTCTATCTCACATACAGCTACGTCGACTATAAAACACAATTATTTCAAAAGGTTATTTTAAAATTATAAAGACACGCTGTAGTCTAATTCTAAAGTAAAACATAGATTTAGATTATGCTTCTTTTTAATTCCATTGTATCTATTCATCTTATTTTGATTTCTCAGAAAATCGTTGATATTTCAGGGACCAGTTTCACGAACATTCCTTAAAATGAATCCCTTAACTTTGAATTCTCCACAAGAAAGCATTGCAGATTTTAAGAAAGGCTCCTTAACTTAAGATTGTTTCCTTAACTTCTGTAATGCTATCCTGTGGGGAATTTCAATCTAAGGGATTCCTTAAATTATGGAATGTTCACGAAACTGGACCCAGATCGCACGGAACCCATGCTGATCAGCTACGTATATGCTAAATGGTCCAATGGCGGTAGTTGTCCAAAGCCACTGTGGTTGACATTTTACACATGAAAGATTAACTTTCTTGTTTTAATGTTTTGTGTCGTTGATAAGAGGAAAGAAAAATGTGAAATATTTTCCTTTGAACTCAATTATAAGATCATGAAATACACTATTGGAATAAAATCAGTGCGGTAAAAACTATTACGTCATCATTTTATGTGTACATTCACCAGACCATGGTAAACACTCTGTAAAATTTTATGAAAAACACATTATGTTTTCGAAGTGAATCATCCTTTCGAAATAAAATCGCTTGGTGAATTTACGACCTGAATTCTTGTCCGATTCTTGCTTCAAATTTTTCTGATTATTTTTCCATTCTGCATAATGAGGAAGATATTCAGTACAATTTGCAGCAAAAATAGGACCACAACGCGGGTCGAAAATTCACCCAGCAATATTACTTTAAAAGGATAAATCACTTTGAAATTTGGAAAAAAAAATAATGTGTTGAATTTGGTAATGTATAGGACATGTGTCCTTATGTGTATCAGTGGAATTCTAATAGTAATAAACTTCATTTATCAATTTTGTTGTTGTGTTTGAGTCTGTTTATATAAGTACATGAATATAGAAAAATGGCTAAAGTAATCGTTTTAGTCGAAACGAACTTCGGATTAGCTAATTCCTCTTCAGAGGAGGGTCTATACATTCATAGCAAAGTGTGTAATACACATCTTGACGTTATTCAGTGTTGTAGAAACAAACTAGCAGTCGCATTTTAAAGAAAACCGTATTCTCCACAATCATTAAAATTCATAGGCACATTTGTACGAAACAGCGGCTAACCTTACGATCTCTGAGTTATTCCAGGAAGAACCATGTCGCGCTGCTACCATTAAAATTTCATGGCGTCTATTTCCAAGTAGGATAGAAATAAACTTTTAAAAAAAAAGCTTCTAGTCTGTAAGATACATCGACTTTTTGGTAAAATCGATAAAATAGCCGTCACAGTTCTGAAAATGAACTCGCAAATGAACGCTGGGTGATTTGTAATATTTGCTTGATTTTGAATACATCTCCACATTCGGTTTTTTATATATATATCATTTTGGCCTTGATGCAAGTGATTTTTTAATTTTTGGTTTCTGTTTAATTTTTCTCAAACAAACAAAAATCAATAACTTCAAAACTGAAAACAGTTTGCGTTCTTTTACGAAACATGCACCTTAAATCGGTGTTCAACGCACTGTCATGCAAGGTACTCAAATCGTATCCCCGTTGTCAAAGGTCAAGTAAGGTTGGTTTTGTATTATTATACATACTATGTACTTCTCTGAACGATATTAACTAAATAATTCAGAACAAAATGGCTCGTTCTCCATTACGAAAATGCAATGGTGACATTTACCTAAAGGTCATACATTTATGTCAAACCTGTCTCATTCAAACACCTTATATGGGTTTGGGATTTATTAGTTTAAACAGTGTATTAACAACCAGGGTCATGTAACGATGTGCCAGTTTTGTTGGTGGAGGAAAGCCGGAGTACCCGAAGAAAAACCACCGACTAGCTGTCAGTACCCGGTAACTGCCCCACATGGGAATCGAACTCGCGACCCAGAGGTGGAGGGCTTGTGGTAATATGTCGACACATCTTAACCACTCAGCCACCGCGGCCCTCATACCCTATAATGATGAAGTTTTGATTCTGATATTTAGATCGCTGAAGGGAAAAATGAAAATCATTTTTAATTCATAAAAGCTTATTAACATTTCAAAGCGTATGTTATAAATCTAACTACATACCGCGAGCCAATAGATGCGAGCAATAAATTATTATTATTACTATTTTTCACGATTTAATGACTCACTATGTTTAGAAATATAAAAATTGTAATTTTAACGTCAGAGCATTATGTCTAAATCAACGGTCTAAGATGAACGTATGTATTTTGCTTCCTGGTGTAGTGGAATTCCTTTTTTCTACGCCGTATATATAGTTACAACGACGGCCTGCGTTATAAGCTATAACTTATCTACTTTTGTCGAATTGTTCAAGAGGTGGGGATTATTGTAGCATTTACAGTTATCAATAAGCAACGGACTCAACCAAAATTATCCAAACTTTTTTTCGCATTTATATTTTTTCTTAAAAATAAGTAGTTTTGGTTCAGATGTGTACGATTATATGCACTGTTTGGTAGCTTGCTATTGGGATAGTACAATTTCTTCAATTTTACACAATCATAAGTTATTACCATACAACAGCAAAACTTGCCGCCACTATCACGCATTTTTTCGTATTATACTAGAATACTTTGATAAAAAGGGGTTGGTTTTTTTGTATCAATGGTAACCTGTTTCAAGGAAGACAACTCCAGAATTATCAAAAATAAAGAAGGTAAATTATGTATATGAAGAAAGACAACTCTCCATTTTAAGTAGCAATGCAAATAAAAAAAATCTTTTGATAGCTTTTAAGGAGGCGAGACTGCTACAAAATGTATCGTCTCATTAACGGCATTTTGTATAGTTGTGTAGGGTGACTTTGAAAGGAAAATTATCGGTCTTTCCAACAGTAGTAATTGCTTTTATGAAGACGTGTCAAAAATGAAAAAATTTAGTCGCTAAAGCTATGTGGCGTAGAAGTTTTGTCTTGGGAGATTTCCATCCATTATATGAATAGAATTATGTAGAAGACGCAATTTACTGATTTTTGATCTAGACCACTAAAACATAAAAAACACTAAGGTCAATCTGGTGGGTCCATTTTTTTTTTTTTTTTTTTTTTTTTTTTTTTTTTTTTTTTTTTTTTTTTTTTTCTTTTTGATTCGATATCGGAAATTCTATTTTTGATGTCATGAATTTATAAACACTTTCCGTGATCACAAATTCTAATTCTGATATCGAGAATTTTAATTATGACATCGACTATTCTAATTCTTTTATTGGAAATTCTGTGTTTCATATCATGAATTAGTCAAATGTTTTTGATATCGGAAATTGTAATTCTGATATGGGGAAATGAATTTCTATGGAGAGAGATTATTGTAAATTGATATGTCAGTGTGATTTCTTAAAGATGCTCCACCGCTGACAAATGGTATTTTTTCTCTTAACAGGAGCAGTCGATTAAGTATTTGTCTTCAGTTATAAAAGTTACTTACTTTACATAATTACCACCATTGAAAAGTTTGAGCTTCTAATTTTAGTTCAACATAAAAATATTAAAACTAATTAATTGCATCTCGAAAAAAATCCGTGGCACTATGTCCTATATGGAATGAAGTACTACTTGCGCATGCGCCAAAAGCAACATAAAGTGTTTTATATTATTTTTTGTGCTAATGAGACATATATAATTAAGCACAAATTATTGTTAAAATAATGAGTATCGTTTAAAAAAAATATGCTCTGTCGGCGGTTGAGCATCTTTAACGTTTCATTCTGATCATGAGTATCCTTGAAATCCAACTGTCCTTATATTCACCCATGAAAAAATTCATCGCAAAACTGAAAGCACTTCAGGAGAAAATAAACTGACAAAACATAGGCCTGCAGAGACCGATATCATCAGTATTATTTCTCGAAGAAAACAAGTAAGAGTTGTCTCCCATCGTACGTTAAGGCTGAGGTTTAACCAAACGAAAGTCATGTCAAATATTGTAACACAGGGTGTAAGTTCCATAGAGTAAATATGCTTCTGTACGGAAGCGTATTAGGCTCACATAAGAAAACACTTTTTTGAGGATAACGAAAATGTTTTATTTGCGCGGCCTATGTGAGCCTATTACGCTTCCGTACTTTTGTGTTCATATGTGGCAAACACACATGTATGGTTGTTGATATATAAACAAGAGGGGCGTAACTTCTTTTGGACCAATTTAGTTTAGGATGCCGCAGTAGAGACCCTTAAAGAAATATTTTCCAGGTGTGCAAATACAGGATTAATTGTTTCACGAATACATTATGTAAAGCTTGTTTGTCCTTGGTGAGATGTACTCGCATCTTCATCCTCGATACTCAAAGGGTTACCTTCACTGTCGTTATATCCACCCCTTGTGTCTAAAATTGTTTGTTTGTTTGTTTGATTTATTAACGTCCTATTAACAGCTATGGTCATGTAAGGAGTGCCTCCCATGTGTACTGGGAGACTGCGGTATGTTCGTGTTGTGTCTTCTTGTATAGTGGAACTGTTGCCCTTTTTATAGTGCTATATCACTGAAGCATGCCGCCGAAGACACCAAGCAACACACCCCACCCGGTCACATTATACTGACAACGGGCGAACCAGTCGTCCCACTCCCTGTATGCTGAGCGCTAAGCAGGAGCAGAAACTACCACTTCTATAGACTTTGGTGTGTCTCGGCCAGGGGACAGAACCCAGAGCCTTCCTCACAGGGGCGAACGCTCAACTCAAGGCCAAAAGTGAGGCGGTGCCAAGGGAGGCATTAGGAAAGATAAAGTCAGTTAGGAAGAAGAGAGAAGAAAAGATCCTAAATTTAGTCGCCTTTTACGATCATGCAATAGGGGCAGCAGGTACAATTCTAACGCCCTACCTGCAGGGCCAGTAAAAAAGACCAATCACAGGCCTGTGGAAGTTACATTGATGAATACGGAGAGCGACACTCAATAGCTACAAAGTCAGCCATAATATACCGTTATTCGATATTTCATGTACAACAAAGGAACAAATTAACTACCCATCCGTTGTCGTACACAGATCCTTCAGTTTTACTACATGTATGAGATAGTCATGAAGTGGATATTACGACTGAAATAGTAAACCAAAGAATATCGAGGATGAGATATTCCATCCCTGTGTAAACTACATTTATTGAGAAATTTAATTATTATGACCATTGAAAATCTATCGATCGACAATCATTTAAATGTTCTACTTAAGCCTTTTCCCACTGCCCATACAATCCTTGAACTTTCGACCACATCTCCAAACATGAATTGGTCACATTTATAGTACCCGTCTTAAACTGGGAACAATGGACTGATTTTACTCTGATAATGCTCATCCCTAATCTTATCAATTTGAGGCGAGTTCGGGGAGAAATCCTTGATATCAGAAGCGCAATAAACTACACTCGCTCCAATAACAGCGGATCACAACCATCCATAACGACAGTCACGTGACAAATGGCGGTTAAAGACAGCAGAAGAAACATTCATTGTTGTCCATGACGAGGGACAATATAAAACCAAGGCCATATGCGGAACTACAATACGGCGTGTGTTAGGGAGAAAGGGTTCCTCACCAAAGCCCATGGATAGATTGAGTTCAAATCCATTCATCATTTTGTAACAATATGTCAACAGCAATTTATCACAATGAATGATTTCGTTTAGCATGAGATATTGACTTTATGGATAAAGTAAAGAAACCCATGGCCATATGCATGGCCATTTCTTTGCTATAAATACTAATACCTTATTTGATACATTTTTTACAAATTTTCAATCCATATTATTGAAAATATGAAATTATTTTATTTGAGATTGTCTATTACAAGATTTGATACTTCCATAATTTTTAGAATTTTAAATTTTTAAATATGGCGTGAAAGATAAACAAAGATATACTTTCTTTGCTTGCAGGCTAATAAACGCTCAAGTTCCTTGTCGATAGAAGTTTTTTTTAACTATAACTGGATTTCTGTAGAATCTTTTTCCATTGACATTTTCTGCCTTAACAGGAAATTTATCAGTCCATATATGGCTGCGCCCTAAACTTCACACTAGGCCCATAACTCAATTACAGTATCACGAAGTACAGATCAGCCAGCGCAGATAAAGTTACACATTATATCTCTGTCGCTTAGATAAATTCACCCTAAAAGAACACCAGAACATGATTCACTTCTACGTACTTAACACTCTTTACACTCCCCCGGGGACTTCAAACATGATTATAATCGGTTATCGATTACTTTTTCCTGTTTCACACATTGTACGACAGCTCAGAGGGACAGGAAACCAAACTGTAGTCTCTAAACATTTCGTACTTCCGGTGTATGCACGTACCTCATGCGCATGTTTAAAGTAACAGTAAGTTTGCTTTAGATGAATTCCAATTGGTAATTAAAATATATTTTTGTTAGCTAGAATGAGGCAAGTAAATATGTGTAAAATATATTTTAGTCTCGTGCAGAAGAATTGAAAGAACTAAGTCTCGTCAATCCAAAGTACATTTACGCAATTGTACTATTATAGTTTAATTTTTGATGCATTTAATTAAGTACTGTGAGTATCTAACTTAAAAATAACAGAAAGAAAAAATTATGTTACCGCGCATTTATTTGTAAAGTTTGGGTAGACCCAAACTTAAAGCCAACGAAAACATTAACTTAATCGTATTAAGCTGCTAAACAAGATATATTACTTATACAAATAAATTGCGATGGCCCAGATGTAAGCACAAGAGAGTTCTTAGGGTAAAAAGAAAACCGTAGTGCCCGGAGAAAACCCAGTTTATACGTAGTTGACCCTAGCAACACGTTGTCGATGCTCGGCTGGCTAGACGTGAAAAGCACGTCTGTAAACCAGTACACCACTCGATCACCCGGATATTGCGTTGTTTTCAGTTGAGAACAGAAATACTTCAGAACAGAACAGAAACCATCACCTCATACATTGTTCCATACATGTTTCAGAGAAGTGGTGGTTGTTATCGTATGCTACCTCCTTAACAGGAGAGCACTTACTGCAGGACAACGGCATCAAATACAGCGCGTGCAAGTCGCGCGCACTGATCATTCATAAGTTTACAGTGGTCGACATAAATACGTGAGAGTAAATTCAAGTTGCTAGAGAGCTTAATGGTTTAAAACGGTTATCTGATTAGAAATTGAAGAACCATGCGAATACAGTATCTCATTCGGCTTAGTATTTTTTGTATTCAGGACCATGTAAATATATTTCTGCATTTCGGAAATATTTCTGAAGATTATAGATATGCATGGTAACTACTACTAATTTAACTTATCTCTCTATCTAAGAGCTTTAAATGTAAAATTGTTTCTTATCGTTTCATCAGACCCATTCAACTCATTTAAAAATAACATAATCAGCGTCAAAGAAATGTTTGGTTTTTTACGAACTGTTAATGTTTTTATTAAGCTTGTTTTACACATTGATTGTGTATTTTCAACGGATGCCAGATGTGATAAATATCATAATAAATCAATGTTCTAAAATCATAAAATTGTCGTACATTTTTTAAAAGATTTATTTTTAATAATCTTATTTGAAAATTCTTCTAAACAAAAGACATAAAACAAATAATAAAACATAAGTTTATCAGACGGACAGGAATATCTCAACCCTCATGAAATATTTTTGGCTGTCAAGCCAAAACCGTATGATATGATTGGGCTACCCGATATCCTACGTGTAGAGCTCTAGTTCACTTGATATAGCTATGCATACGTAGGATCACTTTAGTTTCTCCCTTGCAACCATGGGATTTATTCCAGTGGAGTATACTTGTACAGAATGTCTACCCGTCACTTATGAACCCTCGTACATTTGTATATTTAACAACCATAGAATGCAAGACGTTTTCAAAAAGGTTCTGTAAGAACAAAAATGCACAAGTATTCTAAATATAATATATATATATACTTTCAAACCAATTGTGAGTCTAAAACTGGTATAGTTATTATTTTTATTGTATCCATGCAATCGTAAACCTTCGGCACTTTCCGTAATCCAGAGTTTCTGGTTTACGGAAAGGACCGAATGTTCCCGAATGCGTACCCAGAGTCAGAGACGAATACCGTACAATGTAAATGGAATTAAAATGTCAAGGTCAAAAGTTTGATGAATCGATACGCCCCACTTAATTTGTGATTTGATTATGACAACCAAAACTGTTCTATTTGAATATGATTTCTGGCCTTTTGTAAAACAGTTTATCTGAGTCAATGAAATTTGCATCTGATTTGCATACTGAACGAAGCAAATGCCTAATGTCAGAAATGAAGAAAAAGTGTGTGCGTTAGCAGACTACATTCGATACCAAATCTAAGTCTGAGAAAACATAACTGCAATGATATTTCGAGTTCAGTCCGATTAAAACAATGTAAATTAAGCCATACACAGCAAGGGAAACCTCTTCTTAAATTTCTTCTTAATTTGTGATCATCCCATAGTCAACTAAGTCGTTGTTGACTTTATTACCCCCTAAATATAACGTCTCTATCTCTATATATAATGTATATAAAAAAAATCCATTTTTTCCAATATTTGATGAAATTGCCATATGATGTTCTTAAATCACTTTGTAATAAAGACTAGTCCCGATTTCATATATTCATTGTATCTTCTAAATTAGGATTTTAACTTTGTTGATTTGGCTGTACTTTTTGTGGTTCGGATAAGAAACTAAATGATGTAACACATGTATGGTTAAAGCCATTGTAACACATTGAAAATTTCTTCTTAATTTGTAAACACAACGATCAGAACAGCTTAAATTTACTTCACTGCGCATGCGCCACGATGAATTTTTTTTCACATTTACTGAACCAAAAGACGGTGTGATATTTGAAGCTAAACAAGGCATTAACCAAACATACTTCATGAGTCAAAACGGTACGTGTGTCTTAATGTGAATCGATCTTTATGAACGCCAAAATCACAGCCATCCGCCTGTTAAGTGTCTATCCTTGTCATTCCGGACCCGCTCACCTTCTCCGGTTCCGGCTATTATCAATTTCGGGCGCGCTTGATTGATAGATGTTCAACCCGGCTCGCAGTGCTCAATAACACCGATCTATCGGCTCTGTGCAGAACAAGCCTGACAAACCATTGTCTCGCCAGAACGTCTGTGTTTCCGCCGAGATCGGGAGGAGAGTAGAGAGAGTGTGCACTTAAGTATAATTATTGGTTGTTTTTTTACAGAAAGACAGGACTAAGCTATCAACTGCCCACATACAAATAGCCTTAAACAAAAATGTTTGTCTTTTACGATTCCCTGACTACATAGATATCAATATTTATTTTGATATCGATGACCGATTCTTCTTTCAAAATCGAGGAATAATTCTTAACATGTGCTTTATGGTAGTACCGTAGCGTAAATGAAATGTAGGTCAACTATATCGATATCCAGGGCAAATACGTATGCTAATTATAAATCGGGGGGTACATGTAACCTACATTTGATAAACGTTAGCTATATTCAAGTTTAAACTTTCCTTGTTTTCAGTTTCGCGTTCCTTGTCACTTTTATCTAGTTCAACAATTAGTTAAATTACGCTCATAATTTAAGTATACATATATATATTTTTTTAAATTGTTGTAAAATAAAAAAAGTTTAAAAATAGAACTTTTATTTTAAATGCGTTTTTTGTAGGTGAACAGCAAAAAATATTAACAATCAATAATTTAGTAAATACACGATTAAGTTGATACATAAAATTCTTTGAATTCTTCAAAGTTTATGAATCAATGATCTACATGTAAATATAGAATCGTACAATTTATTTGTATAAGGACATAAAATTCTATTCTTCGTTGATACTTCTGTTTAACGGATGTGTCAGCACCAAGGACAGATTTTTCGATGTCTTCTAAAGTTGTATGTTGAATTTTGAAGAGGGGGTTAAATGACCATCCTAAATCTGTCAGTTTAAAGATCCCTCACTCACTGAATGAGAGCACTGTGCCTGTTTATTCTGTCAACTGTTTATTCAATTTTCATGCGCAATAAAATCGACCATTTCATACTGGTTTATTGAATTGCAGTACAATGTATTAATTCTATATCTCCGGCATACCAAACAAGATGGAATCGTTTCCTATGCAGCCAACTTATCGACCGGAAATACGAGCTTCTTTCATACTGTATAATTATATTTAATGCGCATGCTCGTCCCTTTTTATCGCTTATTGGCCACCTTGATGATCAATTGGCCCAGATTGACCTCTCGCTTTTGTGCATGATGGGTAATTTTATCAACATTTGGCCAAGCGCCGATTACTTGAACTCCGATGGCCACTGAAAAAAGCAGACGACAGTTATTTTGCTATAGGAGCGCGTGATAGATTGCACGTGCCTGCTATTTATTGATATTAAGCAATTTGTACGTAATGCTTCCATAAGTCAATATTTTTGTCGCTAAATTCTCAAGCCGTGATGAACAAAGACATTCATCGACGAAACTACTGAAGAGAATTCGATAATTAAAACATATCGAAGTAATGAAAAAGGCCTTAGAATACAGCCTTTTTCTGATATCTAAACATTAACGCATTTCTTTGAATCGTTGATTGTGGCTACATCTCTGCATTATTTCACTTGTAACATACATTTATGTATTTCCATCTCGTTATTTCGAAATACTGGTTAATATCTATTCTTTGTTTTTTCTTTCGTCCTCCCAAAATCATTTCTCTATTTTTATTTTCAACATAATCATACTTTCCTACCCTTTTAATTTTTTGTTTGGTTTTCATGACTTGACTTAACCTCTTTTTGTGTTTTCAATCGTTTTTCTCTTTCTATATTTATGTATGTTTATTTTTTCTCAGTTGTTATCGCTTGCGTTGATACATTAGCTGTTGCAATACTAAGTAATGCTAACTTGCGCCTGATCCATTGTCATATATTTATTTAAAAAAATGGATCTGTTGCCATCTATCGTTATAACGTGATTTATGTTCTCATAACGAGGTAATGAAATGCATTACGAATATATTTCAAAGCTTACAGCAGTAATAAGAGTTTACCTGGAAATGTGAAAAATTTAACATAAATGTTCAAGTATAACGTATGTAATGGTCGAGGGGTTCCGAAAGCAATAGCTACCATCAAGTCTCTTCGAACATTAGTTCGTTGGGGTTAAGTAAACATATCTGGTTTGGGCTTCACAAAAGACAAAATATTTCCTCAAAAGTTAAAGTTAGAATGACGACAGGAATGTATATGTAGACAGAAAGTGTTCCGAAAGTGGTGATGAGATAAGGTAAAAGCCTGACATCAAATAGATAACCATAACAACATATGTATCAGATGCTATACAGGATCTGCGACATGCCAAGGGCGCATGGCTGGAACGTATAGGGATGTGCTAAAACGTTTGGTGAATTGTATTTACTCTTGGACACTGAACAGTCAATTGTTAATGTAGATCTAGCTACGAAAAGGTTTAGCACGAATATAAATCGGTATCGCACGTTACCTCAAACGATGGCTTTTCATGTGAATATTATGTGCGATAAAACATTGTCGACACAGCAGCACATGAACATGACGTCATCGTCTGTAAGTGATTTTTATACACTTCATCTGCAGTATACAGATTTTTAATCAGACGTTTTAAGAATCGTCATTTTTATTACTAGAATCAGTTTCATCGTCCTTGTCATCAACACTGTATCGTAATAGTCACAGTCTCTGCCAGATTGGTCTGTAACCTCTTCATCATTATCCGTAACAACAACAACAACAACAGCTACAACAAAGTCGATAACAACACACCAACAGAAGCAGTAATGTCATCACAGAACCAGCAGCAACAGTTTTATGTCAACAGCGGTAGAGGCAACTCCAATGGAAGCAACACTAATATATAAAAAAAAAAAACATTTCACAGCATCAACAGCAATTTCAATCACTTTTTCAAATCAGTTTTGAAGCACATCTTGGCAAGTAAAGCAGGACCCACTATCACCTTACTTATGTGTGATTACGATCTGCTGTATATTTGATGCGTGATTGAATTGTCTAAATTCTCAAAATCTGGTTATAGATAACAGTCTACCACTGACATGGACGCCGTCTTACGTCGAACATCAGGACCATGCTCACCGATGGTCATTATGAGTTACGTCATGAGTTAAGTGTTTGAGTGATACTGGACAAAAGACACACACAGATAAAACACCACTTTTGTCTTGGACGTAATACGTTTGCTGAAGATACTGTCCTTGGATGACCTTAGTTACTAAACTGACCTTAATAAGAACCAAACAATGGACAGCTAGCATTTTGTAAATTTAATGTCGTCATTGGCAAATATGAATTGGTCGCCTCAAAAAGCTTCGACGTTTTAAACATATGTAACGATTTCCCATTTCCAAATATGTGACGTTACTTCATCCTCGAGGATATGATGTTGGTCGGTGTGTGCAAGTGTGTAATTGAATACGAAGAATGCTGATATATTTTTTTATAAAGCAGATGAAAAGCTTATTATTTATAATATATCAGTATATTAAGACAGGTTCCCGAGAAAAACACAGTATTCCTATCGTCAGTAACTGGTAAGTTCTTCATGTAATTCTCGGTTGCGTTGCTAACGAAGAAAACCACGTTACTTATTGGACAAACGTACCCCACGCATCCAATAACACGTGACAACAAAGCTATTGAATTCTGCATAATTATTTTAATTAACCAGGTTAAACATATGATTTATGTTTTGCTGTTTTAGGCGGCGTAAACAAGAAACGCTGTGAACATGCTCAGACTGTCAATTGTTGCATCAGAGACATGATCGCTTACCCGTAACCAAACTTCATCCCCAGGGTTAAGGATTAGGGTAACTGTAGCCGATCCGAACCCCCAAGCATTATTGTCTCCTCCACCGGCAGTGCTGTGTCCAACGGCGGCACCATTACGGACAAGTGCAGTTTCTAGTACATGGTTGGCGTGATGGATTCGGGTACTCCACGAGAAGACATACACTCCGGCCTTCTGACAAGTAAATATCCCAGTAGTCGGATGGTATTCGTTGTTGCCGATGTTTGTTTTGATATCTGAGAACGAGATCGTATGTCCGTAACTTGGGTCAGTCAAAGGCTTTCCTAGGAAGGCATGGAAAGCAACCCAGTCACCAACTGATGCTGAAAAAAAATTTCAGTTGACAGTTTTAGCTAATATTTTTTTTAGAAATTTTAATATTTTCGAACATATGAACATGAACATGTACAAGAACAAATCGTATCATGGACGATTTTCACACAATATCGACTGTTGCAGTTGCACAATGAATATGTTATCAAGTTGGTAATTGTATATTATACCGTTCATGTTAATAGTCTCAACGCAGACAATAAAGGGTAAATACAAAATACCTATATCGGGAAAAGGCAAATATGTCTTAATGTTTACAAAAAACCAAATCATATCAATGAATACTTGCCAACTCTTTGGTTTGACCTAGACGATGTTCTTTTAGCCTGGTTAAGCCGTAACTTTCCTGATCGCTTCAAGTCCTTTGGATGTTTGTTGTGTGTGTGATGCACTTCTGACTTGTTCCATATCAGGGGATTCCTATCCCTTAGTTGTACATTATCATTTAACGTATTTGACAATTGCGTACTCCGTTCTTGAGCGGTGCGCATGTTTTTCGACTCTGCAAAATCGTGAATTTCAAAGCCTTTATTCCTTTTCATGGCCATGCTTTCTTTGGTACTGGCACAGTTGTTTTCCACTTCTCTCATCCGATTAATCAGAATCGCTTCATCTTTTTCACGTGAATTCTCAATTTCTTCAAGGCGATTTCGAAATGCCTCTGCCTCCTTTGCGCGCATGTATTCTGACTCTTCAAGACGATTGGTCAATAATTGTATATCATCGGCATGTATTCTTTCCAGCTCTTTTAGACGAACTTTCAAACTCTTGATTTCTTTTGCAAGCGTATTATCAATTTTATCCATTTGTCTTTCACCCAAATATTTCTCAACAGCATCACGGATGTCCTGCGGCAGTGGAATGCTTACTTCGGTATTCACAAGACTGAAAGTCCCCACATAGACAAAGAAATGTATTAAGCCAAACATTTGTAATGTTCTACGTCAATTCCTGTATAGGTTTTAATGCCACCTGTCAGTGTTCAGAATCTTATCAACTGACACTGTGATAAGAATACAACCTGGAAGTTAAATGTAGATCTGGAAAGAATGACGGTATCGTTATAAAAAAACCCTGACCTACACTGACATCACAGACAAAGAGGTCATGTTACACCACTACATGTACATACCGAGAGGCATATATCTACATACAATATGTATATGAAAACAATGTCGGATTCCGAGGAAACGAAGCTAAACCATAAACAAAACTGTATCTATCTTTTAGCGTCAGCATGTCCTTACTGATCATATTGCTTGATCGTAGGAAGTGTTTTGGATCTAAACTTCTTTAATCTTTTAGAATACTCTCTTCATCCTTATTTACGATGTACATCAAAGCAACGACTACGACCATACTGAAGCATTATTAAATCTTACATTTTGTTTTACAAATATACAAATCTCTATCTAACACAAAGTCAGATATCTTTCCTGCTTTATATGTCATAGCATTATTTTGGTCTTTACTGTGGTCGCCGCAGGCGAGATGGATTTTCATGGATGTGTGTGTGGGGGGGGGGGCTAAGGTTAATGCAAAGAATGCTAGAAGACTTTTTGTGTTTTTGTGTATGCAAAGCAGATGAAAAGTTTATTATTTACAAAATGTATCATATATCAGTAAACTAAGACAGGTTCTCAAGAAAAACACAGTATCCCTATCGTCAGTACCTGGCAAGTGCTTCATGTAAGTCTCGGTTGCGTTGCTAACGAAGAAAACCACGTTACTTCTCAGAAAGATGTAGCCCACTCATGCAGTAACACATAACAAAGCATATTTCATTATGTATAATTATTTTAATTAACCAGGTTAAACATATAATTTTTATTTCGCTGTTTTAGGCGGCGTATAAAAGAAACGCTGTGAACATGCACAGTCTGTCAATCGTTGCACAAGGGACATGATCGCTTACCCGTAACCAATCTAGCTTCATCCCCAGGGTTAAGGATTAGGGTAACTGTAGCCGATCCGAACCTCCACGGATTATTGTCTCCTCCACCGGCAGTGCTGTGTCCAACGGCGGCACCATTACGGACAAGTGCAGTTTCTAGTCTATGATTGGAGTCATGGCTTCGGATACTCCACGAGAAGACACACACTCCGGCCTTCTGACAAGTAAATATCCCAGTCGTCGGATGGTATTCGTTGTTGCCGATGTTTGTTTTTAGATCCGAGAACGAGATTGTATGCCCGTTAGCATGGAAAGCAACCCAGTCAGCGACGGGGGCTGAATAGATAATTTAGCTGACAGGTGTGGCTAAGATTTTTGTAGAAAATATTTTGTTACATAAAAACATGAGCATGTGCGAGAACAAATTGTATTATGGACGGTTTTCACACAATATCGGTTGTTGCAGTTGCACAATAACTACATTGGTAACTTGTCAAATTTGTAATTATATATTATACCGTTCATGTTAATCGTCTCAACGCAGACAACACTAGGAAACTACTAAATGATTATATCGGGAAAGGCCAAATATTTTTTAATGTCTACCAAAAACAAATCATATGAATGGATACTTGCCAACTCTTTTGTTTGACCTAGACGATGTGCTTTTAAGCCGTAACTTTCCTGATCGCTTCAGGTCCTTTGGATTTTTGTTGTGTGTTTGATGCATTTCTGACTTGTTTCTAATTATATATATATAATCGGGAGATTCATATCCCTAAGTTATATATAATCATTTAATGTATTTAGCAATTGCTTATTCCGTTCTTTAGCGGTGAGCATGGTTTTTGAATCGTGAATTTTAAAGTCTTTTTCATTCCTTTTCAAGACCTCGTTTTATTTGGTACTTGCACAGTTATTTTCCACTTCTCTCATCCGATTGATCAGAATCGCTTAATCTTTTTCACGTGAATTCTCAATTTCTTCAAGGCGATTTCGAAAGGTCTTTGCCTCTTTTACGCACATGTGTTCTGACTCCTCTAGACGTTGGGTTAATACTTGTATAACCTCGGTATGCATTCTTTCTAGCTTCTTGAGACGAATGTTCATATAGTCTCTTCATTTCTTCTGCAAGCGAATTATCAATTTCATCCATTTGTATTTCAGATGTCTTTTGATGCCACCTGTCAGTGATCAGAAGCTTATTTGTAACGGCATGAATAAAAATGGTCTGTAGCGTCAATGATAAAAAAAAAACCGTCACGAACGCAAGTTCGTTTCCGAATGAATGACGGTGTTGTTATCATGAAACCTGATATCGGATATAACGTGATCACTCTAGACCTCATGCACCGATACAAACTGGAAACCTTGATTCATGGACGGCAAATCCAAATTTGGGAAAACCTCATTTAGACAGATGAATTAGTAGAAAATTTCATATATATAGGAACTTTTAGACTATTTAGGCAACATAAGCTTAATATGTTGGCTTGGCAATATACATATATGTAGATAAAATATACATTATTTAAAAAACAAAAACTATGTCTCATATCATTGCATTGTTTAGTATGGAATCGCACGTACATACATCTAATATATCCCTATATATATAGATATGGCAAAAAAAATATTACAAAAACATTTAACTTTCCTGAGAAACCGATTGACCTATATTTGCATTCATTTGTTATTTCTACAATACTAACTAACCAAGCCAAAGTGAAGTATATACCGGTATATATGACATCCAAAACGTGTCCATTATGACGTCACTAGTATTTACAAGGTAACATCAACGGATTACCGTTAAAATGTCTGTTTCATCTTGTGACATTAATTGTCGTTGCGAAATGGTTTTCCTGGTCTAACCTAAAACATTTAAAACACAGACCCCCTAATGGGTTAAGAATAAAAATATCAGCATTGATATCTTCGTTTGGAAACTATAGTTTATATAGTTGTTAGAGCTTGCAGACAATCATCTCATAATGCGCTACGCGTATTATGGAGATGTTCGGGAAAGCTCGGGCATCTAAATAGGCCAATAGACCACAGAGTCCATATGAAAACAGTTTAATGCTTAAATGGTCAGTATCTCACTCACGTAATACCAATATGAAAACAAAGCCTCATAGTCTGACTAGGTATTTTAATGAACCAGGCAAGTTAAACATTTTGATATCGTGCTGATTTAGTCTGCGTGTACTAAAAATACTGATAACATACTCATTTTGTCAATTGTTACACCGACAACAACACCCGATACCCGCACCCACACTTCATCGCCATGATTCAGGTAAAGGGTTACTGTAGCTGAGCTGAACCCCCACAAACTTGCGTCTCCTCCACCGGCAGTGCTGAATCCAACGATAACACCATTGCGCATAAGTTCAGTATCTACTCCATGGTCAGCTTCATGGATACGGATACTCCACGAGAAGACGTATATTCCGGCCTTCTGACAAGTAAATATTCCCGTCGTCGGGTGATATTCGTTGTTGCCGATGTTGGTTTTTACATCTGAGAAAGGAATCGTATGCCCGACACTTGGATTTGGTAATGGTGTTTCTAACATGGCATGGAAGGCAACCCAGTCAGTGACAGGGGCTGAAATATATATAATTCAGGTCGCAGTGCATGCTAGAAAGATCTGTGAAGAAATTACGATAACATGTTTACATATGTTATGTACATGTACATGTGTGGGATACATGTGTGGGAAGTAAGGAGACAAAAGACGTAATGCTTGACAGTTCTGTTCATGTAAGTTTTTTTGCACATTTGTTACAATCATATATACGTTCAAATTAATCACAGTCTGTAAAAAGTATTCGAATAAAACAAATGCAAAGCATATAAGATATTTTATTTTTTTTTTTATTTTTTATTTTCGAAAGTAATATAAATGGACACAACACACAAACACTTGCATAAACTCATTCACAATACTTCATCAAATTGTACGTTATGAGACATCCATAAAAAACATATATGCAAACCATAACGCACATATATGCATGCTCTCACTCTCTCTCTCACACACATACACACACACACACTCACATACATACCGACAGACAGACAAGACATTGATATTTTAAAAAGACAACGCATCAATGTCTACCAAAACCAAATGGTATAAATGGATACTTACCAACTCTTTGGTTTGTTTTAAACGATGTTCTTTTAGCCTGGTTAAACCGTAGATTTGCGGATCGCTTCAAGTCCTTTGGATGTTTGTTGTGTGTGTGATGCACTTCTGACTTGTTCCTTATCAGGGGATTCCTATCCCTCAGTTGTACATTATCATTTAACGTATTTAGCGTTTGCTTATTCTGTTCTTTAGCGGTGAGCATGGTTTTTGACTCGTGAATTTTAAAGGCTTCTTCATTAGTTTTTAAGACCTCGTTTTCTTTGGTATTGGCACAGCTGTTTTCCACTTCTCTCAACCGATTGTTAAGAATCGCTACATCTTTTTCATGTGAATTCTCAATTGCTTCAAGTCGATTTTGGTAGGCCTCTGCCTCCATTGCGCGCATGTATTCTGATTCTTCAAGACGATTGGTCAATAATTGTATATCATCGTCATGCA
Organism: Argopecten irradians; assembly: GCF_041381155.1. NCBI lineage: Eukaryota > Metazoa > Mollusca > Bivalvia > Pectinida > Pectinidae > Argopecten > Argopecten irradians. The sequence goes on along the minus strand of NC_091134.1, from coordinate 13,070,080 downwards.
TTCGTTCCAGCTCTTTTAGACGAATTTGCATACTCTTCACTTCTTCGGTAAGCAAATTTTCGATGTTATCCCTTTGTCTTTCAGACAAATATTTTTCAAAAGCATCACGGATATCCTGCGGTAGTGGAGTACTAACTTCGGCATTCACAAGGCTGAAAATCCCCACATAGACAAAGAGAAGTACTAAACCAAACATCTCTGATGTTGCTCCTCAATCCCTTTTGCGGTTTGAGGACCACATGTTAATGGTCATGTGTTTATCAACTGACATAGTTCGACCTTATCTACTAAAGCGGTCAGTAGTGCAACTACTGATATAAATACATCTACTTCTGAATACAACTGTTTCTGAAATGAATGACGCATGTGTTTCGTGATCATAAAAAGAATTTCAATTGTACGAAAATAGTATCTGCGTTACTGACAGATTATTGCAATCAGCTGTGTCAGGCCCATTTAAATGTATTATTTTTAAATCTTTGGCTCTATTTTAGTAGAATTTTAATACCTGAGATACTTTATCAAATAATCGTAATAGTCGTTAACACATATTTACAATCTATGTATCCAGTAAGCTGCTTGTCACAGTAGTAATTTAATACTGTTCCTCTACTGGGCGCCTGACATCTTTGTTTATGATTTGTAATACAAAATATATATAGTTCGAATAATACGTAGGCGCCTCATTGGTTATTGTCCTCCGTCAGTTTTTATATCGCGTTACGTCATTGGTCTGTCCGTCGCTACGAGGAATAAAAATTTTTCGATGCGCATGTGCGTATCGAGGCTCCAGCGAGTTTTCCTCCATCCATCCATCTGAGAAGCTGGTATTTTCGTAGCTCCAGATCCAGGTAACTTTTACCATACTGGAAACTCCTAAATTTATTTATTTAATTGTTTATTTATTATTACAACGGCACCAGGCTACGTTAGTAAAACCGAATGATTTATATTGGAAACGTTTTTATTATTAAGTTATAAAATATTATTAGTGCGTCTGCTAGGGGTTGCCCCCTAAATAGGCACTCGAGGAGGACCCGAGCTCTGGCCCCCAATCAGGTTGCCCCGAATTGGTGTGACGTAGCCCCAAACATTCTTGGGGAAATACATTAAAACATATACATATTGTTTAAAAAGAAGTAAAGATTATATATGTGTCTTGAGGAACTAATATTTATACATATGTAGCATAAACATTATCCATATACAATGGAATACAAAATAATGTATATCATGAATTTTAGCAATAATTTTCTTCAAATCCGTTATTTCTCTACATTCTGTTCAATTTTATTGTGTACTTCATTACAAGATTACAGCCTCGTGGATAATCGAGTAAATATGGTAGGTTGTAAAAGTTTTCAAATGAGTGTAAGATAGTCTTATTTAAAATCAATGTTATTGGACCAGTAATGAATACTAAGTCCTATGTGTATACTAAGTCCTATGCATATCAAAACCATGACCTAAGGTCCATTTTAATGTAACAATGTTACAATACAATCCAAACTGTATTTGTACCTGGGCTTTAGATTGGCCCTGCTGCTCACATCCCTTGATCATGAGAGAGGATAAAGCTTTGGAAACATCTTTCTTTCTTCATGTTACAAACTTACAGTTGTTCCACTTTATTCTCCTTTATGTCTCAATTCACATACAACGCCGATCGCAATACATATTCTTTATTGCGGTCTTCGAATTCGCCAATCCGGACAGTGCACAAAGTCAGTTGTCGTTCCTATTCATTTTTGTGCTGAGGAATTTAGATTTCATCTTTTTTTTGTGATTTCTTTGTAGTCACCTAGCGTTTCGAGAGTTCCTCTTCATGCATGTCCATATGTGCTCGAACTTTATGTGTTTCATATGGGATCCAGTTTTTCTGCCTAGTTTTCTACCGGTTGCAAAATTCAATCACGAACCGGACCAGACTCTCGTTTAGAGCGGCGAGAGTCTGGGGAATGCGAGACTAATTATAACTTCCGGGTCATATCAGAAAACCGAGTTGCATCACGTGACCGACATCGGCGATACCCGTATAGATCGGAACCTCCCGAGTCGTATGACGTGGTCAATATCGGCAATACCCGTACAGATCGGAACAGATCGGAACAGTTCAGACACTTCTAAGTTATTTTAAACGTGTACACGTTAAAAATCAATATTTTAATTTAATTGTGTAATAAATGTGCGAATTCGAACTTTACAAATGTCGGTAAATATCGAATGTTTAAAACTTAGAGAGGAGGGGAAAAATAAATAGAACACTCTAAATACTTTTTCTATGCCAAAAATTCAACAAATCTCAGACCATACAAATTCTAAAACAAAAAAAAAACAATTAAGATTACTAAAGTTAGACTTTGTTAAAGAAAGGGGAACAGTATACAAGCTTCCCTATATTTGAATCAAGAAAACATCATTTACTTATATTATTTATGACGATCGTATATATCTATTATTTGAATTAGAGATGCAGTCATATTAAAGAAATAATTATAAAAAGTCGCACCTGGGATGTATTTTGTTTTAAATTCTTATGGTATATATATATACCCACTACATTATTAAACTTCTGACACCGACCCACGCTGAGCACAGTTGAAGCTGAAGAACCATTCTATCAACTTCCTTCTAAATTCTCCTGATTAGTAGATAAATTGTTTGCAGTTTACTCGGATCAGATGAAGACGGGCGGATCTAATTTATCTATATAAAATTGCACTTTGAGATAATTTTAATTAACCAATTTAAAATCTTTTGAATTACATGTGATAAAACAATTTGATATTACTTAAGGAGAAATGTGGCCTTACACCTGCTATTGACTTTACAGAGTTATCTTTCCTTTAAATGTTTTGGTATTAAATTTTATCTTTAGTAAAATCTGAAATATTTTAATGCACAGTAATACCTGAGTCTCATGAAAATATGATTCACTAAAATGAAGAATGTTTAAGTTGTAATACATTGAAAGATGGCTGTTATGATCCAGATTCCAATGTTTATCAACATTAATACAAATGTGCATTTCGAAAATTCGCACATTTTGAGAGTAATGCATGAACATACAGTTAATATATTAAAGTTAGTAGTTTCAACTAAAATAGTAAACCAGTTTGATCAGTATCCGTTTAGGGAAATCAACCGAATTTTAGAACGGTCCAAATATTACCACAGGGACCTGAAATGCTAATTATAAAAATTCTGATGTAAAGCCATAACGAATTTGCACTTAATTTACTCATCAAAGTTTGTCCATACCATGATCACAGGGAACTGTGATATCGTTATAAATATATATATATAAAACTTAACAGACGCGAAACTTACTTCCATACCATTATCATCACAGGGACCTGAGATATACAAAGTGAAACATATCAAATGCGCGTTTTATATCATCGAAGTATTATCACGGGAAATTTTGGTTAAGAATGACGATGTATGATAATTTCTAGATATTATTTATATTGAATGCAATGCACCTTTTCTACGGGTACTCCGGTTTTCCTCCACCATCAAAACTGGCACGTCGTTACATGATAGGACGTATAACTAAACAAACCAAACCAATCTATAAATAAAGTGCGCTGCGTATTAAAAGGAAAGATTCTGCGTTGTACAGAATGATAAAGAAGAGAGACAACTTACCGGGTATTCCCGTTCTAATGTACCTGCACCACAGTTACTTCCCTTCGTCTCACGCCGTATACGTGAAGTGAAATGAAGGGGAGTAACTCTGATAGATCAGCATTTGTTTTTTTAACGTCCTATGAAAAGCCAGGTTCATGGAAGGAGGGTCATGTAAGGACGTGCAAAGTTTCTTGGTGGTGGAAAGCCGGAGTACCTAGAGAAAAACCACCGACCAGCGGTCAGTTCTATGCAACTCCCCCACATTGGATTCGAACCCGCATCCCAGTGGGGGAGGGCTTGTGGTAATGTGTCTTGACATCTTCTCAAATCTCTTTGGTGTCAGCTGCACCGACTTTTTGTTGGTTTATCATTGCGTGTATATCATAAATTTCATATTTGATGGCGTTCATTATGTGGCAATCTAATAACTCAAACTTTATAACATTTATGTATATACATATATACATTACGTGGTTAATCCAGCCATGTCCATGATGCCGTGACCATCTAACATGCGGTTTTTCAATAGATTGATGTTACATCTCAGAATTTCCGGTTCGACATTCCATTCCGATGAAGAAACAAGGTTTTGTCATATGATCGTACATCTAGTCCATTTTCGAATTCTTCTATTTGAAATGATCATCATGGATATCGTCTTACAATTATTATCTAAATAACATGGACAATATAACACAGTTTTTTCTTGTTGTATGTTGGATGCATAAACATTTAGTTTTTTTTTTTTCATTTACAAAATTACTTACTTTGCACCGAAAGCAAATTAATTATTTTATATTACTTTTTGTGTTAATTAGACATATACATACATGATTAAACATAAATTTTTGTTCAAGTGATGAACATCGTTTATGCTAAGTCGGCGGCGGAACATCTTTAAAGTTATTAATGTAGGTTAAGACAACTAAAACGTTTGGAAATTAGTTTGAGAGGTTAATTTTAGTAGATTGTAACTACATGTCATTCCTGAGTCCATGTGTTCCAACTATTGCAATTATCTATCAATTGGAAACCCACGCTGTTGGAACAATAAATGAGCAAAGCACGTGCACCTGTCGGTCGATTTGAAGACAACATTATGATTTTATCCACTTTAATTTACTCTTCGTTGGACCGACCTGGATATTTCGATTGTCTCCCTTCCTTCGCAAAAACTCGTTAAACGTACCAAACGACATACATGTACATGTATCGACCTCCACCCCAAAGCATCCCTTGATGGTCATTTTGATAATGTATTTTGCAAAAGTACAATACTACTAAACCATTAATCTAAACTCGCTTTCATACCAAATACTGTTCATTGTTTAATGAACCAAAACGATTTGTACACTATACTCATAAATATTTAACGTACTATTACGTTTTGGAATTTATTTCACAAGATCATATTCTCTGCAACGTCAGCAATTTTGAAAAGATCATATTTATTTTTTTAAAACATTTGTGTAACTTAATCTGCATCACAAGTTAATCTAAATTAGAATCGAATGAGTTTACTTTAAAATATGAATTGTAAGCGTAACTTTACTATTTTTTGTTACAGTCATTGCAACTATGTAGGCATGATTATGTGCAAATAATACGAATGTACAGGTAAATTCAAACATATCTATTTCCTAAATAGTTGGGATCGTTTTAATTTTCAATATGTTCAACCTTTATTTGTCACAAACACGCTGTGCTTGATATATTTTATGTTTATTATTCAATAACGTTATTTAACCTATTCAATGTTGGGGCGATAAATATAAAAGGCCATTAAATACAATACACACACCTGTGTCTGTGATTACAAACATTAAAATAGTTTAATCATTGAGTTTCTTAGTACGTTTACATAGATCAAAACGCCCCAGATGGTAGACCGACCTTTAATTCATTGTAAACATCCCGACACATTAAAATATTCTTACTACCTAATCAATTTGTACTAAAACATCGTCTTGTTAAACTCAACAAAAAAAGTATAATTTTCCTGTATTTTGACATTTGAGATATTATATATGTTCAGCCAAGCGTATCCGATAATTTTCTAGTTCATATCTCGTCAGGTTTATTGCTGAAATTCGTTTGATACTGGTCAATCATCCGAAACAGACTGATATTTCTGTGACTTGAGAAACAGAGTTTTATCTCAGCATTCACCGCCTTTGATAGTCGTTTATAGTGCAGATATCTTAAAGGCACACATCCTCTGTCTAAGTACGTATTGTAAAGATAATATATAGTGTTCTCGTGTACAAATGAGTAAAAGGATATATTCTTCTGTTTATCTGTCTTCCTCCTGTCTGTTTTTCTGTTGGTCTCTCTTTCTCATCCTCATCATCCTCTTCATCTTCTTCCATTCTTGATATACTCGATTTTTAAGGTTCGAAGTCCTAATTTACCGTTATAAAAAGAAAATATAAAGAAAGCAACGAGACGTTTGAAAACTGCATGGGTTGTTAATTTGTATGTTTTTCGAGAAAAATCAAAAGTCTTAACATGTTTAAACCTATGTGCATCATACTTAGACATTTAGTTATTTAGTTAGTTTGTCTATGCCATGAATATAATCATAGTTATCCAATAGAGTTTTAAGATATTTAGTGTAAAAAAGACATTTGAGATCCGACCCCCCTCGCACATCCGCCCCGATAGTTCCATTGTTTTCAATGGCAATTAAGTAAAATTTCGCTTCACAAATGATGTACATTTTTTAATTGATATTTTAACTATCTCTTTACAAATGAACTTATACTTGAACCAACATAACTTGCAAGTTGAAATAATTCCATATGCGTGTACCATTTGTATATAAAACGAGGAAAACGGGGGGAGGGATAACGAAATTGCTAACTTTCCACTTGTCAAGAGATGCTTTGTTTAAAGCACTTCTTAATGGGTTAAGTTGTTCAAATGCAGGTCGAATTCGCCTGCACAGTTAGAAACCAAGCAACCTTTTATTCGCTATTTATTTTCATTTAGAAGACAAATTAGCACTTGTGTGCCTTTAATGATTATTTACACGTTTTTGTACTCGACTGCCGCAACAATGACGTTTTCAGATTTTTTTATTTATTTTTTTCGTGTTTCTTGCTTAAGATTTAATCCTAAAATATGCAGAGATTTTATAATAGATTTTTCCCCGAGAGTACGAGCTATTATATACGGTTACACATTCAGCAGGAAATGACAGTATATGAATTTCCGCACGCGATATTGATCTTGAGCAGAAACATCTACCAACAAAGAGGGGAACATATATGTTTACAATCCAATACTTGAACTAAATCTCTGCATGTTATTCGCTTGATAAGAGTAATAACATGAAGAACTGGTTCTTCAGTTAAGATTTAAGAGATTTTATAAATAAAACGGTCCCTCATTTTCAGTAACCAGTAAAACAAAAGGGAGGAAACTCCTATATTAAAACAATGCTCCTCCCCATCGCCTTTTCCTCCCATCCCACCCCGTATTTATTTCACATTTATATCAAAACGATCTGTATATATCCACATGTACACAAAGTTTCAAATGATTAATCCGGAACCCCCCCCCCCCCCCCCCCCCCCCCCGGTGAATAGATAGATATTCTAATATTCTCGTGATAATACCCGATGAGTTCAGGATAAAATGATTAAAGAACAATAACTCCTTAAACCGAAATCAGGGCCGATAACTCTTTAATACTATAAATAACGGATGACTATCTTCAGAATTAAATTGAAAGCTAAATGAATCATGACGTAAGTGTATGAATTCTCATATGTATTTGATGTTTTGTATAACACTGAGATATCAGTAAATAGTATCACAATCTTATGAGCATCTGAGTCATTTTCTAAAAATTACCACACACTTAAGCAAATAGACCCCTATTACAAATCGTTTCCGATCATTTAAACGATGTTCGACATGACATCGTATGACATGCTCTGGTTTTACATGAAATCATAATGTTTTGTTATGTAGTATTATGTAAATAATTGCTATTTGGGAAATGAGTAACTCGTACCGGAAGTACACCCTCCAGGTTATACTTAAATTACGTATTTGTTTAATATGTTATAGCTGAAATAATTTTACGATTTAACTTTATCACAGAGATTTTGTCGTTGTATATTCGATAATTTTTAAAACTTATCAGTATAAGTTTCTTTTAAAAACGTTCAGAATTAATTATCATTTGAAATATAGATATAATATTGACCCGATCTCTTGAATACAGTTAAACATAATGATGCTAGTCATATGTACATTCTGAAATGGTTTTGATACAATTCAATAGCCCCAAAAAATAAATTCCATGCTCCCTCGAACAATTATGTACTTGTATTAAATCCTTTCATTAAAATATAATAACTGACCATATCAATAAATCTAGAAATCTTTAGCTCTAATTCTCCTTTTCATGTACCGTACTTTAAATAATTTCAACTCTGATTTGAATTACACGTATAGCTATAATTTTTCTTTATAAATTTCCTATAAGAAGTTGTATTTAGTACGGAGATTGTATACCGGGGTCTATATATGGGTATACTGTAAGAATATCGTGGTTGGATACACTTGGATGAATTCGTATAAGGCTATACTAGGAGACACGCGCGTTTTCCCCCTCCCGTCTAGTGGTGTGTATGCACTTCGTTTTAACAGTGGTCTCTTATACATGTTCGGGACCAAACGCACTACGAGTGTCGCTGAAATCATAGCGTGTATATTAAGTAAACCGTCGGTGTATATGTAACACGTGTGCAGTAAGGAACGAACATTTTACTGAATGGAAAACTAAATAGTTTAAATAGCGAACACACCTGCCTTCGGAGCCAGGTGAGACAGGAGCTTGTTAGCATGAGGGATATTTTCGTGGTACAGAACGTGTACCTGTGCTGTATATTACAGGTACAAAAGTGTTTTCGTGTGTGAGCCTTTCGGGTGGATAACTTCGTCATAATTTTCGTCCTTTATTAAAAGGAACGTCCACCGCGGAATATAGATTTGATAGCCTGGATGTATATATATTTGTCGCTGAACCTATCGTGGTATGAAGGAATCGGTAATTATGTGAGAGCAAGGGAATACGATCGTGTAGGAAGTCTCGCGCTGTCTAATATTTATGCTGTACAGTTTGTGTCCCTCAGGAATAAAGCTATGATTTAAAATCAGTGTTTCTTTAACAGCGGAGCAGCTTTCTCTAACTCCGGGGATTCGACGTAGTCTAAATTGTGTGTGTATATTAAAACTGGCATTGTCACATCGGAGGAAACAAAGGGAATTAAAAGAGAAATATTTAATTTTCTCTTCATATTTTAAATTCATTTCCACTTCAGGGATTACTCCATCATGAATATGGATTACAATTGGATCTTAAGAAGAACTTTAATATTATTGCTATTTAAAATTTCTTTGCACTTTTGCGCGGAGTTAAGAGCAGGAATGTAAGTACAGACATTTATTTACATTTTATCATATCATTAGTATATACGTTTACCTGTGTAGGTATTTATATACGTCTCGTATCTTGTCATTTTGCATGTATATGTGTGTATATTATAAGCGTACCATTGTAAGCGAATCCTGGTGTTTACATGCTAAAGATAGCATTTCGCCTGCCGTGTTGTATTTCACAGGTGCACATTTCAGAAGTTGTAATATATTCGCTACCGCATGTCATGCCGATAGCTCATTACAATGCACGTGCTTTCATATTAAATCAGATTAGTTTGAATTTTTAAACGAACGTATACGTTAAATGGAATACGGAGGTGTTTTTGTAAGAAGAGTAACCGATACGTTGAATTGTCACTCTAACGGCGTAAATCGCATATCTGCATTTAATCACTGGTATACATTCCTTAATTACAGGTGTATCTACCTGTAATTAGTACCACACACACCTGTATGAGAGCTAAAAGAAAATACATTTCATTACATTCGCATATGACTTTGTAGCCTTCGTACCGTGACAAGCAAAGTGTAAACAGACGAAATATTACGTGTACAGGTGCATTCAGATGAATATTAAATGTTATATTTGGCTATTTTTTGCATTAATAGTGTGCACATATGTGCTTGTGTATTACAACTATAATAGAAATGACATGCGTACCCCAGTGTATTCAGTATGCGTTAATATTCCCTAGACCTTCATTGAGATAAACATTTGAATACATTTCAAAATTATTCAGATGTAATACCTCTATGATATCTCACAATTTAGATCGAAATATATCAACTAATTACGACCTTTTGTGTATCTGACACAGGTGTGTGTTCATGCAATCTTTGTTTTTCTACCTGTATAACTCATACACAGTTCAGTTAAATACATCTTGGTATTTACATTATCGCATGCAGGTATCCCAACAAGTCATTCATCATATATCTCAAGCCCTTTAAAAAAATTAGCATATATGTATACAGACATATATATACAATATACATACACGATATGAACGTATTTATAAATAAAAGGGCTGGCTAGTTTGCAATTAAAGTAGGTTTATTAACTGCTAATTATGTCAAACTCAATCTTTATTTTTCTAACATACATTTTGTCATTTCAATAGCGAACTTGAAACCCAAGGGGGCACTTATCGGTTGACGCAGTTGTGCAGTATTGCATTTCAAATCTCTTCTTCTTATCTCGAACCGCTATCGTCTATCCACGGGTTAAACCTTTTCTTTACATATTCACGGTAAAGCAATAAATCTTCTTACGATAGTCATTGCAAACAGTTTTTTTGACAAAACACAGTGACTTTGCTATTCTAGAACCCAAGTACCCCTTAGTCATGTCAAATATCACAGGACATTTTCAGAATAATTACAAACGAGAATGATTCTATTAACTTAATTTATATGCTCGCTTATTAAAAGTGGATGCCCATTTTAAAGTTCTATATTTAATGTTGTGTCATATTAATATTTTTTAATCAATCATCAATTCCAAAGGATTTTTTAAAAGAAACAAAATTTGTATATAATAGTTTTTCAATTTCTTAATGTGAATGAAAATGTAACAAGTAAGATTTCATTAAATACAGCATAATTTTGTTTTATCTAAACGTTATCAACGAAATTAGAGCTTAAGTTAAACTAATACTCTAAATTCTTAAACGTTATAAGACGGATTTTAGATAATTAGAAATAAGTTAGACCTTTTCCCTGTCCAATATTAAAACATTTCTTTATTCTACATGCTTTACTTGTCCTTGTTTTAAACCTAACCCGTCAGTATAAGTCAGAATAGTTTAAATTGATCACGTTTTCAATCGGTAAATACGAAATTTATCTTGTAGTAGTTTGCTATGTATGCAAATCCCGGCTTAGGAAATTATTTTCTATATCTAACAGAGATAGCTAAAGTAGATCTCAATATCATATATATATATACCATACACGCAGCTTTAACGTATTTTCAACGCACTATTGTGATTCTTTAAGATATTCAAAACCCAGTGGCCGTAAAAAGACTTTATAGCAGTTGATATCATACCCATGTTACAAAATCCAAGTGTAATGTATTCATACCGTGTAGGCTGCCCTACGTGTGACATCCTAAGTCTCGAATTTGTTAAGATGTTTAAGAAATTTTCTGGATATAAGTAAGGATTAGAGAGGTGTTATATCAAAGCGCTTTGTGGTTATAAGGGAGAGTTGTACAGAACTTAAACTAAAAGAACTTGACTTATTAAATTCCGTTTCTGGTGGTCTCTATTTTGAATCTCACAGCAAGAACGTTTTCTCCTTTACACAGAGGCACTCGTGCAATCTGTTAATTATATTAAATGATAAACGTGCAATTTCATTGATAATGGAATATTTTATACAAAACATAAATTAGTTCAAAAAAATAAGAATGAAGTTAAAGAGGTGTGTAACTATACATATACAATGTATTTTAAACGTTTTAAGAATATATATATATATATCTGTATCTAAAGTTAAAATATATTTGATTAAGACAAAGTCATTTAAAGGATATCTTTCATCACGTACATGTATTTCATTATTCATGCTGCAAGGCATAATTTTTAAGAATTAAACGTAAATTACTGATTATATCATGTAAGCCTTAAGATCATTTTTCGGATATTATCACAAATTTTGTATACAATTTAAGACATCATGATAATATTGTAAATGTTATATTTTGAAATCTTACTGTTCAAATATGATGTGATACAATCATTCTAAAACTTTAATTCTGATAGTATTACTTAGACACAATATAAACACCGGTAATACCATATGTTTTGGATATTATCATATCATATAAACTTTATCAACATCTAAACTTCATTTACTGAATTTACAAAGAAAACGTGATTAATGTATTTCGCAAATCTGTATTTTTATGGTTTGAGCTCATTTCTATATTATGAAATTTTGAAAAATATTATTCTACAACCAATTCAATGATAATAACCTAAATTCCTGATAATATCATTACATTGTTTACACAACTCCGTTTAATATCGTGTAAAATCTGAAGTTTTTATCATGAATAGTAATGTTTTGATTTTGGGCTGCAGACATCGTTTGCTTGCATAATACATTTATATGCATCAATAAACTGCTTGTAAATTGTAGTCGATTTAAAGACTTAGCTTAACAGTGCTGTTGAAAGAAAGCTTTGTTAGCTTTGAATATTTTCAATCGCAATCATTTTTCATAAATCCATTTTAAAATACACACGCTACAAAGGAAATTTAGAAGGAAACGAATATTTTATGCAGATTTAGTAAAGAAAAAGATATATGACGTAAAGAAGAAATAATTATGTTATGCTTTTCCAGAATTCACATTATTGGCATTGAACAAAAACATGACAAGTCGAAACTATCTTTTAGTCATTTTATGACTAGTTTCTTCCTTCCAAACTCTTTTGGTCACTTGAAGCGACAAAAAAAAAATGTGTCAAAATTAGTAGTTCTGTATTTATGTTCCGGGTCTTCTAGTTGGTGTCGCCGCAAGCGACGGTTTGTGTTGAAGTAAAATCGGAGCAGAAAATAAAACAATGTTTATATTTATTTGATCAGTTTTCCGGCGGATGGTCGATTTTTCTGGGTTATTTTAACAATTATCGTGTCATTATTAAGGGTTATTTCGTACTTTTGGAATAAAGAAAACTAAGTCGATTTTTTAAAATGTGTTTTTTTTTTAATCAATATTTATTAAAACAATGTTAATAATAGGAAGGCTCACGTTGGCCGAGAGTGGTAAAGGTGTCCTGACATTCTACCATAAGTTGTATGTAACCGTTGTTCGGTGGTTGTTCTCTGTGTACTCCGGCTTTCATTCGGCTCACAATCCTAGCACGTCCTCAAATAACCTTTACTGCTAATGGGGTTAAATACATAGACGTAGAAGGAAATAGGTCGGAATTATGACTGAACTTCAGATTGATTCGATACAAATACTTTAGGCGATTACACTGCTTATCCTTAACCACGGATTATACAGGAGAAACATGATATACATGTACTAGTGTGTACTTCCAACTCCAGACTTTATAAACTTTGTCCATGCATATTTAAAACAGATTATAAATGAATGATCAAAGGGTCATTATTTGGCAAGAATTTCTTAAAGTTGTAACTGTACCGTTTTTATTTCATATGTCCATAATTATGTAGATATTATACAGCATTAAGGCAATGCAAAATGAACCATTATAATAAGTATACATTTATATGTTCGGTGAACTTTAGAATATCAAATTGAGAGAAAGTCTAAATGTGACAGTGTCAGGTCAAAAGAAACTCGGGCTAATAGGGCACTCTGGTGGGGGCCAAATCAGGCACTCTGGGTGGGGGGAGGGGGCATATTATATACTGTTACTAATTCTCATATCCCTGTGCTAGTGATAGTGTTACTATATCATTCATACGGCACAGGGATTTGATAATTAGTTACAGTTTATACAATTTTAGATGTAATGTCTAACGGATCTAAATAAAAATAGGTAAAAAATCATACTCTAAACTCACCATATTGAGTATGATATTAACCGATTTTCATCTAGACCCATCAAAACGTCTAAAATGGTCCTTGGAAGGTCCAAATATCTATCAGATAATTATCAGATCCCTCTGTCCACAGGGCCATGTATAGTCTCTATATGAAAAAATAGCCAGAAATACATAAAAATAAACGTATTTCTGGTCATTTTTTCATATAGAGACTATACATGGCCCTGTGCCCTGTCCTACAGTAAAGCTCTTCGAATTCTCTAACGATTTTTTTTACATACTTAAGCGACAAAAACAACATATAAAGTCAATTACAATAGTTTAGAAAACGGTCTGTGATACACAAGTAGAATGGCCGCACGTGACATGTAACGTATATTATCAACTAAGCTGTTAACACTAAAGTTAATTTTAGATACTGGCTAGTGAAAACTAGAACTCTTCAATAAAGGAGGTTTGTTTGTTAGACTGGACGCCTACGCGCGCGTGTGAACAGGCGGTCGTGGCAATCGAGATTTGAGAGATTTAGGACGAGATAAAACAATTCACAGCAAATGACGTCATCAGAAATTTTCAATACCTCGCAAAATGTCCGTTTATTTCAAGACCGTAGGCATTTATTTTCATTTGAACATTTCCTTAGTTTTGTTGTTGTTGTTTTTTTGTTTTTGTTTTTTTTTGTTCATATAAAAATATACTTAAAAGTGCTTAAGCAATACTTTATCAAATACTTACAAATTATTAACAAATGTATGAAAACGTTCATCTTCTAAAACAACAAATGTTACGCATGTATTCAATTAATCATCGTCGTTCAGACTCTTATTTCCTCAAACCTTAAAATAACGCTTTTAAAGATGCTTAGTTGTATCGAAATATTGTAAAATCCATGTGTTGGTAAATAATATTCTCAAATATGTGTACTTAAGTATCAACTAAGACGACTATATGTAATTGTTATTTTGAACCTGAGAACCAATATTACAAATAAGTAGCTGAATTTAAAAGTGCATGTGTGTGTCTTGACCTCATTTCAATCTTCTTTTTTAAAAGGCAAACAGAGCAATAGACTTAAGCTTTTGACCAGACGTAACCTTTAAACGAGACACACACAAAATATAATGAGGAAATTTTAACAATTTCACGGTCAATAAAAATAATTTAAAATGAGACAATTTCGTTTCATTTTCAGTGGTTCACTCAAGCGTGAAGTTGAGTGATAATATATCACATAAGCGCCCATAGGTATTAATATATACACATAAAGGAGCAGAATTACAAAATAGTGATAGATGTGTAGATGGGATTGAATTGCTGACAATTTTGAAATGAAACAGTGCAGAACTATATCATGTCATTTTAACATAGCACTGTATCCGGATATTGTTCACTGCTGGTTTACTTTGTTAGTCGTGACTGTTTTCCGGATTAGATGATCAGTCACGGTTTTATATATTAGTTTCTGCACGGACGAGAATAATAAAAAAATCTTGAGATAAATGATTCAGTTCAGTGTTCAATAATGATCAAATGTTCTGTTAGTTTGTCTGTGATAGGTTCACGGTCGTAAAGACATCGTTACTCTCAAAGTACCGCGAATTTTGTCTCATGAGGCTGTGGTACTACACAAAATATGTAGTGTTTTTCGGCCAAAACAAAAACTTATAAAACAGCTTTTAAAATATCACTTCAAAAAAAGCATTTTCAATATGTCACAGAATATATTGTATAGGTATAGCGCTTAAACCATCATTGCACTAAGATGAGTTGCGATAACGTAGCTCTGGGGGTTGTACGGACCGGCGATTGCTAAAAAATAGCTGTCGTTAAAACCTTTATGATCTTGAGAATTACATTATGATTATTAGTTACAGTTAATGTCAACATGGACCTACTAGAGTGTCCACATCCCATTTCTAGACATATAGTACTATGAAGAATACAGTTCTAACGATATTTGGTCTATACCCCTAAATCTCTAGAAATTGTCTATAGATACTCGGATGGGTTCATATTGATTTAAACTGTAACTAATTCTCATATCCCTGTGGTTAGAACGCCGTGAAGGTAAAGGATATGGATAGTTATTTCGATAAAAGTTTCCTTTCGGCCGGGTCAACATTCTACCACCAACTTGCTACCTCTGTATTACTGGTTCGAATGCATGTGGGAGCTGTCGGGCATACGCCGTAGGTCGGTGATTTTTGTATCTCGTAGCACTCGGGATTTCCTTCATATCGAAAACCTGGCGCATCATCAAGTGACAATAACTGATAATAGACGTGAAACAAAGGTAAACATCCATATCATTGAACTTACCATGTGCACAAAGTAATGTGTAGTTTAGACCGTCAATGAACACTTCTTCGGAGCGAATACACGCACATGTATATCAGTATTTTCTCCAAGTGTAAAATAATTTAGCACCTTTCATGCTTTATGACGCGGGACATGTATAGCTTCCACAGGAATCCGAAGCGACGACAACAACCTTTCGTATGTAAATTGAAAAATTAACACTCATTTAATTCGTCAGCCGTACGTGTTTTCATGCTTTTTGAGACATTTAACATGACGATAAAATGGAAGTGTTTCTCTTAAAACAGGACACGGCCCGTGTTTAACAGTCGAGTTTAATGGGTTTAGCACTCCGTAATGAAGTGGGAAATATATTTCACACATTAAAACGACGTTAAATGAAAAGATTAAAGACTCCCACCTGAAGGGTTTAAAGAACGATTAGAGACAGAAAGAAATGTTTGATGACATTTTGGTAAAGGTATAGAGCTCCCACGCAAAAGCGATTTTATTATCTTGTTTATTTTGCCTATGAAATACAAAGGTATTTAAAATAGAGATTATTTGCCCATTTTCTGCATAATATGGCCTGGTGTGGTGCGTCTGTTCTGTGTTTCTGGCTGCGTGCTTCAGTGGGATATCACTATAAAAAGGACAATAACATCTATTACAGTGTCACAACATGAACATACCACAGTCTCCCAAAACACGCACGCATCTCACACACGAAACATGCCGCATACACAGGAAGCCGTCTTTGAATGATAGCCCTGCCTGTTAATATCACGTTAATCTAAACAAGTTCAAATGCCCAATAAAAGAAAAGAAAGCGATATAGTGTATGGTCATTTACTATTTTAGAAAATTGAGACATTTTTGATGAAAACGATCCACATGTACCAATCGCTTCATCTTTTGACAAAAAAGAAGTTGACGATGATGTTACGATATCAAGCTATTGAGTATTACACAGTCTGTAAATAAACTGAATAAACATAAAGTTGTATTCTTTAACCAGCTGTATGAATACCAGAACCATGTGCTACGGAAGAGAGGCGTTTGGTTCTTCTAGACTGCATCTTAGTCTAGGAAGAATTTCAAGTGAGATAAGAGTGATGTATTGTTTATGTTTTGCATATGACGATACACCGATGTCGATGATATTCACTTTAGTTACAAATTGGAAGTTTCCCGAAGCAAAACTATCGCCCAACCACCAGAGGAGGGCAACTGTTTGACATAGGGCTCGATCTATTACCGACTGCTCATGGATAAGGCTATTAATACAGCAACAATAGTATAATATATGGAGAAATTTATGCAAAAGCAGACATTTTTTTTTTGATAATATTTAAAGCAGTATAGTAGCTGTTCTGTGTTGACGATTAGTTAAGTATCGTAGTTCGAACCTCGGTTCTCTTGCTGTAGTTGATCGGTGGTTTTTCCCGGGTACTCCGGCTTTCCTCCCACAATAAACCTGGTACGTCCTTACATGACCCTGGCTGTTAATAGGACGTTAAAACTAATACACTCTTGCTGTAGTGTCTATACATCTTTTGTAACGTTTTTATATATGTGTATACACTGCTAAAGGCCAGTGTATTCAATATAATTAATGATAACCTCCACGATCAGGTACGAACATATGTATATATATAGGTTTCTCCCTCAAACAAGTCGCGCCCTTGACCTAGAGGTCAGCTACTTTTGTAGGATAACGCTCACACCCAGTTCTCGTACCCTTGAGCTAGTCGATTATTCACATAAATAGGGCATAAGTACTGGTCAAGTTGTCCTGAATTGACCGTTAAATGCTGATAGGCCGATCCTTGCACGCCTAAATTCAAGTTCACATTCATATCTTCTGGTAAGACTTTCAACAACAGAACCAAACCGTTCTATTTAAGGGCGAATCTCTTCATTTCTAAGAATACTTGTTTGTAAATGCGTCATTTGAAATAGGCCTCAAGCCTCCACGCGCGGACCTATATAAAGAGAGAGCTCTCGAGCTCAATGTTAAGTTAATCACATACTGCTTAATGCAAAAAAACAATTACAGCGGGAGGTTAATTATAGTGTTGTTCATACGGTTACTACGTTCCGTGCGGCGACATAGAAACCGCAGTACTGCTTAATCGCCGGTTTATTCTTCCGCCATTACAAGTAGGAATATTGAACCTCGTGGTTGATCATTTTACAATGTAAAAAGAGATAAAGGATATGATATCAGTTACTAAAGATAAGGAAAAAATCAGAGTATTGAATCTTTAAATTAAGGACCATCATTTTATATTATAAAGAGATGCTGGACATGTTAGCAATTATTCGGGACGGGGGAATGGTACACACTAAAGAGACATGTATTTTCATCTGGTAACATGTAATATTTTTATCAGTAAAAACATCGATTTTCCTTTCTAAATCTGAATGCAATATGATAGTCTTACTTGTATGCATTGATAAAGCTTGTTTTTTAAAATGTATGTGTAGCATTTTAATATTACGTCCAGAAAGATGGCGGAATTTAGCTAAATTAACCCCTTGTGCCTTGGTTATCCAATGGTTTCATGGGAAGAGTATTGTTGACGATGTAGCGTGCAGTCTGGACATCAAAGTAAACATTTTTTCCGGATTTTCAATCTCTGCTCCGGGTCTACTCTGAGTTTGTTACAAGAGACCTATATTTTTCACTTGAAATATTGACGTATTCTAACCGCATGCATGGTTAAGCAATATGCTTTACAATTGCGTGATATTTAGATACCGACTCTACCAGTTTGAAATTATTACCTGACCTCTTCATAAGATATTTAATGTCGGGCTTTGACCAAGTTTTTGCCGATCTCTAAAAATTACAGGCACCTTGTAGATGAACATGCACCAAAGCCGATTCGGCCATAGCATATTGTCAACTATAAGATTGTGGACACTGCATTCATACAATGTAATACTGTCAAAAACACCTAATCAAACTATATATGATAAACTGGACCCAGATTTCAAAACAATTAACCCGCCAATTGTCCAAAGAACCAAATAAAGTCAAAACCCAAACCATTGTATTCAGATTTTTTGCTTGGTTGGCCTTCACCTTTTGTAGATGACCTTGACCGTTCTTCTCGATTGAAAGTGACCACCATAGCCAACTTGCTTGTAGTTAGTATTGGCTACGGTTAATTTGACCTAGAGTGGACCTAGAATCCATATTTACATTTGACAGAATCTTGGTTAAATGTCTCGTTATATATGTGATTACAATGGCTATGATTTTCACCTTCGTAAACATATAGCGTAGACAGTTATAGGGATATATACTGTATATAAATATGAGCGATAGGCAGGCATGCGTAGGGGATCCCTTAACGATGTCACACGTGAGTTCAATAAATCAAATGACTGCACAATTAAAGACAGGCTAAATTGAAAACTGATGAGTCAGCAAGCCTATCATATTGCATTGAAGAGGAAAGAGAAAGAAAAGTCCTTCCTACATTTTCGCATGTGGGGCGTAGATATACATGTAGGTAAAATCAACATTTAGTGAAACTTGGACAAAAAAAGTAAAGACTTTGTACCACGGCGGAAATGTCTGTCCAGAATGTCCAAATTGGCGCCATGTTTGGACCATCCCAGATCAGACCTTGAATGAATGAAATGTAGATATTTGAATATGTTACAATGACAGCAAAAACAAGACTCTCTTTCCTAGCTTGACGAACCTGATAGGCACGTGCGGTATGTCATACCAATGTATAACCTGTAACACGACTAATCGCCAATTACCATAGTTTGCATGTTGATATGCATGTGTGTTCGTGTGTTCGCACAATAGACCTGCACTAGCTACTTATGACGAGCCGTTCTAGTCTAGTAGTAATGAAACGAATATGTATATACCGTATGCATGGTTGTAATAAAATTGTTAATTCGCGTCAAAATCAAATAAATTGCAATTTAATTTTAAAATATATTCTGGCATGGTGTCAACGGTCAAATATTTAAC
This sequence comes from Argopecten irradians, assembly GCF_041381155.1. NCBI lineage: Eukaryota > Metazoa > Mollusca > Bivalvia > Pectinida > Pectinidae > Argopecten > Argopecten irradians. The sequence continues at coordinate 13,050,163 of NC_091134.1, read as the reverse complement.
GAGAAAGGTTAGTGAAATTATGACTGGATTTGTTTCCTGCATACCTCTTTAGTGAAATATAAATTTCGGTAGACACACGTATTCGTAGGCGGGAAGGAACAGCCAGGTCAAGGTCACATTGTTTGAATGGTTTTCAGTATTCAGAGGCAGTGAGACAATGTATTGAGATAATGGGAGTCTATTACTCATTTTCATCTGCATATGAACCTGAAAAAAATATAGAACAAACATTCAGATGTTCATAACACTCGTGATTCAAATATTTAGGGAAAATAGATTTACATTAAGATTATTTGTGAAGCCCAAGTACAGCTAATTCTAATACCAAAACCAATCTGATATTATGAAGGACTGTTTGATCTATCTGTCAGACTGTCAAAGTTTGGTAAAGGGATCAGATGAAACTCGGTCAATGAAGTTCGTATAAATCCTAAGAAGTATAACAATTGGACTAGGGTTTACTGTATATAGGATACGTAATAACCTTCGATTTCTGAATAATACTTCTTGAATAGGGTTGTCTGTGTTTATATATTTTGAGTGAGGGAGGGAATCTTTAACAAACATGCAAACATGAAGGATATATGTAAATTGAAGACGTATGGGATAGTTGTGTGTGGGGGAGTGTGTTGGGGTGGGGTAGGGGATGGGGGTAGAGGTAGGGGAGGACCTATATTTGGGAATGGTAGACGAAGTGGAAGAAGTGAGTGAAAGTTGCGGATAAAAACGGTCGTTCTCTGTAATTGCGTCGTACTCATTAACATCGAATCCGACAACTATTCATAAGGTCAACGAGGACAGACGGATACACTTAATTAAGCATATATGTCTAATTACCATGTGTAGTCGGTATACAGGTCTTGTTACGGAATGCTGAAAGACCAAATCAAAAACTTGACAATAAGTTTGTCAGCTATGTAAAAGGTACACAGGTAAATTGGCGCTATGAACGAGCAGGCGCTATAATACACAGCGGGGGTCGGCTCTATAGTAAAACATTATAATGATATCACTTCAAAGATTGTAAAATACAATAGTAAAAAACAGGTGCTTCTGTAGGTGTAAAATTGGATAATATGAGTGCAAATTCCAATGACATGCTAAAAAAGGAATTGAATATGACCCGTTGTGTCACATTCTTTTGATGTTTTGACAGCGACACCAGACGCGACTCCAGGTATAAATTATTAGATTAGGAATTTTGTGTGACCCACAATGGCATTAGTGAATTTGTCAAAGTGCAGGTAAAGTGTCCGCCAAACTTTATACAAGATGTCGACAGCATGACCTTCTTATACCACGTAAAGCACGAACTTCGAGCACAGGGACGTGATATTAAGTTACGTCTTTAAATATCGACACAGGGACCTGATAATTATTAAGGCTATTTATATTGACACAAATTAAACAGAATGTACATTTGTAATTCTAATGTAGTATTTTCAATTCTCATTACAATGGAATGTTTAACATCGCTAAATCTATATAGCATGCATGGGGCGATTTCTGTAAGTACTCTATATTCACAAATTGGCGTAGATTTAGTAGCTAGCAAGCAGCTGCTACAATTTACGCGAAATGCATGCCCTCACAAGAATATGCCCTCGGTGGTCGAGTAGGAAAGGTATACTATACCATTAGTATTGCTTATATGCAATTTACAACTTTAATAGACAGTAACTAGGTCTAACATTTAAATCGATGGGTTTATCTCCGGGTACTCCGGTATTCGTCAACCACCAAAAACAGGTTACGCCCTATAATGTGACCATGACTAAAAAGGACATAGGAGAAATCAAACAAAACTGAGAAACAAAACTGAGAAATATTACCTTACCGTTTAAGATTCTATGGGTAAACAGTAGAGTGTACCTTTTGCTAAAAATTGTTTATTTTCTGAACCTTTCAGTAGACTTGCCCAGTAGCTTTCTTTTTGAAGCTAACTTTATATACAGGACAGGAAAGGAGGCATGTTGCGATTGTGGTGGGGGAAAAGAAAGGATTTCGACACGAGAAAGGAAACGAAATACAACACTTTGTTTATAAAATCAGTCGGGTCGTTTTGAAAGACGATCTTTCTCAAGCTATTGTTGGGAACCAGTGTCCTATTCGTAAGACCCCATGTTGTCTTTTGTTTTGTTTCGATATCCGCCGTACGTCGTTTATAATTCCAGTCTGACAGATAATGATAACGTCCCTGGGTGTTTAATACTAGGGCGAAGGAGCTGTTTGAAAGATAAAATGGAAAACACTTGTGAAAATTTAAAAAAAAATGAAAATGATAAATCTTGTGAAAGACGCTCCTGTTATTCTCAATTATAGGGATAATTACTTTATTTGCGTTGTCAATATTTGGTCAGTGAACAACTTTATTATGTAAATGTAATCTCATGTAGTTTTATAAAAATCACGAATCAATTATCTAATCATTTAAAAAAAAAGGAAGACGTAAAAACGCACTCCTTTTAGACATAAATCGACACTCGTACGAAATGTGAGGCTTCAACATTCTCCGAAATGTTTGATCTAATTATCTAAAACAAAAATCTCTAAGCTGACAAACATAAGAAAACTGTGGCATTCATTCCGTAATAGTGACGCGCCACGATCATTACAAGCGATATATACAAGATTTATTTTAGGGCCTATACGACCCAGGCACACGACCATGGTATTCGGCATCTTTAACAAAAAGTTTTAATGCGATAAACAAATCATCAATCTCCGTTGAGCAATAGCAGAAAGAAAAACCACGGTGCAGACGTAGCGACCTGTATAGGTAAGCAAATTGTATAGAATCAAACTGATGTATACACAAACCTGACCTCGTAGATAAATAAATAGCCCTGTTGAATTTTATAAAAGGCATCTTTACGGAAATTCATGTTAAACAAAGGTGAAGGCCGCATCAGAACTGCTGGTCTATTTCAAAAGTTTATAAAAAGGGTCTTTGTGTAAGATAACACAGGAGAGACATTTGTATACAAACCATCTTTTATTATGGACGTTCCCGAGATGCTCCGCGTGATCGCCATCCTCATGCTTCGGTTGCTGTGAGAAATGTTAAAGATGCATACCCCGTCAAGTTAGACATAGCGAGCGTGAGGGTGCCTGCGTAAATTGGTTTGATTCAAACGACTGAATTCTAAGGATCCATAACTCAACATCATTATAGGGCTCTTACTTTCTTATAACTTACCTAGTTTGGGGGGTTTAAATTTAAATTTAAAGGGCTAGGCTTAAAGTGGTATCAACAGCTAAGAATCCATCAAGAACTGTCTCCCCTGTGTGACTGTTTGTTTTTGGAAAGCTGTGGTATATTCGTGTAGTTTCTTCCTTGTAACAATGATGGGACTCTTGGGGTACAATGAAGTTTGAATTTATTGATTACAAGACAAGAAATTAAGCATGTTTTTAGAAATGAACCAGTATGTTCCAAAAAACAAACAGATGCATATAGTCCCAAAAAACTGAACGAGATGATATTCATTAAAAACTGGGAAAAAACCCCAATGATATCTAATTTAATTTACAAGATAATAATGATCTAAAAGTACATATATGCATAATTTTAACCGAAAGTAAATTTATACTGGTAAATATGACGTGCGACGCTTCAAACGTAAGGCTTTATGAAATGTACATACTGTGTGAAATAGACAAATGGTGGTGCAGAATTTCATTTCTGAAAACAGCTGTAGCAAATATCGCTGAGTAAGAATTTACAGTGAAGTGTTGATGTCACATGGTAGTGACACCGTACATTCGGCTTTTAATAATAACCTTTTTAATTTGATTTTGATGTATATGGGGATCTGACTTAGTTCACAGATGAATGTTAAAAGCATAGGTGAACATAGTTACTAGTGTATTTTTCGCATTAAAGTGTCAGCGATATGTTCGGTGAAACGACGGGTAGACATCCATCTTGCTATTTATAAATGTTTTACATACATTTATGTTCATGTTACAGAAATGTTTTATCATAAGTTTCTTGTTATCGCCCTTTAAATCTGATCTTCAGATAAGAAAAAAAAACCAAATTCGTAGTTTTACCGCCTCGGTAAATCATTTTAACATGTCATATACATGAACTATACCTGTACCAGGGCTGTATGTATTCAGTCCTCGTTGTTCAGTGTACAACTCTTTTCTTGAATATGCAGAAAATCCATTTATTTTCGCATGTTGTGTATTTTTGCGTTATTTGAGGGCGATTCGAATTCGCGAAAATGACTCTTCTCAACTACAAATTGCTAATTTATGTCGTCTTGAAAATGTTTTTGGGTGTGAAAACGCGACATTAAGTCGATGTGAAAATGTCGTTGGGTGTGAAAACGTGACATTAAGTCGATGTGAAAATGTATTTGGGTGTGAAAACGTGACATTAAGTCGATGTGAAAAATGTTGGATGTGAAAATGTGATATCAAGTCGATGTGAAAATGTTTTTGGGTGTGAAAAAGTGACATTAAGTCGATGTGAAAAATGTTGTTGGGTGTGAAAACGTGACATTAAGTCGATGTGAAAATGTATTTGGGTGTGAAAACGTGACATTAAGTCGATGTGAAAATGTTGTTGGGTGTGAAAACGTGACATTAGTCGATGTGAAAATGTTGTTGGGTGTGAAAACGTGACATTAAGTCGATGTGAAAATGTATTTGGGTGTGAAAACGTGACATTAAGTCGATGTGAAAATGTATTTGGGTGTGAAAACGTGACATTAAGTCGATGTGAAAATGTTGTTGGGGTGAAAACGTGACATTAAGTCGATGTGAAAATGTTTTTGGGTGTGAAAACGTGACATTAAGTCGATGTGAAAATGTTGTTGGGTGTGAAAACGCGACATTAAGTCGATGTGAAAATGTTTTTGGGTGTGAAAACGCGACATTAAGTCGATGTGAAAATGTATTTGGGTGTGAAAACGTGACATTAAGTCGATGTGGAAAATGTTGGATGTGAAAACGTGATATCGAGTCGATGTGAAAATGTTTTTGGGTGTGAAAAAGTGACATTAAGTCGATGTGACAGAGTAAGATGTGAAAACGTGACATTTAGTCAATGTGAAAATGTATTTGGGTGTGAAAACGTGACATTAAGTCGATGTGAAAATACATTTAAGATAGTTGACTGTATACGCAGATACATGAATTAGGGATCAGTGCTTGATAATGAAAACTCTTGAGTATATGAAAATATGTGAAGTATTTTTCAAAGCAAAACTATATTCTTGGGACGGCAACAACAGAATCCCGATGACATTCCTCAGAACAGGAACCGAATCGAAGACTTCCAGAAGTTTCTCCGATATTTTGCGATTAAATATAATATAAATGGTTCATTTCTTTTGTACATTGTGCTGTTTGCTATCCACTTGAATGATCACAAAGAATGCAACAGACACTGTTAAAACCGGCCGACTTTAAGTCGACTCTTGCTGACTCATTATCGGCTGATTATTCTGGTGCCAGAATTAACACAGCATCGAGTCTGAATTAAAAGTCAGAGTTTTAAAGAAAATCGGCAGCAGAGGAGTACAACAATGCTATAGGCAGATGGGGATGACAGATAGGTAGCACAAGTCTCAGATATTTTAACGAGCCAACTAATAGGCCTATTTATAGATAGCGAGCATTCGGATGCAAAATCTCCATTTTTAGTTTGATCGAACACTGATACTAAAGGCTGGGTGGTACATCCAGTTATGCCATTATCATATCGATCGTCAAATAATTCCATAACTGTTACTTGGCCTGTTCTTCTGTCTCACTATAACGTAGAGAGAAAAAAACGATATTAGCATTGGTGAAGATAAATCCAGCTTCCTTGATAATTACCAATTCTTGGTTTGCTTAAAATTATCAATAGCTCTCACTGTGTTCGATTTTTAAACAAATTAATGATAAACAAGGATCGTCCGTGTTGATCTTATTTATAATGACGTAGAAACGTTCATGAGACTTCCTTTCAATAAACAAACGTCTACAATACATATATCGATATCCAAATAACAAGTGTATAGGTGAAGGGTTTATTTAAATTTTACAAAAATCAATATCGTCAAATATTTGAACAGACCTTGTTTAAATAATTCAATAAACAGGGCATAGAATGTTATTCAATAAAAACATGTTTTATGTATTGACGAGGTTATTATAAGAAGACAAAAAATCGTATCCCATGAATGTGTGTGTGTATTTTGTTATTGGCTTAAGAACAATGCCCCGGTTTTAATTAGAAATGTGAATAATTAAGAAATTTGAAGACGTTCTCAACAGCAAATTATTGGCACTTGAAATTATGTATCAATGATCAATGGATTCGTTATTAAATTATGTGTATAGACACAAGAAAAATATGTATACGTCGTGTATTTATTGACAGCTGTCGTGGGATATAAGTTTGTTTAGAAATACACACATTGTTTGAATTCTCATTAATCTGAAGCAAAAGCAATATGTCCTTTATAGAAAGACAAACACCATTTCATCGACAGCTAACATCAGAAATCCCATTCACTCTTACGGTTTTACAAATACGCTGTTTCGACAGCACGATTCAGGAGGGGTACGCTACAATGTTATGTTCGGATTACCTCGGACCTTTTCATACACACAGTACTGACGGAGTGAAACGAAGGGAAGTAGCTCTGATATATCGAAATGCCTTGCGTGACGTTAGCGTAAGCATAATCAGCGTGACCGTCTACAAACATTTATAAAAAAATTATAAGAAAACGGAGACAAAAGCATACTATACCTCCTACTTTAGCAATCTATCTAACTCACCATTATACAGGCGACCAAAACGTTACATAAAAACGACAGAATTTTAAACTATGAAAAATAAACCGCGGGTTGGCACTGGCAACAATGGTGTAAATAGTTCACTTCGTCTTTGGATTAATCGGATATGTTCTGCCTTTTTCCTTTGCCTTCATAAATATTCTCGAATCAATCAATTTGATGTCCGCATTGACAAACATTTCCGGTATTTCGTAAATCTTTTTCGCTATACTTGCCGATTGATATGGTCCATAATTTTCCTGTCAAAATCGGATGTAAATGAAAATCTGGTGTTAATCTCGGTAATAAAGCACTAAAACGAGAATGGGATGCCAATAAATCTCCACTAGAATTGATCCATCGCCAACTGAAAACGATGATAATATGATGGCGGTTATCAATCAAGCCAGGGGCGTGCACTTTATAGGGTTAAACTAACCCGATCAACCTAAACGTTATATATACCGAGTTAAACTCGAAGGGACCCCGAGATATTAAAATACTAACTATTAATTGATAAAGGCGATGAATAGACTAGTATATGGAATTTGAACCTAATTGTATCGTATGTTGAAGGTTTGAAAACTAAAAAAGGACTTGTACTTTCCAATTACAAAGAAACACCTTGTGTTAGTCAATGCAGTCCGATTTATATTTAGAAACGCAACTTTTGGACAGATTTGACATCATATATTTTCGAAACCATAAGAAGGATGCTATGTAACTATTTACTCCTAAACTCACACACATCAATTTTGATGTATCACTCACCAATGTCCTGTTAACATCATAGGTTAATCGTGTAAGGAAGACTATACACTACTGTATTTAATATGTTGTACGTAGCGTTTGGTTGTTTTTTTTTGTTTTGTTTTGTTTCGGGAGATGTATAATGAATCTTACCCGTTTTATAGTGCTATCTCACTGAAGTAAACTTTCAAAAATATCGAACAACATACCCTGCAATTCACATTATTCTGACAAAAGGTAAACCGGTCGTCCCACTTAATTTCTGCTGAGCGCTAAATAGGAGCAGAAACTGCATATCTCGGCAATGGGACAGAACCCAGAGCCTACCTCATAGGTAAACGCTCATCAAGAGATTCGGAAAAAGACAGTCGGATCAAAGGATAAAGTATAAGAGCCAATTTAAAGTCGCCCTTTACCATCATGCAATAGGTTCTAACGCCCTATTTACATGACGTCACTAGATGGACATGAACTATACGATGTGCCACCTCTTTTCAATACAGAGACATAAAAATATAAGATGAAACCATAACAATAAAATCTTTTAAGTTATACTAATGTGCCTCATGCGTTGCATTGTAAGATTTTAATCTACTTGAGTTCTGACTATATACAAAACTTCAGCAAAGTCGGAAAGATATTTGTCGGCGGCGTATGTCGAATGTCACAACTGCATTTCAACAAAAGGACGCCAGTTAAAACGTCAATCTAGGTTTCATGCCGTTTTCTGAGTGTAAAGAAACGAACAAGGCCTGAATTTTGTTATCAGCACGAAAATATAAATCCTTCTGTGGGGAAAATGCGATAAAACAGTTAAGGCAATCAATTACGTGTACTAATTGGATTTCGCAAATTTGGCTGTAGTTAGTTTGCATTGATAAAGTCGAACCTATTTGTTCCGGTCCGAAAGGCGGATATCGCGGTAATCATGAATTATCTAGAACCCGCCACGGGACAGAAAATCCGGAGATATGTCTGGAATACATTGAAAATCTATTTAGTGACATCATAAGCTTTCAGAATTTGTTTGAAACATTTAAGAGAGCAAATCCCAGTGTAACAGTATGTTTTTATCTGTTCTATAAACTAGTTAGTGCTACCATGGGCAAAGCATGTTCTGCCTAAAACTATTGGACGATAAAAATGTAATGGCCAATGAAACTACCGATAACACCGCAGTCAGTTTTGTAATACATACGACAATGTATTTCTTATTATCCCAGTATAACCGCATTAGATGTGATACACAGAGTCTTTATGGGGTTTTATCAATACTACGGGAAGAAAGTCGTATTATATTCTCTTCATATGGTCAATTAATAGGATATTTTGTGATTGTTGTGGGGGTATTTGTCGCTTTAATAATAAAATAATCTTTTATGTATACCTTTTCTAACCTTGACAGTAAGGAATAAAATTATTTGATGTAATGATCCCCTGTAAAGACGAAGATATGCGGCGAAATTCGAAGGAATGTGATGTCGCTCAAAACAGATTTTATTTTCCTGGTATTCTAATCACAACAGAGCATATAAAACTAGTACTTTCCCGTTCCTAAAATACTTGGGTTTGATTTATTTAACAAACGGGAAAAAAATCTACCGAACTACGGTCAATATCTAGCTACTGCCACAGGTGGGATTCGAACTCGTTACCCAGAGGTGCAAGGGCGTGTGGTAATATGTCGGGACATGTCAACCACTAGGCCATCGCGGCCTCTAATGTACAATTCATGTCCTGTCGATATCATTTTTCCATATTCTTCATTTTTGAATATATCGCGATTTCATGTTAAAATTGATTGCGATACTTGAAACATTTCTGGCATTCAGACAGTTGAAACATGGAATCGAAAAGCCCAAAATATACCAATATAAAGCGCATGCACTTACTATGTATAGACTGAATTTCAGTTTACTGTGTCATTGAATTCTTTTTATTATTAATATTTTATTCACAGACATTCTTGTCCCAAGATATATTTAGGTATTTTCATTTGTTGGCTATTTCATTCCACATGCCATAAAGAATATGAAATTACGTCTTTTTTCTAAAGAACTATTCGTTGGAAATGTCTATAAGAGAACAGCGCTGCGTGTGTTTTATGAACACTCTATATCTTTCATCGTTTAACATGTACAAGTGACACTATCTCGGTAGATCTACATGACTTATATCATAAGCAAACGCTAGTAATACATATTTTCATAATAAAAACTGAAAACGATACCTCACATACAAAATTGTAGGTTATCCGGAAAGGTCGGTACGGCAATACGATTCGTATTTGATATCATTTTCCTATCGCGCGCGGCTCCGAAAGGAAAATCTTGGTCAAGTGTTAAAGTGTATAACGAAACACTATCATCATTCTTCTTCAACTTAAAAGTGTATCTATATATATTTTTTTTATTTAAATCCAATGAAAAAAAATATTTTTGTCGTGTAAGATTTAAACGAGTTGGTTTAGTTTCCTCGATTAAGATCTAATCAGAGAAATGGTACACCTGTGTACTCGCAGAGTGAGTTCGTATACAATTGAACTTTATCATAAGAAAACCCCAGCCTTTTTTTCTCACATGCACTCTAGCATAGTCTAACCTGGTTCTACATTAAATGCCAATGTTTCCACTAAGAGTACTCTATATCTTATTTAGATGGGAAAGTGTTTTTTCTGTCGTGGTATTAAATTGACAATTTAATGGCATTTGTTGGTTGATGCTCTGCAGTTATAATTGCAATTGAATTGGAACCTGTTGCCATCTATATTGTACAGAATGATAGTAAAGGTTATTATACCTCAAGTGAGAATCCTGAATTCTGATAGGTCGAGAGATATTTGGTATTTAACACTATAACACGGCATTATAACAATAGGAGACAATAGACACGTTCGTAGCAACCCATTAGCAACAGGTGATAGTGAATTATATTAACCACCCGAAAGAGATGCGCACTCGTTTCTTTTTTCGACGCCATCTTTGTTGTTTGAAGCGGCGCTTCAAAATTTACCTAGAGCTATTTGGTAATAGTTTTGCTAAATTAATCTATTTATCAATATCTTTTTTTTCAAATCAAGTACAGAGCTTTGCGTTTACATCTTTTCGCATAACGTCCAAGTGCTATATGCTGGATTTATTAACCCGTCGGTTAGGTGAACGGAAGACATACAAGCGTCTTCATGACGTTGCTATTAAATGTTGTAAACAGACGACGGGACTAAACCAAAATTCATTGAAAATTACGAAAACGTTAAGATTTTAACAAACGCCTGAGACGAGACAACAACAATATTTCACTGAATGCTTATTGTGTGAGTTTTTTTTCACAATGCAATGAAAATAAGCGCGATTGAGTAGAAGCTGATGTTATTTTACTGCCGACGGTGAGTTTTCGACTTTTAACCACAGGCGTCTGCTTCTGGTTTGATAAAAAAATATAATAACTTACCCCATCGATCAACGTAGGGGCTCAGCGCATTGGTTATCATTATTTTTAACAAAACCAGTTGATGCATCGCTACAGTACGCGACAAAAACCTGTGTTGCAAAATTTTTTTTAACTAAGTTAAAATGTTTTCAAAAGATTTTAAATATTTCATAAAGAGGGAATATTTTTTTTCCAGACTTTTTCATAGATTATAATATTGAAAAATTTTCATTGTATAAAATGAAATACTACCTGCATTAGAGGGTAACAGTGCCTAGTGTCACCTCTCGGAATATCACCGTCACCCTCGGCCTCGTCTCGGGTGACAGTGATATCCCCGGTGTGACACTAGGCACTGTCACCCTCTAAATTACTAAAATTTGTATATCACTTTTTCTCTATTTCGACATGTCCACAACATTGATCTATATATTTAAATTTGAACGCCTTAATCATGAACTGATAAAAATCTCATGATCACTAATCATACATTTGGTATTTAGAAACTATTTTTGTTAATACTTAATAATAAGGAACGTGGCATTTGAGTCATTGCTTTGTTAATTATCGGGCTAATTTAACTGTGCGGAGTACGTTGCTCGGTGTCTTCAGATGAATGTTCCAGTGAGATAACACTACAAAATAAAAATAAAATAATTACAATATGTATAGTAAAAAACTTCGTATAAGAGGAACAATATAGTACGTATTGATGTTTCCAATAACACTTGTGTTTACTTATGCGTATAGTCAGTCAAACTACAGGGGGTACCACACGTGACGTGTATTCTCCGACATTCACTCCGACATTGAAACGAGGCGCGGCTGCTTGCTGTCTATCTATTGGGTAATGATCATTATTATTAAAAGAAAGAGATTTTGTTGATTGAGGCGATCCTTGTACGATGACCATTTGATGTTGGGTTTTTTTTCGCACTCACTGACAAATAGTCACCTAACAAGGAATTTGCCTCACGAATTCGAAGATTATGTGTGATAATTGAAAAACAAAACTCGGCCTCTTCCGCACTATGTTTTTCATGAAGGCCCTTAAATAGCAACACTTTCTGAAACTTAATGGTATAATTGGAAAGACCGATGTATTCGAGACAAAGCAGTAGGCGGCTTTATTTGAACCAACGACCTTTTCCATGCACAAAACCTATTTTAAGAATAAATAGCATGGTCGAATATCGACATGTGTTCTCTCTTCCTTAAAACTCAACATGTTTTCTCAGAACCACTGCTGCTTTCAAAAGAATCGAACCCTTACAAACGCTACTTTATGTAGTATGTTAGATATATGGTTGCCAACCTTCTATCACCACCCTCCAACTATCGGTAATAGAATCCTCGTATATTGGCATTAACGCGGATTGATATGCATAGAGCCTTATTACTCAGTGCGGAGGTGCAACGTCTTAACTGTACTACAAGCTGAACCTTGTACTATTACGTTAGGGTGCGCTGTACTCGGTAAACGAATGTATAGCTTTATACCTAAAACGCACGCCGCAAAAATCGGCACCACATTTGGTTGTATTTTATGTGAAAATCGAAAGATTAATTCTTCACATACGCCTAATCTAGACGCGAGATTTTCCGAACTAATTAACAAACGGTACTGATTTCTTGACTGTTGATGTCTGTCTCAGCAAGTTAGCAACTGACTTATGCCACGATCATGTAATGCATTCTCTTTAACTTCAGGACATTAAGAAATACACAATGTTGAAGTTAGCGTAAACATTTATTTACTATTTTATGTCCATTTTACTACTCTGACATTGAAATCAACAATTTGGTCATTGTATTTATCAGTTCGTAATTTTCGATACTATCTTAATTGCATCGATTGTCTTTAGCAGAAACAATCAAACGGGTGTTGATATTAGATATTATCAACCTTTGTTCTATTTTACAAATCAGAAAAAAAATAGCATGCTGATGAGGCAGATACTATGGTTGTGATACAGTGGGTACATTAACTGACTCTTGGTAAATTGTTCTACAATCTAATGCAAACATACGGATATACCGTATAACCGCTTATTTTGGCGGGTTTGGTATATTCGCGGTGTCGCGGGATATTGCTATGTTCGTGAAAATTTAATTCGCGTAAAATTGAGGAATAAATGATAAGTACCCTTATAAGCCCGATCGCGAATTTTTAGATTCGCTAAAACTTTACTTTTTTTTTTTCAGTCCAAATCGCGGAACATTTGACCTACGAAAATAACCGGTTATACGGTATTATGACGAACAATTATCTATCCGAACTATAATATATATGGTACCATATCTTATTCCAATTGGAACGGGTACTCTACCATTACGTTTTAATATCAATGTTTACATTCCATTAATGTCCGGATATTGTACAATAAATTCTATATAATAATACAATGCAATTACTGCATTACGAATTTAAGCTATAAATCCAGACTGTGTTTTGTCAGATACATTTAGTATGTAATTTAAATTACAGCGAACAAGCATCCTTAATATTTATCGATCCGGGCCATCAATTACATGTGACACATTTCACAGCTGGGCCGCATTGAGGCAAGGAGACGTCCTTCGGTGTATCCTATTAAAGAGGAATGTTCCGTCATAAATTATTTATAAAACATCTTCGCCGGTCTTATAATGATTCAAATTTCTGAAGATTTAGTTTTTGAATGATAATGAAAGTCTGAACGTACACTAAGGTTTCTTAGTATATAAATAGTTCGTTGTTGTGACGGCCAATCCTTGCATGGCATTAACTCCGTTCACCTTTGAGTCTTCTAAACATTCTGCTGACACAGATTTAAGGCTGCATAATATCATCATTATGTTCCCCATATATAGTCCATAACACAAGCTACACTAGTGTATTTCCATACTGCTGTATATATATTGACATGAGATAAAGACGAACAAAGTTTTGGCAACTTACACATGTATCACTCGTGCTGGATGGAAGGCTCGAGAGGTCTTGACCAAGTAAAAATCAAGAGTACCCTTTGAAAAACCCGTCTAATAGGTCAGCCGACCCGATATGAGATATATAATCTTGTTCCTCTTTGGTCGATTGTGCCCTACTATTGCACAATACAAACAACAATGTAGAAGCCAGTCCAAAAAGAAATAAATTGTAAATGGTTTACCATGAAGCAGTAGTCCAGGGTGGCACAGCGCTAGGAAAGTGTATTGACATTCTTATTTTTAGTGAAACCTGATGCTGTTGTTTCTTCGTCTGGTCATAGATCGGAGCAAATTAACTGCTCGCTAGAAAAAAAAAACGCATTAGAGATACGTGTAACAAACTTAAACATATCGGAAAAGATGTCCACCAGAAGTCTTTGGCTAGCGTATTCTTGAATTACTCCTTTCGTTTTCTCTTTGAGATTGTTGGAAAGGAAATTATTTTGCATTCAAAAGTCAAACTTTCATAATTAAACTATATGCACACTTCTTATTTTCTGCATTTTTCTATAGATGTTTAAATCAAGGTCAAAATTGGAGGTTCTTATCGTATCAATAACTAGTATACTCACCTAGGTCACAGGGATAAAATATTTATATGTCAGTAAATGATAGTGATTTGTTATTTCGCTAAAATGGAACTCTTTCAAGATTAAGGTAAAAAAATACAATGGCACATGCCGCCTTAAAAGGCATACATATCCTCGTTGTATGGATTGATTGGGTTTTAGACTGCAGACACCGTAAATGCATGTGCGTGTGTTTGCGACATCGGTTATAATTATACCCGTCCACTTTCCGTGATTCCTTCGGAATTGTCAAACTCGACCTGCATACCTTCCACCACACGCATTATTTCAGTAATAGCAACGTTTTAAAGAAGCACTGCTTCAATTCGAACGCGCCTACAAGCTTTGCTCTTGCCTACCACACGCACCACGACGATATTCTATTCGAATGCGCCTGCCACGAAAGCTGCCCCAAATATAAGCCACTGCAGTTCTATTATAAATTTAATTCATCTGCTCCTCAAGAATAAAGAAAGAAACAAAACATGCTTACGAATACTTGAATAGATCACATAGCAGTTAGTGCACTCAAAAACGTTGGTAAATCCAAACACTTAACTAAGAAAAGGAAACAACTTTCTTGTCAGTTTCGGCCATAACAATATTTCTTACTTATAGGAAACAGCTGAACAGCTAGATATTTTAACGACTGCTGACGGCAGGTTTTTGACATTGTTGATAACGTAGAGTTGCCCTGCATATATACAGTGGATTTTCTTTGTTTTTTTGTTTTTTGTTTTATCTACTTTAATCTTAATAATAATAATAATAATCATTGGAAAACAAGAATAAAACAGGTATACAAGGAAAGAGGTTCTGTGGCAAAGAGAACATCAACAATGATTCATAACTTGTAGCTCAGTAAATTGCGTTGGTTAGTGGAGATTAGGATTTCAAATATGAGTTAGTATTGTGACATTGCATTGTAAAAAGAGAACATTCGCGAAACGTAAACGTTTCAGTACTAAATAACCTACATTTTAGACCAACACGACAATTTTGACAAATGGAGCACTTTTGAACTACAGATGTATTTTACAATAAACTATCGTGTTTTACATATCTGTGAATGTTTGCAATATATTTGTCATAAAGTAAATCTCATTTTGAATTAAAGATGAGTCTTTTAAATCTCGGAAAAATATATATATAACTTTCATTTAATCGGCTTCTTTGAATTTCATGTTAAATATTTTAGATGATTCTTTGGCCGTATTTTAGATACAATGGCGCTGTAGGTTCGTTCTATACCGACACAAATTTAAAACGCGTTGGTTTGACCGATATTATGTCATTTTCCATAATACACATTATTTAGTGTTTCGTCACTGAGGCCAAATGGAACTTGGGCTAGATATTTTAAAATTATCAAAGATGTAGCCATATTGCAAAATATTTTCCGCATTATGTAAAACCGTATACATTTAGTTGCATATTAACTTCTTTCACCGTCTGCTATACTTTAACATTATCTTAACCACGATTATTGTGCACATTATGAGAATTTAATTAAAGAAGCAATTAGCAATAATATGTTCCCGGAATGTCATGATGCGAATCCCGTAAACACGAACACTTCCGTTCGGTGCATTCGTATAAGAACACATATTTTTGAATTAACCGTCTTACTTTTTTGCAATGACGTCGTTACATGTAGTAATTCTTATGCTAGTGCAGGCGCAGGTGCACTTTGTAACCATATGTAATATACTGATACTTGGCAGCGCCAACAATATTCTTTTTCCTGCAATTTTTAGAAACCCAATCGCTCATTTTCTCCATAAATCAAATACTGCCCATCCCTCTCATTATACAGTGTAGTTACTTTCAAGCAGCGGCTATGTTTGCGGTATATTTTGCAATTACACAAACTAATAGTATGATTAAGTTTAATAATTGCGTGTGGCTTGCGTCAATGTAACTAGTGTCATTTAAAAAATCTGGATTTATTAATATTGGTTACTTTAGCCAACTGAAGAGGTCAGCGATGTATTGTAAATTAACATCGTCTCCGCAATGAATAATTTACTTCATCTAAATGTTTTAATTATTATTTTTCAAACTGACGAATCATGGTACATGTATTTGTTGAAAATGTTCCTTCATAGAAAAATACAGTATTTGTTCCAAGGTTTTTTTTTCATTTTCATCTCATTACAATATCCGGTTTTATTCTACAAGATGCTTCAGTAAGATAACACTATATTATATAGGCTCCGCCTCACGCTGTCACAAACACATTATAGTATAACTACACATATTTGACATCAACCTGGCACTAGCATACATTTCCAACACTATTAGGTAGGGTTTGGGTCCTTGGTCAACCTGTAAATAAGACCCTTATTGAACCACCGAAAAAAGTCCCTTATTGAACCACCGAAAAAAGTCCCAAGAAAGACAGCATTTGTATTGGCCAGTTTTAACAGTGGTGTACGGGTGTAATGGACCAATCAACTGCTTCTGTTGTGCCCGTTTCTCAAATCCAAAGATTATACGAGACGAAACTATTTTCCTCTCTTTTTTCCGCTTTCAATGTGAAACACATTTATTTCAGCGGCCTTAAAGCAAAATTATCGTAAAGAATATTTCTTAATTATTTTAGTTTTTTAAATTCTTTAACTCCATGGGTTCCTCATAAATCTTTGTGATTGTGCAATCTGAGATCCTCAACCGACGCCTACCTTCCGATGAAGCAAACGCATTGTTCTCAAAAATGTATTTCTGAAATTTGTCAGAATTTATTGAATAACAAGGCGAATATAATTATGTAAATCATGTTATTTTCATGATTATATTGTCGTTTTATTTAAGCCCAAGGATTCGACTTGTTAAACCAACTCCTTTTATGTTATCAATACCATATGTCTTTTTTGTTTGAAGTTGACAGAAAAGATAGAGGTAGTTTACGTTTTAGTTATTTTTGAATTTGGTAATAAATCATTTGTCACACGATTAGGGTTCCATTGGGTAATCAATGGTTTCTATTTACAAATAATGTAATAAATCAATGGCTTTATTATCCCTTTGATGACGATAAGACAACATTCCGGAGTTAAATGATTAACAAATCCTGTGGAATTTTAAACCTTGGCCCCTATACGTGTGGATCACGAAGAAATACGTGTGCCGCATGTGCTTATCCTCATTATCTGATCTGTGATGTCATTGGCTCACGCAAAGCACGTGATGACCTGATATATATGTAAAAACACAATAGTCTCAAACGAAAGCCTTTTAGTATGAACAACATGAAAGACACAGGTTGACATCAAACAGAAAAAATCTTTGGGTTTTAGTACATATACCTGAAGGTTGACAGTTTTGTGAAACGTCATTGATCCAAACTCATGAAACCTTTAGAGTAGATCATGATTTCTTCATGAAAATTACACTGGCGTCAAGGATAACTTGAAATGCGCAAGAAGAAAACTCCCTTTATGCATAATATTTAAAATCGTACCCCCTGTCCCGTAGTATAACAGCCTCCAGATATATCTAGATATACAGACACATGTTGATCCAAAATACTAGATCCTTATTTAGAAGATAAAAAAAGTCTTTCCCCCATAAATCACCGAGATACACCCGAGCAGATCCCTATCGTCAAGGGTATCAGGTATTATAACCACAGGGCCGCGGCTGTTTATAAACTGCTCTATCACCCGGGAATTTAGAAACAATTCGCACCCTTTGTATTGGGGAAGATATCTCTTCGCACGTACCAAAACGGCAGGAACATGACCTTTAACCCCAACAAAGATCGTAACACTTGTTAAAACATTTTGAAAATGGGTTTCATAAGTTCAACATCAGGTAATAGTACCGTGATGCACCCGATAATCGCCGTCGGGGATATTTGTATTCCTAAACGTTGCAATTATACAAATTCTATTACAAACCATGCACATTGATGTTATATTGCAACGGCTAGGTACTGAGACGTCAGTTCTTTTTAATGGGCATTATTTTTGCGTATGGTAATTCTTATGCAGTAAGAATTCGGTAATACAATTTCAGCGGAGCAATTTCAAAAGGATTAATTGTATGGCTGTAGCTATTGAAATAAAATAGTTATGCATAAAAAACTTGCAATTGGTTACCACAAAAATCACCTACTTTACTACACTAGGTAATTATTTGATAACGGTTCATAATAATACTATTATACATACGTACGTTTCTTTGAGGCGACATGTTGTAGTCAGGGAGCTAAGACTTGTTCGAGACGCTTGAAGTATATGGTGTAGTAAATAACTTTGAGCAATAGGTTCTACATTTCAAAGAGACTTTGCTATGTTGTGTATGTTTGTTTACACTGCAGGAGTAATCAGAAGGTTACGATTTTTTATTACAACGCTAGAGGACTGATAAACCATCGGCAGTATGCCTTCAACAATCCTAAATACAAGTATTATGTATAGAATAAACAAATAAAAGTTTTTTTAACTACCGGAAAAGACACAATTTACTTATCCAATTTTATGACACTCTTATGAATACCTTACACTCCTCAACATACCACAAGAATTGTAATATGTACTTGGTCACTGGTTCATCGTTCACACGAGCAACCTAAAGAAATAAACAGCAGGTTTTGTTTCATGAAAAAGAACTGCTGTCGCGTGTTTCTGACAATAACAACTGATATCAATATCATTTTGATATGACATCAACTATTTGACATCGGGGTGGAAAGGGATTAACAACATCCGGGTACTCGCTTATATACCTTCAATTTTGCAGTCATACTATTTGGTTGTATAGTAAATCACCAAAGTAATTGGGGTCCAAATCCTGAAAACCATTTCTCTGACTTAAGTGTTACGCGTGTTTTTGTCTTCTTCCTGTCAGGAAGACATACACATTCATTAAGAACTGTCGACTTTAAATATTCATGTATTCGAACATAATCATGCAAAATAAAACCTTTCAATTATATTTATTAAAAACCCATGTTGCATGGATTGACGCTTATTATTAGAATCTTTGGTGAAGTTTTAGTTGAATATTTTCATCTGAAAACAATTTTTGTCTAAAATAACTTTCATCTGAACACATTCTAGTCCGTAAAAATGAAACAAAACTAGTGAAAAAATATTTCATTTTACTATGTACTCGGTTTAAGCCTAAGTCGAGTCAACTCGTTCGACGGGTGCGTTCGATTTATGTCACATCCTTTTATCGTCTGCAGACCACGTAATGATTATATGGGTGCATTCGAGCTGAAATATATGTCGGTCAATTTGAAGATTTGAAGTTGACACGATATGACTCTCGTGTATGTTTTGTCATGTTTTGTCAAGCAGTGTATGATATCTGCCTGGGTGGGCGTGCTGTGTTATATAGCTTAATAGACTGTAACGCCGTCTTCCTAAATTAGTAGTTAGAATCCCAGGCATATTGTACTAGAGTATTGCATACATTTTAGGATATGGGAAGTTTTTTCTCCATGAATGCATTTTAAAATATGTTTTTGAGATGTTTTGAAAAGATTGTCTGTAAGCGAAATGCACAGGAAATACATATGGATCTATATTTTTTGTAAATAAATTGGCAAATAATTGTCTTTTTCTCTCTCACGTTTGTTAAGTTAACGTTTATTTTTTTTTCCATTATAATCGGGTCTTAGAAGCGCATTTGACAATATAAATTCTTAAAACACAATGTAAATGAACACTGACAAAAACGGACGAAACATTCGTTTTCACCGCCAAAAATATTTTTACAGATACCGGAGTTGTAAAAGGGACAAATGTTTCTTTTTATCAAGTATGACTCATTTTTATGATAAAATCAATTTCACTCCACCGAGCGTACCGGTTGAGGCGTTGACAAACAAACAAACAGACATATGTATAATATACAAAACTGTTCCGGACCTCATTTTTACCCGTTTCATTCCGGAAGCTGTCTAAGGTGGCGCTAAGATCGCCGTTGTAAAGCACCAGCAGACGACAGACATACGCGTCATCCTTAATGGCCGAAAACACGTCATAGTATACCGCCATAAATACTTCATTGGAACCATAGATCTGGCAATACGGTCTTCATAAATGTCTAGTTTACAAGACAAGGCTAGGCGAACTGATACATAAATCATGTTCACGATAGAATTTTTGTCTAATTAAGAAAAAAAAACCAAAAACAAAGAAAAAAAGGCTTCACGGCTTATTGTACTTTGTATGGTGGAAATGTTATGGTAACACCAATTCTCAATAATGCTCATTTTGCTTCTGAATACAGACAAATATAACACCTACGAAAGATAAAAACTGACCAACACAAAAAGAAAAAGAAGAACATTGAGTGGTGCAAAGCGGTTAAAGAGAATATGAAAAAATGACCATCAGGTGTCGAGGTCGTAATCGCAAACTTTAAATCGTATTCAAGATACATACATATACACTATCTATCAACAAAAAAACTCCAACAAAAAAACAAAAAACTGACGAATTCGCAAACCGACACATTGATGTCACATACAAATGTATAGCAAGGGTTCGATTTCCATACTCTTTTCCTTCCTTGTCCACCTATACGCATTTTATTCAGTTACCGCAGACACCAAGAACTCAAATTTAAAGTCGACGCAATGGTTTTGCTCCAAACAATACTGAAAAGGAATAAAAATTTCATTATTGGTAGTATGTCTTGTTTGCGACTGAATATCTATAGGCAACAAAGCTTCTCGGGATGTTTATGGAATAAAAGAATAATAAGCAGCTAAAAAAAAAATTCCTTTTGGCTAATAATGTTTAAGTACAAAACATTACTTATACTATTTTGCCGTGGACTCGAAATTAAGAATAAAAATAAATCCTTTTCTCCTTTGGCTTGTGACTTTTAATTCAATTCATTTGGTAACTTCTAAAGGCGTGATTTATAAAAGGTAATGAAACAATTAGGCGCCACATATGGAAATAGGCTGGATCTATGTCGTCGCTGGTAAGCTGGTATAGGTTAAGCTTCGGCAAGACTCAAATTGAAAGGAATGTTTAATTCGGGGATGAACTGGTATTTTTTTAATTAAGTGCATCTACTAAAGTTATTGTATGTTATTGGCTTTTAAGATATCAACAACACAATTATTTTGATGACATTTTCTTTTGAATTTCAATTTCAAGCAAATCAAGGAATAAGAATACAATCTGTATAATGAACAGTCGTTACGAGAAGATGGAGAGTTTAGTCTGCGCGAGGCTCCAGATATTGCGGGCTGGTGTGAAACTGTTACAACAAAACCAAATGCGTTTGTTTTTTACGAGTAAAATTGATTTTAATTATAAATTATGTGTTTGCTATACGAGTGCATTGACATACCTTGACAACAGATTTCCATGTTGTGGCGCTTTTAGGCAATTAGATCTGGATAGCATATGGCCTTGTGTCTGATATCATTTGATTTCACTGACGAGGATGTGTCGGTTGTATCTCTTTAGTATCACAGAATATGTGTACCTGGTAAATTTAGCTTTAGTACCTCAAAACACTGATTAGCTAACGTTTTGGTAGGGACTTTTCTGTTGGAAGTTAGCTCCTTCTGACTTCTGGAAACGTTTCTATCTGATTCTGTTGACCTTTATGGTATCACTATTATCTTATCTGTTTGTTTAGTATTTCATTTGGTTTTTCTGTTTTTCTTCTTTGTCTGTTTTTATCAGATTTCCGATTTCACAAAGGTTTCAAAAATCACGGTTTCTTCTCGTATCACCTCTCTTTGTTCTCCAAAATATACTAGTCATGTACCATGAACCTTTCCCTGCATTTGCCATCAAAATTTGTCAAGTAAATGTTTCAAGATCTTTCTCAATATAGCTCCTCTTTATTCCCAATTCTACAGCCTAGCTTCCAACCACTCTTGAGCTTACCCCAATCTATCCTTGGAATCAATACAGGTATTTAGTTTTCTCTTGACCCTCAGAACTAAGCTAGGTTACCCCTCTAGACCCTCGGGAACTCGTGTCTAACAGTTCAGCCCTTGTTTGAGCAATGGCACAGTGAATGTCTAATATTCGCCTATTGCCGCTGAAAACACGATGGAGCACTACTGCGAGACTAGACAATCCGAAACCCTAATGTCACATAGAAACAATTTTGAAGACATAAAATAGCCCTAAATTTCTCTGAT
The DNA here is from genome assembly GCF_041381155.1 of Argopecten irradians. Taxonomy (NCBI): domain Eukaryota; kingdom Metazoa; phylum Mollusca; class Bivalvia; order Pectinida; family Pectinidae; genus Argopecten; species Argopecten irradians. The sequence goes on along the minus strand of NC_091134.1, from coordinate 13,027,531 downwards.
AGAAGAACAAGCATGCTAAGAGTCTTTTCCTTTTTCAATTACTCATACAAATTCTGTCGTAAAGACGGGTGCTGGACACGTTGAAATGGTTCTCAACTACCACTCTCTCGGTTGACGCTTCTTGAAGAGTCCTCGGGAATAATTTAGTTTAAATTTTACCGGAATAAGTCACACATAGTCAGCCCGCGCGCTGGGGTAAACTGGCACGAGCTACTAAACAGTGACAATGGATTTATCATCTCTAACCAGCTTGTGTGCTCTAGGCACTGTCAGATTTACACTGAGAAAAACCATTAAGTTTGGAACTTAACCAATATCAAAACGGGAAAAAAGGGGTTTGGTGCTAAAGAGATTGATAGGGTACCGTATAAAATATATCTTGGTCTGTGAAAGAATAAACCCTTACGATGGCAACGAATGAGCTGCTAACACGCGAGGATAACAATAGGCTAGGGATATAGAAGCGAGACTGATTTTAGATGTTCACTTATAAGGACACTGCGGTTCTTTGGTTTACATAAAATAAAACTTATATAAGCAATTTTCATCATTTAAGTGCTGTATAAAAATGGCAAGAGTTCCGCTATAATATTGATGACACAACAGGGATATACACTATGTTCTCAGAATATCAACTACATGTATATAAGCGCACAATGAATGTATCGTATACTGGGGAGGGCGTCCTTTAAAGCGATGAATAGAACGTTAATCCTTATCAACCAAATCAAGAATGTCTTCATCTCCTGACCCACTAGTTTTCTTCCCTTTGATAACACACATAGCAATCATATGTTTTTGTTATTTCAAGAAACTCCTTAAATGTTTGCAGGGTATATCTTCATATGATTTTTTGGGAGGCTGCGGTATATTTATATTTTAACATTTGAATGAACGAGTGCATGTATCTTGCATGCGAGGCGTGCTCACTGTGTAGTTTCCGTAGTATGCAGTATTTTGTTTGATCTCGAAGTGACATCCTTTTGCTTAGCATTTTTGAATGATTATATAGCCCTTCAGTTTGAGGAGGACTATTCATATTACTAAAACAAATCTAGTAAATTCTTTTGAAGACTGATAAGGGTCTTTGCTTTTAATCTTTTTTGGTCTTAACATTTTGAAATACCTCTTTATTATTCTATTGAATATTTTAAATGAATTATTCATTATCATCTTCGCCACAATATTAGCTTCCATATGCTTAACTATTTCCATTTATACAGTAACAAGCTCCATGTATCCCTAAATTTGCATGCTTGCTTTCGCCTCAGCGTCATTATATTTGTGTGTTTCTATGCCGCGGACTGCGTACTCCTTCCATACAAATTAAACGCTTATTTTTTGTGTGTTGTGAATCTATTCAGAAGAGCTGTAATTACGTGACATTCGTGTGCACACGATTCCCGCGGAGGAGACAACTAGGCATTACAGTAGAATCTGCCAAGGTTTAGAATAAACAGTACACGCCGGTAATAGGCGTTTTCGTGTTTGGTTGTAGATTGAAAATCTTGATTTCAACGAAAACGTTTTCGCGGGAATTGTCCTTTTCGTTAAAAATAGAATTATAATTTTGAGAGGAAATGGTGTACTTTTCTCTCGTTACCTTATGACGTCACTAGTGTATCTAAAAAGAGTTTAAAAACAGTAGATCGCTTTGCATCGATGTAGTTTTTACAGAATAACTTTGAAAAAAGAAGTGTAAATGTTGTCTGTCTGTAGAAAATCACTCTTTGCTTTAATAACGGACTCGGATTCGGAAACGGCGTGGCCTTTACTTGTTTGTATTCAAACCATATTAAAATATTAAAAGAGGACTGCTAAAGGGAAAAGAGGAATAAATCTCTATCCACAATCCTTTGTCTTCTCGTATTCACATTTTCTATGCAACCTTGTTTGTACAAAATATATGCATTTATGTTGTAGAGAATATCATATACATTTTTCTTTCTTTTCTTTTTTAGGCCTAATGTTTGTCCGTATCAGGACGTTGAAATGAAAATGGTCCGTCAGCCGTGTGCGCAGGCGTACACGCGACTTATAAAAGTATGGAAGCCTAACTGTGGTTATAATGGAAATTGGTGTGTTGGACACGAAAGAAGGTAGGAATTTCAAATTGTGTTGTCATCAAAGAAAGGTTTTTATAGACAGCTTGTCATGGATATAATTGCAATATTCACAAGCCATGGCTAGCACAAATTCTGTTGTGTTCCTATTAACATATTTGGATATTTTGACACGAAAACATGTGCATTCCATGTAGAAAATGTATGCCACCTACAAATGTTCAAGGGTAATTCGCCATCTAGTAAATATCTTTAATTTATACGTTTCTGTTCAGGAGGGCTTTATCATGGATTTTCTAAATAGTGAAAGACAGAAGATATATCAATGAATCCATTGTACAAAACTATGAAAGTCCATATTTACAATAAACATGAGGAAATAAGCAGTGCACAACGACAGTAATTAGTTGTTTCTTTTAATGTTACTACTACTGTTTACACGCCCGTGCAGATAAAAAACAACATGTCTGCTACTACATGTGCAGATCAGACTTGACGTTGTTTTTCCCTTCGAAACACCTTTCGCGATTGCCTGTGGTGGCGTGAATAACAATTGTCGGTCAAAGTGTTCCGAATAGACACATTGTAACGATACAAGTCGTATACATAATATTGCGAGACTAACAAAGTGAACACGGATAGTGACAAGTCACCAATTACCTAAGCAAATCACGTGACGATAAGTAGGTTGAGGACAACATATCGCGCCACACACATGTCTTCTATGACGGCCGAGTAATTGAATTAGCGTTCAGACAGATTTGCATTATTTAAGTGTTCGATGTTTGTTTCTTACAAGGGGAAGAAGGTGTATGAGTATTCGATGTAACAGAAAAAAATTGATTTACCATTTATCAACTAAATAAGTACTCTCGAAAAACGACGGTTAAATCTATAATTTTATTTACTACATTTGTTCGTTTAAGCTGCTTCTGTTGTGCATGCTTTCACAATTTTTTTTACTGTGTCGATTGCAAACAAGTCTGATGTGATATTGAGTTGTCACTTCCGGTTTAAAAGTGTATCGCAAACGATAAGAGCTATTTTCCTTGCTAGTCTTTTCTGCCGCTAACAAACCATTTACATCCTGTACGTTCGCTTATCTTGTAACATTATCAGTATTGTAGTGATTCCCACTCAATTGACGTTGACAGTCAAAAATGGTTTTGCCTTAGAGCAGGTTGTGCTGTCTCTACATTGTTTCAACACTAAAACGAAACGGAAACCCATACAAAGTAACAAATCAATGATAGAATCTATTTCAAACCATCACATCATTACCATGACGATGTCAGAAATGTAAAAGTCCTTTAATTGATTTCGCACGTGCGCTGAACACAACCGTTTTTCGTTACGTTTTTTTCCTTATCCTGCGGTACTATTATCATCAGTTGAATTGCCGGGGGTTGGATTAACAGTCCCTATGGTAGAACATCGCCAAGGGACCGATCGATAAGCCGTTGAAGTTTAGCTCCGTGATTTACACCCCTTGGAATAGTGTATGGCTATTTCTACCTCTGTCTGGATAAAGTCTGGCGACGGTTTGTTTTTGTGCCCAGACAATGGCTTCCTTACCATAATTTATTCTTTTAAATGACATAACGATTTCGAAATCACAATGGTTTTAATAGCCGTCTTTATTCGGAATGTTTAGGGGTTCTTTAGAGATTTGTTCTTATTTCTAAATGATATTTTGATAGGTTAAACATTAGGTCGATGGTTCATGTATTTTGTAGCACAAATCACCAACAGATTTAATTTGACGGGAAACAATTCGAGTTGTTATGAAATTCAGTCAAGCATCCGCAATATAAGCGTTAAACAGATATCACATGTTTTGACATAACATTACAATTCGTTGATAATTAACTATATAAAGTTTTCTAAATGATGTGATGACCAGAAGCTTCTATCGAGTATAAAGTACCACTGACAATTAAATAATCCCTGTTTCAGATTTCATTTTTCTTAAAACTATATTTATGAGTTTGTGATTCGCAAAAAAAAACGTCGTTTGTATCCATTGTTTAAAGGGATAATGTAAAAGTCTCTAAGACGTGTTCCAAAGTAGCCATGTTCATGTCTACCTATTTACAATACATTTGGTATACTAGGATTAAGCAGGTACCACTTAAATATTGACAAGAAATTATGGATTTTCGGTATAAAGGAACCAAGACAAAGTCACGGGTCGATTTCTCTTTACTTCACAGAACGAGAAAAACAATGGTCTGACGGTGCCACAACCGGCATCACGCTCAATAATCGCGCGCCAAGCAGGACAATTAACCGTCCAGAGCGATAAGGGGCAGCAAAAGACCATAAAAAATGGCTAGTTGTAGTAACACGGGTGTTTACCTCTCTGACTTGTATAAATCCAATATTTGTCTCAATTTACACCGTTGTTGAATCTTTAATACAAAGTAAATTGGATAGTGAATGACTGTCTAAACTGCGATCCTCAATATCTCGTGCAGCAAGGCGCGTTCGATTGATATCAGCTATAATCTTATTTGGTTGCAGTTAGCATGTAATCTTGACAGAAACACATGTTTTATCCGTCTGAAACGTCCCCATATCGGTCTATAGTAACCTAATTTCAAAATCATTACCAGAAAATCTGCGTTGATTTTGATTCCACAGAAAAGCTACTAGAAACGGCACCAAGAAATTTAGGAGGCTATTTAAATCTACATGGCAGCATAACAAGCTGTTACAATACATGTTTAGTGTTTCCATAGCAACGAATCTCATCTATATCTTGAAAACTCTTTAAATTTCATCACGTTCCAGCTTCAGATGAATAGACAACGACTGTAGAAATGGTATTGAAAAGCTATTCAAGATTATAGTTCGTCACACATGATTTAAGATTACGTGGTTTTTGGACGAAATTGAGTTGCAATGCCACTCACCCTATCTTTTTACATTGTTTTGTAAACCAATATTAGTATCTATGTTAAAAAATACACAATGATTATTCGATATGATGTTTATTCATGTGCGATTCGTCAATGCGATACCTAGGATATGTGATGTAACATTTCAAGAAACAAAACCGTGCAGAACAAATGGACATGTTGGCGTGGATTAAGTACATGGTGCAATACAATGAACAGATAGATCTCTGACGAGAAAATAAAAAAAATAAAGAAAGTAAACAACTAATAAACCTGACGACTAGAAAGCATCACTGGTAGACGGAAATCAATACAATAATTACGAATAATAGCAGAAAAAATGATAACGATTAACAAGCATTAAGTACATTTGATACTAGGCAACAAATACAAGATTAACATCAGAAATGCACAATGCCCGTACTCCAAAATAAATAAAAGTCAAATTATCATGTCATGCGTATTCAGTAAGAAGGGGGAAAACGAAAGTGAATCTCCCTTGTTCCATCTTCAACATTGCATGAATTACCAATCGGCTGAATATTTAGTAAAGATATCAAAAATCGTTCGCGAGTTACATGTAAGGAAAGTGATATTCGAAAATGATTCTGTATCGCGTGCAACAATACATATGGTTCCTTCTAAAAGCATATTTACCCTTACAACTGGCATATTCTACCTATCTATCATTTGAGAATTTTTGCGTGTGGTTGAATCTGGATTAATGGAACAACATGGTTTTCGGTCTTTTGATACAGATACAAAAGTCTAACGTTCGTGTTAGGAGTCGGTGATATCTGCCGGGATACATATCGTTATAATCTACACACCAACAAGCCATTCTTATTCATTTGTTAATATCGGTTAGATTCCTCATTTGAAAAGAATACCAAGCCCCAAGTTATGTTTATATCTATTATTTTTGACTGAAACTTGCAGATTTTTTTATTAAGTATTCGCAGGAAAAGTTGCAGAAAAATCTAATGTATAATAATTTGGCGAAGAAACGAACTAATCATATCCGCAGACAGCCAACGCTATGTGATTTCCTTCGCATTGCACACGAATGACAAGAAAATGGGAGGCTAAATAAGAAAATATTACCTCTTAGCTCACAATGTCTAAGTCTCCTGCAAAACGCGGAAAACAAATCGTGTCACGTGCTCTCGTGCGAGCACGAGCTCGCGTTCTATACGGCAGGATCTAATTGTAATATACACCAATGCCAGTATGAAACCAGGCTATTCTGTGGAAGTCATCTATACCCGTAAAAGTAGTTACATCGATGGAAGTCGCGACGCAGGTAATCTCGATATAGTGATATCGATTGTTTTGTAATGGGGGACTTAAAGCACTAGATAAAGCTCAGACTTACACTAATATTACAACTAAAGGGTTGGCAAGAAAAAATACCGGGACCATTCTAATGAATAAAAACTTTAATCTGTTCCACAGAGACACGGAATGGTTTCCTAGCTCCAGGTTATTGTCGCATAAATCCTATTGACAAATTCTTTGATTATCCCTATGCTATATTACGTCTGCACGTAGTACTGCTAAAATATTAACAATAGAATTGGAAAGCAATTTGTGAACGTGCTAAAAATGGAGATAATTGATACCATAACCACTCATCGATAAAAAATGTTTCTAAAAACCATTTTCAATGAGACTAAAGTCATATTTCCGAAAGACGTAAGTGTTTTAATTACATTGCTTTATGTTTTTTACAAAGCAAATCACATGCAAATTGTACATGTGTATAATGCCGTTTCTCTAGCACAGTTAGCGAGATTTCAGTTGGTGATATACATTAACTGTATGTCAAAGTTTCGAAATTTAACAGTTACAGTAGACATCTGGGTTTTCCTCTTCTACTTCAGGAGAAACTTTCGTTTTGAGATGTTGCATAATGGTAATTACCACGTGGTGGGCATGCTTATCAGTTTCGAGATGTTTAAGATACAAGTATTACACAAATTAAATTGACATTTCTATACTGATATCCCATAGTGTGTTTTGTGGATTTTTTAACATTTCTACACAAAATACCCAATGTTAAAGGAATATCAGATTGTTATTGCATTTAGTGAAAATGTCAAAAAAGATGATGATGATGATGATGATGATGATGATGATGATGATGATGATGATGATGATGATGATGGTGATGATGATGATGAGGAGGAGGAGGAAGAGGGGGAGGATTATGATGATGATGATAATAGTGACGATAATGGATAATAAAGATAATGCAAAATGATGATGATGATGATGCTGCTGCTGCTGATGATGATGATGAAAAAGAAGAAGTAGAGAAGAGCGGTTCAGAAATAAAATAGGGGGAAAATCAACCAGTAGACCAATGACCCTGCGGTTTTCAAGGATACAATAAAATTTCTTGCCGCCCAGACTGGGTGTTAAATAGACAGATTTTACTGTTTTAATTAAAACCAAGTTCCGTTTATGCAACCCATACATAAAAGATACCCACGATTTGATTACTTGGCCTTGGTAATAATAAAACTATCACTGTCGCGCCTTGGAAGATTTGATTAATTATTTTTTTCTTAATAAATGACATTGGTTTTTCTTCAATTTATTAAACAGACTGAAGCAGGAAAGGTTGGGTGGTTTCTTTTTTATTAAGTTTTTATTGGCTCCTCATGTCAATCGAAGCTCATCATTAACTAATTTCGTATACGCATGGTTTTAAATAGGGAATCAGATTAAGGTTAATATTCTCGACCGGAATAATGTTGATTGACAAATGAGTTCGCCGGAAATGAGATTCTTCTGGAAGAAATAGTCCTTGGTGTAATAGAAAATGTTAAATCCAAAATCTGGTTAATTCGGATACTACATTTACCAAATTGCGACATTAATCTTAACTAGGTATTACTGATGCCTACAGCAGGTAAATAGTGATGTCAGAGGATAGTGACATGATGAAATGAGATTTATTATGTATTTGGTCAGTGTTTTGCAAACAATATTGCATAATAATTACTGATGCTATAAACTACATTTCTGTGGGGACACGAATATCGCTAAAACCTGACAATGTAAATTAAAAATAATTTTTAACACTTTGAAAATTTACAATATATAGGCCTACCAACACTGGTAAGCAAATGTCTTATCATAAAATGATACCTCCCATGAAAATGATGGCTGAGACGCACAGCAGGGTCCATCTGCAATCTACATCAATTTGTATATGACTTTTTTTTTTATCTCAACACGAATATTTTTGCTTATACTGTCAACTTAAGACAGTCTATATGTCTACTTTGATCTTATATTATCGTACGATATTAATATACTGTTCTTTGTATATGGCATTAAAGGCATTTTCTTTGAAATAACCGTATATGTACCTGATGAAACATTTCACTGACAAAGAAAATCGTATAATACTGCCTATAAAGTCGGTTTGATCGACTAAAGCAGTGTTGCAATGATTTTAGAAACATCAAAAATTAACAACAGTGGTATTTTACATGGATACAGAACAATGTTCAAATTTTAGTGGGTATGTCTATATTCATTTTTTTATATTTGCTACATCTTTTAAACGCGAAATAAATCTTGAGAAACCCAACACTATAACTATTAAAACAAACGATTGTGTATAAAACTTTCCCCTCGGTAAAGTGACTCGGATTGTCTGATAACTTTATCTCCAAGGTTTAAGATGTTGTATACACTTATTTATTTGTTTTTTCTCACAAACGCTTATCTAACGTATGCGAAAATCTGTGTCACTGAGACGCCAGTGTTGAAAATGTTTGAATCAGATTATGGAAAAAATGAAGCGTTTTCATGACTTATACATAGTCTATGTTCATTTGCAACGTCTGAATCGATACCGGACGGATAAACTCTAAATTGAGATATGCATAAAAATGTTTGAGAGGTACAAACGATTGCAATTGTAAACACTCAGGATCAACAATAAACCATTTCCTAAATTAGTTTACAGTCATATGTTCACGGAAGAATACCAAATCGTTTTTTCTAGAGGTTTTCTTCGTGTGTATTGATTTTCTTTAACTACAAAGGAAATCGAATACGTCTCCATGCGCCAATCGAATTATTCGACAGTAATCTGTGTGTTTTTACCGTCTTAACAGAATGCAGTCACAGAGAAGGGAGAAAAGAAAGCTGTCGTTTATTTTGTGTCATTTATGTAAGCATGATGTACGATTATATTTAAAATACATGTGCAACCAGGCAAGGGGCACAAGGCAAAGCAAACGGTCGAAAATTAATTGACGTCTATAACAGCGGCTTTTTCAGTGATGCATTAATATGGGGTTGACCTGTCACTTTTCATACTACAGTCTCACCTTTAAGGATGTGTCTGTCTGGTTCTCTTTTCTTTTGGCACTGTTTATGCTATAATATCAGGTATAACATGTGCTAATATCATATTGATATTTCAACGTGCAAACTTATTGAAACTAAGTGGAACAGCAACTTCAATTCTGGTTTATGGGCCGACGGCCATATCAATGTACCAAAAATAAAAGCCTGAAGAAATACGTACGTCTTTGCCACCATATGAAACCAAACACATGATTTGCATCGGTACATTCGCGACAAAATGGGCCTAATTCACGTACCACGTGATACCGAATATCGTTTGTGCGGAACTAGTATCTCCAGTAGTGATGAAACGTAACTATTTGTGATCTTCCCGTTGAAATGACGTTAGTACTGGATATCATCTTTCGACTTCATCCCATCACCAATAGAAACAATAGTCCCGCACAAACGTTATCGGGTATCTCTTGGTACGTGAATTATTCTTATGTCGTGCTCGAGGCTTAAAACTAAGACTACTCCTTCAAAATTGCTTCTGTGAAATTTGGTCTGCATGAACAAGTATACAAAAGGGCATCCATTCAAATGTGTACATCGTTGCATCAACTGAAGACAAAAAATTAATTAACTCCAAAATACGTAATTCATCCAATCAATAATGGGGACACGATTGCTTTGTTCCAAGTCCCCTTCCATGTTCAGTAAAGTGAGCACTGTTAGTTGTCCTTTTCAATTGACATATCTCCCTCCTTTGTAGTTTACCAAACCATCGTGTTGTTATCGTTGGAAATAATTGGTCAGTTTCGATATATATTGACGTGTGCGAATTTCTCCAACCATCCTTAAAACTAGCACAATTTGGATCTAGAGTGTATGCGTAGCAATGTCCAGCGTGTGGACTTCGACCTCAAGGGTATAATCACACTGTGTTTCTATATAATATTAGTCATTTCTTAAGTAGAGTCTAAAGATGTTGGGGAGATGATTATTTTTATTTATTTTTTGTTCTCATCGTTTAGGGATTATCTTCTGCTCTCTTCAATATTGTAAATCTACTTGTCAATTTTTTTATTGCGTGTTTCGACTTCAAATCGTAGCTTACCACTTTCTTCCTATTTCTGACCCTTTTTCATAAACATTCAATTGGCTTATCTTTCGTAAGTAGTTGCTATCATTACATCCATGTCAATATAGTTATTTCATCTTCCTGGTCACATAAATTCCATTTATTCTGTTTCCTGCATTGATGTTTGACCACATATTGATACTTGATATATCATTAGGATATGTTTCGTGATTTAAAACATAGCATTCTTACCGTCGACTCTGGACAGTATTTGCAGAAGCCGATGTCAATAAATAGCATAATGGACAATCTTGTCAAAGCCATTTTATTCAATACTAGCAAGGACAATAAACCTACTAATCTACTCAATCTCACCAAGGAAGGACCTTTGGCCTTTAATGGCTCCGTTTCCGGTAAAGACATCCCGTAAACGATTTATTCTTGGAAATCGACTCTTGACGCAATTTGTAACCAGCCATTCTATTGGTTGACTGCCAGGGGCATCCTAACGAGAAAAAAGGCATTGTAGAAAACTCCGTGATAGATTTTTGTATTTATCAGCGTAGAAGGGTCATTTATAGCTGATTGTAGAAGGCATATGGTGTATACCTGTTGACATGCATGTATGTATAATATTGCATAGAATAACATGATAAATTGTAAAGAAGGAATTCATGCAAATAAAAACCCAAATTTATTACAATTTAATCAAAAAAGTTTTTTCTTTACTTACAATATGTATGCTATTATGATCACGGTGTTATCTTAGAAAATCGTATTACTGATATTTCAGTGCTAATTTGAAGCTTACCGTTTTACGTAGATAAACCACTGAATGAAGATTATTGCTTTTCATCATATATATTTTTTTGATGAATTAGAAGATTGTGTATGCATACAATTGTATATAAAACACAAGTGTATATAGATATATTAGTACACCTTATAAGGATTGATAATAAAAAGTCGATAAGGATTTCACAGCTATAATAGTCTCTTTATAAAATCACTCGTCAATCATGTAGTCGAATCACAGTTAGGCCGTGCACGCGCTCGCGTGATCCAGAGTGTGATGGTACCGAGACTCGGGTTGTTCGCGTCCACACCAAATTGAGCTAATCTTGATGGACAGGCTTAAAATTGACGCAAGCATTCCGTTCAACGTTTAACAAGACAAGTAATAGACATTAATGGGAGATAATTTGTTTTATTTACAAGTTACATGGTGATTTTTTAGTCTTAACATCTCTTTAACAACACAAATGTCAAATCTCCTTCAGTTTGCACACGGATATTGGAGCCAATTAGTCAAGAGAGTTTTCGCGGGGGTCATGGTTGTCATGACGACTGTCGCAGACACTGCGCATGCGCTATAACGACCATCTGGTTTGTGTAGTTGGACGATAATGTTTATTGAGTCTGATTTAAGAATTGTTTTAAATGTACAAAAATAGAACAGTGTCCTTTTTTAACGACAGAGACACTTGAAAGACTTCCAAGCCGAGACACGTGATTTATTGGAAGCGTGAATAGGCTACAATGACCGTAAGCAGAACATCTATATAAATACTGAAGTAATGTCGAGCATCCCCGGCGATACAGACCCTATATGGACCGTGTTTGTGCGGGGACAACTTTAAAGATTTACATCTCTCATTTGGCCATATGACGTATGTGTTCATACAACATAAGTCAACATGATCAACGACCAGATTATCCAGGATAACACACTCTCTCTCGCCACCGATATTCTCATTAGCGGTGATTAAAATACTGGTGATGGAGTTTTATATTTGGATAGATAATTTCCTGTTTATAAATTATATACGTAAAAGGCAAAAACACACGACGTTAAGCTGCTGTTGACTTTTTAATGATAAAAATAGCAATTGATTAGTTCACCCAATGAAATGGAAAAGTCTCATGTGCATTTTAATCACTAAAAATATACAATATTGATATTTAAAGACTTCAAAAGCAGATTGAGAAAAAAAATGTCGAAATCAATGTATTTGCAATCTACAGTCATTTTGGTTTCCTGACATCAGATATCACTCCTCAGTAAAAAAAAAAAAAAAAAAAAAAAAAAAAAAAACACCCAGGATTATCAAAAGTTATATGACGATTTCTTACTGCACTTCGAAGTAGGAAAGAATTTCCAGTCGCCATTAATAACCTTACTGCGACAAAGCACAACATAAAAACAATTAAGGGACTTTCTCAAATGATCATAATTGTTGATAGGACTCGAACAAACGGAAAGTAAATCACACACAACAAAGACTATCAACGGTAAACAAAACCAAAACAGCAAGACAATCAGTCTATGTTTATTGTATCACCACAAAGTCATGGCGCCCCCCAAAAAAAGCAAAAGTTCATCATCTTGTTGATTTTTTATGTCTATGGACGTCAAATGTCAGATGCATTGTCATTTTTGTGGATCTTAACATGTGGATAGCTTGCGGGGGAATGTTTTGTCTTTTTACTCCAATACATGCTGTAGTGGAAGAATAAACATGTCATTAATCAAATTCAAATAATTCAATTTCAATTTTTGTCGCTTTTCTTCAGATTACTTGTTATCATCACTTATGACTTCAATACATGTCTCTTGTCATTTTCAATCTGTACCATATTTTTTATCTTTTTTTTTCTGTTGAACAGGTAGATACGATCCTTCTAATGACTAAAACAAATGTTTTTGCGTTAATCATTTGTTTGGCTGTTGAACAATATTTCTTCGTAAATGATTTTTCTGTGCTAATTAAAAATTGCATTGTCTACTGAATATTGAGTTTATGTTATCAAACAAATCAATGACCATTAAAATAGGTTCTTCAATATAACTGTATTATGCTACCTTCTTGAAAACTTTAAGGTTTGCTCTGAAGAAATCTCAAAACACGCACATATGCCGTAGCATATTGAGGTAAATCTGACGTGTTTTTGAGGTGCAAAAAAAACCCTACAATTTCCGAAGAGGAAACAAAAATAAAAATCACCAATGTTTGCTGATTTATGGACAAATGGACAAAATAATAAACAAAGTAAATATCCTGTTTCCTCTGTGTCTATAAAACTTCTTTACCTTACCCTCAAATCATGGGGTTTGTTTCAATTGTACAAACACATGTTTCAGTGTCATATCACATCTAAACAGCCCACCATCGAGATATGCATTATGGTAAATAAAACGATATCGTATGTCTGCCAACTGTGCAAATCTTTTGACATAAAACGTATTTTATTACCAATAAATTTGGAAAAGGATTTGGCACAAGCTATAACACAAACTATGAAATAATCCCCTTACAAGTTTTATTCAAACAAAGGAAGACAAAATAGCCGGATATCACCTACATCAAAACAAAACTAACTTTTATTTATCATTCACATATTCAATTCTACCTCAATATAATAATGATGAGTGTTAAAATCTTGACGTTTTATTACATCACAATATAAACAGAGGCACTTCATCAATGTGTTTTTGTTCAGAAACGTTTTGAATGCGTTTTTTATAAACACGATAAAACAATGTCACACTTTTATTTTTTTCTAAATTCACAGATAGATAATTGGGGAAAATATATGATGTAATCGCGATCCGTCTTGTGTGCTTAAATCCCCCTACCCATGGCCCGAAATAGCGGCAATCCGTGTTATCTCGGCCGACATACTTAGATTAGTTTTATAAGAAGCGTAAAACGTCTTTGTTGTCAATCAAATTCAATGGAATGTACACTCACTTGCATTTACTCGTTATCATTATAGCACACACATCCCCATCAACAACTCCTTCCGTGTGTCTTTCTGAAATAAACAAACAATCTGAACATCGTCCAAAAGCACTGACACAGCCAAGATGTTTTACGATATTGTACAGCTAAAGTATACCAACTATTTCTTAGAAGTTTTTCTACTTCAGTGGTCACTTTGTAGGTACATGTATAGGCGAGGTTGGCACGTGCTGGGGATGACTGCCAATATGGCCGCAGCACGTGTCGTTGGTGTAATTGACACACTGTACAATGTACTTTTGTTTTTGGATTTCTTTACATTTTCTTACGTTAATCACGGAACGCTTATCGAATCTTGAGATATCACTATGAGTACAAAGGATATTGTTTGATATTTTGATATTGAAGTTAGAGTTATTTAGCCCAAATTTCCTTTGTCCCTGTCACCGAACGTAGACATTATCAAAGACAGATGACTGGCCAACGCCCTAAATCATGCCAAACCAAAAACATTGATACAACACAACATTAGCAACAACAAAAATGTCATTGGCGATGAAATAGTTTGAACTACATGTATAAGAGAATCTCATAGATAACAAAAAAGACATTTATCAAAAAACAATTTAATACATATACAAAACTGTAATACTAGTTCATAACCGAATAAAAAGTACAACTTTAGTCGTATAATACCATGATTTTATGTACATGTATCGGTGATTCTTTACAAGTGCTAGAAAGGAACCACGTGTTTCTAAAGGGTGAGCGTTCTGTTTGAGTACAAATTCATCGTTACAAGTGGTTGTTTTATTGTTGTGAGACGGGGGTAAGTGGTGTAATAAAGCAATATTCGAAATGAATCGTGGCATTTACACAAGTTTTCGGTGTCATATTACAGTTTCGTGAATATAAACATCAATACAAATTATTTGTGATTGACATTTGGCCAAAATTCCTATATATTTTTTGACAACAATCCTAGCTATTTAGAAAATACACAGTGAAAACGCGAATGTTGGCGCGGGCGGGTATATTGACTCCTCGTGATAAACTAATTAACAGAATGACTAGCGTTTTATTAGCTATTGGACTCATGCAGCTGTTTTAACATAATATCAGTCTGTGTTGAACATAGTTTAAACGATATAATAACATCTTCATTTGAGCAACATCTCCGAGTAATGTTAGCAGTCTCCTCGAGATATTCAGTGTGGGGTCCACTCAAAGTTTCAGCCCAGACTACAGTGAGTGTATTATCGCCGTCAATGTCGTATTGTAAACAGATTGGAATACTTATGTCACAAAAACTAACACCTACATGTACGTATGTAATCCAGTAGATTGGGGACTTTTATAATACACATAGTATAGTGTGTACTTACATAAGTCTACTTAGATCTGTAACGCACGAGGCCGATGTCCTTGTAGTATACAGTTATATTCTCGTTTATAAATACAGTACACAACATCTTGCTAATTAAAATTTCCTGTTTTAATATCCTTATTAAAGGATTAATCTCGAGCGGCTCCTGATCTGACTAATTCCTTATACAAAAGACATTCACGGCTGCCTTAAAACCCTCTCTGCTTAACGCGAATGAAAGTATTGAACATGGATTCATTATTTTCATATGCATACGTGACACATAAATATCGGCCGGTTTAAAATAATTGTAGATCAATTTTCTTCTTAATTGTCTTAATTCCACTTCATGTAAAGAAATAATGTCATTTTACTGTATCAAACACGTTCCATTCAAATGAGTTAATGTTGATTCTCGATATGGTAACATTGAAACAACATGAGTGACAAAATATGATGTTCCTATATGACGTACGGAAACAAAGTCGTTTACGAAGTACGAAAAGTGCATCCCCTACATGGGCACTGAATGACAATCCTATTAAAGAATATAAACTTAATAGTCTAGACTGGATCCTGAGCTAAAATAAACTATCTCTCTCTGACCAGAATTGATACAAATATTCATTATTTTTTCATAGAAAAACCTGTCATTTTGATGTCTTTTCGTGTTTGCCTAATATAAGCCGATTTAGCTACAAATGTAAAGTACTTCGAATATAAATGAATAACATTAAGATGTCATCTTGGCAAAACAGTATATAGAAAAGAAATAAAAATAAAAACAAACAGTACTAAATAGATTGGCACCACGTATGAAAGGTATACATTTATATTACAAGAATGTTTTATTTTTATTAGTTTTCAGCTGTTTTATACAGAAGCATATTAGGCTCACGTACGACAATATTTTTCAGGATAACGAAAATGTTTTATTTGGCGGCCGCCAAATAATTATCTGGCGGCCGCCACTTAATTTATCTGGCGGCCGCCACTTAATTATCTGGCTGCAGCCACTTAATTTATCTGGCGGCCGCCACTTAAATTATCTGGCGGCCGCCATATAATTATCTGGCGGCCACCACTTAATTTATCTGGCGGCCGCCAGATAATTATATGGCGACCGCCAGATAAGTCTTAAGTGGCGGCCACCATATAATTATTTGGCGGCCGCCAGATAAATTAAGTGGCGGCCATCACTTAATTATCTGGCGGCCGCCAAATAAAACATTTTCGCTATCCTAAAAAAATATTTTCGTACGTGAGCCTAATACGCTTCCGTAGTTTTATTAGTTTTCTGCTATGTTATAAAATAATTTGTACTGAAAAAAACCGGACATGAAATATATTTGATTGTGATTTTTAAAAATTCCGGACTTCCTCAACGGAGTTTGCAACCATATACAAAATGTATATGTAAGCCCTGTTGGATCTTACAGGAGTATATAATGTATGAACTTTAAATTTACCCCTTTTCTGGAATAGTTCATGGACTAAATTCTTATAATAAGAGAAGGCAAATCATAATTTTTTCGACATATTTGAAAGTGTTGCAAATACATTTAATGAAGTATTCCGGATGTTGAGTTGCTGTCTACATATGTACTTCCGGTCATGCGTATCTCTGCCAATTCACCTGACGCTGTGTAACTCGTACTTCATCAATCAAGACTGCAATTCCACCTTTGAAACTAATCACACCACGTGGTCTAAAACACATGACAAATGAGTTGTGAACCCCTTGTCAATGTCTGGTAAATACATCAATTTCTGTCTCCCATGCCCCGCTAGGATCTATCAGATCTTTGTCGCGCGCTCAGGCGCGTGCCTGATCGAGAGGCCACGTGGTAAATCGGGATTAGGCTCTGGGATCCTATGACAATCTGAGGATTTGTGATAAAAATGACGTTACGTTATATGCGATTGGCTCAAGTCGATACCTGTTTTGACTTCAAACTGTTTCATGATATTGGACCTATAGTCACGTGACAATATAAAATATTTACTTCAAAATGAATGTTAAATCGAGAGCTTTCCTGAATTTCTTTATTGTCCATTTATAGTATCTTTTATCAAACATTATTGTATAACGTGTACAAAATGGAACAAAGAGCCTTATGTATTACATGTAACTCACATTACTTAATTCCGTAAATGTACATACACTGAAAAAAATGTTCATTATCGTGTAATGTACTTGGAGAACCCCAAATATCGCATCTCTCTTTTTGTGTACGTAACGACTATCAATTCTATGTCGGCGGAAGTGAAGTTATTGAAAGATAAATCCGATTTCTGGTATTCATAGACTTTGAAGCATCCAATATGTTGGAATTCCAGGAGATGCTACGGAAAAGCTTTGCCCATGCGCGTTGCGATGTAACCTTTATTTATATCCGGACACAGCTTATACCTTTACAATATGGTTGGGTTGTTATGCTACTTATAATCTCGTAGTGTTTGCAGAATTCAAAGCTACAATATTTTTTCTTTCATTTTCACAATGAGTTCAAAAAAGTACATGTTACACTTCAAGATTTTACTGCAATTTGAATCTGAAAGGCAAATAAAAACTTCAAAAAATCATGATTCAAAACGTTCAAATACACTATTGTACACTTATTGAATTAGTAATATTTCTGTAATGTCATCTTATCAATTTGTAGTCGAATGTACTTAGTGGATAAAAAATGTCAAAAAAATTGCTTTAAATGCAAATTTATATTTAAAAACCTGATTGTGAGTACTAACAATTGGAAAGAAGAACACAAAAGAACTCAAACTTTGCACTCTTAGTCTAGTTCTAAATTAAATAAATTCGAAACAAATCGTGGATTTATAAATAATTTATCCGTTAAGTTAAGTAAATTAACATAACACGGCCGAATTTCTATAGAAATGTAGAGAAGAATGATGTTGCGCGTCACAGATTTATTGTTGCTAAAGAGTACAGGCGCGCTCTCTCTCTCCCCTGCACCGTGAGTTATGTGGCTACCCACTGTGGTCACGGGTTATTACCAGCCCGGGGGGTCGGGACGTCACCAAATATGCATTGAAACGTAAAATTTAATTATAACAAAATGATCTTATTTTAAGTTTCCCTTTGTTAGTTTTCATAAAGTTATAGATACACTTAACAGTAGCAAAAATAGAAATCGGTTCGGGTATGCAAAGATTTTAATGACGTCATTTTACATTGTATGATCGATCAGATCACAAATGATACCATACATTGCGTAAAACACAAATTGTGAGAACCACATTTGAACAGAAGCTATGTAAGAAACTTGCTATAACGGAAACTTGTCCATAAAGGACAGACTCACCAACGCTGTTTGGTGCGATTTTCTGTATAATTGACCTCTGTATAAAAGATATCTGTTAAAGGCCCACTACCTTTCCAGAGCAAACCATAAATGTTTCTTAAAAACATTAATAACACCAGAAAATATATACCGATGGCCTAAGCTGAGGTTACAACACCAAACATATGCACGATTTCCTGCGTAATATATGATAACAGTGGAAAGACATTTCGCTGTTTTGCCGTCTGGCGCAGTGATAGTCAACTACCGCGCGGTATTTAGTATGACGGCGGGAAACATAAGACGACCCGCGTTATGAAAATTAACATTTTATTTATTTTCATCAAATTGTTCAGATGGTGATGATACATGTAGTATTAACGGTAAGTTAATAACTTTTGCGACTCTACAAAATTATCGATCTTGTTTTACGATTCCCATAAAATTTTAAAAATAAATAAAATTATTGCGTTCGAACGAAATATTATTTGCGTGGGAACGAAATACTATTGCGTTCGAACGAAATATAATTGCGTGGGAACGAAATACTATTGCGTGGGAACGAAATAAACGAAATATTATTGCGTGGGAACGAAATTAAAAACGCCGTTCCGGAAAGGTAGTGAAATATTATTGCGTGGGAACGAAATATTATTGCGTGGGAACGAAATACTATTGCGTTCGAACGAAATATTATTGCGTTCGAACGAAATATTATTGCGTTCGAACGAAATAATTATTGCGTGCGAACGAAATAATTATTGCGTTCAAACGAAATAACTATTGAACTCATTATCATACATGGATGATATGACAGTAATCATGCCATCGTAGTAATATGATTAAGATATGGCCTACAACTTATGAAACGGCACCTTATCTAAAAAAGATGTTTTCCTTATTTTTAACGATTTAAAGTCTTGTTTATTGTATTATACTTTATATATCTAATGAAATACACGTACCTATGATGGCGTACAGGGGACACTATACATGTCTATAATTGTATCTATCTTGTACGTACAGCATATATATTATATATATATATATATAGTATCTTGTACATATGAACAACTTAGTATATAAACTTGTACGTACAAGATATTGTAATAATTTGTAAGATATGAAGTTGTACGTACAAGATAATAATTTGTAGGTACAAGATACTAGGTTGTACATACATGATACAACTATGTGCGTACAGACGTACAAGATAAGTGTTTGTGCATACGTACGTACAAATGTACACGATACTGTAACAATAGGTACTAAAAAGATACTAAGTTAAACGTACAAGATAATAATCTGTATGGACATGATAAATAAAACTATATATTGGTCCTAACACGCTGCCGTAAATAAAAGCATTATATGTGCTTTTATATTACTGTGTATATGACTTTAATACATTATGCTTCAATATTTCCATTTGAATGTGTGCAATTGTGTTACAACGAAAGTTGTTTTGTATCAATACTTAGTCAACTATTTTAAAAAGAAAAACAATGAATTTACATGACTTTCTCTACAATTTTAATGCAAATCATTGAAGGCAAATACTGAAATAGAATACAAATCCAAATAATACATGCAATAAACTTTAAACTAATGGTTTCGAAGCAAAATATACTTTATAAAAATATACCTTATTAAGAAGGTTTACACAAAACCACTTTAAATGACCAATTACAAAGAATATTGATATGAAATTGCAGACTGCCACATTTGAAATAGCCAAAGGTAAACGTTATATTTCGTTCGAACGCAATAATTATTTCGTTCGACGCAATGTTTCGTTCCACGCAATAATATTTCGTTCGCACGCAATAATTTCGTTCCACGCAATAATATTTCGTTCGAACGCAATAATATTTCGTTCGCAATAATTTTCGTTCCACGCAATAATATTTCGTTCGAACGCAATAGTATTCGTTCCCACGCAATAGTATTTCGCCCACGCAATAATATTTCGTTCGAACGCAATAATATTTCGTTCGAACGCAATAGTATTTCGTTCCCACGCAATAATATTTCGTTCCCACGCAATAATATTTCGTTCGAACGCAATAGTATTTCGTTCCCACGCAATAATATTTCGTTCGAACGCAATAATATTTCGTTCGAACGCAATAGTATTTCGTTCCCACGCAATAATATTTCGTTCGAACGCAATAATTTTATTTATTTCATGTCCGCTCCCAGTTCCGGAAAGGTAGTGGCCCTTTAATAAAGGTCAATTTTGCTGCGCCTTTTGGAGTCCTTTATTGTCAGGTTTTGACTACCTGTAATTGAAATTGAAGAAGTAGTTTTCACAATAGTATCCCATATTTTCGTTTCCAATAATATGTACCGATACTGGTACACGCATCAAGCAACTGTATACATTATAAGAAGCGAATTACTGCGATCCCTCATTGTATATGTGAGGATATCTCAAAAGCTGCATGACAACAGCACTAGATTATAGTGGTACATTCAAACTGGTAAAATAATGTTGTTTACAATATAATATATAAACCAGTACGGGGGTGAGAGATTTATGTTACAAACCCCTGCTCTGTGTTTTCAAATTACAACAGTTTCATGTGCAGTGTAGCGCTTCAGCACGTAGCTCAGACACATATGTTTATTTTGGGAATCACAATTGAAAATATTGTTTGTTTTTTTATTTTCCGCTAATTGACTTACCGCATATCTCAAGCGGCTTGTTTACAACTGAAAATAAACAAAACTGATTGTTTGACTTTTTTGATGACCTTGACCGCGTGGCTGTCGATCATAGCTGCACATGCTGTAGATGTTCCAAGTACAATACACTTCAATTGCCTTACCGACGGTTAAAGTTCTTCTTTACCGTCAAGTTCAACACAAGCATGCACTATGGCGACATCAACAAATAATGAAATCAAAAATACATAGAATTTGTTAAAAGATGCCAAGAGCTAATACCATTATGTAACACTAATTATATAGATGCTGTAGGCATTTGTATTTACTTTTTCCTGAGGAAAATGTTTTCAAGATGTTTCTATCGTGAAGTTGCATCAACCCTTGTGGAAAGATGATTATGTTCAAAGATATTCGAGTTGTTTATCAAGAAACGCCTTTGTCATTGTTTTTGTCATTTTCCTCTTCGTATTCACGGATACAACATCAATATAAGGACAAGGAGCTTTCCTTTGTTATGGTATAACTGTAAGTCAATCCTTTTCAAGCTTCCATAGGTTTCATTTGGTCCTGAGCTGAGCGTTTTGTCCTCGGACCAATACAGTTCGACATGATTTGCCTGTTGTTAGTATGATGTGGACGGATGATGTGTGTTGTTCAGTACACTTTGCAGTTTAGCACTTTAAAGAAGACATCATAGGAGCATACAAGGAGCATACCGTAGTCTCCTAAAACACACGAGCAAGTACCACACAAACAATAAATGCAGGCCGTCCTTAAATGACCTTGGTTGTTTTATATGTAATTTAAAAGCAGAACTTTCCAACCAGCCAACCAACCTGTCTGTTCTTCAAAGAAACTGTCGTGAAAAGTAGAATCAAACATTGGCGAAACTATCGCCGTGGTTGTTCAAGGGATCACGAAACATGATTTTTATACACATGTGAAATGAACTTGCAGTTTAGCTAAAGTTTATCAATATCATACGAGGCTCGAGTTTCTTAATTTATTACTTAATTGTATACAATCAGGTATTCTCAAAAGACAATTAAAACACAGAATTGAAACCAATGTCATACTATTTAAATATGTCGCCTAATCTTTGTCAAAGCAGACATAGCCATTTCAATATACAGTACGTAATAGCAATTCTCATGAGTTTAAAAAATAAATAAAAATGACATGTACTCTTAAAATTTCAAAATACAAACCATATTATAACATGTAAACACGAGTCATATTGTCCTTGTACTTTAACTTTTTATGCTTAATTTTGCTTTTCGTGTAAATTCAACATGGTGGAAAGTAAATAGGTAATGTCACGCACGTTCACAGGAAGTTACAATCGGGATTACTCCGCGGGGTAATTAGACCTTTGTGGAGTTTAACCTCAGTGATTATCGGCACCTGTATTGCTATGTATAGTGACAATTGTTACCTATTTTCACCTGTTTCTCTAACGAGGCTACTTGTCGAAGGAAAGATCACGGTTAACTACACGACAAGGAATCTTAAAGAAGTTTCCCACGAGGTGCCGTTAAAGCGGATTGTGTAATATTCTATAGCCCATGGGATGATCGAATTTACTGTCAAATTTAAAAGATCACTAGGACTTTGTTGTTTAGAAAAGACTTTTAATAAATTCTTAAATGTTAAAAGTTTAAGACGGTTCTAATATACATGAATTCGGCACACAAAGATCGCGGTTAGATACGATGTCAATTGCCTAATCAGCTGTGCGTGTGTACTCATGGACTCTGTATCGTGCGTTTCCGATATTACTCTTTCAAACTTTTTCTTTGTTAATTTGTATATCTCTCTCAATATCCTTCAATTAATTTGAAAGTCGATATTTGAAAACTTCAGGTGTTAGTATTTAACTCGTTCGTCTAAGATGTTCTTCGTCGATACAGAATACATGTATATCTGTCTTAAAATAAGAATGTATTGCCAATTCTTTAATACATCATATTGTTACTAGACATTGTTCCTATTCTGTCCGCTATGAAATCGATAACAGTATCATTAACAACATGCATTTGTCTATCATATCTTGTCCTTGCGAGTCGTGTCACATGGCGTTGCGTCACATCCTTGTGTCTTTCTTGCCAATTGTTCATGTTCTATCGCTTCTGTCCCTCGCACGATACCCTGTTTTTGTCCATTTCTTCGTCTTTCCTTCGTGACCGTTGCTTTGATCTGTTATTCCATGTCCAATGCTTCTGTGATTCATTCGTGCATGCAGAAAGTGAACTCGTTTCTCCTTCATATTATACACCTGTTCGTTAACCAAATCCCGCTATCCTTATCCTACAAAAATGTATTCCTTTCCGGTACCTCCTTGCCGATCATTTATTTCTAAAAGTGTTTCACTCTATTTCTTTCTCGTCAGCCCTAGTCCCCAATTAAACTTCCTTTGTTGATTTTTCTCTTCCCATTATGTATGAATTGAAGTAATTTCACCTCGTCTCCACGGCCTTGGCCCCCGTTTCAGTGCACATGCTTTTTCTCTTTTCACAAACATGTCCCGTGTTCACACGAACAGCCTCATTATCAGATATCACACTCTCGTGCCTAATGACACGTGACTCTTAATTTTCTCGCGTGAACACAATTTCGAGTGTTAGACACTTCACGATCATGTCAGTTGATCTTTTTCTGAGATTCCAGCTAGGCATCAAACACTTGGCGATGGTTGTCGCCAATTAAATAAACATTTAGGTCGCGAGAGTGTCACGTGAGTTTGAATTTATACCGGACATCATGGCTCATTAGCGACGGTTAACAAAGCGCAAGTGTCAACTTTGTTAATTAGTAGTCTTAATTAAAGTTTTCTTGTTTTCGTCAACTTCATGTATGTCAAGGAAATGTATGCCGGATCTGGGTAAAACAGAAGTGTACAAGTGCACGCTCGCGATGTCGGCTAATGCAAAATTTACCATCTATATGCATTTAGCTATTGCTGGCACTTACTGCTCTTACGCCAGTGCTCTGACGGAGCGCTGGAAACAGAATATATACGCAAAAATAATATGGACTAAAAATCCAATAACAACAAACCGTGTAAAAACTCGCGATTTACAAAAATTGTAAGACAAATATTCCAGAAGATTCATAATAAGAAAATTCAAAACGTTTTGTTAAGAGGGAATTTTTATCATTTATTTGAAGGGTTTGATACAAAGGCCTTCGAGAATGATGATGCTTTTTGGTTAAAATTCAAAATTAACATATTGGAGGGAGACTTTTTTCCAGAATGCAATGTCAAATTCACTTTTGTTGGTAATTTGCAGTGCTAAAATGCACAATAACCATGTTTTTTATAGCTAGCAAGTTTATAATTCACGGTCATTGCAGCGGAAGTCTACAAGCTTCTTGGGGTTAACCGATGGAAGTTACTTGTACCAATGCTACATAGGTTTCATCTTGCAGACATTGGCATTCAACTCATGTAGTAACAAAAATACATGATTTTATTGATTTAAATATCAGATATTCTTTACCGAGCACTCAAACCTCCATTTATACCCACGCCAATTAAGCTAAAACAGTCGAGCTTTCACGATGGAGTACAAAGGTCGAACGCGCCTAACTTTTAAAAAATCGTGTGTAAATGTTATCAGTACGTAAA
Source organism: Argopecten irradians (assembly GCF_041381155.1). Classification (NCBI taxonomy): domain Eukaryota; kingdom Metazoa; phylum Mollusca; class Bivalvia; order Pectinida; family Pectinidae; genus Argopecten; species Argopecten irradians. The sequence continues at coordinate 13,002,461 of NC_091134.1, read as the reverse complement.
CACATAGAATTTGCCTCAATAACTGCTGTAACAAGAATCATTTCACACAGAGCACGTAACCGCATACTCAACGTAATATGTCATTATGCCGAATTTAATTTAATTTTAATTTCAATTCTACTTTAATCTTGTGATAAGGGGAGATAACTCCGCCGACATCCCTACAGGGGGCGGCTATGGGCAGATCGTAAAGCAACATGTCTCGGTTATAGGCGCGTCCAAACTTAAAATCACATGTTTATTTTCTTGTTATGTAATGCATCACATGTTAAATTTCGTAATCCTGATTGGGAAGTTCCCGAGGTCAGTATATTACTTGTGACCTCTGACTATATTTGCGATAAACACACTTCTCACCAATGCAAGAGGGCGATGAGTTACAGTATATATTATAGAACATATTTGAACATTTTGTTGTATTGTAATGCACATATAGTTCTTTCTAACGTGTTATTTTTATGGATACATAAAGCTATGATAGTTTAACAACATTGGACCGTAATATATAATAATACTTCATGCTATATGTGTATTCGTATATTCATGATCATTAATTACCTAGATCACGTAATGATGTCGTTACGCCATTTCGTCAACGTCACGAAAATGCTTCGTACAACGCCACGACTGATTGAAGCGTTTCGATGATTACTGTCGTCATCACATATCGTTTAATATTATTCCAATCTCTGCGGTCCGCACACGAATGTCGACGGTAATGAATCCTGGAAGAGATTGATATTGTCAATCATATTATATGTTTGACAATAACCTTTCTGAAACAACTTCAGGAAATCGTTAAATTTTAGTCACATACGAAGTTCTGGATATCCTTAATAACACAACTTATTGTAAAATGCATTGTTGAATTTAAATAGATTTCCACGACATATCCTTTATTTTTCATAACATAAGATGTACATGTTATTATATTGACATTGAAGACACTTCAACAAATGCTGAATTGTTATGTGTTTGATAAAACCATATTAAGTAATACATCATGTAAGTTTGATGGCGTTAGATGGGGGGTCGCTTTTTACAGGTACATCAAGTCACATTGGGAAAGTGTATACAGTGATTATATGCTAACACTTCTTTTTGTTGCGTTTCAGAACATATTATTACAACACATATCGGGAACGATTCCAGCCAAGTTATACAACAAAATACAAGTGTTGTCATGGATGGCAAGAGCGGCCTGGATCAAACGGGTGCATGTTTAGTAAGTAGTGACATCTATACGTCTATATAAAGTAGTATTTAGTTAAAATCCAAGGTTGATGATATAACAAACGCTTTCCTAGGGGTTCATATCACTTGAGATAAGGTTTTCGTTGAGTTTTTATCATGAAATGTATGTTTCTAAAGATGTGTTTGTGTCTTAAATGTAGAAACAGTTTTATCAAGATATCAGCTTTCTTCCAGTCTCTCAATTGTTTTAGCAATCAAGGAAAACTCCGGGGAAACAATCTCAGTTCACCAATAACCGGATCGTCAAACATTGGTCAATGGGTTATACAAGCCCATTATGCCCTTTCTCTGTTCTTTATTTATTATCGTATATTCTGGGTCATGTACAATCACGGACGAAGGCACAACAGCAATGTATTTGTGATCTAATTAGGGCTTTTCTTAGTGTTATCGAATATCGACCCTTATTGACGAATGTTCTGTGCAGAAATACAACGAGTAAGTTATGCATTTTCCATTGAACTAAACTTACATATTGAATTTAATTAATTCGGTTTATCAAATATTGATAATGTACATGCATTTATCGATACAGGCTCAAAATGTACTGAATTTACCTCAATAAGTTTGAACAATCTGTCTACTTTACCCCGCTGTCCATCTCCTTACCATATCCCCGCCCTCAGACCATTATTCACCCTATTCGGTGTCCTGGTCATATTAGACCGTACTCTTATACCCTTCCCTCGTTCTAATATGTTTCCCGTTATACATCCCAGGCCAAAGTCTCAGCCACCCTCAATCTTTCGGATAATTTACTTATTAAAACGCTTTCTCAGAATATTCCTTCACTCTTAGAATTACCCATCTTAAACGTACTTCTCAGACGAATCCCCCACTCTAATCCCCACCGCCTCAAACAATTCCTCAGACAAATCCAACATCCTAATCCTCAACCCTAAAACAATCCCACAGAGGAATCCCCCACCCTAATCCCAACCCCCTCAAACAATTCCTCAGACAAATCCACCATCCTAATCCCCAACCCTAAAACAACCCCACAGAGGAATCCCCCACCCCCTCAAATAATTTCTCACTCATCTTCTATATCGTTAATTTATCCTTTATATACCACCCGATTGTTTCACATATACATCCGTACATCTAGCACAAGTACATTGACATCATCTAAGTAAGGTATTGACCTATTTTTAGCTGTCATCGCAACAACACGTGGCTAATGCATTCCGTTTTCCTCCTTCTCACCTGACAAACAAATTAATCAATGATGGCCCGGATGATCCTGTCTACCCGAATCACGCCCCTTCCGGTATCAACGTCATTTAAATTCTGTAATTCAACTTATCATGTTGTGTAGCTTTTTATGCTGATTTGATAATCTCAGTTTCAAGGAGATAGTTTTTGTTACAGTTCAGGTGTTGAATACAAAATCGTGTGTCAGTATTCAGTTTGATACCAGTGTGCCACGAGCTTTGTTTGGTAACACACAATGGTGATTTGTGTATCAACTGCTGTTGACAAAAAACAAAATAAAAAAGGATAAGAATTCTGAAGAGATGTGTATTATTTTAGCTCAGTGAATCATATAAGATTTCAATAAAAGAACAAAATGCAGATATATACATTGAGAATAGGCCATTTGTGTGGTATTGCATGATGGGACATTGTGACTGATTTTGTTAACATTGTCGAATGTATTTGTTTATCGTTTGGTATCAATCAAATTCATGAGTGTCAACCATGTAATACATGTATATTGAACAATCCGTCAAATAAGTATAGCAATTAAAAATGGTATTCTTGCAATAAGGAACGTGTAAAAATCCCACATTGCTTTGCGAAACAGCATCCCTACTTCCGGAATTTAATCAGTACACCTGTGGTGAAATTCGCACGTGCAGCAGTGGTCTGGTATGCATATCCTTATAAAGACATATGTTTATTTAAATGTGTGTTTCATAATTAAAGGTATATCTACTAATTAGCCAATGCTAAAAGTCTGGTTTTTCTTGGTTTCCGGACGCTGTGCGTGACTTCCGGTTTAAGAATAATGAACCTTGAAGGTTTTAGTAACAACTTGTACTACATGGTGTATCAACACTGCAGCTGCTGATTAACAATTCAAATACTCTTTATAGATTGAAAGGTTTTAAAGTGTTTTATAAAAATTATGAATTATATGACCCTGGGTTCTCACGTTCCCCGATGGGGAGGGGATCAAGTTTACTTTAGTTTATATGTAAAAAATACAATTATGAACACTATTTGTTCAATTTTCATAGGAAATAAGTCAAACTTGATTAGTATTTTAACATCCATATCAGTCCTCGCTGACCCCCTGGGGGACCAGAAGGGCGGGGCCAAACAGGGTTAAAATGACTTAAAATTTCAAAATTTTCTGAGTTCACAGGTTTGATGGAAGCAAATACTTTTCATAGATTAAAAAAGTCAAATTTATGAAATCACTGACCGACTTCAAGGGTCAGTATATTCGTGTTTATATGTCTGTAACATTCTAAATGTAAACGAACTTTGTTATTTGATGTAGTTTGCAATTTCAATAGTATTAACGTTGTTGCAACGTAAATTACAGCTGTGTTCTTGTAATGTTTGTAAAATATCACCAGTAATACTGTTGCACTATGTAAAATATCACAAGTAATACTGTTAAACTATCACCTAGAAACAGGTTACACTACTCATGGTTGTTGAATGTTGAATTTATTCCACACTCGTAAGTTATTTTTTTTAAGTTTCAAAGGACACCCGATAAAGCTCGTGTCTTTTGTAACTTTTAAAAAATAACTTACGAGTGTGGAATAAATTCAATATTCAACATCCACTCATTGTGTAACCTTTATGCATTTCTGGTAATAGTCATTGTTCATGAGCGTGCCTCAAATCTGTCGTATTTCTTTTAAAATATTTGATAAAAAAATGTACAAGATTACTACAATCGATGTTTTATTTCTGTTACAAAAGTTGATAACTTACCCAGATACAGAAAATGATAGTTTCATCGATACTGTTAGCCCCAAATACACGTCTACCCACCTGACGTAAGATTTTATGATTTCCGCCCAGAAGTAATTAATTCTTTGTAGAAAAATAAGATATCGTTTTTAGTTACTTATTTTCAGATTTCTTATAGATCAACACTATTGTAGTCAAAGATTAATGCGTCTGTATGTTGATGGGGGATGAACTTTAACAAAAAAGTATGAGAATAGGTTTCAATACGACCCAAGTCTTTGCGAGACTGATGGATAGAAGAGTCAGTTAAAGTTCACCCATGGAAAATAAGATGTGTTCTCGGATACGAGAAAACTTCAAAGATAAATCTAAGGTAGTTTCAACCATGACTTTTCGGCTTTCATCACAAACTTTTGCTGAGTTAGCGTAAAAATTGAACTGAATAACAAAACAGTAGACGGAAGCCTTTTCATATTTTTTACTCCGTGAAGTGTCGGCTAAAGGGAGAATGTGGTAGGCCTTGCGTGTCTTTGCCTTTTAAAAGAACTGCATGTAATGAAGATTGACATGACGATAGGCTATATCTGTATGAAAACACCCTGATTGTGTATTCCAAACGGGCATTAACCGACCATTGTGTTGTATATGGAGCGTTCCATGTCGGGGACAGTCGAGAATTTTTATGAGATTTCCCTTCGAAATGACCTAAAATACGGCAGTTATCTATGAAATAGGATACATATCATGTAAATTTTTAACGTAGATTATCTATGAAAATACATATTTGCTTATACCGTCAAATTAGTGCTAAGTAAGATAAAATTCGCCTTTGAAACGACCTCTTATTGTAATTCAATACGGCCATATTCATGTCTTAAATATTTATCGGGCTAAAATATTTACAAAAATGGAGGGATCTACTATACATGTGTAAATTTCTCTCTCGGCTCCCTATTGTGTTTTTTTAAACATGGGATACATAAAGCGATTGTGATGGATATTGGTATTTTTTTTTTTTGGGGGGGGAGGGGGGGGGAAGGAAAGTTTAGAAATTCAAACCATCACTAGAATTTGCTTGATACGTTGTCTTATCTCTGCGACATGTATACTTTTAGTAGGGGGAGATAATCAAGTTACAACATACAGCTTAGATGTTTTATCAACAAGTTCTGTAGTGGTGCCCACCGATTATTTGCGCCAGTTATTTTTCAAATCACTATAATCACGATAATACTATGACGTGAATAGACGAATCATCGGATTTTCCATTTCTGTACTTTGCCATGAAAACTACTTTGAATTGCACTTTTAACGATTTTACTTCAATCTTTTAAATGACCAAGATTGTTGACAAGTTATCTATAGAATATTTGATTTATCGATACGTTAATTAAACATGAACTTTAAAAATCAATTCTATGAGATAAATCTGAGTCTACGGTTAATGCTTATGTATGCAGTTTGATAGCAGAATTAATATCAAAATACATATCTAAGGTCTATTTTCAAATCCAAATACTACAGCAAACCAATTATTATATCACTATACACTGCATATATTTCTTTCTATTAAGGAACATGCAAAAATAAGATAAGTAATATAATAAACACGTTTATATTCAAGCAAAAATGTATACTCAGTTTAATCTGCGAAGCAGCAAAAAGACATCCCTAATACTGAACAGTTTCGCTATACTATTGCATACGCCAACACTTTCCTTATTGACTTCAAAGAATATTATGTTCCAACAAAACTACACTCAAAAGAAAATAAAAGGTCAATCAAACAAGATTTTGTAGGATTAACCGTCATTTTATTTTGAAAAAAAATATTTGACTGAAACCTTTCTGTAATCCCCGACAGAGATTTTCTTCTCTCTTTAATAGCCAATCTGCTCCGCCATGGCTTCTTTGGATATTTGTGGTTTCCCTCGGAAGGTTTTGTAATAGAACTGTAAATTACAGTCTTAAGGCTTTGGGCAGATTTTTAACCTCTAATTAATTCCGTTTTCAGTCAGACCCCTTCACCTTATATCACGTCCCTAAGAGCTTTATAACAGACCTTCTCAAGATCAAACATGTACATTTATCTCAGTGTAAGCTGGCCTCCAGATATAGCGATAATTTGACTATCAAATAAAACATCATTTATTTTTTGTACATAGGGCATATTGCCAATTATATGTAGGTTTTCTTCACCTCTAAGGTGCGCAATGTTTGGCGTGATTTATACAACAATGATGCAGGTGCATATCGCAGCCATTTGCAGTGCTACTGTATACATGGCATTAACTCCCGCCAAGAGCCATCTGCTATTCAATGTTGTCTCCAAATGCACAAGGTGGTAGCTGGAGGCTAGCCATCTGAACATGACGAGGGGACCTAAGTGTTGATTTGAAATTTCTTTGATACATGTGCAACTATGATATATTGAATTCATCGTGGATCAACAGCCAATTACTACAGTAATTGGGTACGCTTGTCTTCGAAAACCTGTTGAAACTAGTTGTAGGTCATCTGACCTGAAGGGTCAAGATGACCTATTGTCATCGTGCACCGTCTGCCTTGCGTAAACTTTTCCTTTATATCGCTACTAGTCAAAAAGTTCTCAATGAATTTCAACCAAATTTGGCCAGAAACATCCATAGGGGAAGGAGTACAAATTTTATATAAATGGTGACTCTGACTCCCTGGAGCCTAAGGGGCAGGGCCCAACAGGGGAAATTTTAGTAATTCTTTAAAATGCTACAAGTTAAAAAGTTTTCAATGGGTTTTACCAAATTTGGCCAGAAACATCCTTAGGGGAAGGGAACAGGTTTTGTATAAATGGTGACTCTGACCCCCTGGGGCCTGAGAGGCGGGGCCCAATAGGGGGAAATTCCTTCGAAACGCTGCTAGTCATTAAGTTTTTATTGAATTTTGAACAAAATTGGCCAGAAACACCTTTTGGGTAATATGGCCTTTTGGGAATGAGAAAAGATTTTGCACTGTGACTCTGTCAAACACCGTTGTTCCGGTTTCTATTTCACCAAATATTTGTTTTCCCTCCCTCCTGTTATAATTTGTTGAAATGATAATCAGATGACCGTTGAGGTCCATGGACCTCTTGTCACTGTTAGCCAACACATTGCTGCTTCTTATTCTTTGCAACTGCTATATTTAGGTATTCAGTTCAATTTGTCTCTTGTTTCAAAATCTTTAAATGAGCAAAATCCTCGTGAAATATTTGTCGTCTTGTCATGTCATAACGATCCGATGTAAGAAAGTCGTCCTTTACGTGCATTATAAATTACACTGGTGCTGAAATCTGAGAATTAAATGAAGCCATTTCGGTGGAAAGGAATTTGAAAACTTCAGAACAGAAGTCATTAAAGGTATGTGCATGTCTAATGGAGTTTTCTAAAAAAAAAAAAAAAGATAATGGAAAAAAAAGATCACCGTGATTGACCTTGGGTCCCTAAGACGACATGGCAATAACCATTACTTTACGGGGTTAAGCAAAGACTGGCGACATTATCTTAAATCACAGAGTTAAGCTGTAGATGACGTTTTAACGTCGTCGTGGTAATGGGTTGTATGTTTTGGTGACTTATGACGCCATGACAACGTGACAAGGAAGGTTGCGTTAAATAATTGTCAGTTTAAACAGCTGTAGTTGTCATTTATAGAACCTCCCTTGTTAGGGAAGCAGACGACACCTTCGTCTGGAGGTCAAGGTCAGGGTTAATGTCTGCAAAAAGGTGTCTAATAAAGTACTTCGTTTCAGTAAGTTACGCGAAAATGTCATGGTATTCACGTTATGCTGGACATAAGACTCAACATACATGTATGTTAGATATAAGAGTTATGTTTGTTGATAACCAGACTTTCGTCTGACCTTGACACCAGACTTAGGCTCTGTGACAGATTTTTATCAGTATGCTTAAGTCCTGATAACGGTGATGCTAGAATAAAATTAATTGCTGAAGTAAACCCACGGAGATTTGAGGTGTTCCTTGGTAGTCTAAACTTGTCACAAACGTATAGGATCTACATCCAAAACGAGAAAAATTGGCTCTGAAAAAAGAAACATGTATAATCTCAAAACTTGGTCATTTACTGCTTGCTGTTGTTTGTTAGGCTTTTGCTGCAGTATTTACAACTTTGGCCAGTCAATGAAGCGTTGGGGATGGCAATGAAAGCCAGATGACACAAATATAAAAACATCGACCTCTACGACAACTATTTTGCAACTACTGCAAGCAAGATTCCAGGTCACAACCTAGAGATGAGGGTTATTAGTAGATTTTTATGTAAAACTATAACGACAAAGAGAGGAAGAGCAGTCGGTAGGCTGTTGAACACATGAACTACGATACTGAGGCAATGGATGGCTCTTTGAACTATACGGTCATAGTGGAATGTCATTCATTATAAAATGTAGTCTGTCGATCTCGAGAACCTAAAGCCTAAATTAGACATTCTGACCATTCTATAGATATTCGTTGCCTTGGCGAAGGTACTTTGGGCTAAGAAAAAGAAAGATGTTCGTGAATCATTATCATCTTTATGACTCATAGATCATCAGTCTCAGCCATTTAGACTTATAGCAACAAAGGTATACACAATTTTGAATTAAAAGTGCAAATTTATGCAATTTTAAATCAAAAAGTGCAATTACTATAATCGATATGGTGTGTTTGCTATTGGAACAGCGTCATACCAAACAAGCGCTTTGGGTAGGTGATTTAAAACGAAGTTACAAAAGCTGACGATAGTCATGTCGCCTTCCTCAAGCTGCAATGTGCACATATTGCCTGAAGGAATCGCACATTTATCAGACGTAAACAAATCGTATCACCGACTACATGATATCAGATTAGGATTTGTTAAATTCACAGACGGAGCGTTATATATGAACATCCCTCGGGCTGCTTCAAAGCAGGAAAGACACAAACAAACATCATTGAATGTGATGAGCATATCAGATAATCAGTTAGATAAATTCTATATGGCGGATGCAGAAATCTCCATTTTCAATGTGCGCATTTGTTCAATTCTATCCACACTCGGTCGAAACAATCGCCACCAGAGGGCGCTTAATTCCCAACTCCAAACAGTGTGATGGTCATGCTTGGGAATATCGATATCCATTCCTCTAACCAAGCAATGACCTAAAATTATCGTCTTATGGTCTTAGATTAAAATTCTAAGAGTTGATATAAAATTTTAGGAAAATCCGTCAAAAACACCTAAACACGATTGCATGGTATACAGTGTAATTCGAATGCCTCCAAATTACACAATTCTCTACGTATTCTCCATAGTTTTCTGACATTAGAGTGTAATGACAAATGTAAAACATTATATAGTAATTTTATGGTTATTAGATATATACATGTGGTTTCAAAGCCAGACAAGGGAGCAAAACTCGAAACCTTTCTCACAACTGCTCAACTGGATGTAAGAGAGACTGTCTGAAGTACGAGAAAACTTCGCATTCATTTAATAAGAACTGCAGAGTACATGTACCTTCAAGATAAATGTAAACATGTATTTGTTTGTTGGTAATAACATTTGTGTTTTTATTGTATACATGGATGCCATTCCTACCTCCCTCCCATGTTTACGACCGCCTTCTTTACACACAAATAAACACCCTGTCATATATAGACGCTTAAGGCATTTATTATCCATGGAATTGGAAGTCAGAACAGGAAATGACAGCTCACTTTTATTTTTTGTTGTATGAATGGGATGATCTCTTTTTAAAGCTGACAGGTAAACCAGGTGAGTCAGATGAAATGAAAGAAAATAACATAGAATCAGAAGTCAAAGGTCATTTCGTTTGTAGCCAATGATCTTTATTCAGTCTGTGTTTTTAGTTACTTAAATCATCATCAATCATCATCATCATCATCATCATCATCATCATCATCGAAAACATCATCATCATCGTCATTGTCGTCATCGTTGTCATCATCATCATCATCATCCATCTGATTCTCATCAACAACAACATTATCATCATCCATTTTCGTCCATCGTCATCATCTTCGTAGTCCATCATCATTACCAACCATCATCATCATCATCAACATTATCATCATCATCATCATCATCATCATCATCTGATTCCCATTATCATCACCAACATCATCATCATCATCATCCATCGTCGTCCATCGTCATCATCTTCGTAGTCATCATCATATCATCGTCGTCGTCGTCGTCGTTGTCAGAATCATCTTTATTGGCGCCATCTGTCTTCCCTTATTTCTTCTTCTCACTTTCATTATCCTCATCATAAGGTGTCATTTGCGTGGTGTGTCGGCGTTGAATAGATGATAACATCTTTATGTACCCGCGTAAGTTTATGAGGTAATTTTACATAGGCTACAAAGTGTCTAAATTTTCCCTTGTATTCTCTGAAATCAAATTAAAATGATATCCATACATGGAATTTTATTGACAAGAAAAATGTGTCTGTAGTCTGATAATCACGGTATATAATACAATTTGACGCGAGTGCGCTGACAATGGGGACGAAATGACTCACCGACATTAAACAGTCACCGGAAGTATCCGTGTCGATATAAGAAGTTTAGTAACCTTGTAATATTTAGTTAAAATCACTAAGTGACGTAGCCCTGTGCTAATTGTGAAAGTTTAAAATTAAAGTAGAGCCGTGGATATTTTGTTCACTTACGGCTCCTCAAAAGGGTTTAGGTTTACGTTCATTAAAAATTCAAGTGTAGATTTAAGGATATGATGCATACATAGGTAAAAGAGTTAGCGAGAAGTCAGAGTACTCGGGCGGGGGAGGAGGGGGGGGGGGGGCACATCAATCCGCGATCCGTACCTGACAATTGCATCTGATAAGTTTCGATCTCGCAACAAATTTTAGAGGTGGATGGAGGGTAGCCCCCGCCGTGTACGATCACAGGACAGGTATTTGGTTCTGTAGACATTTTTCTCTATATATAGACACATTAATGCACAGATATATTTAGAGAGACAAAATGTCTGTGATGCGATCCCCTAGGCCACTCATGATCCCATGATCCATACGCGCACCCCCCCCCCCCCCCCCCCCAATAGACATGAGGATTGGTAACGGTATGGACATATTTTGGTCCCGATAAAGTGTTTTTTTTTTATACATGTATTATTATTTTTGGGATCGAGATTTATTTGGTGAAAATGGAGAAGTTTTACTGGAGAAGTTTTACTGTTGCATTGTGCATACATTTATTCTTTTTACCCACGTCAAAACGAATACAAGGATATGTTTGAAGCTTGAAATGGACATGTATAGACCGGAGTTTATGTAGGCCTAAACTAAGATTGAAAATCTTAAATACATGTCATACAATTGTTTTATCTGTATGTCATATCGTTATAAGAGTCAAAAAAAAATAGTTCGACTTACCAATTTTACGCTGAAATCAAACAAATGTAAGACAAAGAAAAAAATTGAATTTGACGACCGAATTCTATTCAAAGTGTCGATGTTTATCTGTTGCACTAATTATTTAATTAACCATATACTATTAATTCTTTATGTTTGAAAAGTCGTGTTGAAAGTCGAAATAGCTACAAAAAATGCATGATTTTAAAAATGGTGTATGGTCATCGCATTATTTCACATGGACTGTGTTTTTTTTAGACTTATAGAAATTGTACATGTATGGTACGTTCAACAATGGGCTGTTGAGAACGTCAGACTCAATCTACCCCGTTTATCATAACCTGTGTATCTTCCGTCTAGGTTAAAACTAAACCGTTGACCTCACCTGTCCAAATTTGTGATAAAATGTCACGACACACAAAACCAAGTATGCCAGCCCTTTTTTTCATCTGTCTGTGTTCAACCTAAATTAGACGTTGTCTCATTTTACAACACACCTGATTTTTTAACAAACCCCATTGTCGACTTAAACCTCTTTTAATTAGTTACGCCCCGAAAAATCAGTCAACGATCATTCATAGTTTCCATTCATTTGATAAATCTATTCGTAGGTTAAGAATAAAAAAAGAATAAAGACAAATCATCGAAGTTTTTTTATGTGAAAAACCAAGACAAGATGAATGAGTTGCTATGACAACTGTCATTTAAAATTAGTCTAAAAACTTAGTCAGGTATATTGGGAATGTTACGGTAATTAGACTCGAATTACGCAGTGACGATTTGGACATTTTAGCTCGATTAGGTCTGATGTTCTATCACTAGAGAGGAAAGATAACGTTATTGTCTTTAACTATCAAACACAAATCCGGATAAGTCAGACCGGTTTCGGTTTGCTCATTTAGACGTGCTCGACATCTGTCATATACTTGGTGGTCTTTTCATGGACATTATTTTTATTTAAAATGTCATACAGAAAATGATCATGTGTCAATGGATCTTTTGCAGTTACTGAAAGGTCTTTTGGTGAAAAAATTACATATTCTAGAAAATGTTTATTTGATATAGGCCAATATTTAGTCTATCATTTATGCATCAAGGTTTCTTTTTCAAATCTCCCCCGACACATGTTAACCTGGTTTCTTTCGGCTTAACACAACAAATTGATCTTTAACTCCCTCATTATATTTTTAATTCGACAATAGTTTAGTGCAGTAAATACAGTTATCTGTAAAAATTAATTCTTGAATAAAATGGGTCCTGTATCTTCAGTTATGGAAATCCTGCTAAGAGGCATATTGAAAGATTAAAATGGGGTCTTTGTCTATATGGTTATAATGGCAGAGTTTTGATTTATGATTCGTGAGAAGTTTTGGTCAGTGCTAGGTTCATGTATATGTCAACCATAAACATTTTCCCCATCCATCATCATTAATTAAGTACATGAATAATCAAAAGGCAGTACTGGGGAACACCTTTGTATAAAGACCGCCTGCTATACATGCAAACAAGACCATTTTCTTTAAGTCCCAAATTTCAACAAAATTTGACATTCATTTAAATGCATACAAGTATATTTTAATGAATATTTTCAGATTGGATGCATTGTTCCTAAAACATTTAATGCACGGCTTACTACATTTTTCAAAAGACGATATCATAATGTATCAAGATGTTAACAACAAGACTTTATTGAATAAACCTAGCATTTTTATTGGAACGTTAATGTGCATGCATATAGCACGCTCGTGGTCAAAATGAAAGTGAAAGTAGCAGTCACGTGGTCATGATCGACTTTGCTTAGGCTGCAAACAGAAAGAGAGAGAGACGGGATATGTATCTTGAACCATATCAGGTATATTGGTTTTAATATCATAGGTTTATATATACTCATTGTCGTTATATAGTTTGAATATATGGGATTCATTTTTGTCTTTTGTACGGAAATGCATCTCATGCGTTGCAATGCCGCTTTAGCACAGGGACGTGCAATACAACTTGTAATACCCGTGAAATTGTACAAGATCCTGTGGTCTTCGAGTACAATGCATCGCGTCGTACATAGTGAGTGCATTGCCCGTTGATAACTGGCAAAAATCACCCCATGTCATATCTTTAAAGATGTATTTTGAAATGTAACATGAACTCAAGCAACTTATGGCATGTATGGGGTCAAATACAGAACATATTGAATACTAAATTGAATGATATTGTACAAAGCAATGAATATTGATAAAAAAATCATTAAATAACTACCTCAAATCTGCCTCATTAATCTTAATGTCAATTAACGCTGATTTACACACAATTGACAATTAGGCCTTACATGTGTCAGTAGCTGCCAATCAAATTGTGTGGGTGGTCATAAAATCCATAGCCTCATCAAAATCACATTCAGTTTGCTAATTACTTGAAATCAATTAGCAAATGATGATTGACATCTCAATTTTGAATATTCAAATTCCATAATTAGATTTGTAGATTGATAAGTAGTTAATTAGAAGGAGTTGAAAACTGTATTTTAATTGGGTTCTCACTCACAATATATTTGATCCCCACCCCCTTTTTTTCCCCTTAGGATTCAAGACAGTGGGATTATAAATGTAACTATTTATAAATTAAAGTGGCATAGAGTGGACTATTTTAGATTTGTGTGTACAAACAAAATCTTAGACAACATTGAAAATAATGATTTAATATTTAGTTAATAGGATTTTTTGAAAACTGACACATTTAACTCTATTACAAATGTAATACTAGAATATGGTTGAACTTTTAAACTGTAAATTATGTATATACAATTTAATAACTTTACATATCAAACAAAATTAAAATTATTTTTTCTTATTCCTTTTGTAAAAATGTCAAATTCATTCTTGTATCTTTAAAAGTATTTTGTTGGTTGAAAGCCAACAAAGCTATGACATACATCAACATACTGACAAATCTTTGACAATGGACAGCTAAAATGTTTTACAGACCATCAAACTCACATAGACTATTTTTTTAAAAATATTGAACGATTTGAATAATATATCAAATTTTTTTGGGCTCAGTTTTACTTTGAAGTCTGTAAACTTTATGCAAGCCCATGTTTGACCCACCAGGAGCTTGGCATAATAGTTGTCAAATATTGTGAAATATATTTGCTTACATTGCAATGTTTGACTTATGGCTTAACATTTTAATTTAAACTTCAAACGCTTTAAAAACTGAATCTCCAAAGTGCTTAGTTTGACTTGATTAAATCTGTCTTGATATTGAAAGCGTTCATACCGGAGTACATGACTAATACATCAAAGTCTAAATGAAATTTTAACATATACCACAGGGGTCTGAGAATTAGTTACAGTTTATATCAATATGGATCCATCAGAGTGTCTATAGACCATTTTTAGATCGATTAGGGGTTGATTAGGTAAAATTTTACTGTTTCTGTTTTATCTAAAACTGTAAAAAGCTATATTAAAAAAATTGTCTATGGACACTCTGGTGGGTCAATCTTGATATAAATTGTAAATAATTCTCAGAAAGTGTGGAATGTACTGTATTTGCAGTTCTAAAACAATTCTGTTTAAAATGTTAATAAAATTGTTACACTCTTCATGTGATATATTGTTGTAACTTGTGAGTATGCCTTTTTCAGGCTTGAATGGCTGTACAGTGGTTTTTTTTTATCAATTGCGAATTGGGACCTAATCATTTACAAAATTTCAACAAGGTGTGAATAAATTAGAGGTATTAGGTGCATTTGAATGCTATCATTAAGCTCCAATACTGATAAGGGGTGATGTAGGTAAAATCACGTTTTACTGGGTTTAGAAAGGCATTCTGTTTGTTATTCAATGTTAAGGATGTATGTTACACTGATCTGATTTCAATTAAAACTGTAAAAAGCTATTAATTAAAAAAATTGTTTATGGACACTCTGGTGGGTCAATCTTGATATAAAATGTAACTAATTCTCAGAAAGTGTGGAATATACTGTATTTGCAGTTCTAAAACGATTCTGTTTAAAATGTTAATAAAATTGTTACACTCTTCATGTGATATATTGTTGTAACTTGTGAGTATGCCTTTTTCAGGCTTGAATGGCTGTACAGTGGGTTTTTTTTATCAATTGTGAATTGGGACCTAATCATTTACAAAATTTCAACAAGGTGTGAATAAATTAGAGGTATTAGGTGCATTTGAATGCTATCATTAAGCTCCAATACTGATAAGGTGTTTGTCAGGTGTTTCTAATGGTGTTAAAGTGAGGGGAAAAAAACCGAAATCACGTTCAGTTACTGGGTTTAGAAAGGCATTCTGCCAGATGGGTCAGTAATGTTATTCAATGTTAAGGATGTATGTTACACTGATTTATAGAAGTTTCTTTTAGCTATCTCCCTTTTATGATTTCAATTAATTTGCTTTACAAGCAACAATGTAACATTCTCCCTAAGATACTTTCTTCATGTGATCATATATATTCTCCCTCCCAAATTCCTCTCACAAATTTGGCCCCTTTGTATTTTAATTACCAGCCATTTGCTATCTCTCAAGAAATCTTAGTCATGTGACTTATTACCCACAATTCTGCTGTACTCCACTGACATTGAATTTTGGTCATTAGTAAATCTAATGCAATAATCTCATTACCATCAACCATTCTGGTGACATCCACCAAAGTACCGTCAGATCATATATAATTTATATACTTAATGCAACATTTCTTCAAAATGATTGAGATGACTTTGTATTTGCTTCTTTCATGGTTCACATAACTTATTCTTTGTACTCCATGTTATCAATAAGTTTTTTTTTCTTGATTTTACTGTTTCTTGATATATATAACTTATCCTATTTTTCTCTTTATTTTTCGTATACATGTGTTGCAGACTTATATTATATATGCCAATCTCTGTAAAATGTTTCCAGACATCTGAATGTAAAAAGAATATCATTAATGATTAAGACCATCATATATAACAGTAATTGATCCCTCAATTAATTTGATGAATATCTTGATACTGTAAAAATCAGCATATTTTGATCCTAATCGTGTTAAATGTTATAACATTTGAGTTTTATAATGCCAGAAACTGATAATTATTGGACAAGAAGCCTTAATAAAAATTGCTTAATGACATGGAAAGTTCTACATCTGTAAAAGAATAGTAAACTTTCTACATCTGTAAAAGAAAAGTATTTTAATTCATTCTACGTTTGACATTTAAATATTTGTCAGATTCCTCAGTTTCATTAGTAGTAAGTTATAATTACTGGTTAATCTTCTACATGACTCTGCCTATTGCTATCAGTTTTTTGACTTACCGACTTAAGTCGGTGTTCTATTGGCATTCGAGTTTAAAGTCCTGGCCCGTGTATAATATAGTGGTGCCCTCAACAGCATGATCCTACCTGTGATACAAATCTTCAGAGTGTCACCTTAAGCCTAAGAACGCTGTGACAATATCAAGTTAAAAATCAGGAAGCTTGGATCTGAGCCTGTCCCATACCTGACAATATCTCTAAGATCAGGGTTCCTAATACCTCTCCAGTATCCATCAACTAAAATCAAGGTGAAAATCATATGTCAACTTGAAATCCAGAGTGTATGATTTTCAATTTTAACATGATGAAATTTAAATACAAACATGTCTTACATGTATGCTTTTGATTCAATTCTTATTGATAAAGAAAGCATTCTAAAATTATCAAAATTTCTTATTCTGTCAAAAACAGAAGTATAATTTATTACACATTTCAAAAATTGATTGACATAATAGCCTACAAAATGTTCATAGTGGTTTTATGTACCAGGTATATACTATGAATTATCGTCAATGGCCAAGTCTTATATCAAATAGATATCAAATATTCAGAGGTCAAGGGTCACCCCTAATCTGGATCTAATATGTAAGGTATACCCTGGATAATCTCCTCATTATAAAGAAATACAATGACGGTAACAATACTCCTGGTATTCAATCATATAGTTGGGACATTTTGCCGAATATATGACCTAGACCATTTTCCTCAATCTGCTAAATTTATATTTCCTTTATGGATGATTTTAGGGTTTAAAATCATCATGACCTCACGGACTAGGGTCATTTCGTTTTTGTAGTAGCTGGTCACTAGTTGTTCGAAGCTCACAGAACACTATACAAAAGACCCTTTGTTTCTGGGAGCTCTGATGAGTAAGCATCTAGCCTGAAAAGGATCTCAAGGGAAAATTCAACCGGGATTTCATCGATGAATCGCAGAATATTCTCGCCTGGATTCTCGGTCATTTTTTCTCTTAGGAAGATTCAAAAACACAAAATTAACATGGCAATTAAGTCACAGCATTATGAGGAATATTATTGTAGTGGATAAAGAATCATAAACACTTTTAATCCCAGTCGACTGTGTCGCTAATTGAATGTTTGGTGAAGCAGCTTTGAGTTATGTCCCCTTGCCAAAAGACAGGATATATACATATGATATTTCTCATGCATAGCAATGATTAGTTGTAGAGACAAGAGACTGGTTAAAGCTTCAAGGTACCATATTATACCTCAGCCTCCCAAAATGTTGAAATGAAGGCATGAATAATAATACACTGTCATAGAACCTCTAACAAATAATAAATCAAGGCTGTAGATCAAAGCCACTCATACTCAAGAACTTTCAGTATAGGGTTGACTTTCATTGCTTAAGAATATTTTGTTCACCATGACTAAGTAAAATGAAAATGTTGAAATATTTGAGTAAAACTTGTAAAAAAAAAGCAGTTCTTGCTTGGAGATGAATTTCACTAGGGTCACACATTATCCCCAAAGTACAAACCAAATACAACATCAATACTATTCAGTTTAAAACAATTCAATTGTTTCACAATAGCTTTAGGACTAAATGCGCTTAAACTATCTGCCTTTCCCCAACCTTTTCATATTATACACTAGACTTTTTAAAGGTCTGGATATGTCCCATTTTGAGTATTAAGGTTGTGCAGATGGACTTTTAAAAGTGTGTCCTTGGAAATCTTTAATGTGGTATTGCATAGCGGGATCTGTTTTGTCAGGGTCAAAACAGAAGACATTCCGAAAGATAGTATTTTCTCTGTATTTGAGAAATGTCTTTGATTTTATAAATGAAGAACCTCGAATTAATAAAACAAAGTAGGTATTGTAAGTGTTTACACAACAGCACTTTTAGTTGGCGTTTTTTTTTTTATCTGATGTACCCAAAGTGATCAGGCTTTTAATGATTCTGCCAGTCATCATGATTATTCAAATACATTCTGGATAATACAACTAGTCTTTCTTTGGGGTCGGCAACAGGGTCACTAATTAGTATCTCTGATTTCATTACTTTACATGTACAGTTATAGCAATGTGCTTTTAATTGAAGTTTTAAATACATGTACTAAATTATGCAACTGTATAATTAAGTACGATAACAATAATCTCAAGTATATATATAAGTATTTTAATTTGAAGTTGTTTTGAAATCATACAATTAATCAAACATGTTGATGTTTATATATATCCTCTGTATGAATAAGCAAAATTAAGTTAGGATCAATAACCAGCTCATGGAAATTACTTTAAAAAATAAATAAAATAGTTTCATACCCCCAATTTGCAGTGGGAACTTAAGACACTAGACAGTAACTGCATTTGCTCCAAATTTTTAATTCAAATAACAGTGCTTTTAAATCAAAAGGCCCTGAGATCTGGTACACTACCAATTTGAAGTACATGGGCGGGACTTAGATTCTGAGTGTGTTCAAATAAATGACCTTGACATTTAAATGTGGTCACAATTTGATCAAACAAACTAAAATTGTTTACTAGCTTCTTCTCAATAAGTATGAGGGCATAATATGGCATAGTATGTGAAAGACTTGATATTTGATTAGCAGCTACTAGTATAGTGGAATAAAAAGCCACTACATTTTATTCAAATGAATGACCTTGGCCTTAAATCATGCCACACTTAGGGTGAAATTGGCTGAAATCTTTAAATGATCAACATTTTCTCTTTTGTTTAAATGAGGTCCAGAATACCTGATATTAGGTCTGTATCATACTGGAAGGAATGGCGAATAGTACTATGGTGGTTCAAATGAATGACCTTGACCTTTAACTATTCAAGATCACAGGGTTCAAATAGGCTTAATGATGTCTTCTCATGTATAATATATAAAGTAGGAGACTAATTAACCTGATAATTTTAATTTGAATTAAGTTCTACTCAGTTTGTTCAAATTAGTTGCCTTGGCCTTCCTTAAAGGTTGCAGGAGTCAACCTTCTTCTCATAAATTGAGATGCCCTAGCTGATGCACTAGCTGATATAAGACCTGTGCATGACCTTGGATATATAGGCTAGCTAAAATTGTTAAAATGAAAGACAAAAAATTCATTTGAAAGAAATCTGGGATTATAACCCAACCAACTCTTAATTTACTGAGATTAAAGAAGATGTGGCACTTTACGTAATAAAACACAGTAATTACACAAAGTTAACTATGTCTATATAAAACTTCCCTGTGATGAAGATTAGGATTTCAAAGCTTGTCCCTGACCCTGAAGCCAGCTGACTCACTCTCAGGATCAATAAATCTGTAAGAATCTGGAGAAATAAAAACCCAAGGGAGTCATATAACTGAAAGTTTCATTCATAAAAGAAAATAACTCTATGGTAGGCTTCCATAATAAGGGACTGTAGGTATATAAATATATATTTGAAATTAGGTCACAGATTTGGGTTAATGTTCTTCATGGATGTACATTAAATAAATATGAAAAAAGGAAAGGAATGTCATTGTGTGTTTTAATGATGTCATATAATTTCAAAACTTTTGTTATATATTCGATTTTACAATAATCTCAAAAGACATTGATGAACATTACTTAGATTCATTAGTTGTTCTCAGTAATTCAATCTCCATACATACATATACATTTGTATATACATGTATATTTAAAAATCTTATTTCTCTGGAAGTCAGCGGTTTTAAAAATCTATTTTTTTCAGCATAAGGAAAAATTTGAAAACCGATTTCTTCTAGTTAACAGTAAAGTTTCAATAGAGTGTAATAAAAAAACAGATGCCAAGAAGTTCTTATAACAGATGACCTTACATGTATAAGGCCTTAATTAATTAGGTCAAAATTTGTTGATTACCATAAATAGATTGCATTGTATAACAATATCTAATTGATACTTCACAAATAAGTGATTTAATTAATGTAATTTTGACTCATTGTTATCAATTTGCATATTAGCAACATTAAGTGTATCATTTTTCCCAGAGACAGGTATTTTGTGGGTGGCAAATATTTAAGGCGACAAAGTAATTTCCTTACATGACATTAGAAACCTTAAGAGTTAGGCTAGCTCTGTTTAAAGCAACCGAATGAAAATTTTATTGTTCAAGGTTCGAGTATCTTACTCAGATAAAGTGAAACTGACCTTTCTCTTTCTCAGATGTCGAAATTTACAGCATAAGAACATAAAAATACCATGATTAGGAAAAAGCGTATATAAATATTTGGCTTTTCAGAGAAAGATTTTTTTACTCGAGTATGAAAAAATGATTAGATTTTTATCAAACGTCTATCAAAATGCCTTTTTAATATACAGATTTTTATGATAAATTTGACCTCGGTCCGAAATCCGATCAGGTCAACATCCGAGGGTAGAATAACCTATATTTATTAAATGTAATAGCTATACCAAATAAATTTATATACGGTAAATGCCCTGAAATTTAAATCAACAATTTTTATAATTAATAATTCCTTTTTTTACAAACTTTATTGTATGTAGACTACATGTAAATAAGAGACAGAAAGTTTTGAAAGTCATTATTTGATTATCAAACAAACTTTTTGAGAACAAATTTTGTATTGATTTCAAAACAAAAGCTAAAATTATATATAAGAAAATTAAACACCAAATTTGGGAACATTTACCATAAAATTGAAAGTTGATACACAAAGAGTAGGGTGCCCCCCTTTGTTGAATATTGTACAAAGGTGAAAAGTTTTGGCCTGATGTCAAAAGTTTGCATGACATCTATTAATTCCCACTAACTGTTATGTACATCAGCTGAACGTTACAGAAGTTTGAAGTTTAAGTTACTGTACTTTTCAGAAGCAATTTAAGAGTTGATTTCTATAGATGTCACAACCGCGGACAGGCAGATAGAGATACATTCTGACGTAATCTGATATAGGTGTCACCGCCATCTTGTAGGTGTCACCGCCATCTTGTCGCTGTGAAGTATTCTGACTTTTCTACGATTGTTGTGTTTATACGATTTTGTTGACATGTAAGCGGATGTCTATTTACGTCCCACGAGACATCCATCATAATGATCGGTGTATTTAAAATAAGATTACACATCATCAATCATTAAATGTCTCCCGATGTTATTGTTTAATTTTTAGAGAATTTTCAATTATTTTTTGTTACATTTTCAGCGTTTTTTTTTAGAAGATTTAATTTCCTAAAAGAAACACTTTATTTAGGAATATGAGAGCTTAACCCAACACTTATGTATATATATAGTATGGATAGTTCTCTTTGATTACTACAAAAGACCCCACAGGAAGTTAAAGTTACGATATATACAGATGGTCTCTTGACAAAGGTACTGGTACAATGAAATCCTTCAATGTAGTTCTCTTAAATACTTAGATGGTCTCTTAATACAGGTTAAAGTCCCATATAATGATATAGCCATATCCCTTTGATACTTAGTGGTCTCTTGACACAGGTACAAACCAGCTCTCGATCAATGAAGTAGAAATGTTACATTTTTTTCTTCAATTTTGAGAAGGTGGTCACTTAATACAGGTACAAGGGTTTTGATTATGTAATTTTATTTGATACTTGTGGGGGCTGAGTCTATATATACACAGGTAATGCACTCATAGTTCTTTTTAATACACAGGTGGTCTCATTACAGAGGTACAAGTCCCTTAAAGATGTAATTGTCTTTGATGCTTGTAGTCTTTTGATACACATTGTCAGTTGATGCATGCACAATATTTCTTCACCCATAAATATACCTTATAAGTAGCTTTAACTACATAATTATACCTCCCGCAACAAAGTTAAGGGGGAATACTGGAATGAGCTTGTCGGTCAGTCTGTCCAACTGTCCGTCCATCTGTCTGTCTGTTATGTAGACACAACTTCTTCTGGCGAACTCTTCGTTAACTACCTGACAGATTTTGATAAAATTTGGTACACAGAACCCTGACATAAAGGGGAGTTGAGTAGGGTATACTATATAGGGTTCTGCAATATATGGCCTTATTAATGGAGTTATTACTAAATTTGTGCAACGGGGATCTTAGTTGTCCACTCTGTGTGACAGTTCCAGTTGAAAATTCATTGGTGATGAAAGAAAAAAGTGGTCTATTTGAGTTTAAAATTCTTGTTTGTAGGTATATATAAAGCACAAATAAACATTAAAAAAGCTAGCTGAAATGATAAAACTGACTTCATTTTGAATGTACACTGTAGTCAGTCAGTGTAGAATATCACACTTCCTCCTAATTCATGTTAGTTGTCACTTTTCATTTTTATGAATGAAAAATCAACCTTTGAAGTTTTCCTTCAAAAGAAAACTTGAACTCATAAAAATATTATTTAAAAAATATATGGATTTAAATGACTGCATAAACCCCTTGAAACATAATTATTATTATCTGAAATGGATGTCTTTCTATTTTTTCTTCAAGGATGTCCATGAAAATTTATAATGTGACATTATATACACCTAAATTTCACCCCTAAAAATATAGTTTTTACAAGCAACCTTAAAATTTCAAAAAGATAATTTCACTTTGGTTAATGCACAACAGATGATGATTTATACTGGTGTAACAATAAACCTTGTATAGCCCTTCAGTTTAAATAGTATTGTGTGTGTGAGAGAGTAAATTACCTGGTATAACAGTTGTTTTATCTGAAGATCTCTGAAGATCTCGAAGATCTTGAGTGTCAATTTGGAGATCAGAGGATTCTGGATTGGTTTTAAGTACAGTTTCATGTTATGCAAGATGAAAAAGAGATAGCAGACTTGTTACGAGGGAGATCGAAATCTAAACAGATATATGGCTCTAAAGGTAGTTTTATAATACTATAAAAATTTATGTTGAATATCTTGCATTTTATTACATAAAGCAAATTAAGTATTTCCTTCTCAGATTAACAGATACTCGATGTAAAATGTCGAGTTTTTTGGTGGGTGGTTAGCAAACACCTTTTTTTTTGTTGGGTGGTATTAGACATGACCTTGAAATCTTAACTTCATGCATCTTTAAGTAACTTCATGCATCTTCAAGTAACTTCATGCATCTTCAAGTAACTTCATGCATCTTCAAGTACATCAACTATTTTATGAGATGAACAGATAATATTGGTATGTATTAAATACAGTGTATCATATTATCTTTGATAATGTCTTTATACCATCAGGTGTTTACATATATTGCCACTGTATGTGAATTATTGAAGACTTAAAACATCCACCCAGCTGCCTGTTTCTACCTCCTTTCACCCTCCCTTCCATCTGACAATCTACCTTCACCCCTGCCTCCCCTCACCCTCTTTCCTGACCTTTCCTCCCTCCAACTCTCAGCTCTTCCCTACCTTGTGGGTCCTTCTGGATCTCCCCCTTTCCTCAAAACTCTTCCTCTTCTTCCTCTGACCTCTACCTCACCATCCCCACCCCTCTTGCTTCCTTCTGAACACTTTCCTTTCCAGCCACTCCTACCATCTGACCCCCACCCACTGCCCACCTTGTCTTCTTCTGAACCTAGTCTCCTTCAGAACTTGTCCCTCCCACTGTCCTTTACCCTACCATCCCCACCCCTCCCACACTCCTGCCTTCTTCTGAACACCTCCTTTTCAGCCATTCCTTACAATCTGACCCCACCCCTCCCTCACCCCTGTTTCCTTCTGAACACTTTCCTTTTAAGCCATCCCATCCCTCTAACCCATACCCCCTGTCCACCCTGTCTTCTGAAACTCCTTTTTCAAAACGTTTCCTTCCCTATGTCATCTCCCCCACCCTCTCCAACCCTATATCCAACTTAACTTTCCCCTTAGACTGCCCTTCATTCAACACTCCCCTGTCAGTTGCTATTAGTTATTGAACCAGTCAAAAGCCTCAATATGCCCATATGATATGTTACATTTTGTATTAGATTTTATGAGTACATGTACTTAAGTCGATAAAAATGTGAAAATTCAAGTAAAAAGATGATTTATGAAGTCATGTATTGATAAATGGTTCTGGTTACGGTGACATTTAAAGTTTAAAAATCGCAAAAATGTAACCTTCCTAAATAACACATACGTCACATGTTACAAAATAACATTCTTGGTGTTTTTTATGCTTACTAAGCGTGGTCATTTATAGTTGATTATTACACATTTAAGTGAGAAATCAATTAAAAAATAGATTTAAATTTAATTAAAATAGTTTAAAGTACCTGTTTTATTGAAGTGTAATAAAGTGCTATTGGATGAACTAAGATAAGAATTTGATCTGAAGTGTTTCAGACATTCCTGTACAGCTCAAAGTAGATTAAAGTACATTATATGGACGACATTATCGAAATCACAACCGACAGATTTAATTTACATAAATGCAGATTCAGCATATTATGAACTTAATATGACTGGAAAAGTTTTATAAATGAAATACAAATCAGTCGAAATAGCACACCACACAGAGGTTTTATAAGGGCCAGATTAGCAGTACAATTAAAAAAGTTTATTTTGTACTTTTGTATACATCTTGCTATTAAGACTTTTTCCACAACTGTTTTATCTTACATAAAACATTGGAAGAAGCAACTGTCATTTGCATTGATTTATAGCTTTCAGTTAAACATATGTAAAGTATATACTCAATAGTTGTAGATACATGTATATATTCAAAATCCATGAAGCTTAAGTGCATGTAAACTTGATATTGGATTCTTAAACAATGAACAGGTACTTTAACATTACATCATTTTATTCAGTTCTGTTAAAGTTTGAGTGTACATGAACGTTTTATAAGACGAACATATGATTACATAATTGTTATTTCATTTGTCTTTTTCACAGGAATATAAGATCAGAATTAATTTGATTTTTTTTTCGACAGATAACAATGCTTTTTATGTGTAATAACTGCAGACTTAAATACACATATTTTTATATCATTAAATGTGATAATTTGTGAAAGCATACAGTGCCAGAGAAAATTTAAAAACTGCTGAAAAGTATAAGCAGCTGAACAAAGCACAAGTATAGTATAAAAAAAAAATACACAATATATTTAGCATTAAAATATACCCCGCACTGTATGTCAAATAAATATTACTTTATTTCATGGCTGTCATGGTGCGAACATAAACAATAAATAATCATTATCAAATGACAAAAAAAATTGTAAATAATGTGCAAATGTTATAAAGAATTTTGTGTGAAGCTGACAATGCTGATGAAACAGATTAAACACCTGGCTGAAACAGACAACTACCTGCATAATGAAACAGATGTTTCACTTCCTCACTTGTTGCTTCCAGCTTCTCTTCTCAGCAGCTGTACCAGTAGCTATAAGGGAGTTAAAACTTAATATGGAATACAGTGTATATCCCCACATATGGACCCTCAATTTATTAATTAGACAGAATCGTTATATATTTTGGAATGATGATTAAGGTCCTGGTGACCTGCCCACCCTTGAGGTCATTCAAATTAGGTCAGGATTCAGAGGTTATTTGGGTTGAGGTGCTCCTTGTGTTATTTTCAGAGGTTTTAAGATTGTAATTATGCTAAACCTGGATACGTAATTTTAAACACTGACTACGGCTTACAATGTAAGCCTGCATATTGTAAGCCTGCATTTTGATATGCAAAAATTTATTGCTGTACTTTCTCTTGGTGATAACTACATTTCAAATATTTTTTGACATATGGTATTAATATCTTAATAAGAAATACTTATTGGCGCCTTCAAGATGTATCATCTTGGGCATTATCATGTAATTATAAAATTAAAAACAGATTTATTTGGTATGTATATAAGTCTGTCTACTGGTTGTTATCAGATTAGGTATTTGTGTACAAGTTCAAAGATTGCTCATTTTAATGAACTTAATCGGTGCATATGTCTGTTAAACTTGTCATGTTTTATGAATGTCGAATTGTTTGTCGGATAGTCTCCACCCGATATATTCAAGTTAAAATCATGTCAGGTGAAAACAATTTTCTATTCAAGTGTCAAAAGTATGATTGTCTAGCATTCCGGTGCAAATTGAAACTGAGGTTTGTCAATTTTCTTCACATTTACATTTCTGTAAAGTGAATGCTTATCTCAGAAGACACACAGACAAGTTTAATTATCATATTGACGTTTTGTTGTTGTTAAATGAGGGGACATTTTGATGTACTTATTCTACAGGTGAAAGGAATTAAGACAAAGTTCAAGGTCATCCAGGTACAAATTCCCCATTAACCACAGAAAGATTTGAAAATATTTCTTCCGGAAATGACTAGGGTTTATGTAAATTTAGATTTACATACTTTATATATATTTTATACATTATAGGATATGCATGTTCACAGATATCTTATAGTGCTTTGTGCCATCCCGTACCCGAGGTATATCATAATCTCGATCTTACAATACCACACCTGTATGTGCTAGATCTCGTTAGCTAAGGACACCTGTATCAGATATTTGAATTGATACAGTGTGTTATATATATACTGAATACCAAATATACAATTATTCACTTCTGTTGAGGTGACTTTGGAAAATTGTTAACCACATCAGAAAAATATATGTTAACCGAAGGAAAGGACACTATTATCAGATAATTACATTCAATTTTATATCCATGCAGTCCCTGTGTTGCTGTACAAACCTGATTCAAATGTTAAATTTCTATATTTCTGTACAACTTAGATTTAAAACCTGGTGTTTTGTAGCTTGTCTCATTCACAATAATAGGTTTTTCAGACATTATTTGATGTAGCCTTGCTCTATTTTAACTTAGAATCCATAGAGCATATACAAGTGTCCTACTAGAAAATATGATACAATTTCTAATTTGATCTATTTAATTATTGCATTCAGCTATTTTTATATATCAACTATTATCTAAAAGGCATTTATATTTAATGTGAAAAAAATAATTTGCCATCAAGTCTTTAAAGAGTTCTGAGGTCCTTAAAGAATGCATATACAGGTGATAAATGGCTACCTGAGAAGTGCAAGTTTGTTTGAATAAGTGACCTTGCCATGGGCTTCAATGAAGGTCAAAGAGATCTAGAATAAGGTTCACACATAAGTGTACCAAGCCAATTGGATAAATTCCTTTTGAATCAGTTATTAAAACTGTATGAGATACATATTTTATGTGATTGATTTCAAATTACCTTGCCATAAACCCCATTGATACTATTCAGGTTATGGGGGATTTATTTAACTGCAGAGCTAAGACACTAATGATTTCGACAACATACAGGTGAGATGCATTGTTACCATGATGGGTTTAGGTATAATGTGAGAAATTAAAGAAGTTTAATAGCTGTATGTATGTCAGATTAAAGATATTTTTACCTGTAATTGGACCACACAGATAGATTTGTTAAAGGTTTGCACAGGTAAAAAATGTCTATAAAATTTATTGTGTTTTTCACAAAGAAGATAATTTATTTCAGAAATTGATATTCAATCGGAACATTAATGGCATTTTAATTTCTACTTATAACAAGTCTCTTTTCTTAACATTGTCATATTTTCTAAATGGAATCTTTCTTGTAAAAGAATGTAATTATTGTCCTTATTTCTGGTAATAAGTCCAGAATAAAGCATAGAGTATCCTGTGGAGTAGGGGTGTATGCTTAATTTTTGGCTCCTGTAGACTTTATTCAAATTGTGATTGCACTGAAAAACATTTTCAAATATCAGTGGGTAACATCGGGGTTTGCAATTGGAAGAGTTATACATTGTAAGTATTACTTCAAAATCATCTATGTGTTTTTAGATTATTTTACATTTGTTTTGGATTGATTAGTTTTAATTTTTTTTGTTAGTTTCATGTCTTAATATCAGCCAGAGTTATTTAAGGACATGTCAGATTTGTTGGTTGATGAAAGACGTACGGAGTACCCGGAGAAAAACCACTGACCTGCCGTCAGTACCTGGTACATATTGTAACTGCCCCACATGGGCCACAAACTCCCAACCCAGAAGTGGAGGGCTTGTGGTAATATATGTTGGAACATTTATCTTAACCACTTGGCCCAGGCTACCTCAGTCCTTCATTTTACATAACAGTTTGCTACATGTGCTCTGCTTAAACTCAACATAAGAGTTTAATTAATTGGTAGTTAAGACACCTGTTAAAAGTGTGAATTTCTTGACTATAATGTACCACAACATGTTTGAAATGGTGTTGAACCATCTGGCTCACTGATTTACAGGAAACAGATTCTGTTGTCTATATCCAGCTGATTACACTGGCTACTGTTAATTTCAACCACAAGAATTTATTTCCTTGTTGTGTACCTGGTACCAGATATCACTGCATGGTCAGTTTCACACTGTCTGCAGGTGTATTTGGATGTTATAATTCAAATCATCCAGAATTTTTGGCAGAATATGTAGCCATATTTACCACATATAGTTTGGTAATGATTTACAAGAGACATTTTAGTCCATCTGGTCAGAAGAAAAATACACCTTAATTTGAAGCCAGATTTGCCACCTGGAAAACTAGATAACTGGATGTTATTTATCAAATCTTACAATTTTTGGCAGATTTTGTAACCATATTTTCAACAGATTTACACGTTTAGACAATTTGTTCCTTTTCAACAAAACAAAAGCACCGTTAACATGTCATTTTTTGTTATCTAATCCAAGGGAATCACTAGGATTAATTAGATAACAATAAAATTAAAAAACAAATAAAAATTTGTTACGAAGTGATTTTTCTTTGTTCGTAAATAAATGAGGAGGGGAGATAATGTACATCCACCTTCAAAAAGTTCTCAAAATTTGTAAAAATAGGTGGGGGTCTTCTTTTTTGTATTTGCGAGAGATCACTAAAACAAGAGAATATACTTAAATATATATTTTCCTTTTATCCTTATTCAGCATTTCAATTGTAACATTACAAGTGTAAGTCAGTCAATCTGCATTGATCATTTTCTACAAAAGTAAGGCAGGTTACCTGCAGGAAAGTAACTTGATAATTGTATTTATATGGTCACGGGTAACTTAATAGACGTCTTTTTGTTCAAAATGACAGCAATTGAATGCAGACTTTATTTTCTGTTTTGAAAAAAGAATCTTGACCTTTATGATACAAAAGTTGATCAGTTCCTCTGCAAAGAGACCTCAGGGTCTATAGTCTGACATGAAAACTGTCATTCCTTGACAGAAATCACCCATATTGTCGCTTTCGAGTGTTACCCTGTCCCCCATCCTCAACTGTACCCGGTTTCGCCTCAGCGAACCACCTGTATGCTGTCGACTTTTCCTTTCTTTGTCTGTAACTTTACACTCTTCGCTTTGTAACCCATACCAAGCACAGGTGTTGTACTCTGACGATTTAACAAAAATCATTCGGTAATTTACCCGTGACAACATTGGCACGCTACGAGTGAAATGGTCATTAGCCCCGTGACAGGGAATTGTCTCGAAATGAAAAATATTTTGGTTATACCTGTATTGTGTATGCCTGTTACCATGACGAAAATACTTTTGTCTATATATAAAATCTTTATATAGATATATATATATATATATATCATTGGGTGAGGGTCTCTTATAACAACCCCTCCCTCCATTCTTTTTGTCTGGCCGGTCGTTCACCAATTCTCATTGAACATTTTGTGTGAAAAAAATTGGATATGAAATTTCATATGAGTGTTACATGTTTAAAATGTTTTAATGAAAAAAATTCTAGGTTTGGGAAAAAAGGAGCATATTTGTTCTGAAATTAATTCTTGGATAAGAAATTTCTAATTGAATGAATGAATTTAAATTAAATGGATTTAGATTACACAATATATATATTTAATCACCCGTGTCTATTGGTAATATTGTTGTATTGCCAATAAAAAACAGCTTTACTCATAACAAATTATACCACAGACATTTCTTCTAACATGGACAATAATTTAAATAAGATATAATCAAATTCTCAAAAGGTAAGCATCTTGTTTCGTTTTTTTTGCAAACATAATTTTTTTCCACAAAAAGTTGGGAGATGCCCTTATTAGGGGAGGTGCTCTCAATAGGAAAAATACATTATTTATTTACTCTTGGCCAATTAAGATTTATGTTTCATTAAGTGTCGAATTTTGAACATCATCATGTCTTTATCAATATCTTGTTTGTGATTGTTCAAATTTTCTGGAGATCAGAATGAAATTGGTCAAAACATCAAGTAAACATTCAAGACCTTTTTTATCTGTTTGAGAAGATTTATTAGCCAATCAAGAAGTTTACCTGGAAAATTAGCCATAGACCATGTGATAATTCTACCTGTGATATAGAATTTACGACCTTTAACAAATGAGACAGATTCTCTGACCATCAGTATAATTTAAAAGATTACAAAATGAGAAGATAAAATATACCGCTATCAATGCTCACACTGCTATAGGTAGGTCCATTAACAAAAGGGAATTGTTCAGGGGGGACGTCAAAGTGTTATTGTGTCCACGAAAGGTGTGGACAATCGCTATAATTGTACAAGAGTCCGCACTCGATCAGAATTTTTAGAGGCGTTAAACGAAACTCAAAAAACGACAATACCGTCAATGTCTATATCTATTCAGTCAGATGGACAGAGAAGGCCGTTCCGTATCATTTAAGTTAAATGGTGCAGAAACAGCTTTCAAGAGTATCTTAGAGATCTGAAATAAGGACAAACTGGGCAGAATAATTACAGTAAGAGGTCCAAAAGACAATTTTGATATAACTTAGAATTTTAAGTGAGTTCTTCAGATATTGAACTGTTTTACATGTTATATGAAAGGATATATATTAACTGATTTTCAACAAAACTTATCATGATGCTGTAAAAATACAACTGCTGGTCGAAGTCTACACAAGCAAGAATTAAATGCCCCTCCATTAACTTCAAATGCATCTAAAATTCCTATTTTCAACAGTATCTTTTGTTCGTGTTTAATGTTGGGGCCAGTAATATATTTCTGTCTGCAAAGTTTTTGTTATATGCATTCTACAAAAAAATCAGTTGTATTGGATTATTTTGCACCATAAACATATTTTCTCCTGACTCATCAAAACTTAGCTAAAAGGATAACTTTTAAATTGATTTTGTTCTCCTATGCACTCTGCCAAACAGTTGATTATAAAATTTTTTTACACATCTTCTATGAAATTTTTTTGGATTAAGTTCTGGAAGCTAACGATAGTTGTTTTTACATATGTATTTTTTTTAAATCTCTTTTTACTGTTTGGAATGGGGAATAAAGCTATAGTTTTACTGAAAATTTATTTTTAAATTTATTGCTGTAGGTTTTGTCTGAGTGTTAATTTATCTCAAGTGTGATTCAATTTTTGCATACAACCCAAATAGTTTTAAAATCATTCCTGTAATAGTTCAACCAGTAGCATCAAGCCTTATTATATTGCAAACATGCTTGCATATGTATATATACAAAACCTTTGCCAACTTGATCTTCACGTAAAAAAAAACTTAATAGCTAACACTTCAAATGATCTGTTTTTAATTAAATATTAATGGTAATTATCCTATCGACTACAATTAAGATGATGCTATGCCATTTTTTTCTGGAGTTAGACTCATGACCACCAGTCTCTAGAATATTAACAACATCAGTATAAAGTTTAGCTTGATAATTTTTCTAACTGCAACACATATATCTTATTTCAAACAAAGGGGAGATGATCTAGTATTATAATTCTGCTGAGGAAATCTGATCAATAACTTAATTAGAGCCTGGTGACCAGACTATATTCTGGATGATATTTGTTAAGTTTGGGTTTGTCTCCTTGAGATAGAGTGCATGGAATAATAAATCAAACTCTGTCTTTAAAGTGCAATCTCACTGAATCATACTACTTAAAATATAGTTCATAGTCGTTATGTAAAACTGGTAATGGTAATCCTGGTTACTAAAATATGAATGAAAAAAGGATGTATCAACCTTTACTGAACTGAACTGACCTACTCCTGTGTGTATATAGGGAGGGGGAGT
Organism: Argopecten irradians; assembly: GCF_041381155.1. Lineage (NCBI taxonomy): Eukaryota > Metazoa > Mollusca > Bivalvia > Pectinida > Pectinidae > Argopecten > Argopecten irradians. The sequence goes on along the minus strand of NC_091134.1, from coordinate 12,969,629 downwards.
TGGGGGGGGCTTAATGCCAGACATGCTTGTTTTATTGGCATCAGAATAGTTTTTCATTCATAAAAGATAAACTGCCAGTCATCTGTCTGTATCGGTCCAGCCAGAATCTATTATCGTATCAAATTTTTGTGTACTTTTTAGGACATCCATAGGATAGGGTTGTTTTCCACTTCATTAAAAATTTAGCAATATTTTCCTTTTTACCATTTGTTTATTGTTTCAGACATAGACATTTTGTCTTCAACTTTAAGTGATTGATGTGTTTTCTGTTTAAATTCTTAAAATCTGATTATGAATTACAAATCCTTTTATATTTATTGGACCACGGTTATGTACATCCATTCTTGATATAGTTTACAGTTCAAATTTGGTTATCCATATTTATTGACGGTATTTTAACATTGAAGTATTTCCAATACTCACATCAGCTAAAAATACATGCCACATCACCATTAGTCCTGTTAATGAATATTAAAGGTGCATGCCAAAAGCAGCCCTTACTTCCATAATTAAAAAATGTCTTGCTCTCATTTTATTTGAAATTGCTTGCTCAAATAGTGATACATATGAAGAAATATATGACGATAGTAAAATAAAATCAGGAAATATTATTATTGGTGTTTTACTATTCTGTTTTTGATAGCTTTGATACTTAATTGCATTTAAAGAGATGCATGTCATTTATGTTTGTTGTGGACCTTTTAGCTCAAATTTAAGTTATGAACTTTCTACAAGACCCTTTAGTATGTATATAACGTTTTCTCTTTTAAGCTCTCAGAATGTTTGCAGGAAAAGTTCTTGATGAGGTCGATAGCCTGGCTGACTGCATGCCACACTTTCAATCCAAAAATAGATGGCTAATATTCAGAGGTCCTGGGTTTGATTCCTTGTTTGGTAGTACATAAATTTCTGCTCATACTGCTAAATAGATAGTGTTGTGGCCCCCACTTCATTTAATGTAATCTGTGCCTTTAATAAAAAAATAAAAAAAAAAAAAAAAAAAAAAAAAAAAAAAAAAAAAAAAAAAAAAAAAAAAAAAAAAAAAAAAAAAAAAAAAAAAAAAAAAAAAAAAAAAAAAAAAAAAAAAAAAAAAAAAAAAAAAAAAAAAAAAAAAAAAAAAAAAAAAAAAAAAAAAAAAAAAAAAAAAAAAAAAAAAAAAAAAAAAAAAAAAAAAAAAAAAAAAAAAAAAAAAAAAAAAAAAAAAAAAAAAAAAAAAAAAAAAAAAAAAAAAAAAAAAAAAAAAAACCCCCTAAACAACCTCTAGGCACAGTACGTAAATGAAATTTTTATTTGTGTTGAGCTAATATGGCATATTACGACCAACAAATTTCAAGACCATGATTACAACAGGATTTTGCATGATGGACAAGAACCTTGGCCAAGGTCACCCTAATGGCGGAGTCACGAGCATGGAGGATACGATAGTGTAATTGTTTCACTGGCAGATGTTACGAACTGTCTACCACTAAAAGAAATACCCAAGAATATTTACTAGGCTGTTGAGAGAAATCAACGCTAGCGTTGAATGTTAATGCACCTGTGAGATAGGTAACATATTGGTCTTGGTGGACTCATTACTGCGGGTTGTGGCCGCGACACATACATATCTTATTTCAAACAAAGGGGAGATGATCTAGTATTATAATTTCTGCTGAGGAAATCTGATCAATTACTTTATTAGTGCCTGGTGACTAGACTATATTCTGGATGCTGTTTGTTAACGTTTGGGTTTGTCTCCTTGAGATAGAGTGCATGCACAGGAACAAATTACAAATCAAACGCTTTCTTTAAAGTGCAATCTCACTGAATCCTACTACTTAAAATATAGTTTATAGTCGTTATGTAGATCTAGTAATCCTGGTTACTAAAATATGAATGAAAAAAGGATGTATCAACCTTTACTGAACTGAACTGACCTACTCCTGTGTGTGTATGTAGGGAGGGGGAGTTGGGGGGGGGGGCTTAATGCCAGACATGCTTGTTTTATTGGCATCAGAATAGTTTTTCATTCATAAAAGATAAACTACCAGTCATCTGTCTGTATCGGTCCAGCCAGAATCTATTATCGTATCAATTTTTGTGTACTTTTTAGGACATCCATAGGATAGGGTTGTTTTCCACTTCATTAAAAATTTAGCAATATTTTCCTTTTTACCATTTGTTTATTGTTTCAGACATAGACATTTTGTCTTCAACTTTAAGTGATTGATGTGTTTTCTGTTTAAATTCTTAAAATTTGATTATGAATAAATATATTTATTTTATTGACATGTATGTACATCTTTCTTGATATAGATTACAGTTAAATTGGCACCATATCTATAGACGTATATTAACATGAAGTTTAAATCCCAAATAGAAATACCTGCCAAATCACATTATTCCTGATAAGAATATTAAAGGTGCATGCCAGCAGCCCTTACTTCCAAATAAAACTGCTTGCCATTTTATTTGAAATGCTTGCAAATATTGATATGAAGAAAACTATCAGAAAAAAATCAGGAAAATTATTAATTGTTTTACATTTGGTTTTGATAGATGAACTTAATTGCATTTAAAGAGATGCATTTCATTATGATTGATGTGGATTTTTAGCTCCAATTTAAGTTCAAATTATAATGACCTTTAGTGTTATATATTTTTCACTTTAAAGCTCAGAATTTTGAAGCAGTTCTTGATGAGGTGGATAGCCTGGCTGACTGCATGCCACACTTTCAATCCAAAGAATAGATGGCTAATGTTCAGAGGTCCTGGGTTTGATTCCTTGTTTGGTAGTACATATATTTCTGCTCATACTGCTAAATAGATAGTGTTGTTGCCCCGACTTCATTTAATGTAATCTGTGCCTTTAATACCTTTGGGGAAAAAAAATTGAAAAAAATCACATATCCTTTAATTAGCACTGAAACATCACCCATCTAGACCCCTAAACACCTTGGTACAGTATGTAAATGATATTTTATTTGTGATGAGCTAATATGGCATATTAGACAACAAATTTCAGCCATGATTACACAGAGTTGCATGACAGAACCTTGGCTGTCCCCCTAATGGGGTACGAGCATGGAGGTACGAAGTGTATTGTTTCACTGGCAGATGAACGAACTGTCTACCTCTAAAAGAAAACCCAGAATATTTATTAGCTGTGAGAGAAATCAAGCTAGGTGAAGTTAATGCACCTGTGAGATAGGTAACATATTGGTCTTGGGGGACTCTTACTTCGGGTGTGGCCGCGATCTATATCTCCAGGTTCATATTTCACCTGTCCAGGTCTCTGCTTACCTGTAATTAATGAGTCTTTTAAATATTACAGGTGATATTTGTTTAGTGTTGTGCATTAGAGAGTACTATAATCTAGGGTAATGTTTTTGCATGAGGCATTTTTTAAGGTGAAAGTCTTCATTAAGCAGTTGTTTAATATGCTTTATTACTTATGAATATTCATGTGTTGTTTAGATAATACATGAAGATTATGCAATGTTTAAAAATAGCAGTAAACGCAGCAGTTGTAACTTCTTCTGCACATTCTAAATCTTTCATTAATTTTCTAGATTTCTAATTATTATCTAACCCTTGTGTATTCTGACTTCCTGTTTATATTGCCCCACTACTGTCTATATTGACGTTCAATATTATCCCAACTATCATATATTCTGGTATTCTCTCTTATCTAACTCCTATATATGTATTCTGATATTCTGGATATATATATAAAAAAACCTGTGTATGCTGACATCCTGTATTATCTGACCCTTATATATCTACTCTGATATTTGGCATATTATCCAACCCCTATGTATAATGACATTCAATCTTATCTAACTCCAATGTATAATGACATGCTTTCTATATTGACCCCTGAGTTTTCTGACATCCTGTTTAATGTGACCTTGCATACTCCAACAATTTTGCAAATAATTTGACACCATATCTTATTGCTTACCAAAGATATAAACAAGTACATGTACATGTATTCAATATTTGTTTATATATTCATGTATTTTGTATTTTCAGGACAGTGTAACCAAGGTTTCTGTTTTAATGGTGGACGGTGTCGAGGGGGCTACAGTCAAATGTGTACATGTCCAAGTGGATTTCAGGGCCCTCGATGCCAATATGGTAAGTCTACATGATCATTTTTGCCAGAAATTTCACCTTCAACAAGGGGTGCATTTATGCAGCATGAGACTTTAAAAGATTACAAAACCACATCATGGCATCATAATGGTCATATTCATATTACACAAGTAACAAAATGAAAATACTACATTCAGCAAATTAATTTGATAATGGGAGGTCCTTCGTTTATGATAATTTGTTATCAGTTCAACCGCGACATCTTTTATTGGAGTAGCTAGATATTACCAAAATGAAATCATATTTCAGCAAAGCAAAAAGAAATTGAGCACATTTCCACTTGACGACCCTTTAATACAGAAAACACCCTTTATATGTAGAATTTATTAAGTTGAAATTGAGTCCCTCCCATACAGATTTTCTCGCTGCAGAGTGGTAAAAAAGGAATTTTAATTCACAAAACATATTTAGGAAGTGAAATTGAAAAACACCCAAGCTTGGCTTAGCTGAGTGTGTGTCTTATCACAAGAGACCCTTTCACTGTATAAGTCAGTGCTAAATAGCTATCAACATATCATTTAGCCACACATGTAGCTAGGGCGGTATATATCCCCCTACAAGTTAAAGGGCTGGTTTCCTTATGTCAGGAAGCATATATGACCTACATAGAGTTTCTCAGGTAATATTTATGTATAGTGACTATGTATGTATGTCACAACCAGGTAGGGCAGGGGATTTTTAAAAAAATCTTTTTAGGGAGAGTGCATGAGTGGGGAAGGGTTTAATTAAAGGGCAACTGTACTGCACTTGAAGAGGTGCAGATATTGATGGAGGAGGGACTGCTGGGATTTTATTTTAGGGGTTCAGGTACATGTTCAGAAGAGGAGAGCCAGGGAGAATAAATAGTATAATTATATAAGTGATTAGGGAGCAGGGGAAAGGCAATTTTATTGAATAAGGGAGGGGGCAGTGTAGTGAAGGGTCTCTGTGGAAAGGGCAGGATAACTCTATCGAGGGTTATAAAGGTGGTGTTGATGATATCTAGGGAAGATGAATGATGGAGAACCTTCTAAAGCTACATCATCAGCTGACTAATTGTAAGTAAATGTGAAGTGTCCATCAACTGAATGATGTAGACTTTGTGGTATTCCTACAGTTATATGAAAATATAGCCTTATTTTCGGTTCAGTTTTTCAGAAAGGGAGATAAGTGGTACTCATGTTTTGAAACTTTTGGGACCAGAGTTTGTTGTATTGCAGGGCTGCAAATTGTATGGGAGCAAATTTCTAAGCTAGAGAGGCTTTCGGGTTTAGAAGGGATGTATTTAAAGGGCTATTGTTTGAGGGACACTAGGTATATGTTTTAGAGGCTGTGGTCTGGGAGGTTTAATTCATCCCTTCTAGCTACTATTGTAGCGGAAGAGATATCACCTTCTGACTCACTTTTCCGAAAGTGATATCTGTTTTGGTCTGGGAGGGATGTATTTAAAGGGCTATGGTTTAAGGGACACTCTATGTGTTAGGGGGTGTGACTGATGATGGGGTCATGATTTGGGACAACTCTGGTGGACACTGTATGTTCATAGATGAATTTTAGGGAGCTACAAGTGGTCAACACACAGTGTATCAATTGTATATATCTTGTGTTTCCTCATCCAAACTGCATGATAATGCTTAGCTCTAAGTTCTTGGTACCTACAATAGAAGGATTTCACCAGTACTGGGAGGGCCAGCTAGAATCAGTCGAACTCCATGCAGGTGATAATGGATAAATTTGTGCTATCTGATTAAGGCTAATTGAGGTGTTTTATCTCTTATACACCATCTCCTATTCCATATAAATCGTAACTTCTTAGAGGAAGAGTTATTTCTGAGTGCAAAAACAACGTTATTAGATTTACCTCGCTAAATATTGGGTTCTTGATGTGTTTGATGGATAAGCCCGCGAGTACAACTTTGTAAACTTGTCCAATTTCTTCATGATTTGAAATTGGTTCCGATGTGAAAAAACAGTGAATTTTGTACAACAATTTGAATTCAATGCCCCCATGTTTATAAATAAGCATTACACTAGAACTCCTGACAATTTAAGGCCCTGTTCCAATAAGGTTTTCAGCTTATAAAAGGTGATTTTTTTTCTTGTTTTTTTTTTCTTCAATTTACAATTTATGTTATGACTATTATTTCAAGAAAAGTATGAAAAAGCTTGATGTTCATATTTATTTGATATCATCACAATATCATCAGCTGAATCTGACATTAAATTCGTACATTATGTTTTATGAACAAAAATCTACAAACCATGTTTGAAAAGATAGCTTAAAGATGCTCCACCGCTGACAAATGGTATTTTTTCACTATCAAAAACAGGAGCAGACGATTTAGTATTTTTCTTCAGTTACAGAAGTTACTAACTTTACACCATTACCACCATTGAAAAGTTTGAGCTTTTAATTTTACTTCAAGTTAAAAATATGAAAAATAATTTATTGCATCCCGAAAAAATTCTGTGCCACTATATCTTAATGGAATGAAGGAATGATTGCGCATGCACCAAAGGCAAAATAAATTATTTTATGTTATTTTTATGTTAATTAGGCATTGTTCAAATGATGAATGTCATTTATGCTCTGTTGGCGGTGGAGCATCTAAGATTTCTATTCAAAGTAAATGTCATTAATAAGCATATACTTTAACCCAGATATTATATACAAAAGAAAGTTTGATGATCAGGTGATTGCATGGTGAGCAAGACATTTGAAACCTTGTAAATTCGACACTTTACACACCTTACATGTGCATATTACAGCATCCTTATAATCATTCAACCCTGAAGTTTCATAATGGACTGGCCTTGTCTTTGATTTAGAAGAGTCTAAATGTGTCTTCAGGGTTGGGTTAAATGACCATACCAATCTCTTACCTACATCATTATAGTTACTGGTTTTACTTGGTCAAAGTAACACATTTCTGTCAGCAGATTTTTTATGGATTCGTTGAACAAAAAAGTTTGGCACAGAATTTGGCTATAATAGTGCACCATAAACAGATTTTACCCTGACTCATCAAATACATGTATAAAGTCTAAATAGGGGATGATTTGATTTGTCTTACCAAAAACCCAGCCAAAAACTCCAATTTAAAATTCAATTTTAACACTTTTTATAAAAGTCATTTTTATAAATCTTAACTGAACATGTTGACACATGTAAAAGGACTGTCTAGTGATGTGAGATTCACTTAATTAATGTACTGATATCATCATTATAATTATCTTAAAAAAATATAAACAACATGATAAACAATTACATTTTTAAAATTTATAGAGTAAGTTTTCATATGACCCACTTTCATAAAAATCTTGATTGTAGAATTTCTTTTTTTCTATTTAGACAGATTTCTGCAAGAAAACAATTGATGATTTAGCAAAACATGCATGATGTTTTTATTCAGTATAATCCTTAAGAATAAGACATTTAAAGAAGATGTATCCTTGAGATATGCATCTTTTTCTTTAATTTATAATGAATGATTACATAATGCTTTAAATGTTTTATATTGAGAACTTTTCAGTTAAACCACAAATTAAAAATGTTTGTTGTGAATTTAAAAACCAGTAAAAGATAGATGATGAGGATGATTAAACGCTTTTGAGACATAGAATCGCATGTCTCCGTAAATTTACATAATATATTCAGCTAGACGGGGAAACCGTTACTCTTTACGGGCACATAAAGCTAGTGTAGTGTGATGGATTATCGGGGGTACAGGAACGGCGGAATTCCAATAACCAAATCGTATATAACCACTCCATTTAGAAAATGATGATGAATATAATATTTGTGACATTATCATGATCCTATTATGCTGTCTTTTAAGAATTATTTCCCGGGAAGTGAATAAGTCTGACATATCTTATATGGTCTGTCATTCGAGGAAACTCTACGACAGAGAAACCCATTAATTTCACCATTAATTCTTCTGTACACGGAGTGTATGATTTGTTTTGTTATTCAAACAAGATCTATAATCAATATTGTGAAAAATGCAAAATAATTCTGTAATCTTGGTATTTTTGTCATATAGCATTTATGCAGTACTTTAATTGTATAATGACTGTAAAACTAAAATACACTGACGACTGTAAGCTTTGAATCAATCTTAATGGATATCTCTCCTTTCAGTACAAAGACATATTAACTATAATTGAAACATGAATGAATTGCAAGTGATATCGAATAAATGATATCCTTAAAGTGATATCGTGTACAGGAGTACATGCATATATAAATTGGTTTAACACCATAAAGAAATTAAAAAATCATTAAATCTTTAAAAAGTAATTTCTATAAAAAACAAATTGAGCTTTAAAAGTTCAAGAATATTTTCCTCCGAAGAATTATATGTGACTAACAATACTTGGTTTGAATTGATTAAAACGCCTTGATTTAACAATCAGGATTATTAAAGTAAAAGGCATGCCAGGTTTAGTGTACAGAGAAAAACTACAGACCTACGGTCAGTATCTGACTATTAGGTATAAAGCTGCTCCACACAGGATTTGAACTCGCGATGCAGAGGTGGAGGGCTGAATGTGGTACATTATGTAAAATGTTGGGACATCTTAACCACTTATAATTAGCACTCATGTCCATTGACTTTGCACATTATTTCTATAAATGTGTATTAATTTTACTATACAATAGACATTTATATTTGAATTACTCTTCGACACACTATAGTAATTAAAGTAATGATAATATTTCCTATTATGCCTTTCTTCAATAATGATGAACGCTGACTATCTTATAGTTACTATTATAATGCTCATATATATTCATTACGAATATAATTAATGATTTTTTGAGTGCACTGACCGATTAAAATACATTTGACCAATAATTGTACCTGACCTATCGTTCTCCAGGTTGTAATAAGAGACATAGTATAGATATAGGTATAACTTACCTATTTAACTTCTAAGTATCATGTTTAACCAAAATGTCTCACTTTCTCGCCTAAACAAGGGAGATAATTTATGTATTTTCTTTGATTGTCGTCGGAATGAAACTAATACATTCAATACAAAGACTCTAATATATGTGGAAATCTTGGGTCGATGACATTACAAATTGTGTGATATTAGACTTGTATAGAACTGATCCATTTTCTGCGTTATTTGATATCTAAAACACATTTGTTTTGGTGGGTTTTGAGTAGACGTTTTACTTTACTGTCCTCAGTCGTCACACATTAGAAGTAATGTCGCCGAAGTCTATCCTGTCTAAGATATCTAAACCTTTCCTGTAATTCTATCATGCATATTTTACGTTAAGTAGATCATTCACATTATCAGATTACCATATTTAAAAAAAAAATAAAGTCAGAACAAAAAGAACATGTAATCTCCTGATTCTAAAAGGTTCTTTTTTGTGTGGATAAAAGTTATTGGTTTTATAAGATCAATCCATTAAAATCAATGGAAGTTTGCAAATTTTAGGCAAAAGGCAAATCAAAATTCTGAATCATAAAAAAGACAATCAAAATGTAATTAAATTCATGCAGCTTGAAAGTCTTTACAAAATTTATTATCAAAATCAAATAAGAAGATATTCGTTTTATTTTTTCCACAAAAAAACCCTTAAATTAGATTAAATTCAGTATTGGTTTGGCACAAAATTATCAAAAAGGGAAATAATTGAGTATAACAGAATTTCAATTATATAAGTATAGGAAATACCTGAGGACTTTTTCATGATAAGAATCCATACAAGGGGAGATAATTTTGTTTCATGCATAATTAAGCTAATTAAAAGGTTTTTTTCCATTTTTTTCAATTTAAGGAATAATATTAAATATTCTCATTCGTTGAAGGGGGAGATAATCTAGTATTAGATTGCTCCACCTGGTCTCACTGTTTAAGTTTTAAAACTTTTAATAAAGGGGCTTTTATGACACTCACATATGTAAATGATCAAATTTTACATTAGTATGAAAAAGCCAAAAAAAAAAAAACCAAATGGGTTTTCAAATGTTTCTAAAGAACAGTCCAAAAGATTTTTAGTAGAGCAAGGTCGAGTTATCGACACCTCTGAGATAAAAAAAAATGTAAAATTTGAGTTTTAATTTATAATATATATTATTGTGTTTTTACACCCCTGACATATTTATTTTTTGCAGTGCCCTGTGGTGTAAAGTATTTAAGTCATGGTGATTCTATCTAATACATATATTTAATGTTTACAATTATCTTTCATCACGAGCCCTGGTAATCATGCTTAATGTCAAGGTCATCGAGTGCACTGATTTCAGAATATAACATCTTGTTTCAATTTAACACACTGAATATTCTCCATTGAGAAATGGGAAATTTTTGAAGGTCGTTGAGTACAGTTGCAAACAATATTTGTCCTTTGATTGTATGATAATTAACCATAATAAATGGTCGCACATCGATACAGCTGGGTAATTTTGAGGTTTTGGTTCTGAAGTATGCGGATATCGATATAATTAGTGAGCTAATTGTTCAAGGATCGTCACCAGATAAAACGCTGTCATCGAGTTAACACAAATTGTTTTAATTCTTTCACACCTAAATTCTGATGCTATCTTTTGCCGACATTTGACACTTTGATATCTGTATTATCAAAAGAATATGTATTTCTAAGTTAGAGGGTAAGAAAGGGGACCAGTATGGCGCCGGTAATACTTTTGCATTACATATATACCACTGTATAAATATTATTTTTAATTTCATTCTAGCGGATTTACTTAATTGAATCTATTTATTTAATGGCTGAGTAGTGCATAAGAATATGTCCATAATTTTGCCATCAGCTTGTCCAATACCTCTGAGTTATATACGACTCTGATATGGACTATAAGTATGTTGGTGGTTTTTCTCCAGGTCCTCCGGACTGCTTACATAATGTTCGATTATGGATGATATTACACAACAAAATTAAGAATGCCGAACTGTATTATAGTTATACTTGCTACATTATCGATTCATCAAAAAAAAAGATTATTTACAGTATCAACACTGTCATCAGTAGCCAACTTACAGTGACATCAAGGGAAATAACTCGCAAATTATATCACGGGTACTGGGTTTTATAGAATTTCAAGATTGGTATTAGGAAAAGGGGTTAATTATGAACTCACTATACATTTGTATTGAATCATTGAATTAGTTCAAAGTATTAATTTCAAAATAATGATATGATAAGCGGTGTTTTTTGAAGACTAGCTTATAAAATTTTCAAATTTATCTATTCTATCAAATGTTTCAAACAGTTTGAGGATAGTTTTTATAAAGCACAATGAAATTGAAGAGTTAGTTTACTCAAGTGAGTGTTTCAATTTTACAAAAAGATTCTAATGTCTGAAACTTAAAGGAAATATAGATTTTTTTGATAATGAGATTTTAAAAGTGTTTTTTCTTTATCAACACTTCAATCAGAATAGTCCCTATTTTGATCAATGGGGTGACCTAAAGCCTATTAATTCTGAACTTTTTAACCCTTTTCAATTCTGATTAAGAAAAGAACAGAAAATGATTTTAATCAAATGAAAATGAAAGCAAAATGAATGCATTTGACCTCTTATCATATAATCTATATGTTTCCAGTTAAACTTGTCTTCTTTTCTTTATGAAATCAATCAAAAACATTTCTATAGTACATCCTCTTTGCAAGATTATCTATCAAAATTATTGTTAAAATATGATTTACGCTTCTCTGATATCAAACGACAAGAAAATATAAAAGCTCTTTGTTACGAATGAGTTTCACCCATGTAGACGGACAGGAAAATCAGTATCTAGGGTACACGTCGCCAATTATGACTGGTGACTTTAAATTTGTCGAGTATCGACTCCATCAATCAGAACGTGATCGGCAAATGATAGAAATATGATAAAAATAAGATTTAAAATTGTGATACCTCAGTACTCCCTCGTGGTCAGGTCTCCACGTATGACAAGTGAAATCCATTAGAGCGGCGACAGAAGTTAAAGTTAAGGCCTTGTTAGAATTGAGACAACCTAATTATATTTCCTCTTTACTGAAATTAACTGGACATGTGATACACTCATCATTCAAATGTAATTTATATTTCAATTGGTTCCAATTTTTGCCCTTTTCAATTTTCCTGTAAAAGGAACTGTATAATGTTCACTTAGAATTACGACTGTAAAGGCCATGCTTTTTTCTCTTTCAATTAAATTTGAAGCATATCTTTGTAACAGTGTATGTCCACAGCCCCTCCTTCTATTTATGTCTTGTCCTGTCGTCTCCAATTCTGTCTTGTCCCATCAAAGTTAGATTTGAGGCATTGTGGCATTCTTGCTTTACATACATTTTTTTTGAAAGTTTTTGAAATCTTTTCGGTCACGATGCAAGAGGTCAAGATGTTCCAACATAATTACCATAAGCCCTCGATCCACCTCTGGTTTGCTTGTTCAAATTCCATGTGGGGCGTTTGCCAGGTACTGACAAGCAGGCTGGTCTGTGGTTTTTCTCTGGGTACTCTTACTTTCCTCCACCATGAATTACTTCCATAAATGGTCCTGGCTGTTAAAAGGGCATTACACTAATCAAACCAACAGATTACGCTTTCAAAAATAGAAAAATTGTTTATTCATTATGTAGATTTCTCTGAATTTGAAGTCAAAAATAATAATTGTTTCTTATCCATTTGAGTGCATACATGATAAAATTGTTTTAAATTTCTGATTCGGAATTTTTTATGTCAGAAAAATAAGACCACATGTGTATTTTAATCTAATCGACTCAAAAACAGAAGAAGATCGAGTCTATAAATGGAGAGTGTATCGGTTGATATCATATATTATCATCCTGCAGCTATCTGAAGAAAATTCCTTTAACCAGTTATACAGTAATGGTTACTTAATACAGTCAGAGTTCTTCGGAGAGTCACATTACCATTTAATGGTGAAATGATTAGATGGGCTGGGAGTTGTGAGGCGTGGTTCGGCATCCTAAACAGCATTTAATCTGTCAAATTGTGGCCCAAATTTGATACATTATATCCTTATCTACAACATCTTGTTTTTTACCTGACCTAGACAAAGGTCAAATTTTACCAGTCCCTGATACATTGTAAGAAGATTCAAACTTAATACTATAAAGTATATACAACAATCCTGATTCCTAACCTTCATTATCAGAGTCTCAAGTTGCCTTCCCCTTATTCCCTTTAGGCCAGTATTTGGGTCCCAGTCTGTTTATATTTAACAGCTGTCCCCTCTGATCACGTTTTTGCCATTAATTTCCCTATTAAGGTATACATAAATTAAGTTGTTATCACAAATTTCACCTAGCTCTGGCTGCCCCTTTTACCAATCCTTATTTACTCCAATAATCACCCTTTGTCTATGACGTGTGAACAATGACAAACAATCCAATGATGTTCACGATATTGCAAACAAATAATATTTGTATTTAAAGTAAAGCATTCCTTAATGACTATCTCTGTATAACGACCACCTGCTTAATAAGACCAATTTCTTTATGGCACAAACAAAATGGTTAATTTTACATTATATGACCTTTTGTTGTGACCACTTGGCTACAAAGCCCATTTTCTCATTGCACTTTTGGTTTTAGATAGGCTTTCCTGTACATGTATCACAAAATAAAAGTACATTACAAGTACTTGATATATTGAGGATGCTGCAAGGATCATTTTAACTAAAATATGTGTGGGTCATTTTTAAGTATTTGACTATTGTTGAGGGGCTATTAACAAAGAAATATTAAGAGATTAGGGAGAGAACTTATATAGGCTATGCCTGTTGTTCAATCCAAATAATATTTGAAATAAAATTTGTTGAAATTGAAAGAAATATTAAGAAATTTCCTGAAAAATTGGGATCGTTTTCAAAATCTAAGAATCATAGTCCAAAGGACCACTCTAAAATTATCCCTGAAGTTGTGATCACAAAATACATATCCTATAAAAATCACTTAAATAAAATGATTAATAAAAAGTGGGGTTGCAATTGAAAGCCTTAATTTTTCATGCAATTATAGAACATATCGTAAATAAGATCATTTCAGTAAATATATTTGGTTTTCTTCTAAAGAATTGAACCCTTCTTCAAATTTGATTATTGATGTCCATAAATCATTATATTCAGCCACTTTATTTCAGCTCTTCAATATCTAGCAGAAAAATATGAATTTAAGATGTTAGTTTTAGAAATAATTCACTCTAATAACTGACATTTAAATAGATCACTTTTATCAGCTCTAAAATTAGTGTCCTCGTGATAATGCACAAAAAGTGTTGTTTCATCTTCAGGAAAGGTTATGCATGTATATATCAATAGGCACATTCACTTAGAAAATTACGGTAAAGAACTAAACATTTAATTTGATATTTGTTCCATTTATGTAAAACACTTGTATGAAATTCTCCACTCTTGTACTTAAATGTGTGGAAACAAATTACACATGTAAACAAATAAATAACTGATGGTAAAAACATATAAAATGTGATGTAATATTATGCAGATAAATCTACAATGTTCTTCAACATTATGGACTTTTTCTCTGCCTATGTTGATAATCAACATTCTTTTACACTTCAGTATGAGACTTCAGTATAAAGAATGATGAAAATGAGCAATTAATCCTATGTTTATGACATTGAACAGCAATGTGGTTTGTTTTGTAAGATATATTGCATTAATTGTATATACGTTGCTACAGTGCCCGTGCTCACTAAGCCTCGATCTGAATTAGGAATGTCAGGCATGCATATAATTTGAGAAAGGTCTTTAAAGTATATACAACAATCCTGGTTTATAAAATCATATGTAATATTTTTAAGGCATTCATTGAAAGCATTTTAATAATCTTAAGTAGTGAAATGGTAACATTATGAGATTATTCTGTTGTCTGTTGTCTATGACATAGATAATTTTTTCAAACCTATTCTATTGCGAATTTTGGCTTCCCTTTTGACCTGATGTGTTTGACCTTTTTGGAAATGTCTCCAAACAGTCTTTAAAACATGACCACTGGTTTGGGTATACTGCAAATCAGCTGTATATTTCAGTAAGATAGCGCTTTAAAGTTGACAACAATTCTATACTATCACAAGGAGACACGACAGGTTTTATTATAGATATCCCAGAATTCCCTTAAATGTTTATGTACAAACCTAAAATCACACTGGAGCATTTTGTATACTTGGGAAAGCTTCTATTATGGTCTTTGTTCTTAATTGATAGGTCAATCATCAGGCATTGATAATCAAACCATATTCTCAGTTCAAAAATGAAACTGGTACCATCCGAGAGAGTGTAACAAGGGGAGGTAACTCTATATAAATGGACGGAAAATATTTCAATAGATAGGACGTCTGACAAATTTCAGTAATAAAGATACCATACAAAATTCTCAATCAAAATATGTAGTAGTCAATTAAGCTACCAGTTATTAGGTCATCTGATAAGGGTAAAACAAGGGAGGTAACCTTGTAAGATTGGTGATAGATCTCAACAGGATATTTTGACTGATCAGCATGATCAAGATTTTTTTTATTGAAAAAATAAAAAATAATTGATGATAACATGATATTATATGTATCTCTGCATGTTTTGTAGTATTTTACGATTGGCAGTGAAATTACTTCAGTGTTGGTAAGAGACGACCAAGATGATTCAAGGAATTGGTTTAACTAGGTTATTGGGTAAATTAAGTTCATGTTATGGGAGTTTTAGTAATAACTACATGTATGTAGAACACTGCCTACATTATCATGTTTTTAAATACAGTAAGTTGATTACAAAGTACATGTATTAAGTACAAGTTCAGCATGGCACATTCATAACATGAATGAGGCGTAGTGTGTTTTTATTTATAGACTGGAGACCCTGATCTTGCATAATATATGTTTCAACTTACCAATGATAAAGATAAAATTAAAATGGCTGCCAAAAAATTAATGGCCATAGCAAAAAAAAATTGCATATTGCTAAATTACCATAAAAAACTACTAGAGATAATTCTACAGTCAATCATGCTCGAAGAAATTTATTCTTGTCTACATGTGTATATCTATAGGTAATAGACTTGCAGACAATAATATTAAAGTTTATTGGGTTTTAGATACAATTTGTCTTCTTGTAAACTATGATACATGTATTACATTAAAAGGGCATATCACCCAATACAATAAATATCCTATACTTTTCAAAATTGTTTTAGTGACAAAATATATAGATGTATGGTGAATTACGATAAGCTGGTATTTACAGTTTAAACTGTCTTAAAGAGTTACTACCTCTGTATAAAAACCACCTGCTTAATAACATCACTTTTTCTAGGTTCCTAATTGTCATTTTTAAAACATTTGACCTGTGTATAAAGACCGTTTGGATTTACATGTTTATAAAAACACTTTTCCTTGATTATCTCCCAATAGGGCTACATAAAGGAGATAAAATATGTTTAGGCCCTATATATTAATTTCCAGGTATTTCATGCACTTTATTTTTTCACTTTAAAGGGAGATAATTTGCAAGAGTTTGTTTCAATTATATTGTCCAAGTGCTACAAATTATGTGGAATAACAACAACATAATGTAATCTCAAATCGTGATTCGTCATTTGGTAAAAAAATGAGGGGAGGCAAATTATGTACTTTTCATGATTCAAAATGATATTCAGCACATCAGTGTATTATCATACACTTACTCTATTAAAGGGAGGTAATATATAGATATGTTGTCTAGGATTGCTTACTTTTGTCAATATATATAAGCTGAAGTATGGTTTATTAATAAATCAGCTTAAAGATGCTCCACCGCTGTCAAATGGTATTTTTTCACTATCAAAAACAGGAGCAGACAATTTAGTATTTTTATTCAGTTACAAACATTACTTACTTTACACCATTACCACCATTTAAAAGTTCGAGCTTCTAATTTTACTTTTTTTAAGTTAAAAATATGAAAAATAATTAATTGCATCCCGAAAAAAATCCATGGCACTATATCCTATATGGAATGAAGTACTGATTGTGCATGCACCAAAGGCAAAATAAATGATGTTATATTATTTTTTGTGTTAATTAGACATATATGTACACGATTAAACACCAATAATTGTTCAAATGATGAGTATCATTTATGCTCTGTCGGCGGTGGAGCATCTTTAAGGATTAGTGCAGGACTATGTTTTTAAGAATAAACAGGTAGAATCAGATAGTCTTTAAACTCAAAAGATTTCTATGATTCACATTGGAATCACTCTTGAGTCGGCAATTTAAAAAAAGAAAAAAAAGAAAGAAAGTTGTATAGTTAGCTATCTGTCTTAAATCTTAAATTATATCCTTTTGCACAAAAAATTTAAATATTGAAACCATCTCATTTTAAGTTCAGACCTCATATAAGGGTGATATCAGAAACAGTAAAGATGAACTCTTTCAGGCTGTATATCTATTGTCTTTGAGGTGTATGGTGTATATAGATCATCTTGTGAAGTCCTATCTCAGTAAAAGGCCTCATGTATATCCATATGTGTAGTCTTTAAACGCACAACATTTTATCGATCGATAGATACATGGAAAGGATCTGTCAACTTTTCAATATTTTTGCCTAAAATTCAATACATATACCGTATTCGACCCAATAAGCGCCCAGCGCGCTTGAAAATTGATAAAAATGAAAAGGTGCTAATAAGTCAAAATTATTGCAAATTTATACCGTTTTATGTAGTTTTGGTCCTTATCTATGCCTGGGCAGGCCTCAAAAAGAGGGAGGAGGGCTTATAGGGACATGGGCGTTTATTTGGTCGAATACAGTATGTGATGTTTAATTTGAAATCTGGTATTATAACCATTTATAATTTTGAAGACATCTTTATATTTATCATAACATATTATTTGAAAAATTAAATATTGGCCCACATATTTTATATCGAGCCATAATATATAGGTCTTCAATATTGATTTTTTCCGTTTCATTTTTAATAAAGTAAGAATAATTCGCTTTCATCAAGCTTAAAGATTTTTTTACTTCCATTAAAGGCATTTTACAGTTCAGAAGTATTTTTAATTATATTTCTAAACCAGAATAGATTTTCTCTTTTGTCTTAACTTTTTCACCCCTGAAATTTTATAATGAACTGTTCCATTCTTTGATCAAGCAGAATCTAAATACATCTTCAGGGGTGATATTGAGTTATCTCAGGAACTACTTTGTGCTATAGCACAGCTTTAAAAAAATGTCTAATGCCTTCAGCTTAGCGGTCTAGACGTTCAAATGAGGATAAAATCTGGCATTACATAATTATCAGAAAACATATTAGCATCTTTAGTCTATGATTATGGAATATTAAAGATGGCTGTCTCTCCAACGTCTAGTATTTTTGTGGACACAATAGCAGTAGTAGGCACTCTATATGCCAACTCAATAATCAAGCCCGAGGTCCTTTTGGAAATCTTCATCCATTAAGGTCTTTATGGTTGCATCATTTTCACTAGCCCAAGGTTCTATGGCCCTTACACCAGACTTAGACATTATGACAGATAGATCGTCTGGTTTAGGGCCAGAGTGCACTGCTATACCAAAACGTTGAATAAGCCGACACGGTTTGGTATTTGGCCAGGTCATCTCCGTTTCAGACTACTTACAAAATATAACCACCGAGAAACGTCACTTACCTTGGTCTTTCCAACAAATGAATAATTTATCTACTCATAGCCATCCATTTCACCACGCATGCACGTTCTATAGTGTCAACACAGTAGGTTCTTTTCTGCAACTTTAAATTTCCCTCGTCGTTTGTCGGCATTTTCTCGTATTCATATCATCATTAATCTCGACGGATTGCTATATTTGGGTAGATATAATATTCATTTGTTGAACAGTCTTAGGTAAGTGGTGCTTCTTGGTGGTCAGTCTGAATCGGAGATGGCCTGGCCCAATACCAAACAATGTTAGCTTATTCCGCGTTTTGATATAAATATGTAGCTGAAAAGTGCGCTCTGGCCCTAAACCAGCTGATATCTATCTGTCATAATGTCTAAGTCCGGTGTCAGGGCCAGAGTATTTCGAGCTACATTTTCACATACATGTAGATGTAAATATTAAATCATAGATTTTTAAAAAAAAATGAGTAAAGACATGTAATACAATCCTGATTTAATGCTTTCCTGGAATTTTCAAATTAGCTAAAGCAATGTCTTGAACATTATAACTTTTAACTACATAGATTACTGAATTCCCAAGCAATAGGAAAACATATGTTTTTCAAAACATTATGATTAAATATAAACTTTATTTATTTTACATCAATTGCAAAACTAGTTATACAACTTAAGCTTATTTCGATGGCCTCTCTGTATTAGTGCACAAGGGGTCTTAGTGTGGGAGGAAACGGGAGTGCCTGGAAGAGTGGTTAAGATGGTTGGTGATTTTTCTTCTAGAACTCCCAATCCCCTTCCAAACCTGACATGTCCCTAGCTGTTGATAGGATGTTAAACCATTCAAACTTAATCTTGTATGGGAATTGGCCTAGGATGTCACATTTCTAGTAAATAAAACACATTTTATTTATGTTAAGATTACATAGAATATGGTGCTATAGAATTAAAATTGAATTGACATTTTCTTGAAAGCATGCATATAAAATGTTACCAGATTTGTTTCTAGAAAAGGTGCCAGAAGCTGGAGTGATACTTAAAAAGTCATCTATATTGATTTATCATTGAGAAACATTTATCTTTGGATTTGTTGTGTCTTGAAGGTAAAGGAGGTTAATAGGAGGATAATTACAAGATGGAGACATCAACCTATATAGACCTATAGATTCTATTTACATGCCTAATGATGTTGTATGTATAATTTACACCAATAACCACAGACAAAGCCATCAAATACTCCAAGGAAACCTCAATCTAGCTGCCCTCTTTCACCATCAAACACAATTAGCATCATAGCACCAAGGTCACAGGGTGCTTCATCTAATTGAAATTAAGTTCTGAATGCTATTCTATGATGAAGAGAGTCACTCTGAAATCAACTTTGGTGTTCAAAACATTACAACATATAGTATTGGGAAAGGTTGAAACTGTTCAAAATGGTAAAACAGACTAAGTATTTGGAAAATTTGAAGCTCCTAAAATGGTAAAATATGGTATTGGGAAAACTTGAAACTGTTCAAAATGGCAAAACATAGTATTGGGAAAGCTTGAAACTGTTCAAAATGGTAAAATATGGTATTGGGAAAGCTTGAAGCTGCTCACAATGGTAAAATATGGTATTGGGAAAGCTTGAAACTGCTCAAAATGGCAAAATATGGTATTGGGAAAGCTTGAAGCTGCTCACAATGGTAAAATATGGTATTGGGAAAGCTTGAAACTGCTCAAAATGGTAAAATATGGTATTGGGAAAACTTGAAACTGCTCAAAACAGTAAAAAAAAAACCTTGAACTTTGAGCTATATATAGTGCTTTAATTAACGTGGCACAATTACCAGTGTATATTTCATGGTTTTCCTAATGGAACATATTCACTGAGGTATTAATTTCGTAGTACACAAATTCCACTGTCAACTACAATGTTAGCCCTAATATAACATTAATAGAACTCAACATATTTCCCTGGTGTTTAAATTCATTGATTTCAGGAAACTGCAAATAAAGTAATAATAACGCACCCCCCCCAACTGCAGAAATCTATAGTTGCTATATACAGAAGGGGTCCAGAAATCCTTCAAAGTTTTCAATTTGTCTGGATTTGTCAATGGAAGCCATACGAAATTTCAAAGCTGTATGTATTGAGCTTCAGTTTAATGGTATAAATGTATACTTGTTTGTGATGGCGGTAACAAATTGAGGCTTAAAACCTCATTGGCAGCACACGTGTTGGAGTTATATCATATAGTTTCAAGTCTTCAAACATATTGTAAGCTTTCTTTAAATTCTAGACAGGGTTGTTTCTTATTCCATTACTTGCATACTACACCTAGAGATGTAAAGCAGATTCTTCCTCAGAATTTCATATGTAAAAAAAAAAAAAAAAAATGAAAACTTCAACAGATTTTAACCTTGTTATTTATTCTGAAGTTTAACAAGCACAGATAACATTGACCTTGTAACTAAAAATGTACTGAATGGCCCCAAAGGTGAAGTTCTTTTTGATAATTCAAACTTATAATTATGATTAAATGTGATGTTTTAAATATAAACTAATATCTTTTTGCATAATATTAGATTTCTTGCATTTTGAGGGCAAGCAAAAATCGCAGAAACTAATATCTGCAGTATTCAATTAGCATTAAAAATTATAAGAACCAAATGACTTTGAATTAGAAAATGAACTTGAGAATAAGGATTCAATAGGTTGAATCGTAAAAATAAAGTTTCTCAAAAATTAGTTAGTTTTACAGTATTTTGAGCCACTCTTACAGTTATTGACGTGGTGGTGGATCACATGTTCTGTGTATGGACCATAGAGCTACTTCCTGTTTGTTTTGTTAAATTTTTTGCACTAATCAGAGCCAGATAGTCTCTGTTACATCATCGAGAGATAGCAGAACAACTCATTTTTAATGCTTAAACATCTGATATTTATTCATTTTCAATATGATAGATGAAGTTGACAGCAGGCGAGAGAATTTGTCATCATATCTCATCCAAAGAAAGAGGTTGTTCCTAAATTGTGGTAATTTGTCTCATTCGGTACATGATTTATCTACAGCTAAGAACCTAGCTGAGGAACGAACATGACAAACGACGTTGAAATTTACCACCAATGGAGAGAAGACAATTTTGGTTTTAGATTCGTAGCCGATTTCTGTTAAAGAAAGTCGAGCATTTCAACAGCTAAATTGATCTATAACTGAAGATGTATGCTAGATTTATAGGAAAATCTTTCGGTGCTAAGTGATATTAATGGTGCTATCTGGTAGAGAACTCTTTTATTGTATTTCACACCGATCAAATATTACAATGAAATATTTATTGAAATCTCATGTGTGAAAAATCGGAATAGATTGATACAAAATTAATAAAATAACTCGCTTCATATCAGCTAAAACAGCCTCTACGAAGGCAGATTGTCGTTTTTAAAACAAACAAAAAGCTAGTTGAAATATTCTGGAAAATAAATTGATTCATGATTTTCATTTTTTCAAAAAAAAACAAAAAAATATGTAGGAAAGAGATTAAATTCTTTTTACATCAAGAAGTTATATAAGCTAGTGTATGTTTAACTGTTCGTATCGTCTGTTATTAACAAGCAATGAAAAATAATTTAATGTTTCATCAACAAATTAAAACATGAATTATTCAAATTGATCACAACGATAAAAATTTCAAAGAGTTATATTTTTCAAATGTTCATGAAAGATTTAAATTTGTGGAGATTTAAATGAATAAAACTTTATTATAATTCTTGCCAATTACGTAATTGAATTATTAGATATACAATTAATCTAGAATTTTATATATTACTATTAATTAATTGATTCTGAGAAGATTGAGGCATCTCTAATTGCTTCCATTTCCATTCTTAATCCATTTTTTTAAATGATAGAAGATTTATCATGCATTAACTTCAAATTTATGTGGTTATATTTGATAATATACTAGTACATGTAATGGGATCATCAAATACATTTTTCATGAATACCCATGAATTCTGGAATGAATAGCTGTCTCAGCATTAATCGAAGCATTGCATTCCTATTATCATGCTATAAGACCGTGATATAGAGAAAATCATATTGCCTAATACACAAAAATGAGATGAACGTTTTTTGAAAATCCTAGCACAGTGGTTGTCTGTGGTCTGTCCCAGCCCAGCTATGTCCACAATGATCGCACCAACCAATACATCATAGGCTCGGAAATTTCCAAAGCATCCATTTTCTGTCCGAACGCTGCTCATAAATCAACCCTGATTGACAAGTGCATGTATCATAAGGATTCTGGGAGGGATGGTTTCTTAACGATCGCTCGAGATTTTACCCATAATTCTTAAAGAAAATGGTTTGGAGTCGTTGTGCAGCCGATTCTGAAGGCTTAATGCAACATAATTGTAGAAAATTGTAGCATTTATGGAGAGTTATATACATCGAAGTGAAAGAACAGCTATATCTATAGGATAGCATGGTCGGTCTAGACTCAGTTCTCACACAAAAATACATACTTCTCATAACATTGAGATATATTTTACATCTTCAATACAGCGTTTCAGTAGATTATTGTAGGGTTGTGGCAGTGCACAGCATGCTGGGTAAAGAAATAGTTTTAAATCACTCTCACGAATTGGGTCCAAATAATTGATACTGTTCCTTTGAAACGTTTAAAATAACATTATTTTTTGGAAGGAAAAATGAGAAATGTATGTATACATGTACGAGTTTAGAGATTTAATTGTACTTTTCGACATTTTTGATGGGTAATGGGGTTCATTTTCTGAAATAGTTTCTATGAAGATTATATTGGCATTTCACTGGTATAATGAAAACATTGAAATGAGGGATTCCATGTAGTTATTTAGGTGTTTGAAAATAACATTTCCCATTTTTTATTAGCTTTCATGGAGCTTTTCTTTTGTAAATAAACAAATGTTACATTAGAAATTCTTATATTTCTGTTGAAATTAGATGGCAAAATTAAATCTCCATTTCCTGGGGTCAACTTACATCATTATAGAGAGTTGATATTAATATCTGCATTAATAGTAAAAATTGAAGGTCATTAAATGATCAGGTGTTCATCATCATGTTGTCCACTAATAAGTTCAAGGTCATTCACTGCTCATGTGTTCTGGTATCAAAGTTCAAGGTCATACACTGATCATGTATTCTGGTATCCAGGTTCAAGGTCATTCACTGATCATGTGTTCTGGTATCAAAGTTCAAGTTCATTTACTGATCAAGTATTCTGGTATCCAGGTTTAAGGTCATTCACTGATCATGTGATCTGGTATCCAAGTTCAAGGTATTCAGTGATCATGTGTTCTGATATTAAAGTTCAAGGTCATTCACTGGTCATATGTTTATCCAAGTTCAAGGTTATTTACTGTTCAAGTGTTCTGGTATCCATGTTCAAGGTCATTCACTGATCATGTGTTCTGGTATCAAAGTTCAAGGTATTCAGTGATCATGTGTTCTGATATTAAAGTTCAAGTCATCATTCACGTCATTCTGATCATGTGATCTGGTATCCAGGTTCAAGGTCATTCACTGATCATGTGTTCTGGTATCCAGGTTCAAGGTCATTTACTGATTGAGTGTTATGGTGTCAAAGTTAGATAATTCATACAATGATCAGGTGTTCTAGCTAGTACCGATTTGTACCAACTTCAAGGCCATTCATTGAGGTGCTCAGTACCTGATAACTTTATGTAAATGCCAAATATACCAGGTAAACACCTTTGAATATGAGCTGTATGATCAACTTCAAGGAAGACTAAGGACACTTAGTTCAAATTCACAAAGTAAGCATTAGATGAATGATAATTTACTGTTTCAAAATATCAAATGTTCATTAAATATAAATATGGTTATTATAATTGACCATATGATATTGTTGGAGTTGCATTTGTTTAAGGTCTTATTCTTGAAAAGAAAGTTACATCATAAGTGGCATCAATGGTTTCCATATAAACGGTGACAATACAGCTGATATTGCCAAAAATAAGACTTTTTAACACTTGTGTTGATATAGGTTATACTCATATAGTCATAGATGTCTAAAAAAAGACTTACCATATTCAATCCAATAAATGCTGTGCCTCCACCTTTTTAAGCTTCCATTTCATTTAATTTGAATTAAATGCAGACTGAAAATATGAAAACTGTTGGTTTCCTTACTGATTTCATTAGCAAATTGATCTATGTCTTGCTTGATAGAATAATTTTATGAAAGCCTAGTCCAAATTTGTTTCTCTTAAGCACCCCCCGGTATTTGCTTCGATTTCTAAGCACCTAGCCCAGGCGCTTATTGGGATGAATACAGTATGTACACAAACAGTCTATTATTGTGCCCTGTTCATGTTACTTATTCTCATTGGACTCATGCTGGTAAATGTATTCATTGCATGTACATGCTTTTGTGTGATTCTGTTTTCTAAATGAATAGTAAATGTCAGAAATTTGATAAATGAAATCATAGAAGACACTTTTATTTGCAGGTAAGAAACATTTTACTATTGTTAAGGTGTCTGATATATGATCTAAGACATTAATGAGTATCCGAATAGCTCAAAAATCTGTTAATTGTGATATTAATTGCCATTCAAAAGTCAACATGTATTATAAATGGACTTGCTATATTGCATATTTAGAAAGATCTGTTATTTTTTACGGTCTTGTCAGGAATCCATGCAGGAATTCAGGGAAAAAAAGCCTATTGACTTATTCAAAGGTGCTTAAACTTTTACAAAAAACGTATATACTGAAAAAGAAATATCACATTTGTATTTTGGTGGGTGGGGATGGGAGTATGAGTGTGTCGGAGGGCAGCATATATAAGTGTATCAGAACTTATTTTATATCAGGTCATTATAGGTGACCAGATAGATGTAGAGAGACCACCTGGCTAAGTATTGGGAAAGTCCATGATTCAAACCTTGGACTGGCCGTCTCCTTTTCTTCCCCCGTCACACATAATTGTAACCATTTTCATATGTTTCCACTCTGTCACGCCTTTATAATTTTATTTGGATGAAATGAGGGAAGTTAATGTAAGAAATCAAAAATTTTATGCAGTCACTGCCTTTCTGCTTGGGATCAAACTCAGGACTTCTGGCTAACTAATCTTTTATTGAACTGATTGAGCTAAACTATGGTACTCCCACTCCTTGAAAGATCTCTTCCTTAAGTTTTTAGGGGTCAACAGATATGCCTGCAGGGCAATGCTGAGTATGACTTCTGGAAGCTCCACATTCGGAGCTTGAGGTTCAAATGTAACAGGACAGAATAAATGGTAGCAGCCAGACCGGGGTTTGTACCCGAGACCTGAACACTATAGCCGTATCGCTCTACTGATTGAGCTACCTGGTTCCTGATGTTTCACCCAGTCCACTAGTCCCTCTATAAATTGGTTTAGTTTTGGTTTTATTAGTTTTATGTCCCAATAACAGCCAGGGAAATATAAGGATGTGCCAAGTTTGTTGTTGGAGCAAAGTCAGAGTACCCCGAGTACCTGACAACTGCCCCACATGGGATCCAAACTCGCAACTCAGAGGTAGAAGGCTTGTGGTAATATGTTGAGATCTGTTAACCAATCGGCCTCTGTGGCCTCGCTATACTATACACCCATAAGACTTTCGTCAGTATAAAAAGCTGTTGCGAGCGACTGCTACAATACCTTAAAGTTGAGATGGTCTCAAAGGAAATAAAAGTGTCAGTCTACTAGATGTGTAGGGCGCTCTGTAATTAAATGCCACACAGATTTGGACATGTTACAACCCTGTTACACCTGTTGCCAGACTAACGAGATGTCTCACCTGTCGGCCCAGTCTACAGGTATATGTATCATCTGTACTTGTCACAGCTTCTCCAATACTCCCAGGTATAAACGTACTTACAATAAAGTGAATAAAATGTCAGCAAATGTATTATTTGTCTGTCTCAATCCCTCTGTCCCCTGGGGCCTACGTATACCCCCTCACACACAGATCAAAGTAGATAAAAAATATTTATTATGATCATTGTCGTTATCCGTTTCGAATTTGGATGCTCACTAACGTACATCCCTAAGCTTTGTTTTTGAGGCTCAGTTAGTAGGGGATGAACACTTCTGTAGTAGCTAGTTGCTACCTAGCTGATATCTATAGATGTGAAGGAGGTGTAACTGCTACTGTAACTGCATAAGGACTGTACAAGCACAAAATCTTTCATATTTCAATTAATTGGCATGTGTATCAATATCTATTTTAATCTATTCACCCCTGAAGTCACATTTATACTTTTAAAATCAGACACTATACTATTCCTTTATGTTTCAGGGGTGTTTAATGAAAAAAGACATTTCGTATTTCTGGAGTTTGTTAAAAAAAATAATTGGAACTTAGGACCTGAAAATCTTACACAATTTATAATCCCTAATGCTGTAGATTCCATCAAGTCTATCTTATTTAAAAGACTTTTTTTTTCTCTTTACACCAGAACTTTCATTTTAATTTTTTATAAGAAAAGATTCTGAAAAACAATTAAATTTTTCTCTACTTGCAATGTAAGGGATTTTACTTTATTTCAGAGCTAGCTAATTTACATGAGAGTTAACAGTAGGGTCTATGTAAGGATTTATAGAGTTACCTAAACTACTGAAACTAAATTGAATTCCAAATAGTATCAATTTGAAGTCAACTATGCTGAACCTCACTCTTTTTATGGCTTGTTTAGATCAAATATGGACTAAAATCTGAAAAGTAGCTAGCATTAAAAACACTAAAATCATATCTCAATTATTAATATATCAAAATCATTCCTTGAATATTATATTTATGCTATCTGTTTTGATAAGATACAAACTGAATTTTCTAGAATTAGTAAAATATGCAATAATTAATAAAGCCTATTTAGTAGCTGTTGTATATAATTTATCTTGGCATCAGGTCAAGAGGTCAAGGTGTTCAAACACAAGCAAATTATTTCTTGTGTATTAATTATTCTGTCTTGTATTATTATCTCCCTTGTTTGAGTTATCTCCCTTGTTGCAGTTATCTCCCTTGCTGGAGTTATGATCTCCTTTGTGAGAATATAGATTTGTGAGTAAAATTTCCAAGTGTTTTGCAAAAAAACATCACATTTTGCTAGCAAGCATATGGCGTCACAATCCATACTTACATGCAAGAGCAAAGAAATTTTTAGTTTGCAAAGATGGAATAATCAACTCAGGTTAAAAAGATCATACATGGTAGGGCTGCTATAGGGATACCAGCCCAAATATTTTAATATATCAAAAGACTTAAAAGTTATATTTTATTTTTTATACATAAAGCCAAAAGATGGTAGTAAATCAGAAAAATATATTGAATCATTATGTTCGGTGTTGCATTTATATTGATCTTACTGTAGTTTTATCATTTTAATTGGGACAGCCGTTTTTATTGTGTGTACAATTATCTACCCTTGTAATCCATCACAACATTTAAGAGATTGGGTTATATCTTAAAGTTCAGCTGGCTAGTTACAAATCAGAACAATTCCGAACTCTTTAGCTAGGGAGATAAAATTAACTTTGAAGTCGGCATCCATCATCCCTCTCTACAAGCTCAGCAGCAGTGGAGTTCATTTTGCCCGCGTTCTTGGTTCTAGCGAGACATGGATCAATTTTCTGTCATTTGAACAGTTTTTTGCCTCTATTGTTTTTTTTCGGCTCCGAGTAAACGAGACAAAACATGATATTGATTTATAAATGAAATTCATGGCTTTTAAACTTCCTCTGACTTCTGTGCAAAAAACCTCGACCTGAGTTGCAGATTTTAAATGAATCATAGACACATTTGAAATTGACACATTTTGATAATTAGGGAAGCTAAACAGGAAATTAGGAACGCTGGTTTCTCCCTCACTCCTGATGTTATAGCATTGCTCTGGCAGCGTTTGCTGGCATTTTACTGACGCAAACCCCTTATTAGGACCGAAGAAGCCTCGCAGTTTATTAATACTAAGGAACATTAATATTCGGTGTCTATCGCAGAACTTGCCTTAGTCGATTCTGTGATAGTGGGTTTAACTGGATAATACACCATTTCATTATTACTATTGCAGGTTCAGTCTTAGGGGCTTGAAGTCAGATTTTGCTCTTTGAATTTTCCATGTTAATTGTGGAAATGGGTGCGTTTGGTCTTAAATTTTAATTAGTAGAGTTGAACAATACTTTTAAAAGCAGTGGGCAAAATAATTTCATTAATTTTGATTGAAAAAGGAAATCTTTCCAGATTGAATTTCAATTTGAGGAATTTTTTTTCTTCATACTTTAAGTCAGTTTAGTGATTAACATTAAAAATGTTTTTAATTTGATTGTGCAGGTATAAAAGAAATGATCAATAAGGAAATTGTGATGTTTATTATTTTTTTTTAATAGATATTAAAGTGAATAGTCGGGCAAGGAAGGCTAAAGTTGGTAAAAATGGTGTGAATGTATCCAGTATAATTTCTTATGAAATACTAGAAAAATAAATTCTCTCGTTAACATCTCTATCTGCATGCGAAGAAATGAATTTTAATTGTGGGAATCCTAAAACGTCCTCCCGGCTAGCTATGTCCGTGGTTACATTTCCACGGAGCCTCGCTTTCAAAGAGTTATTTTTAGAACTTTTCCATTATTTTAATGGTCAGAACTGGGCAATGTAAGCAGAATTTGGCCGTCGTTTTGATATGTGAGGACTTTTGGAAGGTCAATGAACGCTTTTTGGACTGGTTTTCTTTGCCCGACTATTCACTTTAATTATTGAATTAGTTATTTTTATTCAGTAATCTGTTCATTTGTTAAGATTGTTATTCATTATTTTTTGGTGTCTTTCAGCAAAGCGTAATAGCTATTCTTTTTTTCACAAACTTGACTGGTTTTACAATAAAACATGCAAAAAATGGATTTTTTTTGTTGAAAATGTGACGTAATTTTTTGAAAAATTGACTTTCAGCCGTGGATTTCTTGGAATTTATTTCAAAATGGCAGGATACTATAGTTGTAAAATTGCAGTAAAACGTTGAGGTATGAAAGGAAAATAAGTGGATATGAAGGATAGGGATATTCTACCCTCCGGACAAGATGTTGCAAAACTCTCGGCAAGCCTTGGTTTTTTACTACATTTTGTGACCCTCAGGTAGAATATCCCTATCCTTCATATCCACATATGATGAGTCTTATAGTATGCAAATTTTGAAAAAAAAATGACTATATTTTCTTATTCAAATTACCATAATGACAATTCTGTTTTCAAAATAAAAACTTGATATTAGGTAAGAAACACATTGGTGCTGATTTTAGGGAATATGTACACATAATGGTTTCTTCACAATGTATAGATGCCATTATCAAGCTACCTCCATGTAAAGATGATACATATATATGCATGCCTTTACACATCAATTAACATTGCATCATCATGGTTTAAAGACATTGAGCTAATAATGAACCTATGGCGTATTTATAAGTTCATAACCTGCCACATTAAATCATTCACCCCTGAAGACACACTTAGATTCTTCTAAATCAAAGACTAGACCAGTCCATTATGAAATTTAAGGGGTGATGAGTTAACACACACACCATCAGTAGGTGACCTAAAGCCTGATAAGTATGGTGAAACAAAGAGGAATGGAAGTAGATTGTCAGACACATTAATTTTCATTTGAGTTTAGCTGGATGCTAAAACTAGAGACATTAGAGGTTACTGACTAATTTACCGTGGTGAATCTACGTACCATTGTATACTGAGTTGTACAGTGTATGTGGGGAGTCCTCAAAATACAGATACAACCACTGTAATTGTTAGTTCACTTATGTTCAACAAGCTAAATTTAGTAACAGTTCACACAAAAATTAAGACATACTCTCATGATAAAAACATTCCTTTTTTAAGTCCAAATTAAATCAGATAAACAGATTTTGTACTGTAATTATACATTCTCTGATGCTACTCGTACTGATTTTGGCTACAATTCTTTGGTCATACATAAAATTCATCCAACCTTAATTGGGTGTGAGTCTTGAGAACCAGGTTAATGTTACTATAGATAGAAATTTAAAAAGTCAATTTCAGATTTCATTTGAAATCAGTGATATTCTCTTCTGGAACTCCTGGTCCAGATGTCCTCATAATTTCTTGAAATTTTCTATTATGCTTTGTACTCTTTGAGATAACAAATTATAATGCCATTAATTTGTAACATTTTTTTTATATTTTTCAGATATTAATGAATGTGTCATGCAGACTAACGGAGGATGTGAACAAGAATGCTGTAATACGATTGGATCATTTTATTGTAAATGTCGAGATGGATTCAAACTAGCTGGTGACGGCAAGAGATGTATAGGTAATTAAGAACATCAATGCTATCATATAATTATCTTAAATTTCTTTATTTCCTTTTTAGTTTTTATGAATCAAATCATGATTTATTACAGAAAATTGATGATTAAAATTTAAAACTTCAAGGTGAAAAAAACATAAAATCCCATATGAAATGAACGCTTAAAGATGTAATATTTATATCATACATTTATAGTAATTAATCTTCATTACAAAGGATTTCAATGCTGAGGCTGCTCTTTTGTCAGTTTGTCCCTGATAGTCATGAAAGAAATTGCATTATGATTAAATCATGCATCTTGTTTTATATTTACAAATATTATATATATATATATTTTAATTAGACTAAATTGTAGTAATTAACTGCTAATCAGACAGTCATGCTCGATCTGAGACTGTATGCATGATTGATTATGATACTGTACTAAACCACATATAAGTTATAACCTAAATGAGCTAAATCAACCATGGCCAATTTCATGCAACCACTGTTGACCACGGTCAAAATTCATCAGGTTTGTTTCTGCAGCAATAATCATATACATTTCAATACATTTTGTCTTGATCTACACACAAAGGTCTAAAACCTGATCACAAAATTTCATTTTCTCAGATATTGATGAATGTCAACAAAGAAATGGTGGTTGTCAACATGGTTGTGAAAACACACATGGAGGTTTTCATTGCACGTGCCCAGTAAATCATAGACTGCATGCTGATGGCAAAACATGTCTAGGTGAGTTTACTCCCTTTGTATTAGTTAAATTGTCTCCCTTTGATATTGAACTTGTACAGATTTGTCTCCCTTTGCCATTTTAACACCAGTACATGTGATTACTAATTTAGATATAAGGATTTATCTCCCTTTGTGTACATTAGGGATTATTGCATTTTTTATAGTGTTGTCTCCCTTTGCCATTCTTATGATTTCTATAATGTTGTTAAAATTGTGTCTTTTTTACATCAGGTTGTTGGATTTTTATAAAAAAATGTTGCATTAAAACATACAAGGATGTTGTACCAATTAAAATCTGAAATGTGTATCAATATAAAGAAGCCATTTGTTTTAATCAATAATGTTATACACTAATGGAGCTGATCATTAACGATGTGTAGACTTGGATTTTATATGTTATTACACGACAAAGATCATTAGCTAGCTGCTGAACATGTATTGCCGTATAAATATATTTGTAAAATTAATAAGTTTTACCTCATTAACACCTAAGATAATAAACGATATATCATCTTTGCTGTCACCATGTGAAAACATCTTAATATGTGTTTTTATTTATTTCTGTAACTCAATAGGGATTCACAGGCTTAGAAAATGGGAGATGTAAGAAAGAATTGTTTGCCTCGAAGATCCATCTGTACCATTATCATAGAGAATAATTTAGTGATTTTTATTTTGCCAATCATAAGATATAACAATGACAATGTGATGTAATAAATAGCAATATCAGACTTCCACAAAATTTTCTTTAATTATTAATTTTGTTTGATGTAAGCCTGCCGTGCTGTCAAAGGATTTATTCAAAAATATCTGTGGAACACTAACTACCATCAAATTCTATAAAGTTGACAGCTAGAATACAAAGATTGATACAATACCTCAAAGTTCAAACATAGTTCTTACTGTATCTCACCACAAGTAATACCCCTCCTGCAAATAAGAATTCCCCTCCACCTAATTTGAAACATTTCCAGAATTAGGGGGGGAAATGTCTGAAAATACGATCCCCCAACTATTTTTTTCCTTTGATGGATGATGAATTTGAGCAATGGAGTAATTAAAAATTCCACAAAAATGATCGTATGTTAATTCTGTAAATGTTGACAATTACAGAAATGAAGTGTACTCTGGTATTCTGTCTTTGCATATTACAGAGTTATCTGCCCTTGTGGGTTGGTATTATTTATAAGCAGATCCCAGATAGTTTTCTCTGAAAAATTCAAAGTTACGCTCATTAACACAAGGGCAGATAACTCTGTAATATGCAAATATGGAACACTTTGATGTAGAGTTATCTAGCCACTCGAATGTGTAACAACTTCGTTTTGTTAATTTACAGCTAAGATGAGGTTTTAATTCTGATCTTTTATAAAAGTGGTTATATTTTTTATTCAGAATGGTGGTACTGCAGTAATTCTCATATGTAGAATCCTCAGAATCTCGAAAGGTTAATCGTGATGTAAAAGCATTGTTTTCAGGTGCCGTAACTTAAAGTGTTTTTATCCGTGATATTTTGGGGAAATTTTGCTGTCAAGTGTCATTTTGTATTTATGTTAGTATATCATTAACATGATATTAAAAAAAGTACAGGTGGCCGCAGTGCCATATAATTACCACATAACAAGCTAAGTGCTATGTCAGTGTTGTGCCATTTCTAATGTAAGGTTGACATTAACTCTTAATTGTCACATCTTTATAATGTGCTTCTTACATCATTGAAGGATTTTTTTTTATATTTTTTTTTATTTTTTTTTTTTGAAGTAATCTGTTGGTGTAAATTATCTCCCTTTCATTACTTGTTTGCTTGAAACTTTAAATTTAGGTCTTTTAATTTATATTATCTCCCTAACATAATAATGTTGAATCATCTTAAGCTGAATAGATAGTAGAGTTGAGAAGATAATTGTGCATTTTCAGCTTGAAAAAGTTAAGTTTCTTTTCAAAGAGTAAATCTCTTTACAAAAACTAAAGTTTAGACCTTATACACATCATAAATTGTTGCTTATAATTATCTCTCGATTTTTATAAAGCTCTTTATTAATCATATATGTTGCATCCCAATTTAGACCAGAATAACCTTTCAAATTTCTTGTGTCACTGCACTATTGTTGATTGTATAACAATATTATACAGTTATTTATAGAGAAGTTTTAAAGGAATGCATTAATGTAATTGTTCTCAATTATTGGACGGGATCAAGTTTACTTTTCAATTAGCTTGTGTTTCCTTTGCCTTAGTTAAACTAGCCAATCACTCGGTTAAACAGGGTGAAAAATGTCATTTATTTTCTATCAGACTCAATAAATGTCCAATTCTGAAAACTTTACCCAACACGCAAAATCAATCTGCACACGTAGTTATGGATTTAAAGTCCACCGAAAAGGAAAGTTAATTACAAAGGCCGACAAATATCAGGAATCACAGAGAACATGATCGATTGAACATGAAAATGAGGCTGAAAACTCCGGAAACCCAGCCTCAATGTGAAACACTGATAACAGATCACCCCGACGTATGCGAATCAAACTGACTATACCTAATGCTAATCAGAATATTTTGTTATCCATATTTCGAATGTTACAGATTTTCCGTCACAATTTCCTCATTATAATTATTCCATTATTCAGTACAGATAAGGTCCTCTCATCTTAAGTACAATCTTCTTAATTGCCATGGCAAATTATGGAAAATTATGATTGAACACTTCTTACACAGAAATTAGAAATCGGTGACAATTTCGGGTTTAGAAAATTAGTGAAACGTCGGAAGAGAGACCTCATTAAAATGTTTTGGACTTAATTAATATTGAGTTGAATATGGAGAAGTTTATGTCTTGTTGACATGCACATCTCTGTTTAGTTGTCAATTAAGTACAATGAAGTTGACTAACGAGTCATCATAATTATTGATTTCCTTATGCTATTAATGCTCTAGAGTTTCAGGAACCTGAGTATTGTGTTGTTCATGATTTATGACCACACATGAATTATTATTTTTCTTGAGCCACTTTTTGTAACACTTGATAATTAATGCCATATTTTGAATAAAAAACTTTAAGAAATAGAAAATATGTGATAAACATATATGAATCCATAAATTGATTAATTTTTATCTAAATAATGTCACAACATTGATTTTACAATCTGGAAGGTTTATCGTATTCATTTCTATTTAATAACAACCATATAGATAGATGAAACATCTAGCAATAAATATAAATTTGACTTTTAATTTTCTAAGGGGAGATAGCTAGCGATCTTTGTCATTTACAAGTGTACTCAAAGGTTATATTGCCTTAATAAAGCACACTTTAGGTAAATGGGAGCTATTCAGAATTTAGATTTCATTAGACAGCTAGTTGTTCAAACTTCATATTGGAATAGTGTTCGGTTAAGTCCTATTGTAATATTGAGTATTTTACGTCCTTGTCTAGAAATGTCTTCCTTTAAATGGTTGTCTCTTCCCTCAAGTGGTCAGTGTATTTTATGGTTAAAATCCCCCACCTCTTTACACATTACCAGGTAGGTGGTTCGACATTAATGGATTGAAATTTTTATGGGAAACATTAAACTTTTGAATTTGGTTCAGTTTTATGACAATAGTTGAATGCTGCAATAAAACCATTTAAAAAGAATTAACAGGTACTTTCAAAGATTGTTACAACATTGTAATAGCTTCTGAATTAATAATGAAGAGGGTAAAACTAAGTTCATTGATCCATATTATTTATATCCAAAGAATTAAAGTACCACACAAACACCTGATATATACATAAAGATCTTCCAATTTATATCATGTGGTAACTCTTTTAATCATTCACCCCTGAAGGCACATTTAGACTTTCCTAAATCCAGGACTAGAACAGTCCATTCTCAAATTTCAGGGGTGTATGAGTTAAAATGTATTGTGGTCACTTACTTATCAAGGGTTTAAATGTTCTGTTAATTATCTACACCTGGTTTCTCAATTAATAAAACAAATAAAAATCTTACAAATGGTTATACGGAAGTGTGTACTTAAAACTGAGGCAAAAGGCAACGAAAATTGTTAAGACAAAAATTCATTTTCAAAATCCAGTTTAAAATTTCAAACTTTCAAGAGAGCTTTTGCTTGTAAGGGACAAGTAGCAAGTTGCTTCGAATTCAAACCATATTGTGTATAATTAAAGAATACTTTATAGTAAAAGCCAGTATTTCTGAACATTTATTTTTATAAAACTGTTAAATATTCTGCATTCCATTTGTAAGAAAAGTATTAATGTATTCTTTGTCAAATTGTATCAAAATGCCTTCTTTGAAAGCCTCTTTAAGTTTTATATGATAAGAGGAATATGACATTAATATACTACATAAATAGTTATATGATGATGATGAAACTGAATTAATGTAAACTACGATACCTGTCATTTTACCATTTTATTTCCATATCTTCATATTTATTGATTATAACTCTGTTGTTTTATTTATTAAGTGCAGAAAAAAGACAAAAATACAATTATATGTAATCACAGGGACTCTATACACTGGCTATAAGTGCTCTTAAAATGATCTCTTCTTCCAAAAATCAATATGCAAATATTTTATGGTCGACTTCGTAAATTGCTGTGCCATTTCTGCTCTTGAGGATGAATAAATCAATTCCTTTGAATGTATGTTTCTTAATAAACAGTATCAAGTTATAATATTTCAGTCAATTCATTCAGATTTGCTCTGTATGTCTGTTGACTTGATTGTTGTAGTCTAGCTGGGTCAAGAAGGATAACTCTTGTTCATATTAAATCAAAAACCTAAACTAAGACGTAATTCTTGCATGATCAATCATATATATAACAGACAATCAATGTACAATGTATTTTGTGTGTTATCTTTGTGCTATTTTAACCAACTTCAATACTGTCATGATTATACTCTTTCCTTAAAGATGCTCCACCGCTGACAAATGGTACTTTTTCTCTATCAAAAAAGGAGCAGACGATTTTGTATTTTTCTTCAGTTACAAAAGTAGGCACTATATCCTATATAGAATGAAGTACTGACTGCGCATGCACCAAAGGCAAGATAAGTTATTTCATATTATATTTTGTGTTAATTAGACATATATATACGCGATTAAACACCAATTATTGTTCAAATGATGAATGTCATTTATGCTCTGTCGGCGGTGTAGCATCTCTAATTTATTTTATTGCTCATGTGCAATCTATTAAGGTTGCTACATATGTACATGTAACTCAAACTTGTATGACATTGTGTATTAGGTGTTGGTTCTGTCATGTCCATGGAAGTGATATGAAATTTAAAAAAAAACATAATAAAAAATGGGGTTTACGCTTAAGAAATGTTAAATATGTGATTCCTTGACCCCTAACAGATCCTGAGTCTACCAGAATACCAGGAGCAAGCATTAGAATTCTTGCCTGGCAACCAGAAATCACAGGTTTATTTGAACTCCAAGGTCGCATTTCATTGATTTGCCTTGTGACCTTCTAATTTTGCATCGTTTTTGCACAAAATTTTACTTCCTGTAGTCAGCAGCAAATGGAGATCTTGACCATATAACATATGATATGCTGAACCAAAGATTATGTGGATATAATTATAGGTTTATAGGGTTTGTTTTAATCTGCAGTTTTTTGTTTTGGATTGTACTGGTAAATTTGACTTTTGGAATATTGTTGCGGTTATTGTCAAGAACGATTTCAAAAGAAAATAATAAAAGTTTGAAAGGCCAAAACATTGGAAAACATTGTGGGCTTAATATTATCAATGCAAAACCCACCATAAAAACAAAATTACCTTGTTATTTTTAGTGATATTTCATTAGATTTTATGTAATCATATACCAAATATCCACATTATCTTTGAATTTTTGGTAAATTTAATAGTTCCTTGCAGCTGTTTAGTTAACATAGACATTGCAGTTTTTCCAGAGGGCAGTTGTAGATTATAGTGAATTTGCATTTAAACGATTGCTTTTTCTTTGACATGAAAATGCTTTTTCTTTAACCTTGGAATGCAGCCGATGATGAGGAAGACACAAATGTTGTTGATGCCCCTGTGGCATTGCCCCTAGTGGGGCATCCAGACTCTAATCATCAGGTGGGCTCCATTCGTGAGGACGATGGAAGCCCACAACAACTCGCGAATTATATCCACGAATCATGGCAACCGGACGAAATTAGATATAGGGGTGCTGTGCATTACCAAGGTAGTACCGCTCCTAGTTACCGTGGAAACAGCATTCAAGGTCGCAGATTTGCAGGTACCTTGGATGTCTTAGACCCAGCTATCGTGATCAAAGATCGAAAATTATTGTGTATGTTTATTTCAATTCTTAGAAGTTTGGAAGTTTTTCTTAAAATAAATGTTTTGATCTAATGTCAACAGTTGTCATAATTACCTTGACAATTGTTGTCATGGCTCTTAAACGGTTGTCATGACGATAGTTTTCCTGGGTGATTTTTCTCCAGTCTCCTTCCTGCATGTCCTTTCTTCTGATTATGCCTGCCATTTGTGTATTGTTTTGATTAAGTAATATATATTTTAGCACTTTTCATGTCTGTTTTTATAAGTGAAATATTTGTTTTAGATTAAAGTCTTTGTTTTAGTTTTTTATCAGCTTCCAGTATCTATGATATTTATGTGTATTACCTAGACATGCATTTTATACTCCCAATTCAAAAAGTTTTGGGAGTGGTCAGCAACTTTACAAATACAACCACTTTGGTGTTGAAAGAAAAGGAAAATTGTATTAATTTCATGGTCAGACTATCTTCTTTTCCTTTTATAAGGTTTTTATCATCATAGCTTTTTTTTTAAGAACACAATATTGGTCACTATTTGAAATAGATATATTTGTCAACAAGCTAAATTCCAATAATTTTCTATTCATCAAGATTAATTTCCATCATGGTTCATTCACATATCCCATGTCCCAAGAGTGATTTTCATATCCATATCCCATGGATTTCCATCATGATTTAATATCAAGAGTGATTTCCATCATATCTATTATCAAAAGGATTTCCATCATATCTAATATCAAGAGTGATTTCCATCATATCCAATATCAAGAGTGATTTCCATCATATCTAATATCAAGAGTGATTTCCATCATATCCAATATCAAGAGTGATTTCCATCATATCCAATATCAAGAGTGATTTCCATCACATCCAATATCAAGAGTTAGAATTTCATTAAATTGTCAAAAAATTATTTCCATTGACCTTTATTACCTAAAAGCTTTCTTATCGATATTTTTTATATCAACTATCATTTTCAAAGAAAAACAAATAAAAAACCTGTTTTACCATTAATTTTCAATAGTAAGTTCCATTGGCTATACATGTAGTTAAATGCATTGGTAAAATTTCTACATAATTATTTTCATTGGTCTTCATCATTTAGGTTGTTTCCATTAGCTATATCCAAAGCAATATCACAAAAATGTTTAATGGTATTATACCTGGAAAAGGGAGTACTTTCAACCATTCATTTAGACAACTAAGATTGTTGACTTTTCAAGTCAGTCTGGCCTTTTATCAGAACACACATCACTGTTACAATAGAAGACAAAGGAAATCAATGTTATAATTAAATATAGCGCAATAAAGCTGCAGTGGGTGGAGACAGAATATAAAATCTTGGAACCAAATGCAAAATATACACATATATATGTAATTTTATACTAAATAGAAACAAAATGCTATCGTTTTTGTCATGAATGTATTTTTTTTTATTTTTTTCAAGTGAACAATTGTAGAGAAAAGATTGGTAAAATTGCTTCCCATTTAGCCATCTTGTGTATCATTGTGAATGGTAAATCGATGAGTATGTGGAAATTATCACTTTTGAATTGTTGTAACTTATGTGGTCTTGATTGCATAATTTGGAGAAATTTTCAATTTTAGGAAATTATTTATAAAAGAAAAATCTACTCTCATCTTGTATATCAAAAGATAGTATCTATACAAGTAAACCCTTTAGTTAACTATTGCTAATAGCGAACCGTTTTTCAATGCCTTTAGTAGAATATAGGGTCCAAGAGTTTTTTTGTTAAGAAATAAAAAATATCTTCTTTTTTTCAAACCAAGAGATTGTTTTGTATGATTAGTGCTACATATTTGAAATTAATCCACTGAGTTTTGTATTAAACAAAATCGTTTTTATTACATAACAGCAACAATGTTTTACTTCTAGGTGAAAACTTCTCCTTCGTGAATTCTGCATTATAAATGGGAACTTAACATTCTCTCTCGTCATTAATTTATAAATGATTTGTACAGCAATTAACTGGTCATTAAAGATTGTTTCCCTTGCAAGTTATTCCCCTTCCTTCCCTTTTCCCAAGTCATGATCATATCGTTTTGTAATGCAATAAATTTTATTATCTTTTATGTTTGTCTTATAAAATTGTATTTGCTATGTTTCTGTTAGTGTAAACTGTAAAAGTATTTTATGTGTTTGGTTTTATAGCAATTGTTTATAGTTTAGAATGTAGTTTATGCAACGAACTTGCAAAGCATCTAGAAACTAAGTGATGGGAACTTTTGAAATCAAGATATGGTGCATGCTGAGAATTTATTGATCAACATATCAATATTTGCGCATCTAAACATTACAAAATTTGACTGAAATATTTAATATCTTTTCTTAGCATTAAAGTCAATAAAATACTGACAGAATTTTAAGATATGTTGTCCCAGCACATTAATTAGATAAAACAGATTTATAACTAGG
Organism: Argopecten irradians; assembly: GCF_041381155.1. NCBI lineage: Eukaryota > Metazoa > Mollusca > Bivalvia > Pectinida > Pectinidae > Argopecten > Argopecten irradians. The sequence continues at coordinate 12,929,042 of NC_091134.1, read as the reverse complement.
ATGGTGGGGTCTAAGATCCGTATCTGGGGAATTTTGAAAATTGTCACTTCATCATCATTCGCCGACTTTGATGTTTTTATTTATTTAATATCCTCGTTATTAAAATTGAAAATAGAAATATCATGAAATTTTACATTTTGTTTTCCGAAAGTTCCTCATTTTCCTGTAATATACCTTTCAGAAATCAGTGATGGAAATTTATATTTCTCTTTGAAAAAAATACTTACAAGGTTCAGTTAAGATAAAGACATATTTCAAATAGAAAGATTTTTAGTTAGAATTCTACAACTTGAAAAATTAAAAAAAATATTTGTTACTCAAATTTTATTTATATACGTATGTAGATATATTTCAACATATAAAAACGTTTGGAAAATGATTCTTTCTGCATACAGCAAGCAAATATTGATGATTAACATGTAATCGTTGGATCGTCGACTTCACTTTTGATAGGTTAATCTAGCATAGAAATAGTTCCTGATGGGCAGATACAATCATTTGTAAATTAAGAAGTCCTTGGATTGCAATTATAATAGAGACTTTCAGTATCGCATAGTTGACCAAAACAGTGTCAATTGATCTGAATTAGTTAATAGAGACCGTCTATATTGTATTTATAATTGCATTTTGTTAGTGTTATGAATTGCACATTTAGTTTAAGTGATATGTTTGCTTTTAGCTCTTTTAGCATGGCAAGTTTCGATCATTAAAACTAAAATTTTGATACTACTTCAATGTTTCTTGGCTAAATAGTTTAGAATGTATTTATTTCAATGCTTTATACTGTTTCCAATATGTTTGAAAGCTTGTGAATTATTTTCCTCATCCCAATATCATTTGACAATAATTTGATTCGACAACTGAGGACATAATAGATTTCATAGCAAAGTTACTGTTGAAATATATGTGAGACCGAATATTGTTTTAATGGCGATTAGACGCTTTTGATAAATGAAGTCAAATAATATTTTTGTCGGCAATAATATTGCATTTATAAAATAAAAATTGTTGCTTTTCATATGAAAGATGTTTTAATATCCAGATATTTAATATTCATTTCATGTTTAATTTTATGCATAATTATTCTACATATATACATATGCATTTATACATTTATAACTTACACAAAATATTTTGTTTTCAATATGTTTTCTCCTATCATGTTTAGTTTGACAAGAAGAATTAAAATCAAATTGTAAACTCAATTTAAAAATGGAAAGAAAAATCATATCATTATTAGAAAGAAGAAAATTATTATTGAAAGGAAGGTGCTTTCATCTCTAAATTCATAACATTTTATAATTTTTAAGATGGATGTGAAATTGTCAGAAAAAGTGTTTTGATTATAATTTTATTTCATTATTCGTTTGTTTTGCAGAAAATGACAACTTTAACAATAGAGAATATTTGTTTATCTACATGTAGGTGGACATTCATCTTTTGTCATCATTCATCTATGAAGAGTTATTTAATATCATCACTGACGCTTGGTTTTGATATTTGCAGCCATTTCGGGATGCCAGCGAGATAACGGTGGCTGCCAACACACTTGTCAGGATGGTTACGATGGCAACCACTACTGTAGTTGTCGAAGCGGATACATCATTAATTCAGATGGGAAAACATGTGACAGTAAGAAAATCAAAATTCATTCTTTTATGGATGATTTCTTGCATATTAAAGTGAATAGTCGGGCAAAGAAAAACAGTCTAAATGCGTTCATTGGCCTTCCAAAAGTTCTCACATATTAATACGACGGTCAAGTTCTGCTTAGATTCCCAGTTCTGACCATTAAAGTAAAGAAAAGTTGAAAGCATTGAAAGCGAGGCTGCGTGGAAAGGTAACCACGGACATAGTGAGCCGGGAGGACGTTTTAGAATTTCCATACTTTAAATAAATTTCTTCGTACGCAAACAGATTTTGACGAGATATTTTATTTTTCTATTTCATAAGAAATTCTACTGGATACACTCACACCATTTTTACCGACTTTAGGCATCCTTGCCCGACTGTTCACTTTAATGTCGAGTAATTGTTTTTTTATCCTTAATATTAGTTTTTGTTTATTATGTTTTGAATGTTGCAGAAAAAAACAAACACTCAACCTGTTTAATTTGAGTCTGGTACCTTATAGATATCTTCGATGCTGTTACATATGTATCGTCCTTATTATTATCTCTCCTTTCATTTTTTATATATATTTTGCTGTCTAAAAGTAGTATATCTGGGTCATGTATATGTATCCTATCCTACAGTGAAAGATCCTTGCCGTGATAGAAATGGGGACTGTGAACAGAAATGTTTGAATGAGAGAGGACGGGCCTTGTGCAGATGTTTCGAAGGATACAAACTTTCTCAAAATGGAAGAGACTGTATTGGTAGGTTGAAATCAAAGTGTGTTTCCATTACAGAAAATATTACAAATTGATGAAAATATTTATAAGATTTATATGAAAACACTAGATTGATACGAAAACAACACAATATTTACATTCATTCACAAGCAGCAAGTAAGTGAATGTTTCATATATTTTCCATAAGACATAAAGTAAATTCTGAACACGGAATTTAAATTTTCAAAAAACCCATGAAATTAAAAAAACAACAACATTGTTTTGAAGTTATAACGTTTTTACGTATGTTTCAGACATGGATGAATGTGAAGAAAATAATGGTGGATGTACACAAGCCTGCATCAACACTCAGGGATCGTTTACCTGTACCTGTACCCCGGGATACCAGCTTGGCGTCGACGGCCGCTCCTGTTACAGTAAGTATCCAGTCCTTTTACACGTAATCTATCATGAAGTTCTACAAGCAGAAAAAATACCATTTTGATTTGGGCGATGAATATTTTAAGGCTTGATATTGTAAAACATTCTTTTAAACAGCTATATTCAACGTTCATTTATTTGGAGAGCTAGTTGTGAGTCAACATAATTAGGTTAACAAATAAACAGTAAATAATCGAATCTCTTTTAAAGAAACAAAACTCATGCTCATTTGGTAGCTTGACCAAAAATATCCAAAAACTTTTATATTGAAGAATATGAAATAATATTTTAATGTTCATTTAGTGTTCTAGAAATAAACGAAATGCTTATTTGTTGAACGGAAAAAGTTTACAAATAAATGAAATGATTATTTGTCGACTAGAAAGTCTCACCTATGTATAAGACTTCCATTTACATGGAAGATGATAACAACTATGACATATTCTCAAGCTTTCAGCAAATTTTGTTATTAAAGATGTAGGGGGGACGAAACAAAGGAGATAATTATAACTATTATAATTATTACAGATAACTGTAATATAACTGTAATGTAAGATTACCATCTGAATATATAATCTGTCATCAGTATTTGTATTGGACTCGAGCATACATGATACATGGCTAAAGTGCAAATTGCGGGTAGGGTTAGGGTTATGGATTTTGGGTAACCGGACTTAATAGATCGATTGTTAGGGTAAAAAGTTATAAGTATATATGAAGTATTGGTAGATAGTGATGCCATTCTTGCTATGATTTCTCTGTCTTTTTTCCTGTTTCCATTTTAACCATTGCTCCTAATGAAGGTGCCTCATGTGTGTACGGTAGGTATCCCTGTATTAACCCGTTACACGTCTGATACCCCCGTCACTCCTCCCTCCTTCTTCTTTGTCCCTCTCGATGCGTCTATCCATCGTCTCCTACAACGACTTTGACATTTTCTCAAATTTTTATCTTGAGTAGATGGGTAGGTTTGTAGTTTTTGCGAAGAAATTTGCGAAATTGTGTCATGTAGTTTACTATTTCAGAAGGTAATCCAGGTGTTTTTTTCTAGTTTAAACAATGCATGTTCGCATGCCTACATTGCATCGTAAATTATTGATGTATCTAAGTTGTCAATTTATTTATAGCTATTTTATAAATATAATACATTAATGTCATTAGGAAGATTGTGAAAGGTCTTTTGATACAGAATTTCCTTACAAAGATAATTGGCGGTATAATTTGTAATTTCAAATTGAATAAGAGAATTTTTGTAATTTTATTAATTATCTTACATTACCTCTGAAAAACTTGATATATAGTCACTTGCTTACTAGTTAATTCATTTCAGTGTACTGTAAATTCTGTATGGTCGAAAAATCTTACAAAAAAAGCCTTCAACTGAATAATTTCCCAGAAACAAAGGCGAATGTATTTGTGTGGATAACGCCATTGTTAAATACATAAATATGTCTATCCATTAAAGTTTACAGTAAAACACGGTTATAACGAATCGCCGGGGACAAACAAAATTGCTTTGTTATAAACATTTTTCTTTATATAATATGAAAAAACCTTTTAAAATAATTTTGACAAAACACGAACATTTCTTTGTTAATGTCATTACGTCCATGTAGTTATGTTCGTTATAACCGTATTTTGCTGTTAAATTATCAATAATTGCTACACATTGTTTTCAGGTACGTGTATATGTTTTGTCTATAAGATTTTTTATAAGTTTTTTTTTCTTGAAAGCGATATGTTGTTTCTTGACTTTTAGGTCTGTGTGATAGATTTGCTTTTATGTTTGATCTATTTACTGTAAACCAACTTCGCTTTTAATTCTTAACGAGTTTTTTTTACCGCAATTTCATTTCGTGATCTATATTCTTACATTTATCAGAACAATTTTGTGACAAATTTTTTTTTTTTGCGGTATCGAATAGCTAGTGAAATACAAGAAATTAAATAACCCGCGAAAATGAGTTGATTTACAGTAATTTGACTGACCTTTTAATGACGTGTGAGTAGTTTTTACTTTTCTACAACACTTCACTTTTTTATATATTATATATTATCTTGATGTGTTTCTGCTGTAAAATGTTATTTAATAAGACATAATGTGAATCATCTAACGATCGGTTTAAAGTAAATGTAATTCAGTTTTACTGTGAATCAAATGAGAATTGAATAATAAATCAGATAACGTTTTTAACATACTTCTGCATCAAAGTATTTGTATGTATTCTGCTTTAAATTCATTACGAAATATGTTTAAATGCTATTCACTTCTCAAAGTTAAAATTTGGTATTGTAAAAAAAATATACACTGTGTGTTGGTATATGACATAGAACGCTTGTTTTAAAGATAAATGAACATGTATCATTGTCAAAACAGTGGTTAACTATATCAGTATATTAAGTTACATGCCAAGTTATATTATTGTCTAATAATTCTGGTTCATACATATATTTGTATCGTTGCATGTTAGAAACTATTCTTGAATTGATGTATCATGTTTATTGATTGGTAAACAACTGAAGATTAGAAAGAAAGGCGCAAAGTTAAACTGCTGCATGCAAACGACATCCTACATATATGTATGTGTATTTAGTCATATAAACTATACTCATTGTCTGCAACGTTCTTGACTGTAATTGATATGGGTATGTTTATTATTAAACTTAACTTAAGCTTTTAATATTAGTACTTTATGGTTTAGATTCTCATTTTAATTGATAAGATGGACAGGATATGTAGAGATCATATCAGATCCATCCTGGAATCATATTGATGTACATTCTATAACGTTACATTTTCTATATTTCCGCAAATTTATATTAATTTTAAATCATAACTCTCGTTCTCAGGTGCTTTATCTTTGTTTTTGTGATATAGATCGGCGATATTTAGTCATTATATTTTTATGTTAGACTATTTCTAAACATTACTACGATGTATGATATGCATTCTTCTTTTTGTTAGCACAGTGAATGTCTTTCAAAACATTGAAAAGCATTACGAAAAGTTCTCCTCTCTTTAATGCAGTGAGGCATTATAGAAATTTTAGTTTGGTGGAAAATGTTGTAACAGTAGATTAGATAATATGAATAATGGTTTGGTTACAAATTTGTTAAACATGTATAATAGTTATCTACATGATAATTCGCGAATGGGTGAATTGTTATACACCCTTGTAATTTTTTTGATTGATGTGTGTATTTGACCAACGTAAATGCGTTTTAATGTACAAAATTAATATCTTTCTCTTATGTAGTAAAACTTTTTCACATTCAGCGTATATGTAGTGAAACTCTTATATATGCTGATATATCTTATTTTAATTTTGAAAGTGTAATTTGTACATGTATATTTTGATCAACAAACATGTTTATTGATCTATTGACATAAGTCTGAAAAAAGAAAAATATCCATATTTACTCCAAGACGTAAAACGCTTGTTTTTTTTAAACTGTTGCAGAATTTAGTTGATATATGTACATGCATACTACTGTGTTGTGTAATTAGATTTCCGTTTATAATTATTGATTAACATGTCATTTTGCGTTGTGCTCTTGGCGTTTCCACCAATCAGAGGTTCGGAAAGCTAACCAGGTCACAGGTCAAGGTAATTAGGCCATACTTATACATCTTTGTATTTTCGTTTGTGTTGTTTTTGTGTTGTCACATACGTTCAAAATTGTTGTTTTCTTATTTTACACACGGTTTGTATAGATATATCCTGTTGATGTAGACATTAGATATATTACAGTTTATTGTCTTATTATGTCAGTGACATGAATATAGGAGCCAGTTTCAGCAATAACCTGTGCTTTTTTTAAAGATAACGAATACATTTTTTATGTTTTTTCCCCTCAAAATGTATCAATATAAACAATAATTATTTTATATGTTAAGATTTTGAAAAAAAAAATCATTTTCTAAAACGGTTATTTGTGATTAGCTAGGTTTGGATGTTCATTTTATACGTTTTTACAAAGGAGCATCATCAGGTCGTAATATATCACTCATTATAAAATTACTGGATGGCACTAATCCATAATTTTGTAAGTTTTGAAATCCAATTTCAAATATGTCATCACTTCACAAATATATACCTTATGACTACATGCATAAATATAACTAAATAATAAATGCAAAGAAGGTCGGTAAAATGGAGGTTAAATGCTGGTACAGTATTTTCTTTTTGGAACTAAAAGAAATAGGAAGACAATATTTTATATAACTTCTGAAATTATACAAAAATATACGACAATATCTTGACGACCTGAAGACGTTCCAATATTGAGAACCCCTCTATACATTATTGAGCACTCTTTGTTTTTCTTTATTTAGTTTTCATCCATACTGGAAATTGTGTTTACTGTAAGGCATTTCACCAGGCCATGAACTGTTGTCCTTGTTGCATTTATTGTGTATATGAATGCCTTGGAACCTCTCTATACACTCTCGTTTTACATGTAATAAGCCTGTTTCAACCTCAATTACAATTTCACGCTACATTTAACGAACCATCAGAACTTATATAGACTGCATTGCATTCCAAAAGAAGTGTAGTTTTTTCTTCACACTAACTTCTTTAGACTGACTAAAAATGAACATGTTGATATTTGTATTTGTTTGATATTCAGAAATTTGAGTCGACGTGGTATTTTTTCAAAGTTAGATAAATTATGATACATGTACATGTATTGGAAATTCAAAACGATACTTGTTTTGCATAAAAAAAAGATCGAGTATATCTTAGAGTAGAGTTCATCTGGTTATGGAAGGTTATTTTATTTGATAAATTTAAAAATTTGAAAACCAGTGTTAGTAGTTACCAAAACACGTATAATGAATGCAGGCATATCAATATGTAAAATGCAAATACCAAAATTTGACAAAACATCAAGTGAAAACAATGCCAAAACTTTGCCACTGAAAATTAGCCTTTGCAGCTGACGGAAAATCCAGATTTAGAGGGGTTTCAATATACATGTAACATATTATGTTCTGAGTTTTTACTATAGTTCATTGAGTTTGACTTTACATATCACTTTTCCTTTGATCTATTTTTCCTTTAAAATTGCTTTTATTTTGATGTTAAAATTATGTTTTATCCTTATTATGAAACCAAATGTAAAATATTTTCCTGTTGAAAATGTTGAAAATATTTGATATAAAGAAAATACGTACCAAATGTGATTTTGATATCGGTTTTATTTTCTTTATTATTTTGCATGTAAATTTATATTTAATGGTTAAGTATTTTTTGTTGATATGTTTTATTTTTTCTTTAATGAAAAAGGACATCTTTTTATAAAAAGAATGCTATTGAAGGTTTCAGATGGATATATAAAAACGATTCAAACCAATAAAGGCTATATAACAGCGCGGGAATTCGAAATCAATGCATGTTATGTTAAAAATAACAGATCAGAAAAAAATACTACATTCATGAATGCTTTTTATGTCATTCAAAAACACACAAAAATATATCATAGCCCTGTATTGCTATATAACATATGGCGAGACCATTTATTTTTTAAATTTTATTTCATTAATGATGCTCCATCGCCGACAAAGCATAAATGATATTCATCATTTGAACAATAATTGGTGTTTAATCGTGTATATATGCCGAATTAACACAAAAAATAACATAAAATAATTTATTTCGTCTTTGGTGCATGCGCAATCATTACTTCATTTTTCGGGATGCAATTAATTATTTTTCATATTTTTAACATGAACTAAAATAAGAAGCTAAAACTTTTCAATGGTGGTAGTGGTAATGGTGTTAAGTAAGCAAATTTTGAAACTGAAGAAAAATACTAAATCGTCTGCTCCTGTATTTGATAGTGAAAAAATACCATTTGTCAGCGGTGGAGCATCTTCAAGATTTTTTTTCTGCATGAAATGAGCAAGGCATGCTTTGAATAAATGTATTCCTTAAAAGGGTTCTGGTGTATTTTTTAAAGTTTGTACCGACATCAACCTGTTTATTCAATGATGTTTATATACTATTTACACCGATGATGGCTGTTTACACGTAACCAACAAATTATAGGTGTAAGGTGGCATTATGCATCTGCATACTAAACATGAACTTCAATTTGTATATTCTCATTTTTATATGTATATATTGAATGAAAACTAACACCTACTTTTTGTTTACTAGCGAATTCAGTTTACTAAACCATTTCATATTTATATATTCCAGAAAACTGTGATGTAATTTTCAGCCAGGTAGATCTACAAGCACACATTATTTACAATGTCACAAACATCAAGTTTACCTGGATTTTAAGATGGCGACTGTTTCGTGTTTTATGGATGTATTTCCGTCTGTTTTGGTGTTAATTTGTATTTTTAATCCACCAGGGATTCAGATGGAGGTTGTGGACAGTTGTATGGTCAACAATGGTGGCTGTGCGCATATCTGTCGTCATGGCCCAGGTGGACCAATCTGTAGCTGTCGCCATGGTTACATACTCCAAGCGGACGAAAAGTCCTGTGCGGGTATGGATATTAACACTTACTTGATATTGAATAAGATCACAGTGTTGTGTTATCTTAAGGCTTTCGCAATGGATGCTTCAGATAAACATTTTTATTAACTTTGCTGATTTGGTGCAACCAATGTTTCATCAGGCAAACGCAATAATGAATTTGCATTTAAGAAATGTTATATGATTCAATAATGTAATTAGATAAATTATATCTACCTGCGAAATGTCTAGCGCAGATATGAGCCCCTCCAAAGAATTACGTCTACAATTATTAAACTTTTTTGACTGTAGATGCTAATGAATGTGAACTTGGAGAGGCTTGCTGTGTCCAGCACTGTATCAATAATCCTGGCGGGTATTCCTGCGGATGTCGACCAGGGTTCGAACTTAACAGGGATGCCTGTGCATGCGACGGTAAGTGAAATTTATTAGATGATTTGAATAAAGTACAATTTTATAAATAGAAGCAGATACAATTTACATATACATGTACATTGTATTCATTTAAGTAATGCATTCCCCCCCAAACATATGATATTATATCCTGTTGCCATGAATGCAAAAAACATACTTTGATCCTCACATTAGCAACTTAAGTTGTATAATGTATATCACAATTCACAGATAGACCCTACCTTAATCATATGCAATGAGTCTGTAGGAAATTACCCAAGTATATTTGATTGAATCATTCGCAAAGTAAGACTAAACACTAAGCAATTTTACAATCCTTAATTAAGAAAACGAATCAAAGTATATTCCAACCTTACAACGCAATATATATTTTTAAAATAAATAACAACCTCTTTAATGTTTAAGTACGAAACTCGGTGGTAAATTACATGCTTACATTGAGTAATGCAATTTTTTATCAAAATAGATTTTTCACTACTCATATTTTTCATCCTTTTTGTACTTTTGCTCTGCATGTGATATTGTCTAAATATACCCCGTCACTTGACACATTTTTGTCCCTTTTCTCTTCTATCCTTCACCGGGTACTCCTTGCAAATCACCCCTTCTGCCATGTATGCAAAGAGGCACATGGGCATGATCAATATTTTATTGTTATTTCTTTGAATAAACTTTGGATGTGAGTTTTTGACTTTGCATCATTATACATTGAAGCGACAATGTGAAACCTTGAAATTGCAATATTTGTGAGCAAGAAAACAATAAATGACTAATAAAATAATTCAATAAATAACAAATTAAATGATTTTGTTGACAAATTCTAAGGAGATATTTGATGAAGTCACGACCATTTGAACTGATTCTCATTTTTTTTAAATTAACATAATGTTAGGATATTTGATGCCAATGACAAAGTTTCACATTTATGAATTTTCCTACGATTGTAATGACATGTTGTGTTTGTATCTGGCATCGGCACTGAGAGTGATCTCCCTTTGTTGTTGTGTTTTTTTCACGTTGTTGGTAAATGTCTTGTCACTCCATAGATATTCAAGAATGTTTAAATGACAATGGAGGGTGTGAACAGAGATGCGTCAACTCCGAGGGATCATACGCATGTGTATGTCTGCCCGGCTACCGACTCGCTCTCGACGGCCATCGCTGTCTTGGTAAGGTCAAGTGAAAAATGGACATGGAATTAGAAAGCATTCATTTTGTAGATGTTGCTAAAATTGCTTAAAATGTAAAGGTTTTCAAATTACAATAAGAAATATATTATAAAATAAGACAAATGTATTTACTTCAAGGTAAATGTTACAATAACGGAAACAAAGTAGAAAATTACTAGGTAAACAAAACTTTCATCATTTCATATAAATAAAAGACATAAATATATAATATGTTTTAATATAATATCTACTTTCATTAAATAATGTCTTAAATGGGTCATTGCAAACGAAAAAAGAAAATTCATACTGAATATCTAGGTTTTCTTTGCAAGCTTTTAAAATATTTTAAAAGAACAAAATGCTATCATTTGACATTAAGTAGCTAGTATGTAGTAGTATAATGTGCATGTAGATATTGATCTTAATATTTATATATAATATGCTTGATTTTCAGCGTAGTTAGATGTAATATTCAATACTTCATGTTCTTTATAAAATGTATCTTTTATTTTTTATCTTTAAGCCTTGTAGCATTTGTTTTCAGTTATCAATATGAGAAATAGATATATAGAAATATATTGTATACCACGTTCCGTATATGTCTTCTTTTTTAATTGAATATATTTCTGCAGGTCGCATTACTCATCAGAAGATAATATGTTCCTTTAAGTGGTTTCCACAAAATGGAATTGATGACTATAGTTGATATAAAAACTTGTGTTAGGAAAATAAACATGGTCATGCAATTATCTATCTAATGGTATACATGATACATTTTTAGTTTAAAATAATTTCTCTTATTATTATGTTAGCTTCTTATAGCGTCGTTTTACAGTCAACTTAGAAAATATTCTCTCATTTCTCCCATACATTATCAAGCAATATAATAGGTTTACATATGATATAATAGAGTTAACAAACTGGTTACTATCAACGATAAAGGTGTCTTATTACTGAAGTCACCATAAATTATCTTACCTGCAGTCGCCAGCTAAATTTTCATATCACGTTCTGTCTGTCTGTGGATTTCGTTTTTATCTTCCATTTTAATTTTATCTCATATCCTGTCTGATAATGGCTCAATCTAGCATATCCTTTCTGGTATGTACTGTAAAAACACACAAACGTGAAATGACACATTTTACACATTCAGTTCCAACTTTCATCAATTGACAGTTATTCCTGTAAAAGAAAAGATAAATTTAATATCAAGTATAGTAAACTGATGAACTTACATAAAAAAATAATAATTACCGCAAATATACATGTATATTTCCAATTAGGACGTTTTAATTGTCCTTTTAGACAGGATATGTTTTATGTTTCTTTTGCTATTTAGTGGTTGATTATTGGTGTTGTGGTTCAATTTTCAGTGGATTTCTCTACGGATCGTTTTCGTACCCCATCCCCACCTCTCCCACCACAGAGAGGCCCTTTGAAGGGTGATCAGCCCTTCTCACGTTATATACGTTACCAGACCACCACAATACCAGTACCAATTATTCCAGTACAAGATGGAGATTTGCATTTGTCTCATGAACTTCCAGAACCTGAAATACAATTTGGTATGTCATGTATGTTAAACCACAGCATCGTTTGTTACTTATATTTTTGTCGTTCATTTTTTCTGGTGAGAATGAACAACAACAAAAATAACCTTAAGCTCTGTCTTTCATTCACATTCGATTGATGACTTGACAGACTTATATTGGTCACTGGGGAATGTTTTAGATTTTAAATATTTGTAAATGATATTAATTTTCTGTATTTATTTTTCTCTGTAAGCTTTCAATGGATCGTATCCAGGTGAGACAGAACTGTAGTTTTCATTGTGATATCTCGTTTCATTTTCAAGCTAAACCATAAAAGAACAATTACAGAAACGTTTCATTTTTCTTATCAACTTACAACATATTCTAGAAATGTGAATTTGCTAAATCAAAATATTTTAGTAGCAATTTTCCCTATTTATACAGAACTGATACCTACATTTTAGATTATCATCAAACAGAAATTTATATCTGATTTTGATTTATGTTAGAATGTATACCTGGGACCTTCGGACCAGACTGTATGTACTCGTGTCAGGATTGTGTTAACGGTGGGTCGTGTAACGATCGTCAGGACGAGTGTATCTGTCGACCTGGCTGGCACGGGGTGCTCTGCAATCACACCTGTCCTGAGGTATACTAAATAAGAAATATGTTCAGGATTTATGTAACTCTTTGTCCCGTCTACATAACAATTTCCTCTCGTTCTCTTGGAGCATTATAATACATGCATAACTTCGTCAGTTTGTCCACAATTATTTTTTGTTTAATATTAACGATTAATAATAACAAGATTAAGATCTATGACTATTAATGTTTTTCTCAGATGTGGTCTCATGAACTTCCAGATGTCTGTTTGCCGAATATAGACATCCTAAATATATTTTCTGAAATTGGAAATGCTTCTTTGCTGATCTGTATCTTATTTATTTACTACCTGATATATATCCAATCAGTGTCTATAACAACGTATCTATTTAAACAGGGTTTCTATGGTGATAACTGTAACAGCATATGTGATTGTCAAAATGGAGGCACATGTGATCCTGAAACTGGCCGATGTATATGTCCACCAGCCGTTGGGGGCCGGAAGTGTGAAGATGGTTGTCCACGTGGTTTTTATGGCGCGAACTGCAACATCACATGTCCATACCAATGTTCAAGTGGTCACTGTAACCGGCTTCTTTACTACTGTCATTGTGATCTTGGCAAATTCGGTCAGAACTGTCAACTGGATTGTCCAACTTTTACCTTCGGATCCAACTGTATAAATGAATGTGACTGTAATATCAACAACACCAAAACTTGTGATGCAAGGGTAAGTAAAGGGTAATGATGCGTGTCCATCATGATTTCTGCTCCTGCTTAGCGCTTAGCAAACGGGGAGTGGGACGACTGGTTCGCCCATTGTCAGTATAATGTGACCGGGTGAGGTGTGTTGTTTGGTGTCTTCGGCAGCATGCTTCAGTGATATAGCACTATAAAAATTGCAACAGTTCACTTTTCAAGCAGACACAACATGAATATACCACAGTCTCCTTAAACACGCACCTCGCACAACATACACGCAAACACGCTGCATACATGGGAGGCCGTCCTTACATGACCACAGCTGTTAAAAGGACGTTAATCAATCAAACAAACAAACAAAATATACTAATGACCTTTGAGTATTACTACAAGAGACACCTTTTGTGTAGTGCAATACAGGTTACACATATATTTATAACATCATATACATAATAACAAATTCAGGTTTTACACAGAAAAAACAACAAACCATAAAAGAAAAACAAAAGAAATAAAACGATATGTTTTATTATTTGAAAAAAAAATGTTTGAAAATGTCATTGCAATTAATTTTTACTTTTAAATTTTGATATGATGACAATTGCTTTCTTTATCAGACCGGGAAATGTACGTGCCAGCCAGGGTTCTACGGCGAAAGGTGTGAGATGCCGTGCACAGAAGATTTCTATGGTTCTGGGTGTTTACAGCGGTGTAACTGTCGTAAACAGATGGTATGTGACCCAGTGGACGGTGTGTGTCGTCATAACTGTCTGGCGGGAAAAACTGGAGAGGACTGTGAAGAAAGTAAGACTTGTGATGTAACTTGGAGTGTTTCTGTTTTGTTGTTGAATTCCAATGTGTATGCTATCTTTCTTGAAGGCTGTTTTCGCTTCTGAAGCAAAAATGATGTTTTTTGACATAAATTTGTCACAGCAAATCATTTATATTCATGGCACTAGATGACGTTACTACACCAAACAAATGTAAGATTTTTAAATCTATGTTCTTTACCGCGTTATACACATTAGCATTTAATTCATCTGTTTAAAATGGTTCAGGAAGTGATGACAAGTGTAGTGTTTTAACGTTAAACTTTTGGGGACTCTTCACAATTATAAAAAGCTTTTGTTTGAAAATATACTGTATAAATCCCATTTCGGTAAGGGTATGTTCCTTTAAACCTATAAGAAGATAGCATACATGTTATAAATTGTCCTTCATTTTGCAAATGAAATGAAGACCAACCTCACACTTTTTAACTTGTGTTCCATTTTACATCATTTTGTTGTAGATAATTTCTCTTTTGTTGTTTTCTTTTGTATAACTGGTATTTTGCACTATATCACGTATTATTTTAATAGGCAACATAGAATATTTATTTAATAGACACATCATTTGATTTAATGTTTAAAGTTTTGATCATTTTAACTGATGTGTACAGTCAACAATCATACATAGGTATATGATAATTATACAAGTTTTAATATGCACTACAAAAATTTTAAAAAGAAATATACATATATTTCACATTAAATTATTACTATCGGAGTACATATATTTTTTGCCAATGATTCCTTCTCCACCCACATTTTGCCGTCAAGAAAGTTCCCCTAGCTTTCATCAGAAAATATTTGGTGGATCTTCACCAATATTCACAATAGGGGATGAGGACGTGCATGAAGTTTTTCTTTTCTCGGCTGATTTTAAGATGATTGCCAGGACCTACTTCCTAGTTTCGTACTGTCGGTTGGTGAGAGAGCCAAAAAAAGTCGGACTTATTGTTGACTGTACATATTGTTTGTTTGTTTTTCACCTTTTGTTTGTTATCACGTTTTGTTTGACGTCACGATTACAGCGTGCCCTAGGGGTACCTATGGTCTGTACTGTAGACACCGCTGTCAGTGCGGCGGGAGTGAATGTGCACCTGACACAGGCGCGTGTGTCTGTCAGGCGGGGCGACGAGGAAGGCACTGTCGAGATAGTGAGTGACCTAATTCTCCGTCTGAAAAAATTTTGGTTCATTTTCCGATAAGCGAATATTAAAAAAATAATACCAATAATTGAAATATGTCTACCGCAATTAGCATTCAAACTCTCAGAAGTTATTGCGACGTTCTATTTCGTCGAACCTTTTCAAGTGAAATCAAAATATGATATTATGCCTCAACGTCACATGGAATATCTAGATCTATGTACTTTCCATTTTATTTCGAAAGGGCATCCGACAACAATATGCAGTGTCCTTTATGATTGACTTCCCTGAACAAAAAAAACTTTGCTTTTAAGGCATTAATTGTTCTATCAGCACATTGTGTTTTGATGATAACGCTAATGAAGTTTAACAAGTTAGGATGTTTTAGACCATTTATAGCTATGTATACATAAAAGGGAAGTGAAACAAGCGGAAGATCACTTATCATTCGAGACATTCATTACGAAATCTTAGGGTATGTAAGTTAACACAACTCTTACCTTGCCGTTAGGACTAATGGTCACCGACCAATCTTTGTTGCAGCCTGTGAGGAGGGTACATGGGGGATCAACTGTGAAAATATCTGCATGTGTAAAAATGGCGGGTCATGTGACCCAGTGACAGGAGAATGTATTTGTCCAGACGGCTGGTATGGTCGTGAGTGTAAAGAAAGTAAGTTCATTTTCGATTATATTTGCTGTGTGATGCACATGAAGCTCCTAATGAAATGAAATACATATCCATTTATTATTTCTATTTCTTTGCAAAACTCAAGCTCTTTATAGTGTGAATTTAAAAAAAAAATAAAGATAACTTTTCCCTACTTTATTAATTTCGTTTTCGTAACAAAACCCCAGCTTGTTTTCTTTAAAAATTCTTAAAATATGATTAATGAATATTACATGTGATATGTTTTCGTCAATTCAAGGGGAAAATCCTTTTTTAAAATCATATTGCTTAGTTGCTTATTTAAATACAGGATAATAGAGACTGTACAAAACGAATATAGTTAAATTGATCAGTAAAATGGTAGTCTGTTGCATGTTCGGGGTATATTTTGTGAATGCACAATATTTTCAATCTGTTTTGACGACGATTGGATGTCTGTCTCACAGTTTGCCCACAAGGTCGATTCGGAGCTCAATGTCTATCACGATGTCTATGTGAAAACAATGCTCTCTGCAATCCCAGAGATGGACAATGTAATTGTTCTTCCGGTTGGACGGGACAAATCTGCGATAGAGGTATACAACTTTGTCACAATTCCATTAACCTGTATGAATATAAAATATTCTTATGTTATTACAAGGAGGCTGCACTTTTTTTTATTTCTTATATCCCCTAATGGAAATAAATGTTTCTTTCTGAGAGAAGTATTTTTGTTAATTCTTGTCTCATTTGTTTCAAGTATATTCAATTGCTTTTCATCATGAGTGGTGATGAAATATTATTAAATGAAATTCAAATTTTATTTTTATTACATTACAGTTAATTAGTACTTAATGCATAATGAATTTATTACAGTCCAATTTCTAGTCTGATTCAAAAGGCAACGTCGAGCAAGTATATATATTTATATAAACACTCCTGATAAATTAGAACTGTCATAAAACTAGGAAAATATCATCGGATCCATACACAATAAACAGCTTTCAAATTCACTCGTTATCTTAATTGATACTATGATAGCATAGTAGGAAAGATACAATCTACAAACACAACAGAGTTTAATTCTTTTTATCAGCTTGTTCGCCTGGATCCTATGGTCCGAGCTGTCTTGAGCGATGTCAATGTCGTAATGGTGCGGAGTGTGATCCTACCAACGGAGAGTGTATGTGTGCTCCTGGCTGGCGGGGCCCTGGATGTGATCAGAGTATGTGTAGTATATTGTTATTTGATTGTACGACAAAACGTTCATACATTTATCTTAAAATGTATATGTATAAATTAACCTTAAGCTAACCCGATTGCCTGGTCGAATTTTTTTAAATGCTCCGAACCTTGAAATTATTTGAAAAGCACAACATGATTTTTTTGTAAGTTCCATAACGCTTTTAATGGTATCTCTTCGGTTACGGAAATGTTCTTATTGTAAACAATATTGGTGACATTTGTGACTGATTTGAAAATCAAAGACTTAGTGAAGATATAAATATAAAACGAAATCTGGGAAGTATATACAAAAAGAAAAAAAATGAGAAAAGACCTTGCTTTAACTGGAATATTCTTGGGTTTCTTTTATGTGATTTTAAAACAATGTGATGTGTTCCCTTCTAGAATGTGAAAACAATACGTACGGACCCGGTTGTAGTCAGCCCTGCCAGTGTTATAATGGTGCAATGTGTGACCACATCAGTGGAGCTTGCGTCTGCACCAGCGGATGGCGAGGCCGTAGCTGCGACAAAGCATGTCCAGAAGGTTTCTTCGGACTCGAGTGCCAGGGCGTTTGTAGTTGTGGGAATGGGGCCGAGTGCAACCACATTGACGGAACCTGCCGATGTGCTCCGGGATGGATGGGGAACCAGTGTTCCGAGCCGTGTATAGCCGGGATGTACGGCGTCGAATGTTCTCAGAGGTGTAACTGTCAGAACAGTGGCGTATGTGACCATGTTTCAGGGACATGCATCTGTGATAAAGGCTGGAGGGGTGCCGACTGCGAAGAGGGTGGGTATACTGAAATTAATTATTATCATAAACATGTATGTTGACATAACATTAAATTTTAGTAAAGAATTGCCTTAAATTTGTCTTCATTTTTTATTCTCAAATAAAGACATATGCGACACTGAACATAAATCAAGATAATGTGTTTAAAACCACAAGACTTACAAAAATTGTGGAAGTGTCTCTTTATTTCGCAATAAAATGAACATTCTGTAAGTAACTCTCTTTAAAATACTGAACCAAAAACAATCATGCAGAATTACCATATTACTAACGAAACTATTGCAGATGTATTTTCATTTTTTATGTAACAAATACGTTTGCTAAATTATTTTCATTTTTTTATGTAACAAATACGTTTGCTAAATATTTACCTAGCAATTATTCATACATGATTGGATTGTCAATTGTTTGTTTACAGCCTGTCCGCCTGGTCACTACGGCAGTAACTGTCTGTATCGTTGTTATTGTCTAAATGGGGCGACATGTGATCACATCAGTGGTGTATGCAACTGTACTCGTGGCTACACCGGCACAGCATGCGAACTCAGTAAGTTTCAGAATGCATACACCGGAATCAAGTCAAATTCAGTTTAGTTAATCCATTACAAAAATATAAAGGATACAATGATAACATCATTAAAAGAAAAAAGAATCCATCTTGTTTTTTATGCCTGAATATTAAACATTCTTTGACCTCCTTTAGATGGTGTTCATGAAAGTCTAATGAAATAATCAATAATGTTAAACTGCTAATTGGTAAATGATATACATGATAACATTAAATCAAACCATACCACCATATCATCTATTGGGGAGTTAATACCTTGTTCTTTGTTCTTACTTGCACAGCGTGCCAGGAAGGGAAATATGGTCCTAACTGCGCCTACACCTGTGACTGTGTCCACAGTGAGTCATGTGACAAATCGTCAGGTGCATGCACGTGTAGTCCTGGTTACCGTGGCGAGCGCTGCGAATCCGGTAAGAAGAAAATAATCAACACATGAAAAAATATAACAAAATTTACTTTTTCAAATGTTCTCATTATTAAACGTTTAACTGACTACATGGAAAAAAAATCTCAGTGCTACGAATTGATCGATCGCCCACATTCTTTCTTGGCCGATCAAATAATTCGACTGTCCGTTCCCTGGCTTAGTAATATACACTTAATGTATTTGCTATGTTTTTTTACTCACAACTGCATCCTATGGACTATAAGTTTAGAGCAATGGCAACTTGTGTTTGACAGTATCTGACATACTTTCATGTCCTCGTGTCAAAGGTATTTAAAAATATTTCGATGGGATTAATCACCACATGGAGTATTGTTTATTTAATAGTTATATGAAGCAGATGAAACTGTCAGGTTTTCAGACAAAGAAACACCACGACTACTGTATTTGACTTCCATATTTCATCAACAGGAGCATGAATGCAATCAATGCATCCCGGTTTGGTTTTCTCAAATGTTTCTTATTTTCGTTTTCTCAGAATGCCCTCATGGATTTTATGGGCAAAATTGTGAGGAGAGTTGTGAATGCCAAAATGGAGCAGCATGTAATCACGAAACTGGTCATTGTCAGTGTCTACCCGGCTGGCGAGGAAGACATTGTCACAAAGGTATTTTTTCTCCTTTCAATATAAAATATCAGGATGAATGTCTCTGCTCAATCGGTTGCAAATTGCAAACCTTGCGATAGAAGTCGATATTTTACAGTGATTTTCATTGCGTTGTAATTGTGTAATTGTATGTTATATTTCATTTTAATTATTATAGCTTGTCCATCTGGATTTTTCGGGGAGGACTGTATCGGAATGTGTGAATGTGAGCCGGGAATGCCTTGTGATCACATAACGGGAACTTGCAAATGTCCTGCTGGATTTACTGGGGAAAGGTGTGACAAAAGTAAGTAACGCCAGAACTTTATCCTAGCGTTCCAATATTATTGTCAAAATACCGTAAATGAAATGTATAATTCAATAACAATTAACTGAAATCGTTTGATATTATGTTTTTCTCTCTCTCTTGAAAATATCCTTTGATGAGTTGTTTGACTGTTTTAGAATGTCCGGAGGGAACCTATGGCGAAGAATGTGCCGGTGTATGTGACTGTGTTGGCCATCACATGACATGCCATCACGCCACTGGGGAATGTATATGTAAACCTGGACATAGGGGGCGCTTCTGTAATAAAGGTACGTAACTTACTTGCTAAGCACAAATATCCATCGCTTTGCTATTGCTGGTAATTATCGTTTTCATATCTTGAATCGTTTCTTCATAAGGAACTAAAATGTATATCGAAACCAGAAGCAAAATATTTTTTATGTTTACATCCATTGAGTTACAGAAAATTCAATTCAATTAACAAGCTTTAATTGACTAATTATGAACTCAGAGCTGCAGATCTGCCATTGAATTAAACTCAATATTATAGCTGTGTTACCATATATCTTTCTTTTATCCAAAAGACATTCGCTCCCATACCGTATAGTTTGTTTATACACAAAGATGTGTGCCTGCTAAGCTGAAAGCTTCTAGCAATCAAATTATATATTCATATTTGACATATAAACATATTTCATATATATCTTCATATAGATTTGATATTACTACGAGCTTTAGCTAGCGATTTCATAGAGTTTCTGTTTGGAAAACCTTTCGCTTTAAATAGAGATCGTATATATCAATGTATATATTGCTTGCTTTGTTCTGAATAAAGGAAAGAAAAATAGAAAGGGTAGAAAGAATAAAGGGAAAAAGCAGCGAGATGGCGATGAAAACGAGTTGGACAACGTTATAATATCGGAATCGTTTGACTTGCTCCAGGATGTAAAACCTGAAACAGGTAAAGTATTTTAAACATGCAGCCTGACATAAATGTGAATATTTTGAGCACACTTAGGTCTAGGCGACGCTCTTTGTATATAATTGTGCCATCTATAAATTGGCACGTACCAATAACACTATTAAGATTAGCAAAACATCATTGTTGTGTGCTTATGATATAAAACGCATATCCGTATATGACCATCTGTGTATGAAATCAAATTCTTAAGTTCAAATTAAAAAAAAAATGTTAAAAAAAAAATTGAGAATTAATAGCAGCATTTGATTTTTTTTTTTAACTGATTCATGCAGTTTTTTTCTAATTTAAAATGCTGATCTAATGTAATAGGCCGAATTTATTAACTCGCATAGCCAGGAAAATCTTCATTTTATAATATTGTAATCGAAATACATTTACATTTTCCTTCCATATACCTTACATATATTCAGTTGAGGTCTGTGTTCAAAGTAGTGAGGAGCCAATCAAAATATTTGATTTCTATCATTATTTTGACCACCAAACCCATATTCATTACCTCTAATTTCTTGTTTTTAAATAGCTTCGTGGATCGCAGGTACAAATATCTTACAGTTCCATGTCTTCGTTGTTGTAATTAAGAGATTGATATTTATTGCTGTCACAATATCCGTTCTAGGAACGTTTTAATATACCTAGAATATTGATTTATCAGAAATTCTCTGATAATATCATGAATTGTTCTATATGATCATTTGCTTTTAATTGTTCATGCAACTCAAACAGCACATCATTTTGTAGCAGGAGGCTTTCAAATATGTATCATTATCAATGAAATTAACAAAAACCAACATGTAATTGTAACATTCTCATGCTATTTCTTGATTTCCGAAAAAAATATTCTGAGAAGATATGATTAATGGAAGAAAAGCGAACTGTGATTGCCGATCGTTCCTAAAACAGAACAAATTGTGACTTCACTTTATGTTGCATGGTATCTGGCTGTCGTCTGCTTCGTTTCAGTTCCGATTTTCATGGAGTTCTGGTACTACAAAAATCACCGTAGATGTTGTCTTCATTTATTATTCTTTTGATGAAATTATTTCAAATTTTATTTCGTTATCGATGTTGTTTCTTTCATTGAAAAACTTTTTTGTGGCAATCAGCAAATTACTTTTGTTTCATATTATACCTAGAATGTTATTGAAGTTATCATTCATCTTTAGGAAATAACACTCAAATGTCCATTGATAGATATTCATTCTTAGTTTTACAATTACAATGAACCTTCACAATGCGAAGCATGGTAGAATGCATTAATTTTGATATCTAGCATAATATTCATTCCTATTCTTTTGTTACTTTGAATATGTATCAACATTGCTATGTTTATGACCAGACTTTTTTGCCACTAACGCTAAAGGTTTGATTCAAAATATAATTCTAGGTCAGTTACCAAGCAAGGCAATGAAAATTAGATCTTTAAAGTCAATGTTCAGTTGCATTTCACGTTTAGAAGTCACTTTATAAAAGAAACTACTGACTTTTCACTTTGCATGAAGCCAATTATATCACTACTTGTAGAAATATCAGAATATGCTACAACTTCACATAACTTGCAATACCACCTCTATTTAACTTCAGATCGATATAACCTTTTTACCGCTGGAATATGTCAATACAGTAGATGTCTTGTGAAAGGCTTGTTCTCGGAAATGTAGACTTCATCTGTCAGTTTTCAGATACATTATAGTCCATTTTTGAATCCTGATTATGTGCATGTTCAAGCAGTGTAATATCATTTCATGTTTTAAAACGTATTTTCATATGTACTAAAGTGAATTGAAATTTACTTTAATGTGGAGAATTGTCAATTGTAAAACATACTAAATTGTAATTGATTTAAGCAGACATTTAACTTAATCTCCGATGTCAGTAATATTTAATCTCATGGAAAAAAATGTTCTGAATCTGAAATTTTGACGTGTAAATTTGTATTTAAATTTTACCCCTAGGTTGTATGGAAGGAAAGTTCGGACCTAATTGTGACCGTGACTGTCAATGTGAAAATGGAGCAACCTGTCACATGATCTCTGGGTCATGCGCGTGTCGGGATGGCTACTTTGGTCCAACATGTGCCCAGAAATGTCCGGAGGGCCGGTATGGAGCGAACTGCTCAGAAATATGCCACTGTCTTAATGGAGGAAAGTGTGGACGTATTCACGGGAGATGTAAATGTCATCCTGGGTATACGGGGAGTTTGTGTGAAAACGGTGAGTTGTTAGACAGAAATGTTCAATATTGATTGATACTGAAAATATCTGTGTATTATATATTATACAATTACTGTATTATATTCAAGTTGGAATTATTTTTACATGTATTTTAGATTTCGTTTAACCTTTCCAAAATTCATTTGCGTTATATGTCTGTTATACAATATCATCAAGACGTAATGACATTAACGTAGAACTAGACCTAAAAAATAAAATTAACTAATTTAAATGTTTCCATGTTTTCATGTTGCTTATTTTATTTATTTTTACAGAATGTGACGAGGGTTACTATGGTTATAACTGTGCATTGAAGTGTAACTGTAGCGACCACGGGTCATGTGACCACATCACTGGCACGTGTCATTGTCACCTTGGATACACGGGTCCTAGCTGTAACAAGACTTGCCCTGTTGGCCGATTCGGGCCAGATTGTATACATTCCTGCAACTGTCAAAATAGAGCGCCATGTGATCCGGTGACGGGGTGCTGTTCTTGTACGGAGGGCTTCTACGGACAAAGTTGTGAATTGAGTAATTATTTATTTTCTTTTATATACACATTTAAATATACACTTTTAATTCTCAAATTTCCATATAAACGTAACACGTTTTGAAGGACATTAAGAAGATATATCACGTTTTTGTAACATATTTTGTTTTCTGTCAGTTCTTACTGCAGACGAAAAAGCGTATGACCACCTTTGATGAACATAGCTTTAATGACATCCATGTGCGTGTTTGTTAAGAAAACCTTGTGAACAAATTTATTTTATCTTATCTTTTTCAGCCTGCCCTGAAGGGACGCATGGTCCATACTGCCGAGAGCGATGTGATTGTGTAAATGGGGCGACGTGTAATCCTCAGACGGGTCAGTGTAGATGTCGCCTAGGATTTTTTGGGGACAGATGTGAAGCAAGTAAGTGATTCAGATGAATATTTCTCATAATTACTATATATATCCAAATGTCCGATGGTGTGAAGAGCATTTTAGTAGTGGGATGGCATGTTAATTGTTTGCCCAGCATGATGACTTTCACAGTAAAGTTTCAATATTTATTTCGTTAACGTCAAGTATGTGTCAAGGAGACGCATTTGAAAATGTTCTTGCCTTTTGACGAATATTTTGAAATATAATTACTTCACGAAGAAAATTGTATTGGTTTCTAAACATATAGTATCTTTACTTGTAATTAGCTATCATTTAATTACTATTAGATGAAGTACAGTCCTTTGGGAAAAATGAATTTAAAATTGTTATAGACCCGATATATAACATTGTAGATAACCTGTATTTGTCTATATTGTATTTTTGCTTGACAGTTTGTCCAAGAGGAAGATATGGCCTGCATTGTCGACAGACCTGCGACTGTGGACGAGGGTCATGTGATCATAAGACAGGGGCATGTCATTGTCCGGCAGGGATGTCCCTGCCAAACTGTACAAATGGTAGGTACCTGATTTAGGACATGGTAATGTAAAGATAGGTTGTTGTCAAGACGAAAATTTGTTAAAATCTTCCTGATTTGCTATTCAAATAAAGCTTCTATAAAAATATATGTCTTGGTTTAAGTCAGGGATGTCATTTGACACCATTTGTGTTAATAACTCGATTTACAAAACGAGTATGCCGTTGTAATTGACGCGGGCATTGTAATGATTTGCATAAATGCAAATAATCTATTGAATGTCAAGACAAAAAATATGGAGAAAATATATTTTAGCATGATCTTGAGTGAATTCTGTACAAACAAATCTGTTTGCAGTATGTAAGAAAGGGAAGTATGGTCCCAACTGTGAATATTTCTGCGACTGTGATAATGGGAGTACGTGTGACTATATGTCGGGGGCATGTAAATGTGCCCAGGGATACCACGGCTCTCAGTGTCAACATAGTCTACGTAAGTATTGATTACATTTAAAAATAATTGAAGTAAATTTGTCGACCTGTTAAATTCATTAATTCCTTTTGAAAAATGGCACACGGTCTGCGTAAATTTTCTAAAACTCGCTTATTAAGATCTAAATTTCTGTTTAGTATTGAATATATTTTTCATGACAACCGTATTTGTTTCCAATTTAGTTTAAAATGTGGAAGTTGTTATTTTCTGATGAAAAAAAAATCTATTTAACATTCCCTATTGATTTAATCTACAATTATGTTCAAAAGATTAATGAAAGGTGATATGTAAGTACTTGTATAGTTTTACGCTAGCATGGTTTCGCTAATAATTGTTCTTTTGTTAAATATATATGTTGGCTGTTAGTTTCGTCATGAATGGTTTGATAAATAGTTTTGATAAATAAAATTTTGGAATGTGAAGCAAGACACATGTTTCCCCATATGCTTGGCTAGATATATCATTGCATGTTTGTCATTGAACATGATTAAAACAATCGTTAATTGCACATGGCATCACATGCTCCCCAGAAAGTCACCAGAACTTTCTAAATTATACGATTTTTTTTGCAGACGGTTTGGAATGATGAATGTGTGTTCTAGTTATAAGGTTACTATATACACATTTTAATTTTACTTTTCGTTAACATATAACGCTTCATGTTAACCCAATTAAATTTGCATTATTTGACACTATCGTCAATTTTGAAATGAAATTTAACGCTTCATCTCAACATTAATATGAGTTAACATTAGTTTTTTTATATCAGTACACAAATTATATCGATTGTCCATTACATATATAGACACGGAAATCAGTAACACCTACGTATACACCGCAGTGAATATAGAAATAAAACACAAATATAATAAAAAGGTCGTTTTTATAACTCTGCTGAAAACGTACCAAAATGGGAACCATGATATCCAGAAAAACCATTATGATAATAGAAGCTTCTTTGAAGCATTGTATAATATGTACTATATTTAAAGCCCTTTTTATAATATTTTGTCAAAACTGTCAGCCCTTTTTGTAATATTTTGTCAAAACTGTGAAGATGTGGACACAATGAGTTAGGAATATTGATGTTTAGTTTTTAGAATGTTCATTTATGCCCTCAAAAATAATAATGCCCTCAAAAATAATAACATTAATGGGACTTTAACTTTACGCCACTTACGTTTGTTTTGATTGCATCCAGTTAGTTTTCCTTGGGTACTTATATATATTTCTTATTGTTTGAAATCTCTAGTGTCAATACATCGACCTGTATCAATATTAAACCTTGAAAGTTTTGAAGATAATAACATGTATGATTACTTTGGATGCATTGCTTTTCGTTGTATTTTGATTTACGTTTAATTATACTTTGCGTTGGCTTTTTATTGTAGCTTATTTTTAGACATTTTGCTTTTGACTATAGTATTCATTAATCCTGAAATTTACACATGCATCATATACCTATATTTATCAACAATGCTTTATTTTGTATGAAATCATTTTTCTGTTCATGTGAATATCTATCATATTTGTAATTAAATATGTTTTTAATTGCAATTCGCTATTTTTAATGAGATTGTCTTCATTTGAATCGTTATTAATCTTTTAAGCTGTTTTAAAGTAATAAAAATATAATGGAGCAATTAACTTATTATGTATTCCATTTAAGATAAACTTTAATATTTTAATGTTACAACGAAATGTAACACAATAAGCTTGCTAATCCACATGCTGCTACTTTTCGTAACATTTCGTTTATTTATACATTAACGTTTCTGCCTCTTTTGAAAGCATCATTTATCAGACATCATCAAATTCCAAAATTAAACTTATTGCGTCGGTGTGTAATGTCCATCAGCAATTGATTTGAAAAGTTTATGAACACTTCAAAGTTTATCTAGAAATAGTGTATTAAGTTGAATTTAGAATATTGATATAATATGAAATTGTCACCAACATTTATGTATTATTTAAGTAATTTTCAAATACAAAAGGAATTCAATTTTATCATTATATTCAATGTTCAAAGTATACTTACATTTTTTAATTTATTTTACAGCAATAACGCAAGCAACGTACGACAAACCGTGGAGGGGCGATATACCATGGGAAATCCATAATAGTGATTGGAATAAATGACGTGATTATTCTCTGCGGAGTATGCATTCACTGCGGACTTAATGCAATAAATTTGGATCCAGCATCTATCGATGAATCTACACACCGAAGATGATATTATACATTCGTGGCAGAATAGTCAGTGTTGAAATTTGCTACTGTAGCTGAAATTGTGATACACACGTAAACAGAGCATTTAAAACATGTTTACTCATTTACTCTTAACATAGATGTTTGTGTTTGTTTCATGCAACTAATGGGATGCATAAACAATTAATATTATATGTCTGAGTAGGATTCAGATTTCGTGCTATGCTTAAAAGAGATTCAGTGACAGAAAGGGTTAGCTTTGGTCAAAGTATTTGTGTTGATTAAGAAGGAGTCTTGCATTAGACCTCTGTCTAAAGACATCATACTCGTGGACTCCAAAAGCAAACATTTTCCCTTCTGAACAAAAGATTGTTGGAATCTTCAGACTACAAACCAAAGAGTCCCGTACTGAAACTTTGTCAACCGGTGTTTACTATGATTATATCGTTTATTGCGTTCATGAATTAAAATGTATGGACATATTATGTGACCAAAACTGGACAAATGATCTCTATGTACATTTGTAGAGGTATTTAATTGATGTATATGTATATAGTGCTTTTAGAAGAATTTTGGAATCGCTATCGCCATGGTTCAAAGATAAGCTTCGTCATACAAATTAATGTGTATGATGAATGCGAATTGGCAAAGACACAATTTGTCATTGAAACAGCTTCTAATGACTGGCTGCAACTTGACTCAATTTCGTTTCCATTGTGTTAAAAGGGAATAAGAAGAATTGATAAATGGCACAAATGGTTTCAATTATGATGATGGCGAAACAACTGGTTCCAATGATACGATGTAAGCTAGGATGAATCTCCCGACCTTTGGAAATCGACAGCGATAGCCTGGTGTCCATCAGCTTATCCTTGAGAAACGTATGGTCACATACATGTATATGCGGTCGTCATTACTGTTAATTTTCAGGATTTATTATCCTGTATTCTGATCCATTATGTGATGACATTAAATATTAAACATGTGTTATATTTCCTCCATGATTCAACATATACTTGTAAGTCTAATGTATATTTGTGTCGTGCATAATATTTGTGTCTTTTGTGTACTAGAAAAGTCATATGTTTCAACATTTGTAACAACTTTCTCTTCTTCAAGAAGTGGGTTTTACCGGTTTTTACAGTTGTTCAGTTCGATAGAAGCATTGTTTCTTGCTTTTATTGGGCTTTCCACACTGTGAAATTTCCAAATACCTGTGCCAGTACGTGATTCATTGTTTCATATTTTCGTTTCACATTATCGTCGATAGTAAGATGAAGTATTTTGGTTTTGTGTACATAGGTATATTTATCGATATATTTGTTTTGTGTGTGTCTCGTTGCTAAATGTCTTGAATGAGGATCGATCAGAGAAATCTCATCGACATCACCCGTTCGCTGTAATGCTTGATATTATACTTTATGATATGATCATTTCATGTTCCACTGGTAATAAAAGTATACAAATAATGTTAGCTTTACTTTAAATCAAAATTAAACATTCAAATGAATTATCAATTATCGGTAAACCGAGCTTAATTCAAATTCTACCAATTTGGCAGTAAAATATTTTGATACAATATATATGTATCAATGACCATTACAAATAATTGTCCTTAAAGAGGATATGAAAAATATTCTTAGTGAAATTTGCGTATTTTTTTCCAATTCTCTTTCTAATATCATCAGTTTTGCAACCAATAAGTATCGATCAACATTTACTCATCCTATCCCGATATTTGTAGTGATAAATCAATTTAGCCTAAATACGAAAATGATATTAAAACTTGCATCGTTTGTCAGTCCGGTAATTATTTCTTATCAGTTCTCTTAAAGGAAAATGTTGCGTTATTTCAACAATGTCTTCTTATCTAAATATTGCGGTGTTGGTCGACATGTCATAGTTTGTCATTTCTTTAGTCGATTACACGTTGAGCTTTTGATTGTGTAATGTATGCATTTTAACGAATGGTCGCTGAAAGAAATTTTGATATGAATAAATGATTTTGGAAGAGCTGTTTTTTAGTTAACCAGATTTTGCAAGAGTAGTCGCGAATGACAGATTATATGTTCTCGCACGATGTGTGATAATATTACTAAATCCAGTAATAGCAAATTGTTGTTTTCAATAAGTTCCAATGTGCAATACGTAGCTCTAGACAATGATGCATGTAATAGTAGTTTTATTGTAGAATTTCATTACAGATTATGAAGATATAAATTAAGTAAATCATAAGGTTATACTACGTCTGATGAGAAAAACAAGTCAAATACCAATCAAAGATAATAACAATATCTGTGTTGAATAAGGAATAAAAATAATTGCTTAATAGTATGGACACCAATACAGAGCTTATGGTGTTTTTCAATCTGAAAACAACTAGAAAAGCCACAGGGTTTTCAGTTGTTCTCCTACAATACTCATCATGTAATTTAATTCCTGGAGTTAATATCGTGGTCGTTGAATTTAGAAATAATTATGTGATAGTTAGTCTTTCATAGATTATGTACTACTCATATCATTTAGAAATGTTGTTTTTATTAGTGACGTTTATATTATTGTACATTTTTTGTATATAGCAAATTGTTCAAGTTTCAAAGTTTAGAGAAATGCATTTGAAGTGTTTTGTTTAAAGAATCTCTTTGACCTCGTAACATACAAATAGTGCTACTGTTTTTCCTGTTAAAACCGATTTTGTTTTTTGTTTTGTGAATCAACAATAAACAAACTGTCAATCAAAAGGACATTTCTGGCATAGAAATACAGTGAAATATTTTATAATGAAGTTTCAAAAGGACATCTCTGGTGTAGAAATACGGTGAAACATTTTATAATCATGTAAAGTTATAACAAAGTTATGTTTCCATCGACCATGGCATGAAAAAAAGACCAAATTTACAGACTGAAATATACAATTATTCACCACATATATATCATAATGCTACTTACCTTCAAATTTCGTTCTTGTCGATAAACATACCACATAAATATACCGTAGTTGGAAACAATACCGCTATGACATTTTCGTATAAAAATCAGCTTTGTATGTACGACTTCCCTTACACTGTTCAGCTGTATCTTGTCATGAAAAGATTCGAAATGATACCCTAGTATATCAAGCACGTCTAGTATCGTCAAAATTGTACAAGATGTATACATTCGTAAGACAAAAGTGCTATGTAAATCAGTGTTGTTTTCTTTTATACATGTTTTTGATTTTTTCACTATCAAGATATTACGTTATGTATAGAGGGAGAGAATTTCTCGCTAATCCAGTCATCTTATTAACGTTACAATATTGTCCATCAATGTCACAGTATGTTGTACGTTACCAGTATCATTTTAACACAGCTATTTATAAACCGTATTATGTATTTGTCTTCAAAAGAATAAATGAGAATATTTACTTTTTACACCTGGATTTGCGTTATTTGTAACTAATTCCTTGCTATGTAAACAAAGTTAGGGTTCAGAGTACGCATTGGATGACAACAAGGGTGACATCAGACATTAAATTCGAGAAGAATACGTACATGTATTGATTCGATACCAACATTAGTGGTTTATTTAAGCAACATTTGGAAGAATGGTAAATCGACAACAGCAAAAGTTGTTGAAATGGAGAGGACGAACAAATTGATAAAAATAATAAACAAAGTTATCTATAATTCGACGACAGCAATAGACGGCAGAATAGTGGTAAAATGGAGAGAAAGATAACTATGATTAGCATGGTCTTCGTCTTAATCAGAACCAATGAAATTCGTTGACCACCAGTCAAGTTGACACGAGAAATCAGTTTCAAATCCAAGTCATATGTAATTCAGATGAGAAAGGACTCATTGAATTTTATGAGTTACAGTTAGGAAGCTGCGTGTATACGATATTCCTCTTAAGCTTATACATTTGTTTGTTTGTTTGATTAATTAACGTCCTATTAACAGCTATGATGTAAGGACGGCCTCCCATGTATGCGGTGTGTTGCGTGTATGTTGTGCGAGGTGCGTGTTTTAGGAGACTGCGGTATATTCATGTTGGGCCTTGTATAGTGGAACTGTTGCCCTTTTTATAGTGCTATATCACTGAAGTATGCCGCCGAAGACACCAAGCAACACACCCCACCCGGTCACATTATACTGACAACGGGCGAACCAGTCGTCCCACTCCCTGTATGCTGAGCGCTAAGCAGGAGCAGAAACTACCACTTTTATAGACTTTGGTGTGTCTCGGCGAGGGGACAGAACCCAGAGCCTTCCTCACAGGGGCGAACGCTCAACTCAAGGCCACAAGTGAGGCAATGGCTATTATATAATACAGAAATTCAAGACACGGTAGTGTGAATGTGAATTACTTTATTGTCTATTGTTTATTACAACAATTCCACATGATACAATAGTACCATTGATAGTATTATTCTGTACAAAATAATTTGTATGCATATCGATAATGATGCCATTTAGATATCGCATAGAGACTAAATTGCATCGCATGGAATACCTTTACCAGGTCAGGTAGACCAAATATTGTTAAAAGGCAACAAATATAGTCCGATAGTGCATACATAGTGAAGGGAAAAGATAATTATCTATAATGCTTTACCTGGGTAAAAGTTGTAAGGTTCTATATTGGATTATCAGATAACCAGTTTTATGAGAAGTGAATAAGAATGGACGTGAATTACAGGTTCAAACACATGTACATTATATTCAACCATTCCTATAATTTTACCCAGCAATGATTTTATTTGTTTTACGATAAAATCCCCCCTATGTACACTAACATATATCTCCTCAATTAAGCTTTGATATCTCTATTTTTATTATCGTCGGAGTATAAAAGAAATTGTGTTTGCTAACAAAATGTATTTTATAACCCGATGAAATCCAAAGATAGTGACATCAATGCTTATAAATATTTTCTTCTTCAGACCATTTAATTAATACATTGTAATTCATTGTTATACATGAAATAAACGAGTTTAAACCTCCATTGATTTTGGAAGTTTTTTTCCAAATCAATACGCAACGTCGATGTCTCTAATATGACGTCAGGAAAACATCGAATTTCGCGCCATTTTCGGATTTTGTTTTTACATACATATGGTGAAAAAGAATCGGCCAATAAGAAAATCGGATATGGTATAAAAGCAGAGAAAACATTATTATAAGAAAATAATAAATATAAAATGCATGAATAATTTAGCAGATTTTCACAGGTTAAAGTAGAGTAAAAACCCAACGTACTTTGAAGACATTACCAAGTTTAATTTAATATCACGAACAGCGACATTCAAAGTCATGATGTATTTGATTTCAAAGTGACATTTCTAGTACAAAGTATATTTCGACAATTTTTTTTTCAATATTATTTCTTTGATACAGCAACGAGTTATATTTTTTTAATCAGGAATCCAAGTCAAGATTTTCTATCTGGGCCATGCACACCTTATTTCGCATATTTTCGAGCTACGTTCACGATTGGCTAATAATAATGTCCAATAATCTTCTCAAGTGTGTGTCGCATTAATTCATGTTGATGAAAAATTTCTAAATGTTAACAAATATTTACGGCGATGAAGATATTTACATATACGTACAATATAATACAACAAAGGTTAACAGTGCATTTTCGATATTTATACTCATCATAATAATAAGTAATTATATCTTAAATAACACAACAGCATAATTATGTGACTCAGGTTTAGTAGGGAATGATATGAAATAGTGTTAACGTACAGTTATTTGTTTATTATGCATTTTTTTATCATTGTTTGAAAATACAAATGGTTATCGCTTGATTTCTTCTAACTTTGAACAATAGACAAAATGCAATGTCTGAATAGTGAAAGGTCTTCGTCGATACAATGTTTATCAAACCAGCTTTCTTTCACAGTGAGTTGGTATCATCAAAAGCATATAGCGACATGTATTACTATACCGGACTGCTGCTCACTGCATAGATTTTGTTGTTTGGTTAAAATCATTTTACCTACATAGTAGGTTATCATCAGGTATTTCTTATTACGATAACAATCAATATAAACATAGCCAAGTCTTGGTCAAGTTCGTTACTATGGAAACAGTATATATTATCACAGGTTCTACGCCCCCTTGCCGACAGGGGCCCCTCCTAGGCCCTTGGCAACCGCACCTAGTATCGGTAGCGACATCCCAGCATTTAGGACCTGGAACACCAAAAGAAATGACATTTACTCTATCCAGTTTTAGTGTTTCATTGTTTTTAATACGCCTTTGCCTCTGCTATCGGCTTAAAAGGTATATATTCCGATTATTTTATTTGTTATACTTGCTCATATAAAATCATATTGAGTTTTTAATAGAATAGATACTGTATAAAAATGGCTAAATGCACGAAAAAGATGTGCGCTTGCTATTTTTTTCATTTAGCTGAACAAGCTCTTTATCACCGGATATACGTTCAATATCAATTGTAACACGCGCCGGTTAATGTTGGATCAGTCTGCATATAACAGAGTTACCTACTATTTTTGGTGCCAGTTGTATGTTGAAAGTAAATTATCAAACACAATATATAACATGTAAAAAGGCGAGACACTGGAGGATAATTTCGTCATTTGCATAACCAAGATTACATCAGTCACGATGTCAATATTGTAACCGTAAGTATATTGTTTATAATTTTTTTTCAAGTTTCAGCGCAAAATTTACTTTGAACAGATCGATTGTTAAACCAACGACATGCAGAAAATACAATAAGCACATTCATGTTAAGCTGCTAACCATGTTTAACGCGAAAAGTATGTACTATGCTTTCAGTAGCATGTCGATCACTTGAATGCAAGTGAAATATTATCAATTTTCATTTACTCTTTATAATAGGAAGTCATGTTTAATAGGAAGAAATGTTAAAGAAAAGAAAGTTAAAAATCACTTAATATTTACCTCTAATTCCCCTATTGGGCCCCGCCCCTCCTGCCCCCAGCGGGTCAGAGGCAAAATTTATACAAGTTCTGTTCCCCTTCTCCCAAGGATATTTGTGGCCAAATTTGGTTCCAATCCATGCAGAACTCTATGACTAGTAGCGATTTAAAGGATTTACCTCTATTTCCCCTATTGGGCCCCGCCCCTCCTGCCCCTGGGGGATCAGAGCCAAAATTTATACAAGTTCTGTTCCCCTTCCCCCAAGAATGTTTGTGGCTGATTTTGGATACAATCCATGCCAAACTCTAGGACAAGTAGCAATTTAAAGGATTTACCTCTATTCCCCTATTGGGCCCCGCCCCTCCTGCCCCCGGGGGGTGAGAGCCAAGACTTATACAAGTTCTGTTCCCCTTCCCCCAAGGATGTTTGTGGCCAAATTTGGTTACAATCCATGCAGAACTCTATGACTAGTAGCGATTTAAAGGATTTACCTCTATTTCCCCTATTGGGCCCCACCCCTCCTGCCCCTGGGGGGCCAGAGCAAAAAATTATACAAGTTCTGTTCCCCTTCCCCTAAGGATGTTTGTGGCCAAATTTGGTTACAATCCATACAGAACTCTATGACTTGTAGCGATTTAAAGGATTTACCTCTATTTCCCCTATTGGGCCCCGCCCTCCTGCCCCTGGGGGATCAGAGCCAAATTTTATACAAGTTCTGTTCCCCTTCCCCCAAGAATGTTTGTGGCTGATTTTGGATACAATCCATGCCAAACTCTAGGACAAGTAGCAATTTAAAGGATTTACCTCTATTCCCCTATTGGGCCCCGCCCCTCCTGCCCCCGGGGGGTGAGAGCCAAGACTTATACAAGTTCTGTTCCCCTTCCCCCAAGGATGTTTGTGGCCAAATTTGGTTACAATCCATGCAGAACTCTATGACTAGTAGCGATTTAAAGGATTTACCTCTATTTCCCCTATTGGGCCCAGCCCCTCCTGCCCCCGGGGGGGTCAGAGCCAAAATTTATACAAGTTCTGTTCCCCTTACCCCAAGGATGTTTGTGGCCAAATTTGGTTCTAATCCATGCAGAACTCTATGACTAGTAGCGATTTAAAGGATTTACCTCTATTTCCCCTATTGGGCCCCGCCCCTCCTGCCCCTGGGGGGCCAGAGCAAAAAATTATACAAGTTCTGTTCCCCTTCCCCTAAGGATGTTTGTGGCCAAATTTGGTTACAATCCATACAGAACTCTATGACTTGTAGCGATTTAAAGGATTTACCTCTATTTCGCCTATTGGGCCCTGCCCCTCCTGCCCCCGGGGGGTCAGAGCCAAAATTTATACAAGTTCTGTTCCCCTTCCCCAAGGATGTTTGTGGCCAAATTTGGTTTCAATCCATGCAGAACTCTAGGACAAGTAGCGATTTATAGGATTTACCTCAATTTCCCCTATTGGGCCCCGCCCCTCCTGTCCCCGGGGGGTCAAATGTTAAAGAAAAGAAAGTTAAAAATCACTTCTTAACGTAACAAATACAACGTAAATATCAATCTCTTCGATGGTTCATTGCCTTTCCTCATTCAGGAGACCGCGATGAATTCTGGGAGCGATAACGTCAGTATTGGTTGTTAGTATCGTGATCACACACTGTGACGTCATCAGTCTTGTTCATGCAACAATGGAGATATGTGGTCTAACGCAGTCAAATAAATGAAAGGAGGACAAACAGTGACAGACCAGAAACAGGCTGTGTTATACAGGTATAATACAACAAAACAAAACAAAAACAAACAACACAAATCATATTTAGAACTAATCATTTAATTCAGATTGAGCAAATAAAAAATCAACATGATCCATAATATGCATAACGTCTGCTAATATATATCTCTATATATTACAAATAAGATATATTTTGCTATGCATTTAAATATAATTCTATCAATTATAATCTTTTAATATATATGTACAGATGCATGTGGGAATGGCGCAGAATAAGAAGTCCCTGTTAAACGGTATCAATACACCCCATTAGATGTTTTACTCTCGTTGTGTATCTAGGTAATAAATCAAAATATAAATTCAAATTCAAATTGGTGATTAAAGTCGCTACCCCAAAACTTTATGTTCAGTTTTGTTTCAGCATCTTACCACTTGTACGAAACTCTTAGACGACATATTGGATGTCGCCTTAGACGACATATTGGATGTCGCCAGTAAGCTACATTTATAACTGTAAATAAATTTTCATTTAACAACCAAACATAATGAAATAATTTCACAAAACGAAGTAATGGGGTGCAAGAAATTGTGTAAAAGCTTATTGAGGTCATTGGGTCAATAAATAAGGTCATTTGGGTCAATCAAATGTCACACAGGGTCATTTACATCAGGGAATGATCAGATTTTTATCAACCATCAAATATAAACCAACATAAAAACGAATGTCAAGTGATCAAAACAATCGTAAAGTATCATATATATCTAACGATCATATATTTTAACAACAAAGTTTCAATATTTCAAGTACCCAGAAACAAAAAAAGGTTGAAATATCATACCTTTTGTTATGATATTGCTAATTTTCTACTGGTTTCACCGCTAAAGAGAAGATCTATTTCTTAAAATAGCTAAATGTAAGCTTCATTACTACATAGATACCAATACCTTCATCATCAAGATCTTTTTTTGGCAAAAAGTGGACAGGAATATACATCACTATGACTAGACTATTTCGTTGAATAAGATTTTTGGAAATGATCATGAAATTCAGGAAATGTTAATCAAATGTACACTGTATGTTTTCCAATTAATTTCAAAATTAATGTATGTTTTCCAATTGATTTCAAAATTAAAACATTAACAAATTAATTATCCTAAACTTTTCAAACTATTCAAAAAGTGGCATACATGTTCTTACTAAAGGCTTTGTGGGTTCTAAATAAAATGGATTTTGACATGTAAAAAGTTTTTACATAACGATTTTTTTCATACGACCAGAGTCATTGAAATTTGCTTAAATATGTGGCAGGTTCGATTTTAACATAAACAGACCTCAACACCAATAACATTTATTTCGAAACGTCTTATAAAGTTAAAATCTCAAGTCAAATGACGCTTAATTACCCTCCACCAAAACATCAGTTTGAAAAAAAAAGTTATTACATTGCATATGAGAAATATTTCCCCTGGTTTTATCATGAAGTTCGTAGTCTTGCAATTTGATTTTACATAAATAAAATCAAATTTCAAAGTTAAAAATAACTTGAAATAAAGGTATTCGATTTCCTAAATGAAGACAGAAAAAGAAGGCATATACAGCAAAAACATCCAATACGTGTGTATTAATAGTAATTGGTTAATAATCAGGTGTTGGAAATGTTGTTTCAATAAGTTTCAGCGGATCCGTAAATAAAGTTCATTAAACAATGTAAAAGGAACATCAATAAGATACTGTTAATCACTTTATTTTAGCAAGGTACACATTTTCGCGTTAATTTGCGGAAGAGTATATAAACTCAATTCAAATGTTTGCGAATTTTATCCAGCATTATTACAAAATGGAAATATACTAAACAACCTCTGAGTTTACGAATTTTATACAGCATTATTACAAAATGTAAGTAAACTTAATAACCTCTGAGTTTACGAATTCTATACAGCATAATTACAAATTGTAAATATACTTAATAACTTTTTATATGAATTTACGAATTTGCGAATAATTGCTCTAGTTATTTGGTTTATTCATTCGCAAAAAGACGCGAAATATGGTATATGCAAAAATAAAGTGCTTTACAATAATACAACATCAACACATATTTTAAGTATCTCATTCGTTCAAGCACAAACATCAACAATTGGCTAAAGTATTTATTTTCTTCAAATTGGCCTTTTATATCCACTGTCTTTCACAAACAGAAATCATCCAATTTTAGCACTGAAATACTAGTTAACAATAGTGGTTTGTTTATAATCTATAAATACATGTTTATGAAAATAGCAGAATTGGATATGATAGAAAAAAGTCTTAATTCATATAGTAGTCTTCAGCTGTCTTTTTTTTAATAAGATCACATTGTGAAGGTCACATGAAAAGTGCAAATCGTTACATCCGCTTCAATTTTTATTTCTTACACACAAAACATGTCTGCTGTGGGCTATCAGGTTTTGCGAAATTTGATTGTAGTTATGATTAGTATGTTAGATTGGCACGCTACATCGATCACACGGTAACTTACAATGGATATACACACACTGGGTGTGGCAGTCATGTAGCTGATACTAATTACAAACTGGTATCGTTCTAAAATAGAAATAGTGGACATTCTCGGTAGGGCAGAACTACGTATAACCGTTAATTAAACATGCACAAACAGCATATCAAATTATCTTCGCGTGTGTATCGACTATCGAATGTCAAATTTGAAAAAAAAACCCAATCAAAATCGCACAAAAATATAAATAAACAAAATTGTAAATTTAATGGTAGAGTTCCTAAGTTATGTCTTTGACATAGAAAATATTTGTATTTATTTTGTGCCTCAATTGCAATCACTTCCAATCTGCGGTATTCCTTGTAAACATTGCGCTCGCAAAAATAACTGGATATTGTTTGGAACAAATACTTAAAGGCATACTACCTTTCCGAAACGGATATGGGAATGTAAAATGAAATCGATAATTTTGTAAAGTCACAAAAGCTAATACTACATGTGTCATCATCTTCTGAACAATTTGATTAAAATAAACAAAATGTCGTCCTAAACACTGCGCGGTAGTTGAATATCATTGCGTCGGTAAGCAAAACAGCTAAATGACTCTGCCCTGTTATCATATATTAAGGAGAAATCTTGCATATGTTTGGTGCTCATCTTAGGCCATCGGATGATATATTATCTGATGTTAACAATTTTTTAAAAATAAATCTTGATGTTTTGCTCGGGAAAGGTAGTGGCCATTTAATGAAATAAACATATCATTTAATACGGCTTTTTGTTTTTGTAAATTCAGTAATATCATGCAAATCTAATAAGTTCGGATGACTTCCCAAAAGACTTCATTAATTTACGGGATAATACATTCCCAAAGTTATGGACATTGCATTGTTTTATAAAATTTGTATTACCACCTAAATGATATCAAAATCAGATTTCATTTTTATATATTCAAAATATGGACGAATGTTTAACAATAGTGAAAATGCATGGTATAGTTGTCATTATCAACAGTAAGGTTACATATTAAACTAGCTGGCGCCTGAAACCATTTTTTTCATTTTTTTTATGAACGGCATTCATTCTGTTATCATCACACATGAAATAATTTCACTACGTGAACGTAAATCATGTTACATTTTACCCAGCCAAACACGAAAGTAGTATCTTAATTTATAATTATCAACTGTTGCACTAAGACAAACGGTACATATTTTTTTACAAACATGATACAATATACTGTCCCATTTATTGGAAACAGTTTTGGCATTTAGACAGGCAAGTACAAGTATCTTGATTGTCAAAACTAAAATATAGTTCTTAACAATTAATGAATATTAGTCAAACAAGCACAATTTTGAATGTCTTTGAAAATATATCGTAGCAGTCAAAGGCATAGCAGCACAGACAATCATCCGCTATCAATTTGTCAAAAAATCATGTTGTAGTTCCCAAGTTTGAGTAACAACTGTTTCAAAAATCACCAACACTAGATATACATTATAATGCAACCCTGTCTGACATAAAAAATATTCATTTATCAATATTTCGTCTTCAAGTAATGATAACAAATTATATAACAAATATAAATGGAATCTTTTCACACTAAAGTTTTATCAATTCTAAAATATCGAAAAGTATTCTTTATGGAAATTAGGGAGAGAAGAACAAGTTTAATAATCATTTTGCAAATGAGTGTCAGTAAAATAAAATGTTAATGTAAGATAACCAGTATACCATGACATTGAAACATATTTTTTGCATGATTAATATTGCAAAGAACCGTATACATAGAGTTGAATTATATGTTTGCTAACATGGGCACATAATTCAATAGTTCAATATCTATAAGGACCTCATGTTGATTGAGTCAACATCTACAGTTATAAAATTGAGAAATTAAATCAATTGATTTGATTTTTTTTAATTACAACGTGAAAAATATTTATGGTTTACAGTAGATGCAATAGATACTTTAAGTTTTATAGCATCATTCATTTTGAAAATATTCATGTTAGAGATGATAACGAAGTTAGTGGGAAATAAAAGATCGGTAAATGCAGTGTAATTAACATCATACCAAAATGCAGGATAACCCGTTTATCAGAATTAAATGTTTCATCCATCACTCAAATGTCATTTCGAATAATATCTGTTTCAGTGTGTCTTCTAAACAAACTGACAAATTACATTATTTTTGTCTATCGATTTTCATCTTGGTTTCATCATTTTGAATAACATCAGCATATGTCTTTTAAACAAACTACATAATTATTGTCAGTCATTTTTCATAACGGTTTAATATTTCATCTAATTAATCGAAATAAACAATATCATATTTGAGTGATGGATGTTTGCTTCAAAGAAAGAGTCCATGCTTGAATTATGAATAACAGAAGTAAGAAACTACATTAAAACAGTAACACTAGAATAAACAGTTGTCTGGTAATCAATGTTTAAATATAATTATCACAATAAGGAGCATTCAGCAATATCAGTTGATGGAGTTGTCATTCTTTTGTTTTTCGACATGCTTTCACTCTCATGTGAACGGAATTTCTATCAAAATACCAAAAAATAACGAACGAAGCAAATTTCTATCCATGCTTTCTATAAACTAGAATCTAGAATATGAATATGATCAAAGTGCAGTGACGAAACAATATGTGCTAAAATACTGCACTTTAGCAATTGTCTCACAAAAATCAGATTTTGTTGGCTACTTACTGATGTTGAGGTTTTTTCCCCGTTTAAATGTTTATTGTTGATAAATTTGAGGTTTATGTCAATACGTCACAACTACGAATTCACATGCGGAAATTATGATCTTTAGTAATAACATTAATTTGTTTTATCTTAAATTTATTTTAGTATTATTACTACTATCTTTTGTCGTATACAAAATCAAACTATCATCCATTTGTAATGTTACTATCTTAATTAATTTCTACTAACTTCAATTAATGGTGTTCATTAGTTTGCCTGATAAAAGATTTTAATTAATATAAACCTAATAGGGATTATTCATCAAAACTTGCTATCATTTTTACCTCAAATGTAATTACATCATTTCACTCTATTCTTCATTCCAAATAATCACATTGAAGAATTTTTAATTCTAAGTCATTACAATATTTGTTAAATTGATGAAACTTTCTAAATATCATTTGCGCACCTGGCGAAGTTTTGCGTTTATATGTTAGCTAAGAATTTATAATAAAACAAATTGTGTACTTTTAAGCCAAAGTTTTCAAGATTGGTAGTAGCAGACAACATCTGATATTAGTGAATATATATATAACAAGGTAAATAATATTGTGCAAAATGTATTACATAATGAAATCAAGACCTGATAAACACTTCACCGTAAAGGTATACATTCAAATGAGAGAAAAGTCTAGCGATAGAACAAGAGCGATGACAATGTTAGATATACAAACAGATACCTATCACGGCCAGAGACGTTTTCAATGCTAGGAATTGGGATGGTGTGAATGTTTTGTTCTTACCCTTTGGAGCCAACAAAATAAGAAAAAAAAGAATACATCATTTCATTTTAACACATATAAAATTAATATATATATAATCATGAAGTGAAATAAATATATTTTGTCATGAATAACGACTTTATTTCACTTGTGGATCATACAATATGCAAAGTTCACGTTTTTATCAATTTCTTGACTTTTTTTTCTGATTATTGTATCTGAACTTCAGAAACGTGTTAAACTTAAGTAACTATAATTATTTCTGAGAATACAGAAAATTGCATACCCTAGGAATTCAGAAATGCATTGCAATGAACACGTTATCATTATTGATATTTTTCAATTAATAAACCTTCATCATTTTCAGCCTAGTCTTCAATTTAGCAAGATATTTCGAACATGTATTTTTGTACACTGAGATATCAATATGAACAAGAAAGGGTTCTAATCAAAACAATAGAATTTTGTTCAAAAATTCAATAATCATACTATCAAAATGTACAAAAAATAACTGATTTTTCCTTGTTTAGATTATTGTCAACAAGCCTTTGGTTGCAATTTTGTAAAGTGACAATCTAATATCTAAATTTTGTGCTGACCAAAAATCAAATTTATTAAAAAATTCCCCTCATTTTTCGTTTTTGTTTCCTTGCTTTTGGAGAAAATACATCCAATTCTTTGTGGCAGCTTTGATTTGTTTATCTTTCTTTTAAGCATAGCTGGGAAATATTTTGTTAGAACAAATAAATACCCTCATTTGACAATACACAAATAAAAAATAATACCTAATATATTGTACCCATAAAACAATTTCCTATTCAAATCCCAACTTCAAAATTAAGACTTCAGAAATGCCCTAGTCATGTACCAGTTTGCAGAAAAAGGTAGTATTGATATAAAAAATTGTTTCAATATTTACCTCAATCTGCTGTATTAGAAATGGACTACCCCATTTTGTAACTGTATGGAGGGAACGCTCTTTTTCCTTAAAAATAAATCATTTTAGGATTATTCAACTTAAGGGAGCTAGTTCTAATTTGCTTTCAGTCAATTTCTGCACAAAATCAAAATAATTTATTTTAAATTCATTTTTTTTTGAAAAAAAATATATTCAAACAAATTATTTAAAAGTTGTGTGTTTTTTTCAATTTTTAACTAGTTTAATAAATAATTTCAAAAAATAACAAGTTAAAAAAATGTAACCATTGAAAAAAAATGAAGAAAAAAAATACAAGAAAAATATTTTACAGTCTTCATGATCTTTTTATCAGTTTTAAATTAAAAATGGGATTTTTGCTTTGTGAAATTGTAAACTGCCACAAAGATTTTGAATGTTTTATAGTTAAAAATAAAAACAATGTAAAATCTACAAATCTATGAATTACTAGCGAGCCAAATATATACAAAAAAATATATATAAAAAAATGCATATTAATTAAACCATATATTCATAAAAAAATACTGTAAAAAATAAGAAATGGGCAAATGACCCCATTATTTGATAAACATAATTAATTTATTGAGAGTAAAAAAGAAATTTAATAAAAATAAAAGATAAAATATGTGAAAAAACTTATTTTGTTTTAACCTACCACAGACCCATGCTTGCATGTAATATAAACTTTACCATACAGAAATTAATGATTTTTTGATCATAAGAGTTTTTTCACCTGTTGTTTTGTGACCTTGACATGGTAATTGATTTTTAATTGAAATTTTGACAAATCATCATAATTCCATATTTCACATATATGACAATGAACAGACACCTATTCCCATGTACGTTTCTTCAAACAGACTGCAATTCTCACATGGTAATCAATAAAACAATAAAATTCTCACCTGTATGATTCTGTGGCATGACCTAACTACAACTACTACCTATGCATCTCTGTAACGATTCTCCACTTATATGTTATCACCTGTACAGAATAGCATACTATTTTCTCATATGTGAGTCCCCTTGACAATAATCAGACTATTAGTTTTCACCTGTACGGGTCTTTACGCTGCTGCGGCCGATTTCCTAACATTTTGTCTAGTTCACACATAATGTCTGGGGTGAGTTTTGGAACATACTGAAATACAAAAGAAAACAACCTAACATGACAACATCAGCACATCAGTATTTATTTTATTGTATCATACTGTATATGTGGTGGTTCATTTAAAAAAAAAACTTTTTCCCTGAATGTATTCATGGATATATTTTCACATTTTTCTTGTCTTTGCGTTTCCCTGATGTGAAAAAGTGCATATGTATGTTGATATCTACTTTACTGGAACATTTTCTCTGGCACAATTTTTCCTTCACACAGCTCCGAAAGTGTCATAAATATGACATAATAACAAATTTGAGCTCTTGATAGACATTTTCAACCATCGTCTTTTTCTTCTTTTCGGATTTCAAATTCAGCAAAATAAATGAGAAACTTATATAATGTGTCATCCATATCCATCATTATATGTTATGGTTAAAACGTATGGCAGTTCTCTTCCTCCATAGAAAACTTTCTTTTTTTTACTACTTGTCTGAGCTAAGCCAATTTAAACATCACTTTAAACGAGAGTTGCTTCCCTTCCTCTATAGCCTTGATGCAATGGCGAAAATGGTAGCAAATTAGAAAAGTAAAATTTGCTGGGTTTTTTTTTTCACTGCAATAAACATGTTTTAACTTGGTGATT
Organism: Argopecten irradians; assembly: GCF_041381155.1. NCBI lineage: Eukaryota > Metazoa > Mollusca > Bivalvia > Pectinida > Pectinidae > Argopecten > Argopecten irradians. The sequence continues at coordinate 12,884,237 of NC_091134.1, read as the reverse complement.
ATGTTTAAATTTCATTTCATGAAAGAGCAATGATATATCATAATATATTACAGTAATGGTCCATTGCAAGGTAATCCCTGTTCTATTCTCCCCCACAACTTCACTGTTCCTCCTTCATTTACCCATTCTTATTAACTTCTTATCTCAATCATCCTTTTCATTTTATAGGAACCAGTTCAAATATACTGTAACCTAAATTCTTCTCATGACTACTTATTTTTCACTTTTTCTTCCAAATGAATTATTCACAACAATGAAAATTTCGCAGACAGCTATATATCTACTACATTATTTCATATCGCCCAAAAAATACTTGAAAATTAATTAATATTATATATTCATTAACTTCATATATTACAATAATAACTATAATGTGGTTGGCAGTGTTTTGATGGTACATATTTATATCCTGGTTATAGAGTGTCTGGGATAATAAGGAGGACACACATGAACGCCTCTCTACCTACCTGTATAGCCTGGATGTTTTCATATAACTGGTCGACTGAGGAAGCTCCTAGGAGTACACAATGTACATTGTCATTCTTTAAGCCCCAAGCTGCAAATAGACAAAAGGCCAAATCATAAACAATTCAACGAGGACAACAATATCAACCTATTAATGCATTTTTAATTGTTAAATGAATCTACGAGTCTAGACTTCTTTTGTATTTAATTAGGATACATATTACAGCGAGTTCTGGGTTGAGCAGGTCAATAGGAGGATGAATGTATTGACGGGGGTAATTGTGTATTGATGCACTTTGGCTTTCTCAGGAATGGTGTAGGTTGCAATTGGGTCAAAGAGTGAGGGATATTATGGAAAAGTATCTTTGTATCTTTGAAAAACTGGTGACCGTTTGTCTTAGGCTATGGAAAATTGGTTAAAGAATGGGTTCAAAGGTCAAAGGTTAGGGTTATTACTAATTGACTTATTGGCTAACTGCAGTGATTGTATGCTGGTCTGAATTTTTGGAGTTTTTTGGGGAAGGAAGTGAAATCCAAGTGTACCTACCTATGGCTAACTGTGATAACGAACACCCTATTCTGTCAGCAATACAAGCTACCTCTCGTAATTTGGCTTGCTGTCGTCGTCCATCTTCAGATAAAATTTTCTCTTTCAACCAAACATACCCCTGTAATAGAATAACCCGTAATAATATATACATGTGAATCTACAATTTTCTCCGCATATTCTGTAACTGATGACACAAGAGAAGATAACTCACAACCAAATTCAGAAACCGATCTGATGTACCTTGAGAGCTGCACGTGAATATATAGGAACCCCATCGTCATACTTCCCCGTCAATACACCCCCTGCTAGTGGTGACCATGTTATCGTTCCTATACCTGTAAAACAAATGACATCAATATTTGAATGCTGTAAATGTATTCCCATATGATGCTGATTTACTTCATCTCTAGTTCCTATTACCAGAGTGAGGTACTGATTTTTTTATCACTCTGCCAGGGATTGAACTTTTTCTCACTAGAATCGCTACTATGATTCAAAGATCAAAGTTATTTTCTTAGAGGATTTCATATGCATGGAAAAACTTTCAATGTCTGAAGTAATATTAAGTGTCAAGATTTCTTTCAAGCATTGCCCTAGTAAAAGAGAAGATATGCTTCCTACCTATTTTGTGGTAAAGTTCTGGCATGTGTAGTTCTACTTTCTCTCTGTGGAACAAATGATACTCAGCCTGTTCGGCTACAGGTGGAATAAGGTTAAACTGTCTGGCTACAGAATGGGCCTCCTGTTTGATAAAAGATAAACTATTACAAAATTGATATACATATGTACTCTATATTCTGACAGATTAGTTGCACCAGTGTTATCTCATTTCCCCTTTTTTTATTGAGATATATCCAACATTTTGTTTTTAATGCAGTTGATATATTAAAAAAATAATTGCATTTGTTTTGATTTAAAAAGTATATTTATCAGAAAAGAAACTTCTGCCCAATGTCATGTGGAGTTGTGACCATATTAAAATGAATGTTAATTAGGGATTCAAGACAGATAGGATTACAGTTTAACATAATAAAGCAATGGTGTTGAACATTAATACAAGCTTGTTTTCAAATATTTATAATCAGACTAGATTTGATAAGTGTGATGTTAAATTCGGTATTATATATAGAAATCTCAGTGTTCAATGAGCTGGATCGAATAGCAATGTCATATACATCATGACTACTGTATAATAGCTGGATATTTTAACAGGTCAATTTTTTTGCAGTTCTAAATGAAAATGAGCAATCCAATCCCAAAATATTATCCACACTAAAATAACCTGTTACATGGTTTCATCTTTTCCGTTTTTTTTTCTACTGTTGTGGTATCTAAAATTACTTCAGCGTTTAGTTAGAACAAATATTTTGAATTTGCTGCTTTATTTCAGTAGTAGCAATCTCTACTGACCATGATTTCGGTGGCGCTCCATCGCGACGACCCCCAGTACATGGCCCAGCCCTGGTTTATCACATGGGTGAAGGCTCGGACAATCTCTGTTATAGCAGAAACATTTAATGTGAACTTCATTGATTTTGTAATAGTGGCTTAATAAATTATACAAGTAATCAATAATGAGGCTTGTGTAACTCCTGATGTACAACTTCTTGGGATCTTCTTGTGAGAGAAGACGTCATGGTTATTATCAACCATCCAAGTAGTTGGACAGATGACCTTATGACCTTCTCCGTTAAAAAAGTAGATCGAGCATTGGTCAGATTGTTCAATTGTCTATGTCAAATTATATCACTCAATATAATTTCGTTATGAACACAAGTTGACAGGCAGACATGCTGGTCATTCTCTGATTTATCGTAGAGGATGCAAACAGCAAAGGTCATTATGAACTGCATTGCTATAATATCATAGACTTGCCGGTAGCTTTGAGAAATTAATATAGTCATATACAGCATGAATGTCAGCGTGATATTATTTCTAATCATATAATCAAATCTTCAGTATTATATATTACAAATTTATACCTGGTGGGTCTTTCTTCAAAGGTTTCAAAATTTACCATTTTCACTTTGAATTTACGAAATGTGAGAAAAGATCAGTATACCTTCCATAGGGGTGTGAGGATCAGGTTTGTTGGCAAAAACAATGTCGACATATTCCAGTTGTAAACGTTCAAGTGAGCCTCGCAGACCTGTAAAGGAACAATAAAATTATTGTACAGGGGTAATAGACGATAAGATTACATCATCATCAGAATGCTATTAGGATATAACACAACTATTGCTAAATTACAAGGGAGATAACACATTTTCAAGGGGGATCACATATATTCAAGGGAGATAACACAATTATTGGTCAATTAAAGAGAGTAAAAAGTATCAACATTAATTTTGTATTTTAAAACCTTTCACTCATAAATGACCTTAACAGAAAAACACAGATTTTTATTGAATAATTTAAAAAAAAAACATAATACCTTCTATAACTGATACATAAATATATACATACCTTCTATGATATGCTTTCTTGATAAACCTTTTTCGGTCTCCGCTCTAAAAGAAATGATAAACATATTTCAATTAAACAAATATCAAACATTATGAAAAGCAAATGGGGGTGTTTATCATTATTAATTTTTGATAAGTCTTATTTTCAGTTTAATGTTTGACAATAATGTGGTAAAGATAGATATATACTAATACTTACTTTCCTCCCCAATATATCTTTGTTGATATGATGTAACTGGATCGCCTGTTAAAAAAACACAGTACCATTAGTCTTAAGTTACCGTATTCAACCCAATTGGCGTCCATGTCCCTATAAACGCCCCTCCCGCTTTTTGAGGCCTTGATTTCAATTGCCCACGCATAAATAAAGACCAAAACTACACAAAACTGTCTAGATTTGCAATAATTATGTCTTATTAGCACCTTTTCAATTTTTTAAACGCCCTGGGCGCTGATTGGGTCGAATACAGTATGTTTTAAAAACAAAACTACCAGGAGGATACACAGAAGGTTGTATTTATAAGTAAGTGATCCTAAACATATTTAATATACTCTTACTCTTGTCAGAAATGACCCCTGTGGTGCATGTAAAAGCCTATTTGTTGTGTTAGCATTGCCTGGCACTCAGGTCAGACTATCCTGTAAGTAACCTACAAAACTAAAATCTAAGTGCAACACTGAAAGTTGAGCTATTCCAAGTAATGCATTATCCTTGCTGTCTGTTATCATTTTATTTGTAGAAATAGCAGGAAATCTTTTAAGATTTGGGTGTGGATAGATTGGGAATACATTTGGCACTTTCACGTTGGGTGAGGCTGCACTATACATGCCAATGATAACAAATTATCCTTTCAAAGGTATACATACTGATCAAATTATATAGCAGAATTGAACAATTTTACAGCTGCAGGAAATTAAAAAACTAAAAATATCAGGAAAACAAGTTTTGCTTTTCTTTGATATATACCTCCATGTCTTTTTCTTTAGAAGTTTTCCCAGTAAGATTTCTGCCCTGAAAAATACAAAACAAAGATAATTAAATCTGTAATATTCAATACTTATACATTCCAAACTGCAAGACAAAACCAATTAGTAAAATGGAACATAAGGTCTTTGTTACCATTGCATAAGGAGTTAACTGGTTGGGGGTGTAGGCCATATATTCTAATATAATTGTTAGTCTTTCTTCAGGTAACAAATAACCGTCCAGAAAATAACTTACCGTGAAATGATAACTGCAGAAAAGTCTTTTTTTTTTAATGTTTTGTTTACATCATCAATGTTTTTTCTTGACCGTGCTTTTGTTGATTTTTTATTACATTTTATCATAACGTACACTAATCAGAGGAAAATAGATGCATCAGACATTCACTCTCTATAATTAAAGCAGAAGAGAACAGGTACTCTTAGGGTATTTGAAATTAAATGAGACTTTTATTCATTTCAGCATAGAATTAAATGCACATTATTTGAAGCATTTCAATTTGCTGGTCACAGATTGTCTAAGTCTCATCAATTTTTAATTACAGCATAATAAGGTTTTTTTATTGAAAATACAATGTAGGCCTCTGAATACGTATAAGATTGTATACAGAGGTTCTTGTATTAAAAATCTACTATATGCTAGGATTATCTCCCCTTGTAGCATTTGGTTGGATATATCACTGTCAAATCAGCAATGTTTTTTTTTCTCTTTTTTTTAATCCCATTATAGGATTTAAGAAATCAAGAATGTTCTAATACAAGCCATTGTCCAATGGCTGTATCAAAGTGTTTGCAGGCAAAAGTGGGATTCATATTCATAGTGGATTCGTTTCAATTTTAGGATTATGGACCAATGTATCTAATTTGTTATTGTAGCCCGATCAAATAAATGAAAACCGTACGTAGATATCAGTCCTCAGACAAACGTTATTGAAGCAGAGCCATATACAAATGTCAATTTTATCCAATTGCATTCTTTCTCCAAGCCTTGTGAGTTTGTTTATAAAAACAGAGAACGGGTCATGCCTCTGGGACATAGTTATTGGAAATCTCGGACCAGGAGAAATAGTAGTATTGATTAAACATTATAGGCTGGTCAGGGAATATTTGTCTGGAGACCGATTCCTGCTCCGACCTTATCATGTGCCGGTGAAAACAATATCATGACAAACATATTTCATCAGTGATTGATGGCGAAACCATTCCGCCCAGCTCCAAATGATTCTAAGTTCTCCTCCGGGTCAGATTCACAGAGAAGCTTGATGCAAAATACATCAGGGGAATAGATTTAAGCTTCTAAGAGATCTTTATTACACAGATGAATGGTGTCTGGCCTAGTAAACAGTTGGTATGGTTTGATCAATGATACCTGATACAAGAACTAACTTTATGAATTAGTAATGCTCTGTTTGATTAGTATTAATATAGGACATGATATTGTTTGGTCATAGACCACATTGCACACATCAATTTAGCGTGACAATGAGTCTCTAATGCCAGTTATGCCACATATGTTTGTATGGCTGATATATATATATACATTGGAAGTCTGTCTCATATCTGTCATATCTAACAAATATCCAGATAGATTTTATAAATATATATTGTTGATATTCTTCCCTTCTTAATCAAAAATATCAAAACATCTTACAAGGGATTTCTCTATCCATTTTATAATAAATTCTGAACTCTTAATTAAACAGTGTAAAAGGTTTAAAATTCATAAACTTTAATTCAGTAGTTTTTCCACCTAGATTAAAAATAAAAATAAAATGATATATAAAAATATCCATTAAGGTCAGTTTATTTCTTGCTGAAGTATAAAATACAAGTAGAAAATATTCCTGGAATCAGAATTTTATTTTATGTAAGATTATCTCCCCTGATTAGTATGAAATTGTCTACCCTGATTTAGAAAATTCTGATACTAAATTATCTCCCCTGGATGATACAAGATAATCTCCCCATGATAGAAATTCCTTTGGAGATCATCTACAACTAAATTTGTGTTTCATTTATTATTCCTCTAACTTCCCTATCTCATAAACATTTAGTACTAATTATTTTCGTATGCTTAACCAAAATAATTTACATGATGACATACAGTGTATACAAAATACATTGTTTCTTTTTAAATTTTACAGCAACAAATTCAAAAACAGCTAGTGATCATGACATGAAACGAGACCAATGAAGAAACAAACAAATTGGAAAAATCAAAAAAAAAGATCAAGATGGAAAAAAAAACATTTAACAGAGATAAATTCCGGATGTGATCTGCAATTCATCTTCGTGAAGAGAGCTATAAACCAGACAAACTTGTTCTCTATAAACTTTGTTGCTACTAGTGAGGTTCTCTGTGGAGCCAGTGGGTCCAGCCACAGTGTAAACAGGCAAAGACCTTTGTAGTTACCAGCAATGTCTATTCTAGGGGAGCAGGTATAAATATAGCCATAGACGCTCCATCAAAATCTCGTTAACAGGTGTGAAGTGACAGAGTACATGTTTTGCACACCTGGAAAATCTGTTTGCCCAGCTTTAAGGAGGAAACAGCAATGTTGGTATATATATATACCATATGTTTGGATCAGACGCTATAGTGTGGCTACATCGACAAGCCTCGGCTTCCAAGTATTATTAGGACATTCTAGTGTGTGTATGCACTAATGTAAACCTTTGTGGTCCTGTTAGACGACAAAGATCAAGGCTTGGACCGGATAGACATTAGAACTAAATACCCTTGCATAAAACATCAACAGTCACATCAGTCAGATTCCCCATCAGGTGCTAATCAGGAGAGAAGGTGGTGAACTTTTACAGGGACACAGATATGAATATTGTGAACCCAACATTAACAAGATCTAGCTAGCAGCAGACCATCAAAGGTTTACTCGTGACCAATTACTGCCCAAGAAAATTTGTCCAACATATCAAAGGCAAGAAATTATTCCTAGTTTTATCTTCTTGTTAAAGCAGGATATACTTTGCAATTCAACAATTTTCTTGAAAGTATGTGAACTATCAGAGCACTGCAGTGTTCACCAATCTGATTGTTGTACATGTTCTGAACGGTCTTTCAAAACTCAAAAAGAACATCATTAAGTTTATCCCAAATGTTTTTAATTATTAAAATATAGTTCTTAAAGTCATACTACATTGCATCAGTGTTTTTTTTTTGACCTATTTCAAATTGTGACCCAGTAGTGCTATAGATGCAGGTAATAATATTATTCTCCAGTAGCATCACTATTGCCTGTGAAACTGAAGCCAAATGCTTCACACATCATAAATCACCACATTTTGTACCATCATATAGCTTAGTTAATCTATAATAAGGGGAAAACACTACAATCACATTGAAACTATAAATTCAATCTCAAAACAAGAAGAAATTTAGAGAAAGACTTTTTTGAATGAAAAAGCAGACCAGGTGTCTCAGTGTGTACACCATCTGTCTTATGGTATGAATAATACCTTTGATATATGAAACTAAAAGAGACCAGGTGTTTCTGAAGAGTTAGCACCACCTGTCTTTGTATATGATATACATTGTAATACCTGTGCTATATATATCAAAACCCATGTCAAACCCTGATAAAATCCTCGCTTCAAATGGCTATCATCTAATCATCACCTGAAGGAGGTGTGGTTTAGATTCATACGCTGACAATCAATCTCGTCAAAATATTCAGATAAACAAAGACCATCCTTAAGTCTCTTTAACCATACTAACTATTATCAAAGAATACACCAAAAAAGTAATTATAGCATTGGCTATTCTGTAAACAACTTATGTAAAACTCAAGTGCATTACGCAGGAAGAGATGCTTTATATACTAAAAGCCAGGATGTAATTACTTTTTTTATCTATTATACTCAGACGAGGCATATCAAAACAGAGGGAGACATTTTTGTCAATTATGTATTAGTCAAACAAAATATCCCCATCTCGGTGGTTGAATGTGTATATATTTACTTTACATTATCTGTAGAGGTAGGACTGAAATCTATTATCATTACCGCTGGATCAATATCAATTCTCCCACTGGCATCTACATCATAAAATCATTAACTTAAATGCTTTGAAAGCTATTTGAAACATCTTGGGGTAATATTTGTAATTCATAGGAAATATCAATTGCCTGTCAGTATAAACATTTCATTATGTAACCAAACTGATGGTTTAAATAGATCTGTCTGCTGAAGTAGGGGCTTAGCATGTTATACAGACAAGGGAAATATCTGGTTTATAGAAACTCAAAAATAGTTTTGACTTTTCTGTTATCTGAAATATCTTCATACACTTACATACACAATAATGCCCATTACTAGTCAGAAGTCAATATGTCATATTCTGAAAAAAAGATCATCAAATGCAACAGCAAACAAGAGGCCCACAGGACATGTACTGCTCACCTAGCTTATTTGGCAACAAACATTGAAACACAATCTACCATAGATTATGATGCTGTTTCATTCAAACTCACCTATTTAGATAAGTTTCGGAAAGGTTAACACCAGTAAATTTATAGTACCAGTTAATTTATAAGATTCAGTTCAGTGCTAATTATGATTAGAGGCCAATTGTTGGCCTACTTATAATGGACAAAACCGCATTACGAAAGAGGCTTACCTTTTAACTTGGATTATATGCAGGTGAGCTAATAATTTTGCCAGTATTAAAACATCTAAACATTTTTTTTTTGTTTTTGTAACCAACCCAAATGATAAACCAATCTTTTGATTTCTTAATTATAAATGTATAATGATGAAGCAACAATGCAATATTCCAATGGTATCGAATGCTAAACAAACAAATATCATATTCCACTTTCACAATGTGATGAATGGTGATATGACTGCACAGCAGCAATGAGAATAAGGATATAATGTTTTACAGTATATTGTAATATCCGGATATCATGAAGATCTGTAAAGCAGATTGGTGAGAGCGGAGGTGAGCAACATGATCTGAATAAACAACGTCAACAGAGCAGCATTCCCCAGTGCTTGCTTCCAGACTTGTGAATACTCTATGCACAATGTGAAAATGGCATATACACAGCATCACTGAGCTAAATTCATATTTTATTCAAAATATTTATACAAAATTAATTTTTCTACATTTTTACTTAAATTTTAATATCCCCTCCAAAAATCTATCCTGATCAATTCAGATCCTGCAAGTATCCTGCATGCAAGTAACCATGTTATTGTATGTCAATTATTGTTTATCAAGTTGGTGTATCCAAGTTTACAAAAATAATAAAACATTTGATAGATTTCCCATGACCCCTCCGTTCATAGAATACATTTTAAGGCATGCTTAATCAAAGATATAAAAGATCTAAGAAATAGTGATCTACAAAAATGTCCATACCCTGGTGACAGTAATTATCAAATTGTCCTTAAAATTTCTTTGTCAAACATGACTCTATAAATATATACATAGAGTACTGATATCCTGATTTCCAGCTGTTTTGAATGTTTTTTTAATTATCAATTAAAATTTTTTGAAATTTTGAATTAAAATTTTAACATCGAAATATATCGGAATCAATAAAATCAAACAAATTTTTGAAATGTTTGTAATTTTTCAACCATAAAAATGTCTTGCATTAATATCAGTTGATGTTGGAGAAAATATAATTCCTGCATTAAGATTTCAATGTTTTGTTGACTGTGTTTCTTAAAGTTTCTATAAGATAAAACAGATTTATAAGATTTATGATTAAGCTTCTTTACAATAAAATGTTTTTTTAATATCTATGACAAAGTTTCTTTAGGATAAAATGGCTTTACAAGATCTATGATAAAGTTTCATTAGGATAAATGGTTTTATAAGATCTATGACAAAGTTACTTTAAGATAAAATGGATTTATAAGATCTATGATAAAATTACTTCAGGATAAAATGGTTTTATAAGATCTATGATAAAGTTTCATTAGGATAAATGGTTTTATAAGATCTATGATAAAGTTACTTCAGGATAAAATGGTTTTATAAGATCTATGATAAAGTTACTTTAGGATAATATGGTTTGATCAGATCTATGATAAAGTTACTTTAGGATTAAATGGATTTATAAGATATATGATAAAATTACTTTAGGATAAAATGGTTTTATAAGATCTGTTATAAAGTTACTTTAGGATAAAATGAATTTATAAGATCTATGATAAAGTTACTTTAGGATAAAATGGTTTTATAAGATCTATGATAAAGTTACTTTAGGATTAAATGGATTTATAAGATATATGATAAAATTACATTAGGATAAAATGGTTTTATAAGATCTATGATAAAGTTACTTTAGGATAAAATGGTTTGATCAGATCTATGATAAAGTTACTTTAGGATTAAATGGATTTATAAGATATATGATAAAATTACTTTAGGATAAAATGGTTTTATAAGATCTATGATAAAGTTACTTTAGGATAAAATGAATTTATAAGATCTATGATAAAGTTACTTTAGGATAAAATGGTTTTATAAGATCTATGATAAAGTTACTTTAGGATTAAATGGATTTATAAGATATATGATAAAATTACATTAGGATAAAATGGTTTTATAAGATCTATGATAAAGTTACTTTAGGATAAAATGGTTTTATAAGATCTATGATAAAGTTACTTAAGGATAAAATGGTTTGATAAGATCTATGATAAAGTTACTTTAGGATAAAATGAATTTATAAGATCTATGATAAAGTTACTTTAGGATAAAATGGTTTTATAAGATCTATGATAACATGCTGATTCATTCCATATAGACCATTGTGTAAGGGTAACATGACACGCTGAACAATCAGAGGTGAAAATAACAGCCAATTAATCACAAAGACAGAGAAATTGTGTGGTAAAGTGAAAGAGAAATACGAAAACACCGGCCACGCGCACCAATAAACACCTCAACAGAAAAGTCGGAATCGGTGAAGAAAGAGACAGAAATATCATCTCAAATTTAACGAAACAGTCAAAATGGAAAATGAATGAAAATGCATTATAAACAGGTGAATGAAGGAATGAACAAACACTGAAAAATGAATGAAATAATGAATCTGAACAAGAGAAAAAAAAAAGAAGGCATATTCCGTGCATTTCGCTTTTGTGCATTCCAATACCCCTTACCCCTCACAGGCTACCTGCATCTGGTAATAGGCAGAAATAGGGAGCTCGGGATTGTCCTTTTTATGACTGTAAATAAGAAATAACACCTACACATGAAGAGGTCACACACACACCAAAATATAGACTGGCCACCAGACCCTATCATTTTCTCCCCTTAAGAATGTTTCCAAACATATACATATATATACTAGATAAGTTTCCCTCAAGAATTTTTCCACATTTACATACTAAGTAATCTCCTTTAAGAATTTATTCATATATATGTACAAGATTATCTCCCCTGAAGAAATAGATTGTCTCCCCTGAAGAATTGATTCATACAGTACTAGATGATCCTCCATTATTTTTTTTCCCTTACATAGTACTAAATTAACGCCCCTAAAAGATTGTTTTCCGTACAAAGTACAAGATTATCTCCCCTTAAAGATATTTTCCATACATATGTAGTCAATCATCTCCCCTTTAAGATTTATTTCCATACATAGTACTTATAGATTATCTCCCCTTAAAGATTTGTTTTCCATATCTAGTACTAGATTATCTCCCCTTAATTTTTTTTTTCCATACATAATGTACTAGGTTATCTGATCCATTGTACTAATACTTAATTGTCTCCTTTTTATTGTCTTTACATTGTATTATAATTGACAAAATGTACAGACAAAAACACGAAAACCAATTTAAAAGATAACTTTTATATTCAAGATACTGGGAGCCAGTCTAAACCAAAGTGTAGCAATGTAGATAATTGGTTTGCATTCTTATGTTATAAAAATGTAATTAATATCATTATTTTAATTCAGTCTCAGACTTAAAATCAAAAAGATATAAATATTTCAAGTTTTTTAGAATGTCTTCTTGATAATAGTGAAATTTTGGTAATCTTTTATCTTTTTTGCAGAACCAATTTCAAACAATACTACACAGAAGAGATGAATTGAAGACAGATTTTTACTCATAACCATCAAAACCAACAGCCGTACAAAAACACCAAGCATGATACAGTAGAGAAACCTCAGGTAACATTAAACCAAATCTGATCTTTCTCTGGTGAAGATTTCATCAAAGTGTTCTGGATAAAGTGTATTATTCAGATAACTAATCAAGCATGATCCTATGACCCAATTGTTTCTAATAATCCAATAAAATGCAATAATAATATATCATATTTAGGTCATAATCATACAATAAAAACAATTATGTTCATTAAATATTAAAGACACAATCACTTTGTTGTTTTCAATTACCTCTGAAAACATTTGAATTTCAAACAACATGGGCTGCAATCTATTTCTCAATTGTTTTCCACTGAAACTCTCAAACATGAAAGAGAAATGTTTTCAGTGCCAGCTGATGCCGATCAGTGTAAGTATTTTTAGATATATAAATTTGGATGTAGTTGATAGACTCCACATGGCGAGGTTACACCAGTATTGTTCATTCACTATACATAACTCTTGTGGTACAATATGGACTCCACATGGCGAGGTTTTATTGTAACACCAGTATTGTTCATTCACTATACATAACTCTTGTGGTACAATTTGCAATCTTCGTTTTATGATAATGATATCGATGAGCCCTTTATTATAGAGAAAATTCTTCTAAGTATCCCAAAGCAAAAAAACTAAGCCATTCAAATAAACTTTGAACTCTCTTTTCCTGTGTGGTGAAATAACAACTCTTAAAATTACTATTAAATGATGTAGAAAATTAAATAAAACATATCATAATTGGCATAATTGCATGTTTTTCTAAGGTTTTGACATGTATATATATGCATTCAAATCATTTTGCAGCAAAGAACTCAATCAGCGTTTCTTTTCAAATTATATTTACATTTTCATTAGAGCATTGACCTTTAATGACCTTCATTTTGTTGCCATGGCAACAGAGGTTTTCAAAATTCTTGCCATAATGTTATTCAACATATATGTGAAAACCATTTTATTATCTATAACAGTTTTTAACTAAATCTGACATCATCTAATTTTGATCAAATGGAAACTATCACTATTTGAAGTCCTTGCGTTTCAATTAGCATGCAAATGTGTTGTCCTACATGACTCAAAATCTTCAACAAAAATAGACAATATCTTCCTTTCAACTAATCATGATCAAAAGGCTCTATGATGTTTCCAAAGCTGATGAATTTTTACAAAGCTGTCAACACAGTGTCTGTGATCTCTTTTAATAAAAAAAAAAATGAAATAAATAAAGTTGATGAGAATCTGGCAATTAGAACAGCCTCAAAACTACATCCATGTTGGAATTTAGTATCTTATGTTTCCCCTGTTAAAGAATGGCTTTCACTCCTCCAAGTCTGTCTTGAAATATCATCAACTTCAAGACATAACGATGCTTCATCTCGACTAATTCATTTGTACAATAATTCTATACGAAGAAGCTCCTAAATGAGATTCAAATGATGAAAACCATATGCCCTACCATCAATCAAACTAGCATTGATTAAAAGTTAGTTAAAGACATGCCAGTATGATCCACGGTTCACACCCATGTGAATAAAACTGAAATATTGTTTTAAAATTTAATTAAACATTACTAAAATGCAGACTTCATTATTAAATTTAGACTCGATTAAAACCTGCATGTCAAATTTCTAAAACAAATTGTGAAGCATTTCAAATATGATGGCAAAGAAATTTGATTTACGATCCTCAAAAATTCTGTCAGCAAAATATCACATCTCCTATCCTGCTGAATAACTATGTATATGAGTAAATGCAAATTCCTTGGTCAATTTCAGAAGGAATTCATTGCAGTAAGCTGCAGGGCTCTCAATAGTACCATTGCGAAAGGAGCAATTTGCATATGAAATATTTTTCAGCATATGATCTAATTCTCTTGTAGATAAAAAAAAGTCCAAAATGGCTTAAATGGTTATCCAAGATCCCAATTGGTTATTGATCTTATTTTTGTTATATAATTATACACATCTAAGGTCAAAGTCATTCAACAAACATTTTGCTTCAATAATATCCTGACAACCCATAGTTTTGGTTGCATGGTTGAAATAAATTCCAAATGTATATTTCAGAGAAACCACAACTGTGACAGGTTAAAAAACATCTCTGATTCCTCAAAATGCTTTATGTTAATATGGCAGAGATACACACATTAGCTTGTGTACATGAAAAAGCTTTGTTTAGAATATAAAAAAAAATCCAAGGAAATTGAGATTCAAAGCAGCAGAAACACTACACTCCAGTCATGTACAATTACTTAAAGAAAAACAACATTTATGATAAACACACAAACAAATAGCAACAAAAACACAAAGGACAATTATTTCAATTCTGTGTTTCTTCATTTGAAGAAAAAAATTATGTCTTGTCCTGCCAAATTAATATGAGGTACGTGAATAAATAATATTTATCATAATTTCTTTTTGGGTGACATTATTTAATAAATAATAAATCAAAAGAAAAGATTTAATGTATTATAAGGTATCTTTGGAATCATAAACGACGTATAAATGTATCTTATATAATGATATTTGTTTACCACAAGATTGAATAAAACACTGAAGCATGACATTAAGACAATAGAATTAATGAAGGAAGAAAAGACAATGTTTAATGCCACTCCTTCAAAGTGTCACTTACTTTCCAGCAGCGTACACTTCAGCAGTGTCAAAGTAATTGATCCCACTCTCGTAGGCTAGGGTAAGGATTTCTTCAGCTACCTTAAAAAATGAAAATAAAATAACCTCTTCAGGAATATGGTAATATACAAAGGCAAAGGGTATACATTTATCAATTTTGTTAATGATGAACTACTGTTTTCATGTCTTGTGTTCAACTAGAAATTCTCCAACACATAAATCATCCACCTTAATAATATGGTCAGATCATGGATATTAATCCCCTGCAGATTTGTAGACCAGAATATAAGGTCCAGTAGTAGAATGTCTAGACACCTCGACCACTGTGCCACAGGGGCGTGATTTAAGTATCAAACTTGATTCAACTTACTATGAAATTCCCCATCTCTTGCCACCAGTGGCAGATTAAATCATTTAGCTACATCCATATGTATTGGTAAAAAAAAAAAATCTGGTATTCTATCACATTAAGCATGTGACATTAGAGTCATTGCATGTGCACATGGCTGATAATTATAAGTTAATATAATTAAAGTTAATATTAAGTTAATATATTGTCTGATATTCTAACCATAATCTCTATATATATGGGCTCTGGTGACTGACTAATGCAATAATTAAAGTCTTATGTTCTATCAGAAGTTCTTTACATTTTCGGCCATGTAGTGGTAAAAGTGTCAGATACTTTATCACAAGTTCTTTACATTTTTGGCCATGGTGGCTAAATGGTTAAGGTGCCCGATATTTCATCACTTAGCCCTCTACATCTAGGTTTCTACAATTCCATTGACTAAACGGAAATGTGGTGTTATGTATACCAGCAGATATTGTTGGACAATATAGTATCACATCTTTAAAGACCATTTATCTTCGTAATATTCATTGAATTTAAAACTCCAGGAATATTTTCAGAACTTTATTTTATTTCATGCTCATGTATGAATCTTGAAAATATTCTCTAAATCAAGAAAATCATTACCACCAAGACACTTTAAATACGAAGCATTTAAATGCAATTGAAAAATAAATGGTATAATGAATTAAAGTGCTTTGACAGTTTAGTTCTATCAATTATAAGTTACTTGCTTTTGTGTACAAGTAAAACTGTTTCGGGTAAATGATGACTATTTATAAATCTTAATGGGAGAAAATGACATCAGCAGCTACAGATCTTGTACTAATAACAGAAGAATGATCCGACATTTGTAAACTTACACGTTTACCTGACAGACCTCATTGATATCAGATCAACCTTCAAGTACTACAGAGAGGTAAAAGTTATTTTCAGAGCGTGTACTAATTACGGAGGAATGGTCAGTATTTATACAATCTATGTACACACAGTACAACCAGATACATCTTTACGTTGGTAAAGAAGGCAACATCCAACTGGGCCAATGACTTCTGTCTTTCCCCCTGCCAAAGTGACAGCAACTCCACATACCATAGATACAAATAGATTAACCCAGATCTTTAAAGGCCACCTGAGCAATGGCGAGAATCCAGAAGAACATGATCTATGCTTAAGCGTTAAAAAGATGTATGAGAGATGTTAAAAAGATATATGAGAGATGTTAAAAAGATATATGAGAGATGCAAGCTTAATATCGGTCTATTTGATCATTATGTTACGAATATTCGCTGATTACGTCTTGATTCAGTAGTTATTCTTGCCCTTTTTGTCTAACATCACCGTAGAAGCAAGTCAAGAAATCTAGGGCAAAATGGAATGGTTTCCATGGTACCTGATATATATGCATTGATTATTCAATTGTTGATTTAGATCAAAGTTAAAATAGGCCACATGACAAACTTAATTAATTTCTTGTGAAGTAACTAAAACAAGGAAAATGAAAAACATTTCCTATTTAATACATTAATCATAAAAGACATGGGTGATATTGATATTGTCCATTTCCTGAATTATTTGTTTGAAATTAAGCAGCCAATTTACCTTGATTTGTTAATTGTTTCAAAAATCTATAATGTGCATTAATACATCTTGTCTAAAATTCTTTGTTTAGTGCTTTAAAAACTTAAAGAATGATAGCTAAACTGCACGGGTTGTTGCAAACTGCCATATGCATAAAATGCAGCTTCTGCATAAAAGATTTTTTGCATTATATTTATATGTAGCAATAGAATTAAAGGTATCAGAATACCATTTGGTAGAGTCAAGCAGTACTTAAAACAGACATCATTGTAGCTGACCAAAGTTACCCTTTTATCTTCTAATTGTTTAATAAGTTTAACAATAATTTAATAGTTTAAGATATTTCATAGCTACAGAGATATGACATTTCTGGTAGAATATTGATGTGGATCGATGTGGATCATTTGGACCGAGGTATGTAATACTAGAATGTCCAAGATACTTTGACCATCGATCGATGTGGATCGATGTGGATCATTTAATTGGACCGAGGTATGTAATACTAGAATGTCCAAGACACTTTGACCATGCAGTTTTCACCATAAAACAAAGCTAGCCCAGATGTGGAGGGATAATATACAGAACTAAGACATCTCCGGTGAACATCTCCCATTCTAAAAGATCACTATAACTTACCTCATCTGTGACTTGGCCTCCAAATGTTACCCATGTCCCTGTAAAACATACAATTTTTTTTTTTATTTTCAAGCATTTATATTTCTTACATCTTGTATGAATGAGTATTAATTATTCAAAGATAATGCACTATGTCAACACCGTGCATAATTACTGTACAACAGGCCCCGATTTCTCGAAACAAAAGTGCAGACTTAAGTCAAAACTTAAGTTTTTCTCCTTATGTAACTTATATGAAAATGTGTGACAGTCAGTTTTTGACTTTAGTTTGTTTAGAGAAATCGGGGCCAGATCATGTACATTGTACCTTTAGAGAAACCTGAGGGCTTAACTTGCAACTGATGCCATGAACATGGAGCAATCTTTCTACAAAACTTTTCCAAAGGGGAGATAACTTCTATTTATACATGTATAATGCTTGTGTTAAGTATGTATAAAATTGTATTTCAAAACACTTTTAATACTATAGTAAATAGCAGATAAACAAATTTCTTCTTAGAGATTTTTAATCTTGCTAAAACATATACTAGGGAAACTTTATGTTAGAAGTTAAAATAAAAGAATTATGGTAAGAGTATAATGACTGTCATTATAGAATCAATCATGAGTTGGTTGTCTTCAATGAATTATCTATATAGACGTGGAATAATCAAAGTATACATTAGATCAATACAACATATACAGTTACCCTGACCAGTGTCAGAAACTTGTTGAACTGTATTTGAACTTGTGTAGCTGTATATCATTGTAAACAAAATTTTAAGTATCTGGGACTTTCCATTGATCTTCTACTACATTTATTCTGTACATAGCTTATAGAGTACACAAAAACCTACTTTCCCACCAGATGTCGAACAATAGTGCAATGGAGATTTAATGTGTACCGGCCAATGAAGCTGAGAATCCTCCAAGAACTTGATGGGAGTTTCTCTGAAACTGTTGCTTTGTGTGTAGTTCCTATTAACCACTGCTAATTATATAATACATACACAAACCACATGATAATCTTCATTAACCATGACATTACAATGCAGTGTTATAGTGCTACAGCTACTATCACACAGCACATCACTGTTATCTGTTCCACAAAAAATATACAGCTGTCTTCATTTGTTAGCGTTACAACTGATAGTCATGAAGATCTACATTAAATTTTAGTCATAAGTAACAAAAAAACAGGCAATCATCAGAAAGCGCCTGACTGTCACTTTAAGGGCAATAACACCCATTCCACATTAAAAGATCTTTTAACGTATTAAACGATCTTTTAACATAAGATGGCTGTTGTTGTCCTTAAAGTGACAGTCTAGACCTACAGCGAAGCTAACTATCAGTATACATATGTCTTTCTTTCTAATTGCTATCTAAAAAAAGTTGTCTATCTACAATCATTTTAATAAACATCTACATTTAGCCTGGATGAATTGCAACAAATAAAGGGACATCCATCAGAATGAGCCCCACTGACCCTTTTGAAGTATCACAAGTCAGCTTTCTCCCACATTATAAACCACTTATACAATTCCATCTGGGCCGATTGAGGCAATGATTTGAAAAAGTTATCATTTGTTTTTTAATTTGATTTATAATTAAAGGTTGTATATATGCATACATAGTATACATGTATATGATGCCCATGCGAGTTTAAACTTCAGGACCATCTGGACCGAAATGGAGTTTCTACTATAAGTGAGCTTTAATTAAGCTACAATGTAATGTACAGTGTAACTGAATGTGTGCAAGTTTGCACTATGTTAAAGATATATTTCTGTGAGAATTCATTTAATTTAATTTATCTTTATGATGGTAAAGGATGATATTAGCTTAGACTCAATTAAGTTTTGCTATCTATCCATGCTTTATAAATCATACACCTGGATTTCTCAACTTAAAACAATATTAGAACAGCGCAACTACATTAATATAATTTGGACTCATTTCCCTCGAACATAAATCAGTACTTATCTTTATGAAGTTAATAGAACAAAACGTCTTTTCTTAATAGTAATGAACTCTACCTTTATAATTAACTGATACCAGGTTTGTTGGTGATTATGTATATAAAAAATGCTTTTGAACTTCATTTGAAGACAGGAAATTCCCTGAATGCCTATCAAGGCTGTTTTGTACGAGCTAACGATTTATGATCCTACAAACACAAGGAAATGTTGATAGGAACAATTATGCTACTGTAGAAACAGTCTGTTATATATGAACTTAACAGACACCTTTTGCAGGACTTAAATTGTCTTGCTAACTCAACAACTATATAGCTAGCATAAACATTATACAATACACAGAACAGGCACGGCCAGATGTAAATGTATAAAATCGTAAAAATGTCAGACATATAAACTAGCAGGCACACTGTGTAAGAGATGTAAATCTTAAGTAAACTTGACAATCACTGGGTTGTAAAGTTACAGAGTTATCTGTTAAAGCTATGTAACATAAAAATGGTTATGTATTGTGAATGTAACAACAATATCAACATATATATATATATATATATGTATCGCAGAGAATTCTCCAACAGATCTAGAATTTGCTCTACATAAAGACGAAGTACAGCTACCTGTATACCAGTATATTTTAGATACTCAATCATTCAAACCAATACTGATATTTCGATGATGTATTGTTTGGTTAGTGGTTTTTCTCCCAGTACTCTGACTTTCCTCCACCATCCGTTTAAAGTGCTATCCCACTGAGCCATACAACAGGCAAATCCTCCAGTAAGTTACTTTCACTTTACTAACATATTACAGATAACCTAGTTATCTTAGTTACTCTGATACCTTCTATATTTGGTGCTAATATAAGCAGAACTTGAATACTAATCTTTTTATTGCCTGATATATAATTCAAAGACCAACAGTGACGCAGTGTCAAGGGACAGATATATCAGGAAATAAAAAGTTGCAAGGAAGAAGTGAAAAGATATTAGATCCCATTTCATTAGCAGACACAGTTTATGATCATGCATTATGAGGGCAGTGGGTACAATTTTCATCCCCTACCTGCTGTTTCGTGCAATATTATTTTATCGTATAGGTGCAATGTGCATGCACAGCAGATTTTCAACATTAAAGCTAATTAAAATGAAAACCTCTGCCTCCGAAGAAATAATCAATATCTTCACAGGGCTGCCTCTGTAATCTAGCATGATTTCCCCTACGACTGTATATCAGCAATATTTGCCAGTAGTGCCTTCCGCTACAATTACACGCTACCTATAGATATATAAAGGTTCAGAGCCTTCAGGCCAGACAATGTAATTAATGGTCAAGGTATGGTACACAGGTAAACTGTACCTCATAATCAATACTGATGATGTACCTGATGGCTGTCTTAATGATATTGTGTCATTACACAGGTAGCATCATTAGAGCAACATCACTGATTCAATATATACCAAAGCATGAAGAAACAAATCAATAATTTAGTGCAAACATGAGAAGGTTGAAGCCAGCTAGAACACAAACACAGTGTATATAACTAAGTATAATAACTTATTTTTCCACCCAGTATTAATAAGTGGGAGACTAGGACAATATCAGACAGACACATATAGAAAATAAACTATAATGGCAATCACTCAGGATGAACAAGGGGAGACAATTTATTTTCACTCATTGAGCATTACATTACAATCTGCAGCTTGCTTATAACATGCTTCTAGCAAAACAAGAATTCCATGGAAGTGGATGTGTCACCTGCACAGCAATTTAAAACATCATATAAAATAGTTATTTACCATTGAAAATATCGTTAATACCTCAGTGAAGTTATGAAGTCAAGCAACTCTTGCAAATATTGACGGATTTTGACCAGTATCAAACCCATCTGAGAGCAATACACCAAATTTAGTTGAAATTGAACAATAAAAACTAGTTATTGAGCGGACACCATGGATTTATCTGTTTGGACAATTTGAAAGTCTCATAACTCTTGCAAATATTGACAGTTTTTGACCAGTATCAATCTCATCCGAGATCTCATTGATATAAAGCAACATACTAAGTTTGGTTGAAATTGAACAATAAATACTAAAGTTATCGGACAGAAACCGGTTCCCGGATGCACTGACACCAATGCCAACATAGTGTTCCCGGATGCACTGACACCAATGCCAACATAGTGATACTTATATGTCACGCTTGCGTTGCAGGCGACACAAAAAATCATCAGAAAGTCTTTGACATTTCAAGTTTTAACCGAAATTAAGACATTTTAAGTAAAATTTAATTTAGTGTAAAAAACCTGAATTTTGCTGTTCTTATATTCCTAGTTCCATAGAATCCATGATGGAAATGAAATTTTCAGATCTACACAATATCTTGTCTTACAGAACATAGAAGCATACTTGTGTACTGTACCTTATATAATTACAGTCTGAGACCTCTGCCCTGGTGAGTGCATGACCTTTATACACCTACAAAAATAGCCAGTCACTGATGAAGACTGACCACTGACTCTGATTGGTTTGACCTTGGACTCTAAACTGACAACTAGACCTTGTTACAAATTATCATTCTACATTATCTCCCCCTAGTTTGAAACTAAGATTGCTTTAGTCCCATTTAGACCATAAAAAAACCTGGACATCAACTGAGATCTTAGAAATGACCCTGTTTTCCCCCTTACACCAGTACCATTATACTAGTGTAAATAACCACTCTAACCAGACAATCTTAAAATCTGGCAATAAATCGTGATTACTATTATTTCGTAACATTATTATAGTTTATTTTCAAAGATAATTGCATGCTTCAATACCTAGCTATTGGCACTAGACTGTGTTATGTATATCATTTTAACCCTTGTAACATTTAAAGGCCCATTACAATAGAGGAATGCTGACACAGACAAATGACTTCTGTGAGTGATCGTAGGGTTATTTAAAGATTTGTTGAAATGTATGGTAGACCTCCTGACATTTCCAGGCAAATACTCACTCTCCAATATGGGTCAGATAATGGTATATATAGCTTTAGACTTGCCCCTTCCTTAGAGTGAAGGAGTAGAAAGCTGACATTTACAAGTCGAGACCCTCAAATGTGGGTCAGATTCTGTTTTAACCTGTCAACATGTGTTAGCTTTTAATATACAAATATCCATCTTGATATTTTTAGGATATTTAGACTATCATTAGCTAAGACTCTAAAAATGTAGGTCAGACCACGATTTCTAAAAAAAAATTAGTGAAAAACTGATTTAAGTCAAAATTGTTTACATAATAACAAAACGAGAAAACACTTAAGTATCTACATAAGTTTGCATTTTTGTTTTGAGAAATTGGAGTCTGATCTTCTTCAAATGTCTATGTAAGTATTTTGTAAAGCTAATGACATTTTTTAAGTTTAAGTCTCCTAACTTTTTAAACCTCACAGCATGCATGTAAAATGTAGGAGTCCAAGTGAACATGTAAAATGTAGGAGTCCAAGTGAACGGGTGGTTATTTATTGGTATAGCCATCATCTCTGGGTTTCGAGTTGGTACACTAACCAGTTTGGTAGTTTTTCTCCAGGACGAGGTATGCTCTCTCAGACTTTGATGATCCACTAGCTTAACCTGGTACAGAACGTCCTTAAATGGTTGTGGCTGTTGCTAAAGACATTAAGACATACCCGAAATGTAGGTCCTTTCCTATCCCTCTAATGTCTACCTATAACCCTTAATTAAACCTAATCAACCTGACGTTTTGGGTGCATAGACCCCTAAAAAGTAGGTCAGATTACCACACTTGTCTACCTGTAGCCTTGCATTACACTCCACAACTATGGAATGTACTATAGGAATCCAACAAATGTCAAGCCTAATCAGACTAGTGTACATACACTGATGATGCAGACAAATTTACATCAGGCCAAGGCTGGGATAGACAATCAGCACTATAGAATTATCATTGTAATCAGGCCATGGTCAAAACTACAAAGTGTCACAGTCCTGCCACAACCATTATCCATCTTGAATCGTCAATGCCAAGTTATGCTTTCAACATTTTCTGATTTGTTTAATAGTTTCATTCAATGAAGAAAGATTTCTTCTCTGTCAGCCCAATATCAAAGCCTAATATTCCGTTTCTATATCCCAGGTCTGAAGGTCACCATGCAATCGCATGTCTTCTCCTACCAGTATTAATTAATTGAGTCAATTAGAATCGGTTAATTAATTACAATTTGAATGAACTAGTTGGTTGTCTGTTTCTTCATGTTCCCAAGAGAGATCTGGGCCTACACAATGCAAGCTAGGAATGATTTTGCATGAAAGAAACAAATAATTAGGTGAACGCGTATTTAGTTTGGTTAAATATTGCTTAACCCTCTAAAATAAAACATTCTTTAATTTGAAATTCAAGTAATTTATTGATTGTAAGATGAAAATAGTAGTTTTAGCTAAATTAATGAGCTAAACAAAGCTAGATTGTACCAACTTATCTTTTTCATACCAATTTTAAATCTAAGACAACATATATCACTGATTAATGAGTGATAGCATGAAAGTAAATACATGTATACTGGGTCCATGAAAAGAAATGTTATCTTCGAATCTACACAATATTATATAACTCCATCATTCAGAAAGAAAAAAAAATCTGTTTTTCACAAACATTGAACACCATATAGAAGCCTAACACAAAAGCAACCTGAAAGTCATTTAGAACAGCTAGAGGACAAAAATCAATGGCCGCAGACCATCTCCATATATGTATGGCAACCCGGCCACTGTTTGTGCAAGTTAGTGGAAGAAAAGATATATATCTTCCTTTTTATACTGACATAGCAAAATATAAGGCAATCCCAGCGAGCTCCGAGATCTATCAGTGGGTCTCCGCGGTCCTCATAGAAAGCCATTAGAAACAGTTACAAAGGATGAGATTTATACGGATTGCTTAAATCAGTTCGGGTCTGAGAACCTCGACTCGTATCTCACAGGACAGTAGACACGAAATGTCAGCATTTTTTTCTGCAGACAAATTCCTGTGGTGCCACCATTACCAATACAAACATTCAGCCAAAATCTGGAAACACGTGAATAAATTATGCATCAACTCATTAAACAAAAATCATTACCTAAATGACCATTGTGAAAGAAAAGAAATTGCTGAAAGAAAGTTTAGAGTTTATAATGTTTGACTAATGGATCAATTGTTATTTATGTCTGAGCAATCATGCCCACATTAACACACTTCTCATCCCCATCAAACCACATCCCACCCCCTGAAAAAATTAATTCAGTACACATACAGTGGAACTTGGTTGATACGAACTCAGATAATTCGAAAACCCGGCTTAATACGAAGTACTTTGCCGGTCCGGGCCGAATTCCCTCTTTATCTTTGTTTAAAGAACTTGGATAATTCGAATTCGGAAAACTCGAAGAACTCGGATAATACGAATTAGTTTGGGGTCCAAATAACAAAAATCATACATAAAATGTTCTTATAACTCGAAATGATATTTTTTGGACAACGAGATCGCCAAAAATGCCGATTTTGTTTCATAAATCTACCGTAGAACAGAATTTCAAAATATATATCTCGATTTTATTGTTATATTTTCGCAACTACCATTGGCAGTTTTGACATATCTCTTGTTCACACCATTTTACGACATGGAACTAGTCAATACATACCAAGTAAAGATAACGTCAGTAGACATGATAACTCGCTTAATTTGAACACTCCGATAACTCAAAGTTGTATCTCGGTCCCTTCAAGTTCGTATTAACCGAGTTCCACTGTACATATATATAAGTAATAACATTGTTGATTAAGAGTTCTTCAATCTACTACATCAAACATTTCAAAATTGTATTCACTTAGTATATTCTGAAGGTATCATACAGTTTGGAAAGGAGGATGCAAGGTAAAAGCTTTACCAAGCACAATTATAGTACTCTAAAAGCTCTGTCTTGACAGTAATATATATTCTATTTCAGTTCATTATCAATGTAGATGTTTCAATAAATCTTATTGTCCTGAAGTTTATCAAAGCCCCTTGAGAACTACAGCTGAGAAAATCTACTTGACTCCAACTTCCATTCTGTGCTTAGCTATCAATTTTAAATGAATTACCAACAAAGTTTCAAGTGCAGTGGAATTCAATTTAATTTTAACCACACAGGAATTTCTAAAGAAACAGCTAGCTAGAGTGCAACGCTGTAGCAGAAACCAGTGTGAGACCAGCACATATGCACATTTTTATAATGTTAACTTCATAAAGAACAATGTATTTCAGCCAGTTCTTTGAAAACTGATGCCGTCATTTTCAGCAGTTCTATCAACTTTTTAAAAAAAATAGCCATAACTATTGCATTGGGTTTTCATAGTTTTTTTGTGAAGTCTACAGATTTGGTAACTTATTAAATGGTTACATATAAAGATACACTGTTTAAAATAAACTAAATGGTGACTTCTTAACATTGTACGACAATAACAGATTCAAACTTTAGTGAAATGTACGCCAATAATGGATTCAAACTTTAGTGAAATGTATGCCAATAACGGAATCAAACTTTAGTGAAATGTACACCAATACTGGTAATAGAATCAAAACCTTGTGAAATGTACGCCAATAACGGAATCAAAGCCTAGTGAAATGTACGCCAATAACAGAATCAAACCCTAGTGAAATGTACGCCTGCAATAACAGAATCAAACCCTAGTGAAATGTACGCCTGCAATAACAGAATCAAACCCTAGTGAAATGTACGCCTGCAATAACAGAATCAAACCCTAGTGAAATGTACGCCAATAACAGAATCAAACCCTAGTGAAATGTACGCCAATAACAGAATCAAACCCTAGTGAAATGTACGCCAATAACAGAATTAAACCCTAGTGAAATGTACGCCACTAACGGAATCAAAGCCAAGAGAAATGTACGCCACTAACAGAATCAAACCCTAGTGAAATGTACATCAATAACGAAATCAAATTTGTTTTCAGCATTTTCAGCCCTAAAAAGTACCTCTGCAAATTACACTAGTGCGCAAATTATACAAGTTTTTGCTGTAATGTGAAAGTTGAAAGTTATATGTAAATTGCTAATGCACAGGAAATTTAGGAATTAAGTGATTATGATCAAAAGCTAATAGGGTTTACAGGACTATCTCCTCTAGATCTTTATGTAACAGATATATGCAGGCTGGTATATTTTAATATTTGTGCATTTTGGAGGATTGTGATATGTTTGTAAAGAAGGAGCCCATGTTACTACATATCCACTTTCCTGGAGATACCCAGTATCAGGAGGACATCCCAATATTTATTTTAAAGTCATAAGTGATGCTGACACCTTATAAACAATATTCACAATGGAGATCTAAACAGCTTGTCATCACCATGGATATTCCTTACCTAAACCAACACAGGACACTCTTAGGCCAGACTTCCCAAGGTTTCTGCAAAAAAAATAAATAAGTCATTTAGAACAGCAGGTAATAAAATTATCTCTTTAAGTATAAAATGACTCTTTCAATGTAATGTTTATTATCATTAATTTTCATCATCAAGCTAAACATCTTTATTCGACTGATTTTGTTCATATATATAGTTAGGTTTATCTTTTTCTTTTATCTGAATATAATATTTTTGGATAAATGAGTAGTATGGGTATTGTTATGTAAAGCACCAAAGATATGATTGTTATAAGGACCAATGCCACCTGTAGGAATCTAACATGTGTGCAAGAGAACTGTGGCAAATTCTGTAGCCATTGAGTCACATCATTACAGCATGGTTCTCATATGTCAGTAATCAAGATATGTCTCATGAATGTTCACAATAATGTACAATACATCATATATATGCAGTACATTGTACACATTCCTTCATAATATCAGTCTACTGTTATCTTTTCATATGAAACAATACGGGGGTTTCGAGATCCCAAAACGACATGGGTAAAGTAAAATTTACCGTCGATTAGTCCCACCTTGCAGTGATTATAACATCAGAAAAATCGCATCAAATGATATGACATCATAATCACTGGATGGTGGGACTAATCGCCAGTAAATTTTACTTGACCCACGTCGTTGTGGGATATTGAAACCTCTGTATTGCTTTGGTCTTTTTTATTAATTTGAAGATGAAATCAGTACTGTAGTTCTGTATGTTTTATATAACACATGTTTATTCATTTAATTTATAGTCTTTCAACCAAAATCAGAGTAAGATACATATAAAACTATCATCAAATCCTGATTTCCTTCAAGGCATATAATAATATAATACAATAATTATATATCATAAATAATGTTAAACCACATTTGTTCTTTCATTCATAACCTGGTATTGCAAAAACAATTTTTTCCATTTATTTGAATGCAAATATTTCTCTATTTATTCTGAAAGCAAATGTTTCTTTCGCTTCATTGATAGCAAAAGCACCCTTTTCACTGATTGTTTTTTTTCAATAGCAGTTCACTGAATTTGTAAAATTATAGAGGTCCAACGTACTCTGTCTCTGAACTAAAACCTTCAATGCACTCATCTTCAGTGACGAGAGACTTTTTAATGACATTATATGAAAAACCAAAGCTTGTTGCTAAAAACTTTTACTTATATTCACATGGTGACAAGCAACAGGTTTATTCAATATTATTATTATTATAGTTTATCAGAAGTGATATATATATTATACTATAAACAACCAAGAAGAATCATTCTAACTTTGACCAAAAACATTTCCACTTACCTGTAGTTGACGAGGGAATTATTGTTGCTTATTTTTCGAGACATCCTGAGAAACAAAAAACTATGAAGTTGTAAATTCCAACACTCTCAAAATAGGTGCCAGAACACGGCACATGGATCTCCCACGTCTAACTAGACCGAAGCCTCCGAGTGCTTGATCTTAGAATTCAAACACAATAAAACGCGAATTGTCTTCATTTAGAATTTGGCATTCATGACCAGGTATCATCTGTGGGCTACATCCTTGAGGTGTAATCATTCGTGGAAACCATCCAGAAAATGTCCGTACTTGTCCAAGGGAGACCACTCCGTGGTCGTTGTTATGACACTGATGACGTCTATTCAGTCGATGGAGTAGTTGACTACCTGAAAGAGATGGGCACAGAAGAAAGTTATTAAGTAATGTGTACATAGTGTTGTACTCATATAATTGAGTGACGTTTGTGTGTTACTGGAGGAAGGTTTTTGCTACCTGAAGGCAGAGAGAGTTGGTATGGTGTGATATAGAATTGTGGCGTTGTAGGAGTAAATCATTACCACTAAGTACTATATACTACGAGGCCTTGGAGCACATCCAACATCCACAGTAAACTACATTGTCACATAGGTGCTATCTGTATGTATAGTGCAAATCTCTCGCATTTCATGAGAAATTAAATTTCCCTCTCAGATATTTGTAAGCATCGTCCCCACCGTGCAAAACTCTTGCAATTGGTGAAAAATTCAACTTTCCTGCCTCAAATGTCAAATTTGAAAAAATTATGCAATCACATTTATTTGCAGGACTAAGTATCATAGACATATACAAATTATTACCGGTTTAAATATTTCATTTTAACCTTTACAGACTCATGCAGATTTGACCTTCCATATGCATAATTTTCAGCTATTATCCTTTACTTATGCTCTTACTGCAGCAGATATGCCTACCACCAAAGTTATCTGCAGTTTGCATGAGTTGTCATTGTCAGAGCTACAGGACTCTTGTCTGGATGATAAAAACAGAAACTATGAGATTTGGAAATTCTCTAATGGTTTATTAAGACTGAGGGGCAATTAATATTGTGTCATATTTTTTTTAACCTCCGACTTTTCTGTCAAGAGCAAAATGACCTTTATTTCCACTGCACTTTGGACATAATATCGGAAATGCAGGTGATCAATAACTACCCAAGGCATAGGTTGCTACTGATTAAAAGGAGGGGAATCAAGCCTATCAATAATATACTATACATACTCAAGTATTTTACAGTAGTATTTAAGTAATCTATGAATCATCCAAAAAACTATACATCATGTATAGAGCATTACATTGTACATCCATTGCATTGGTAAGATTGCAATCTTCATGTCACAGCTTAATTTCTTACAAAAATGAAGAAGTTTTCCTCAATTTTAAGTTATGATGATAGCATTTGATTTTCTAAGTCTATATAAAATACTTAACTGCCACAGAAATTTGTATTGGCTGGAAAATGATCACTACATTATTATTATACAAATCTTTGACCTAAAAAATGGTGCCATGGTCATGGCATTGAAGCACCAATGACAGAAAATTTTAATCCAAACTTTAAAAAGGACATTTTACGAACTGATTGCCGACTTATAATCTGGGTATTTAAGACGATACATGTATATGCTACAGGTCAGATGCAATTAATTGTAATCTTTATAATTATTTTTCGATTCCAGGACAGACAATCCACACTTAGTATTCACCTTTATAGAAGTTACAGAAACAGAAGTATAAAATCTTATAAAGCATTAGAATACAACAATGAGTAAAGCAAAATTATGTTTTGTTTTCTGCTTTTTATAACACAGCATACAAATATATTACACCTAATTGTCTTGATAAAGGAGCAGATTGTCTTGAAAATTTGACAATATTTTGTTCTATCCCTGTTGGAATTACTTCTCCCCCGCCCCCCATGTTAAACTTAATATACAATCATATAACTATATATTCCATCACAATCACTCTATTTACCTAGCTGTTACAAAAGATCTCTATACCTCCACATTTGTGTTAAAAATTAAAACTATAATCATCTTCTGCGGAACAATTCTCTCTAAATAATAAAACATTCCGGCAAAATAACAGAACACACAGAATTTTGGCAAAGGCTCCATCCTGCAGCCTCATAAAAACCTGCATGTTTTGTTCTGAATTGTACAATATGTGCCAAATGCAGACTTCAATATTAATACCTGTCTGGGATGTGTATACCTGTACTGTATATAATAATGGCTGTATATAACTTTGGCAGCAAGGCTAATTCAATAAGTAAATAGATTCTGGTAAATACCAAAACACTGTTGTTATGTAATAACAACAAAGTCACAGCAAGATCTTAATAGTTTCTTAATGCAATTAATCTAACTTCATTAGTTGCATGGATCTATTGTTCATGTACTTTTAGAAATTCACAGCAGCATGTAGGAATTCACTAGTTAACAACTAAACTTCCCGAACTAAAACTCACAATAAATCTCAAAGAACCTGATGTACTCAAAATCTACTAAAATTTCCATGCATATATCTCATAATTTAACGAATCAAATAGTTGATCAGCTTATATGGCACCATCAACTTCGAGTTAACTTGGTTTGACTGTGCATAATGTTTATTTGCCATAACCGCTGTTTAAATTTAACAGCCTGGATTATCTTAGGGTGTGAATTATAACAACTTATATTTAGTCTGTGGGGAGTAGCAACTGGCCAATCTTATAGTCAAATACATTGGAAGTGAGGAGGGAAGATCAAATCAAATAGCTGGCATCTGAAAAGGTCATCCAGAAAACTTGTATGCATATATATGCTGATACCTCTGATCAATAACTTTTTGCCTAGACCACAACAGCACAGACCTGAAAAATAGCATTTCTCTACATATGGCTCCGAAATGTAACAGAGATAAATTAATTGCTTAGAATAGGTTTTAATTAACAAATATATTCTACTTCTAGATAAACAAAACAAAGGCATTTAAAATTCAAAGTGTATGAGGTATCAACAAGAGCTCTGAATACTTAAAAACTACAAACCAAGCTTTCAGCATCTAGCTGAGCTTTGCTTGTAAAAACATCCTGGGCGGTAAATTCATCAATAGCGGTAAATTCATTACAAAGTAGCAGCATTTCAAAGATGTGTCAATCAATATTGTGTACTATCCAGTAAAAACGTGTTCGTGTTGTAAAAAGTCAATTTCGTTTCAGCGTGTGCGTGCCAATAAGACATAAGAAGAAAATAGCACAGCTGTTATCACTAAATCCTTGGTCATAATGAAACATCAGGCTTCAAGGCAAATTAAAAATGATCTCCTAAACTAAAAAGATATGCCATTGAAGCTGTACAGTTGGGTGGCACAATAAGTGTACCTGTTGACTATTTTGCCAGAGCAGTGCATACTTCATGTCAAATTTTAAAGTATAATGCAGAGAAACATTATTCCTGAAATGATAAGAATTTCGAAAACAAAAATCCTTTCTGTCTGTACATGCCACAACTACATTCTGTGTGCTGAGAGTTGTGTACAAGTAATGCTGATTTAATGAATTTGGCACTGTGCTATATATCTTTTATTGGTTTTCATTTCAGCATGCAATACCTGATAGCTAAGAGCTATGGTGTACAATCAATTTCTTTTAGTAACACATATATACATATCATGTTTTATATTGCTGGAGATAAGATTATTTCAGCCCAAAGAGTTGTTCTATTACATTGTATAGCAAATGTCAGAGATTCTATGTATCAGTGTTGCATGAAATGGAAAAAATACTGAATTTGACCCAATATGAGTCCAGAGATTTTTTAAAATTAAGGAATGGAATGCCAGAAAGGGTTACAGCCCCATTTCATGTGCCCCTCTAGAGCCCTACTGGAACCTTTAATTAGTTTATCAAAGAAGTTGTTCATCACTATATACATGCAGCGTTTCAATATCAGATTAATCATTGCATTAGTGACGTCCCAGTTCACCTGAAAATATGCCCAAATATTAATGTCCCAGTTCACCTGAAAATATGCCCAAACATAAATAAGTTTAAATAAAGTTTTAATAATATGTGGTTAAAACCAGTCATTGTGAGGTTCTTTAGAATTTTTCCATGATACAGTTATGTGGATGAACGGCCTTGAGTGATACAGGAGATATTAAAGAAAGGGGAAGATAGATCAAAAGGTATCAAAGGATACATAAAAAGTTGGTAAAATATTTAAGTACGGTATTTGAAACTCAGGATTGAAGATACTTTACGACCTGTACCAGTTCTAGCTGTTAAACATTGTATCTTCCTGTGTAAAACCAATACTATCAGCCTCTGAACATTCTGATATGACATCAAGCCAAATTATCAGCGTAAAGGACAAAAATAGCACAGAAACAGTAAAACACCCCAGGGAGACTGTGTAGTATTCTGGTAAAAATAGGCTTTAGATACAGAGAGCACAATCACAACAGCTCCCGGGCCTTGAGAGGCTGGTGATAAAAGGCCTCCAACAGAAATAGAACTCAGTCATATTTCATGGCAAATTACATGTAGTTTACTAGGGTCAATGGGAGATCAAATACAGTGTGTAATTCATATGTTACGATACAAATACAATATATCAGAAACAGCTGGCACCAAAACAGTGGTTGAGTGGTTAAGATGTCCCAACTTATTATTACCACAAGCCCTCCACAGTCTAGGTCACTAGTTCGAATTTAATATGGAGCAGATGCCCGCAGGTATTGACCACTGGTCATTGTTTTTTTCTTTAGGTACTCTTCTCCACTTTCTCCACCTTCTAAAACTGGCATTCCCAGATCCTAGCTAGCTTTCACTCATTCACCACTGAAGACACCTTTAGAATCTCCTAAATCAAACACTTTATCAAACCATTATGAAATATCAGGGGTAAATGATTATGAGTAATGAAGGTAGCACCATGCAGCCGGTTGTGACAGGAGAGAAGGGACAGGGAAGGAGGGAAAGCAGGGATACAAATAATACTTAATCTCCCACATCATTTCATGTTGGGGGATGAGGAGGGGGATCGACATAACAAGCTTGAGCTCCTGTGTGTAGAGGTGGGCCCTATCACCATGGTCCTGATAATTATGTGGATTCAGATTATAGGCTTCTATCTGATAGATATCTGGGGTATTTTTAGGTCTACAATCACGACTCATCTGTCTAATTCAGACAGGTTGTAGAAAGACAAATATAATACAATTGGTCTGTATGTGGTTGGTTCTGTCAACCCAAAATGTTTTTATTCAGATTTAATCAATTGGATATCAATTTATTATCTCATTAAATTAATCAACTAAAATTAACAGTAATTAATTAGTGTCTCTGACTTCCAACCTTTCTCTCATATAGTACCCTCATGACCATACTATTGACAATTTTAAATACATTATCAGCAGAGTGCCAATTCATCATGTCAGTTGATGATCTGTACATGTTCATATTTGGATGTGTGTTAAAACTTGAGCACTGCACAGAGGCTAAGACCTTCTTTCATCAGCTGAGTTCTGTTCATATACCCACCACACTTTTTTCTGCATTTTTTCCCTATAGAGTCAAACCTTTCTATAAAGACCACCCAAAGGGCAAGGAAATACACATGTCAAGTTGTGTTATAAATGACCATTTAAGGTGGTCTTATTAAGCAGATGTTCTTTATACAGTGGTTGTCAGTAAGGCAGGTTTGACTGAACATGTATGCATCGCAAGCACACAAAAATATATTTAGGTAGTTTTACCATTGATTCTGCAAATTTTTATTTCACAAACTTCTACATCAGTAAAATAGCGATATTTTTTAAAGTAAATATACATGGTCATCTCTAACATGGAAAATTCTAGTTCAGAAAAAATACTACAATGTCCGTGTTACATAGTATTGTTGTTTTGATATGGGTGACCGAGCTGTACATGTTTAAGCCAGGAAGAAAACAATTACTGAAACATTAGGCTGGTGTCGAAAATGAGCAGAGAGCACCTGTTGAGGAGATGAGAAGCTGAAAGTCTGCAATCAACACTGTCAGTAAGGAGGTAAGGGGGTTATAGGTATAGAAATCACTCATCACCATGTTGGCAACACTGCCATTTTGAATCTGATTTATGACACCTTAACCACTGTACATTGTATTTACAGTCCCTGAGAACTACAAGACCACCTAAATAATTACATACATGTTAAAATCTCAAGACCTTGCAACCAATAGTGTTTATATACCTAGATCATATAGTGTTTATATATACATACAATAATGTATGTGATGTGCATGTAAATTATCAATCCGGAACTCTTCTTAAATCATGGATGAATTAGTTCTAAGTAATTTGAAATGTTGTATTTCATATCAACTTCAAAACAGCTGCATTTTAGCCAAATTTAGTTTCAGTGTTATTGCATTACAATTGTTTATCTACATTTGTTTTAATATTACATCAATGTTAATAACCGACCAATTGCCCATTATTTTGGACGGATTTAAACCTATCAAGGGTTTAAGATCTGTAAAACTGGCCACATATATAGTGTCTGTTATTTCATTGCAATCAATTGACAATGTCTTCATTAAATTAAAACCCAGCTGAAGCAGATCCTGTGATGTATAAAGGTGTTTGTTTGTATATATGCAGATAGGGTGATGGCATCACCCCATATCATGCCCAGGTGGTTTTCTCTGCCTGCTCTGTTTACAATATAGTACCTCAATATGTTACACAAAGAATTAATAATACAACAATCAACAGACCATCACATACTATGAAGTCACTTATTAATTCATCCATGTTTTGAATAATCAATAATACATCCCGATGTACATGTACATGTACATTAATGACTGTCATTCTATGGTCCATCATCATGCTATCAGTAAACAGCCAAAACATTTACACTGAAGCCTGTCTAATTACCCAAGACCTTTTATCCATTTTGTTTTAATTCGCCACTGGAATTAAGTTCTTTGTGAAGATCTGAATTAAAAATAAAAATTTCTTTACAGAGAATTCAATCAATGAAGAAAGCAATCAATTCAAGTAAAAGAATTTTGAAGAAACATATATAACCGGAGATAATCAGGTATTTTGGTTTCATATGATAATTATCTTCAAAAACTTGAAACTAGAAGGCATATTATTTTTCAAAAAATCTAAATGAATTTATTTACTATAGTATAACTTGGCGGCTCCTTAAAATATCGAAACATATTCAACTTAATAATAATATCGGGTATCATACCAAAATTTTAAAACTATTGCCAGCTAGGGGGAGATAATCTAGTATCAAAATTCACCTGGCCTTATCTATATCAATCTTATTAGAACTGAGTGATCAAGTTCAAAGTGTACATGTTATCTGTAATTCCTAAAAGGATTTTCCTGTTTAATTCATAATCAAGATCTGGATTACAAGTCTTTCCAAAATCGATGCAATATACATGTGTGACTTAAACATATGTTACTCAAATCTTCAGAAAATATAACAAATAGTGGTATGTGAATATATTTGATATATAAATGATTCTAATTTCTATATTTCTATAGATCTTTTTCTTAATGTGGCCCAGATATCCAATTATGGTGACAGCTGTTACTTTTTACTGTATTGTCAATCTATTACCTGTCACCTCATCAGTGTGTAAGAGAGCAATCCCCAGCCTCAGTGATGGAGATGTTACTCTGATCAAGACCACCCCGCCAGGATCTACTTAGCCCTAAGTCATAAGGTCATGATACATTTGTGTAGATATTTGCCCTGCTAACCTAATCCATCCAAATTAATCTCCCACTCTGTTACAGACCCTAGGACTCCATTAGCAGTTCTGTGTATCGCCCTGTTTACATTCCACTAGGGGAGCCCTGAACTAGAATACTCCAGGATATGACAATGCTACAAGAATCCAGGTCTCAAGTCATTAATCTAATTGGACACCAGATATAATACTGACAGATCTAGATGTCAAAATAAAAGTTTAAGATTTGTTGATAAAGATCCACTTAGGTAGAATACACACTATGTAGACAGTGTCTACTCTGTACAGACCTAGCTACATGTTTATGTGCATTTCTCACCAATTTATTTAAGTGCTTGCATTACAATATAGGTCATGCAATTATTTCCCCAGACTATTTTGGGAATTCTTTGCTTTCCTAATGGATTGGGCATCCATGTTTGTTTTTGCTTAAAGTGATTGCTTCTGAATCATTAATAGTTAATTAGCCAAGCTCTAAAACATTTATTGATAGCTCAGTATATATATATATATATATGCACACGTATTATAAGATAAAAAAATACTAAATTGAAAGAAACTGCTGATGGAATTCATCAAATTACAATTATATATTCGATGTTAAAGTGAATAGAAAAATAATTAAAATTAACAATCATGTATTAACACCCTTCCAGTTCCCGGTGGGTATCTATGTATACATATATATAAAGTATAATAATGTAAATATTTATATGTACATGTATATACATGTAAGAATATCAATAAAGTCACATGCCTGATTTCCAGGTAAAAAAGTCACAGCTTACACACCTGTTTCTTTATTTGATGTCTTTAGCAAATTGATTGATGCCATACATTTGTGAAAGGTTAGCCCAAATTCAATCCAAAGTGTTAAAGCTGAGTGAACCACCTCCATTTTTCGCTGGTATAACCACTAACTCAGTGTGAATTAATATACAGTATATGTGGAATATACACATTCAATTACAAGAGAATTAAACCTTAACAGATGCTTTAAAAGATAAAAGAGCATTCAAATGAATTGTGTTGGCCCTAAACTTGCCAAATATCTAACCAATTCATCAATTAGTCTATCTAAAACAAAACCAGAATCCAGAAAATAAGGAAATTCACGAACAAAAACAGCAACATTTTTTGTTTAAATTTTGAAAGTGTTTACTGAAATACATTTTCAGTATTTATCATTATTTATAATTATTTATAATCATTTAAAATTCTTAAGAAGAATTCATGAAAATCAGAGTTGCATGCATGGATATCATAACTTGTATGTAGTACATCAAGCAAATTGAAGAATCTAAAATAGCAAGCATATAATATAAGAAAATAATAATTATTCATATCTTACACTTAGACACATGTACCGGTATACAAGACACATCCATGAAAAAAACACTATTATCCTTATCCTTCTCTTATTCCTGTTGGAATATCAGAATCTGGTTCCAGCATTTACTCGGTAATTAAGACAATATGACAGATGCAAATCATTTTTGCTGTAGCTGTTTACTCGGCTGGAGGCCCATATCTCTCCTAGTTCTATCCCATTATGTATGTAATTATGCCCTCCTGGGAAATCAGGACCAGTTTCTCTAACACCTGATATTGGTGTTACAAGGAATACAACAACCTTACAGCTTCACCATATTGTATCCATTTAGATAGGGTGACCTTCTCACCAGTCCTGCCTAGACAAAATATCAGAGGATATCACAAGATGTAGTATAGTCGCACAATATATATAATGGTGCTATGTTTTCTACTTCTATGCTAAAAATATTTCTTTGATTATTTCCATTAATGTCAGTGGCAACTAATAACTTATATAATTCAATTACAAATGCTATTTTATTTCTGAAGAGTTATCAATTAAAATAGTGTACGTTATCTTATTTCAGCAAACAGAAAACTGGAAATATCAGTGCAACACATTATTAATTACATTGGCCTTCATATATCAAAGTGGATTATATAGACAGGAAAGAACACGACACACATGTATCAGGGTATTACCTCCATGCCCTTTTCACTGAAGAATCTATCTAATATAACAGTATTACTACATATTAACTCAAAGTTTTAAATCTGACTTTTAAGAGTTATATGCAAATCTTTTAAAATATTATGTTGTCCCTTAGATTATCTCCCTCTAATTTCAAAGCCTAAAATCAGCATCTAGGGTTACAAAATGGTATTTATCTATAATTTATAACTTATCTATACCTAGGGATTCCTGACCATATGTTTTGGGAGGGTACCAGGTATTAATTTTTTAACAAGAAGTGGTGGTAAATTATCTCCCCTTTGATTTATATGATTATTGTACCACAGAGTGGAGCAGGGTACAAAGTTGATCATTAAGATGACTGCTCCCTTACATGTTTATTTGTTTAGAAATAGGATACCCCAATCTTTATCTACCGTACATGTTTATTTGTTTAGAAATAGGATACCCCAATCTATATCTATATAGTTTATTATTAGTTGTACAAGCAAGTCAGGATGGGGTCATGGACACCATTCCCCTAATAACCACTAGGTCTTCTAATTCATTGGCAACTGCATGATGAGACCTAGTTAGTGGGTTAACTAGAGAAATATGGAGTGAGCATCATTTAAAGATGCTCCACCGCTGACGGACGGTATTTCCTCTCTATCAAAAACAGGAGCAGACAAATTATTATTTTTCTCCGGTTACAAATGTTAGCTACATTTGAGCTTCTAATTTACTTCAAGATAAAAATATTAAAAATAATTAATTGCATCCCGAAAAAATTTTGTGGTACTATGATCTATATGGAATGAAGTACTGATTGTGCATGCACCAAAAGCAAAATAAATTACTTTATATTATTTATTGTGTTAATTAGACATATATATACACGATAACACATCAGTTACTGTTCAAATAATGAGTATTGTTTATGCTCTGTCGGCGATGGGGCATCTTTAATTTCACTCCATTTTTAACAAAGAAATAATAAGCCTAATAAATGCTTTTTTTTTTATTTGTCAATATAATTAAATATCTAATGTTTAACTAGCTTCTGGGGTATAACCTTGGGGATTTACCTGTTTGATAAAGTGCTATCAATTGTTTCCTGAAGATAAAAGCAAGTGAAAATTTAAAGCAGAAAGCGACAGTAACCAACCTGACTTTGAGTGGCTTCCACTGTAGTAAAATCCCTGCCAACGATAACTGTTATCGATGACATGATCTAAAATCTTTAAATCAGATGGTAAGTCTTAAAGTCTTAAGTGTTATGCTAATTTTATACAGCTTAAATTGTCATCTACATGTAGAGATCTATGAAACAGATAAGAAACTATAACTTTTTTATCAGCAAGTTAAATATTTACCACAAAAAAGCTGTAATATATATCTATTTAATTATGACATACATCGTATTTTATTGGCAGTAAGATCTGCCACATATATTTAATTAACAAATTGAAAATTCCTATTTCCAAGACACATGGTTATCATAATTGCTTCCACATTATCAATTTGACATTCAAGCAATATATTTTGCCACATACATATCTAATATGTATATATATCTAATTAACAACTAGAAAATTCATATTTCAAAGACATTCCTATGCAATATGTTATACAATGGTACGATATATATAATTCATCATTGACACCAGTAAAATTGCTCTTTACAGACATTAAGGGCTGACACACCACCAACACTATAGTTAGCGGCTTGTCAATAATACACTGATCAATATAACACTGGCCTGCTCAGCTAGTTATCCACCTACCTGCGGAGTATGGCCACGGACAAAACCAGCAAAAACTCTCCTGTCCTCACCCAAGACCGACGGACAGAAAAACCCAAGGCAATCAAATAGACATGCTGAGTCTAGCTCAGTTGACACATTTCACCAGTAGAGTCTGTCGTAAAAGATCAAGCCCAATACATCTCCTTTACATGAATCCTAAACCAGCGTTACCGAAAATTCTGAGAGAGAGAAATTAAAGCAGTGCCATCCTGGCCTCGATCAATGCTCTGGATCAATGAAAAGCTTTCTCACTGACAAAACAAATTGTTTTCGTAACACCACGATAATCCTGTTATATAAGACACATAATCCATTGTGTGGCTCTGTATATTGATATCAGACAGTGTGTTATAGATGATGAGGCCAGGAGTAGTGTAAACACATGAAGAGCTATGTTGATTAGGTGCCGAGTGTGGGTTTGCACTCTACCTGTGTATAAATAGAGGGCACCACAACAATATCATAACTGTCTTCTCCACACTAGGCGTTCCCTTCTATTGGGACACCAAGGCCTGTCAGCAGCAGTTAAGCAGCAGAACCTCTGTGATACCGCGACCGACCTCAGACCTTTACCGAGAGCCTGTAAAATCACACCCTGTAATCAAACGCGTTGTAAAACAGTTGTAATCAGCCACAGCAACCCAGTGGCTGTACATGTGTAACCTGTCAGTGCAGCAGGTATTAAAATTTTGTTCTGTATAACATTAACATCAATCAAGTAAAAGTAGCGGATATATGTTTTCTACTGATTCTGCCTTATTAAACATAGATCAAAATTATCTAGATCCCAGGCGACAATGATGGCATTTCGTTCTTGAACTCATCTATTTCTTACAGTAATTATATCGAAGAGAAGGATTAGATTAAAGCACTGAAGTAAGATATTTTTTATTTGTGCAGTGATCCGTCTGTGGCAGTGACATTAAATGAACTCATTTTTAACTGAAGTGATTGGACAAGTATTTATTGAGAAAACTGATTTACAATTTGTGTTGGGAATCGGTTGAAATTTTATAACCGATATCTTCAATTTTGTGTAACCAATCAATGATCGATTAAAATCGATTATATTTGACTTTTCTAGGAAAATTATACAAACTTTCTTCTACAGGCTCATGTGTTGCCATGTATTGTTTAATAATTATTGTTATGTGTTCTTCAATTCTTGTAGATGATTGATATTTGAAAAGATTTGAGGGACAACACACAAAAGCTATTGATTATGACAAGTTTTCTATGGTATTTCTTGCATGTTTTACTGACCGGCTAATTATACAATTTTGTTTATCATGATGTTGGGCAATTCCAACGAAACTTGATTACAGATTTCTTACTCTATTATCAAACAACACAAACCAACGATACCCAACAAACTTGATTAATTGGAACACCACTATATTTACAATAACTTTAGTACTAAACATTTTTCCAGGTTCAGCAACTCAGTGAGTTGCGTAAAACCTTGCAGAGTTTACGTTTCACACATACATGTACACCAAAAGTAAAAGTGAATAAAGTCACAGCAATGATAGTTTTGTCTGTAAGATGCATTTCTGTTAAAAAAACATGGAGTTGTTTGATGAGAAACAGGGATGACAAGGTTAACTCGGAAGTTATCTTATTACATGAGTAAAATTGTTTTCAAATCAGTCTCTGTCTAAGCTGACGGAACATTTTATATTGCACCGCTTTATTATAATTGGCTCAGAAGCAGTTTTTACAGTCATGATTTTTCACGTCGTAAACCAGCGGGTTCAATTCTTCAACAGGAATGTATTTTTTCACCGTTCTTTTACAAATATGTACTGTGATCAAGCAATCTTCCTTATCTACATTGCATTAAATTCATATTAAGCTTGTGACAGTAATAATATTTATATTTGTACAGGTATTATGATGTACACTCACCTGATCAGTGCTCAAACAGGACAGTGCTTTTATTTTATTTTTCGCTTCTCATGCCTAATCAGTCTTTTGTTCAAGGTGTATGATAAATGTGAAGTATGTGTATTCACAAAGACACTTTTCTTAGGTCAATAAGAAAAGTTCTCAAACCAGTTCTGTAATTTGAATACAAGCAGAATTTTGATGACAAATCACAAAATTGATGATCTCCAAAATAACCAAAATCTCATGTAAAGTTAGAAATATTCTAAAAATATTAAATTATGTTAAAAAAAATAGCAAAACTTATCTTCTTCAAAAAAAATAGCACTTGTAACATGTAATTGTCCTGAGTAACAAAAAAATAAGAAATTCACAATTTTGGTTAACTTCCCGCCTTGTTAAAATGCGTGTTAACCATATGATTTCCAGTGTATTATAATTACCCACGAAACAGTTAATTGACTTTGTTGATTTGTTTTTTGTCAAATATGAATATTTTGTTGAACTGCATGGATTTAGAAAATCATTTTTGTTGCTGTTTTGAGAAATAGAAGCCTACATAGATCAAAAATGGTAGAAAGCTTTTCAGAAATACAATATTTCATTTCTTTATATTTTGTTGAACTGCATGGATTTAGAAAATCATTTTTGTTGCTGTTTTGAGAAATAGAAGCCTATACATAGATCAAAAATGGTAGAAAGCTTTTCAGAAATACAATATTTCATTTCTTTATTGGGGTGTTCGAGGACTGGACCCTTAATTTTTATAAAATTTCATCTGGTCATATACTATCACGCCAGTGACGCGACCAATATCAGCTATACCCGTACAGATCGGAACATATCAGAACATTCCAGAAAATTCCCTGCTATTTTAAATGTGTACATGTAAAAAAATCAATATCAAATTTAAATAAAAAAAGTTTAATTACATTGCGAGTACAAACTTTACAGGGCGGTAAATATGGAAAATTAAAATCTTAGAGATTCGAGGTGGAGAAAAATATGTAGAACACTTTAAACACTTAATTATTCTATGCCAAAAATACTTCAATCAATGCTTACTATTTTAATTTAAAAGCCAAAATCTGTGTTTTTGTTCGAGCACTGGTCAGATGAATCTAAACATGATGTAATGTATTCTTTTGTTACTGTGCAAGAGTAGTGTGCCTTAAGCTGGGCTCAAACCAGCAACCCGGACTTACCACCGCTGCTCTACCAAACTGAGCTAAATAAAAATCCCCCCTAGCACAAAGCTAGAAGGCGACAGACCATATCAATATATGTACACTTAAAAATGCAACTAAAACCTAGCTGCTATAATACTCCCCTCTTTCAAAAGTGTTTGTCCCGAACACAGATCAATTAACCCAGGTTCTATCTCCAACAAAGCCTCTCAATCTCATATATATAGCTTTCACTTGGAGTGGTCAACGACACAAAATGTAACAGGACGAGAATAGTGTGCCGCCAGCCAGACTCGAACCCGTAACCCCAGACTTACTGTTCTGACGTCGCTCTACCGACTGAGCTAAAGGGAAATCTAAATCCCCCTAGCGCAAAGCTAGAAGGCGACCGTATCATTATATTCACTACATGTCTGTTGTATAACGTTACACTTTTTATCAATTGTTTAAAAGTAGTCTAACATTAATATTAGGGGGGGGGGGGGGAGGGGCATTAATTGTTCTTTAACAGTAAAATAATGAGATTCTTTTTTCACGCTGTAATTTCGTGTAGGTCAAAACTTCAGAAGAGATATGGCACACATGCCGTATACACATGTGAGC
Source organism: Argopecten irradians (assembly GCF_041381155.1). NCBI lineage: Eukaryota > Metazoa > Mollusca > Bivalvia > Pectinida > Pectinidae > Argopecten > Argopecten irradians. The sequence continues at coordinate 12,840,497 of NC_091134.1, read as the reverse complement.
CGCTACTCACTCAAGTTGGCTTCTCGGATCGAGGCAACATCCACAACAATAATTCATGAATACTAAACTAAAATTGTAGAAATAATACGAAATGACACACACGTTTATTCATGTGTTTTGAACCATATTCAACCATATAGTGATGTTGCAAGTCACAACTTCTCATATTTTTGTTCTGTGGTGTTTTCACTTACCATTCAATGCGCCGACAAAACAGCTGTCTGCTATGTTTTGACATGTGTTTGTAAGTGGCGCCACCTTTCAATACACTCACGAACTCGCTTCATTCAACGCTCGATTTGATTGGCTTGAAATATTTCACCTGGCTAATCAACGACTAGCTTTCAAATAAGATTTGGCGCTTGATCATGTGATGTTCAAAATGGCAGATGTCTGAAATGCCTACAACAATGTTTGTAAATTGTTACCATTGCAGTATTGCATTGTTTACAAAATAGTGTTGCGTAATTTTTAAGAATGGTTAAAGTTTACAAATGCCATAATTTTAAATCCCAAAGCGTTGTACCAGTTGACGGGGAACCGGTGGCAGTATTTTCATCAAAACAGCGAGTTTTTGTAGCAACTCAACAATGCGTCATCGAGGTTTTTGTACTCGACGAAAACGATCCTTCTGGGTCGAAATATGTAAAGTCAAACTCGTTTTCGACGGAGGCACCCATTGAACAGTTGTTGTATAACGAAACAGGTATTCATTTAATGCATAAAACCGATGCACTATAATGCAATACAATGTAAAAGACCTTTATTCATTGTGGAGGTTAAATGCATGTAACGTTTTGATTTAACAACATGATTAAATGAATGTAAGCTACAGTAGCACTAGTTAAAAAGATGGCAGAGACCAAAACATCCCCATATAGAACATGGATAAAACCCAATGTTGCAAGTAGTTACCTGAGGTTGTGCATTGTACCATTTATAACGTAATCCCCCACACAGACAATGGGCACTACCCAATTGCAAATACAGATTTACCTGAAATTCTACCTGTATGGGCTATATATCTTATTCTACACAGTATGCAGTGCTGTTTTTAAGTATATAAGCATACTGCATGTATAATTGCAGGTTGTAGGCCTATATATAGCTACTTGCATCTTCATTTGAATTGGTAGTGGTGCAATTTGATTGCACAGTTCATCACTTAAGATGTATGTGTACATTGTATGTTATGGACCTGTAAATATAAATATATAACTAGGTATTTGAGTGCTCGCACAAATATCCACTTATTTGAATCAGTTGAATTGATCGAGGCTATATAGTTAAATTTCAAAAGGTCAGGACCATATTATAGGAAAAGTTTCAATGGAATGCAATTAATTAATACATAAACTCATACTGATTTGCAGTAGGGGTGTCATTAGCATATTTCTAAATCTGTATGTGGTTTTTGATTTATCTGAAGCTTTAGAACATGCAAATTATATGTAACTACATTAAATATTGTAAAATAAATTGTTTTTTTTTTTCCATGTTGTAAAATACATTAATGTTTTGCATTGATTATTCTGTTTTTCTGTTTATAAGGCTGCTATGTTGCAACTGTCGAATGCAAGGTGTCCAGGAGACAGAAATTTTATTCAGTGAAAATTTATCTGAACTGGGATGTTTGCACTGAAGATAGTCGCCCAATAGCACATGTTCGTCTAGCTGGTGGAAATTATAACATGAAACCATCTAACAACAAAAGCAGTTGGATGGATGTAATCGACATTCCTTGTAAACAAGAGGTTTCTTGTATATCAACATGTGACAGAAGTGGTAATCTTGCTATCGCATCAGAGGAAGTGATATTTCTTTACCATCTTGTGGAGAAAACAGTGCCAAATTCGAACAATACATTTCTAGATGTTGTACTTTTCATTCAGTTAGACTGGAGCTTTTCTGTGAATCAGGTTTCATTGTGTGAGGACTTTGTAGGAGTATTATCAGATAAAGAAATTCAAGTCACACGTATATTGTATTCAGATAAGTCGTTCGGACGGTTCACAATTGACGAGACTGAAACTAATAGAACATTGAGAAGTGTCAGTACCGATAGCTTTCGAATAGCAAACAGAAAGACGTCATCGTCGATAATAGATCCTGCCTTTTCTAGTGGAAAAGATTCATCTGTAGTCAGTCAGTTTTCAAATGTAGGATCCAGAAGTTCATCAACACCAAGTCCAGCTCTTTCCAACTCCTCACTTACAAAGTCTATCACAGATTCATTTAGCTGTATTTTAGATGATGAAAATTTTGTTCAGTGGAAGTTTGAAGATACAGATTTACCCAAAAATGATTGTTCAGGTGAGAAGCATTTGCTAGTTAGAAGTGTTTATGAATAGACTACGTATATATTTACCTACTTAATTATATAATTATTAATTGACAGTTTGTGTATTCTTTGAAGATTTTGAAAATATTCAAGATGGTTGCTTTGTACAATAAAACGGTTTCACAATATTTTAATATTGTTAAGAAGTTAAAACTATCTAGATGAATTAATTTAACAGATATGTATTTGGGAAGCAACAGGTGAGTGCTTTTAATTTTAAATATGCATTCATTTATGATAAGTATATTAGAATCCTCATAGATGACAAAGCATGGCATTTCTTTGGTTCAACTACTGCTTTCTTTTTCATTTTGAAAGTAACACTAATAGCTAGGCTTTTGTCAAAAAAAAAAAAAAAAACAGCATGTTGAATCAAAACGAAATTTTTTCAACATGTGATAACGGTTCAATTGCTATTTACATTGTAAACATGAATGCGTAAATCTTTTATCTTGAATCTTTGTAACCTAATGACTATTGTTAGATCCATTGGTAGCAATATGCATGCTATCTGGAGGCTAATTTAAAACCTGGACGAGGCTCTTAGTGTAGGACATCTATATCTTCGCCATGTTCTTTGAAGTTCAGATATAGAATTATTGTATGATATTATAGAGAGAATTGTCATGTACTTGGAAGAACATATGATATATTTTCAGGTAATAGAAGAAGAGAGCTGTTCCGTGATAGTAAAACTGTTCACCTGAAGGGACTTCAGGATTTGTCGTGTCGGGATCTTCTACTGGCAGACCCTCCAAAAGTCAAAGACTTGAGAGGTATAATTGTATTCTAATATTCAAAACAAAATACATTCCCTGTTCCTGAGATGTTTGGTAAGAACCCACCCCCACTCCCCCCTAAAAAAAAAGAAAAAAGAAAAACATAAGAAAATATTGTGAATTCATCATCACATCATCAGAGATCCACAGTTGATTGCAAGCACTTCAATTGTAGCATAGCATAATGCAATCTACAATGGGTTTCAGATGATGTTGTGTGAATTCAATAGGCCGGGCTTACTAACGCAATACTATTATTCTAAACACTTATCTACCACATACGATCAAATCGCGTTAAAACTCAAAGTTGATAAACAACCATGGTAAAATTTTCTAGTTTTAAAGATGCTCCATCGACGACAGAGCTTAAATGATATTCATCATTTGAACAATAATTGGTGTTTAATCGTGTAAATATATGCCTAATTAACACAAAAATTACATAAAATAATTTATTTTGCCTTTGGTGCATGCGCAATCATTACTTCATTCTATTTAAGACATATTGCCACAGATTTTTTTCGGGATGCAATTAATTATTTTTCATATTGTTAACTTAAAGTAAAATCAGAAGCTCAAACTTTTCAATGGTGGTAATGGTGTAAAGTCAGTAACTTTTGCAACTGAAGAAAAATACTAAATTGTCTGTTCCTGGTTTTGATAGCGAAAAAATACCATTTGTCAGCGGTGGAGCATCTTTAAGAATATTTTTGAGTTAAGTTAATTACTTAAATAGTGAAATATTTGTTTTGGTTTTACAAAATTATTCGAATATAAAGTTCAAATCATAAAATATTTGCATATATTTTAGCTGCATATTTCAAATTCTCTCCCATAAGTCTTAAGGGATATACCCTTTCATTATTTGAAGATTGGGGTATTGACGTTTTAAGCTACAGAGGATAGGTAATTGACAACAAATTAAATCCACATTGCTAGTGTTACATTCAATTTGATTTTAACAGCTAACTTTAAAGGTAAGCCTTGTATTGTAATCAGTGTAGCTGAATATGAAGTCTTAGCTTTGTCTTGTTTCTAAAAGAAACATTTTAGGTAGATGTGCTTTTGGGCTAGCTTGGTATTCAATCTGATTAAAATGCAAATCCTTAATGACAACCACTAGTACCCCATTCAATAGAGAATCTGACAACATTGGCCATAAGGGGTCATGTTTGGATGACCTTTAATTTTATACCAACTATAGTTCAGATCAAATGCATATTCAATTCTTTGCTACATCAATTAAAAACGTCGTTTCATCCCAGTATACGTTATTCATTTAGCATATTGGGCGAGATGATTACATACACAAAAATAATTCTGACAGCTTTTTCAAACAATTTTGTCCCCTGAAATTCACCTTCAAGATTCTGGAAGCAGCAATTTGATTTGCCATTTCCTAAGGTCGCCAGAACATGACCCCTAATGGTATGTCAGATCCTCTTACATACATGTATCAAACGTGGTGATAAATTAGGATCTGTGTTTTAATGAGATTGCTTGCATGATACTTCAGTTAATCAGATTTATGTTCTGCAAATGCATGCATGTGATAAATTATGCTATCTACACTTTGTTTCTTTTCTAAGTGGGAATGTCTATGATTCAAACATATGTAAAATCAAAAACTATTTCTTCTTTATTTCGTGTTTTGCATGTTTGCATCATTAATGATAATGCTTTTGAAGGCTTTTAGGTAACGTTGTAGATGACAATGTATATTTAATAGCATGTACATGTACCATTTTAAGCATGTCTCCATTTACTCTACTAAGAGCTTTTGCATGAAAACAATATTTACAGTTACCATAATGAGCTAAAAACGGTATAAAGCTAGTATATTAATAATCCGAAATAAAAGGCCAAAATAAATTCATATATATTCAATATATATTCCGACACCATAGAGCCTTCTTCAGTCCAGAATCACTTATCAAGTTTTTGTCAGATGCTTTCACTGTTTTTCTTTTTTTTTTAATTTGAATTTTACTAATATTAATTCCTTTCATTAGTTTTGAATGTTTATCAACCAAAACTTAATAAATCATTATGACATATTATTCACCAAGATAAACAAAATGATTAATAGAAATGAAATCATTTAAAAAAGAGGTGTTTGCAGAACCTTTTGAATGGTAGTAAGGTTGCCAAATTTTCTGATGATTAATGTAAGATACATGCAATTATATATCGTTTCTGGATCTCTGTGTTTAATTTTTTTTTGCTAATTTTGTAGGAGGTGGTCACATTACTTTTGGAGATGTAAAAGTTGAGACGGTTCTGTATAAACGGTGGAACATCCAAGATATTGACGGTGGCTGGCGTCACATACAGATGGTACCCACATACCTGGCTAGTAAGTTGTCCTATTTACAATTCTTTTTGTGCACTTGCTTACTGTAAATACATTAATTTGCATGTATACAATGTTTTGCATCTTCGTTATTTCCAACATACATGTATTCATGAATATGCATATCGATTCATGACTAAAGGTTTTTGCTGACAATTGTATATTTATACAATTTTTCACAAAGCAATTAAACACTTTCAAGAAAAATTGCTCGAAAATTTGTATCCAGTGAAAAATAAATTTCTTTTATTTTTATATAAACAGCAAAATACCATGTTATGTATGTTTATCATTAAGTAATCCTTTTGATTCTTTCATGCAGTTTTTATTATTTTTAGAAAATGAGCGGTTCAGTGTTGTGGACCGACTTGGGACAATTCCCGTTCACTCGTCTAGTTTCAGTGACCTACTGGGCATGTCTGTTCTGATCAGTGGTGACAGCTCTGGCTTCCTGTACAGTCTGTGGCCCCACAGCATGCTCCTTTCTGAGTACAAGTACACTATGCCAGCCAAACAGGTACTATATGTAGACTGGCCAACAGACCCTAAGTTGTTGATAAAGCTAGGCAGATTATCTCCCCCTACGTGTAGCTTGAAACTTAGGAATCAGACATGTGATAGATTATCTCCCCTACATGTAGTTTGAAACTTAGGAATCAGACATGTAGAAGAGACAAAAATAATCAAACCAAATTTTAGTGATGTTTTCAATATAGTAGAGACTGGTGGCCAGTCTAGATCTACTTTACATGTTCTACAGTCATGTAATGGAGTGTGTATACTAACTAGACTGGCTACCAGTCTACCGAATATTGATTTTGTCATTTAAATTTTGCTGCTTTTTTTTTTTTTAAAAGTCATAACTGATTCTATTTCTAAACTAAGGGGAGATAATTTAGTTATACAAATTATGTTGACAAATTCTTATCAACAATATGTTTGTTGGCCATGCGGTCCAGGCTTCAGGATCATGAAACAATCTCAGCTTCTGTTAAGACTTTTTGTAACATCATCTATGATTAGCTATGTCTAAACTTAAGGCAGTTTTGTACTTAGATTGTTCCATGATCCTAAGGCCAGATGTTCAGTTTTTTCTTCAATTCTTTGTCTGATTTCCTTATAATGTGAAATAGAATATGTTTGTATGTGTGTTTAAGATTGGAAATAATTGTATACATGTACTTAAATCATTACAGTAGGTACTATGAAAAATGCAAAAATATGTCACTACTACTGAAACACTAGTTAACAAAATGTTTATCAGATTTTGAAAAATACTTTCCTGTGCAAAATTAACTTCGAAAATAAAAATTGGTTTGAAGTTTTTTTTCTTTTTAAAGATTTCCAAAATTTTAAAATTATGAAACAATAAGCAGATTTGATTGAAATGCATGCATATTGAATGATAATGGTAAATTTCTTTCCCTACAGATTTGGGCTGAAGGAGAGCTGATATATGTACTAACAGAGAAGGGGTTAGAGATTTATACCTGTCGAGCTTCAGCAGCAGCCGTGTTCAGTATGGAGGATTACGCCTCGCCTGTAAAAGTAGGTACCTTATTTATTTATTAAGTCATTTTTAAGATTTTGAAGTCTTGATGACGTTGTGTTAAACAGTCTTATTGGAAAATCATTAAAAGCCAGTACAATGATTGAAGTATGGAAGTATACTGTACATATGATTCTTTCTACTGGTGAAATGTTTTGCATATTAGGAAAGGTTTACAAAAAATACTTATCTGCAAACATTAGAATCGTAATAATTATTTCCTGCAAGTCCACTTAATTTCATCTAGTACATAAGTTGATAGAAATATTCAGATGAATTCTATATTACCTCCCCTTAATTTAAGACTCTTACTCTGAACAGGGTTATTCATAGTTTTGCAGATGTGAAATTTCCTTATATCAATGAGATATTTTAGATGTTTGCAGATTCTCAACAGTTGTGTTACATCCCATCAACATTTATCTAATAACATCACAGCAAACAATAAAATGTCATTACAACAATGGCTGTTCAATCATGCTTACCAGCCTTGCCTTTCATTGCCCTGATATGTCATTACTAGATACACTGTTATAAATAGGGTAATAAAGGAAATACTCTTTCATAATTATGTGGATATGAAGGATAGGGATATTCTACCCAAGGGTCAATAAATGTAGTAAGACGCGAGGCTTGTCGAGGTTTTTGCAACATTTTGTGATCCCGAGGGTAGAATATCCCTATCCTTCATATCCACTTATGAAAGAGTATTTTTCTTTCATACCTCGACGTTTTATTGCAATTGTACAACTATAATATTCTGCCATTTTGAAATAAATTCGAAGAAATCCATGTCTGAAAGTCAATTTTTCATACATGAAAAATTACGTGACATTTTTAACAAAAAATCCATTGTTTGCATCTTTTATAGTAAATTAAAACCAGTCAAGTTTGTGAAAAAAATGTTGAAATTTTACCGAGGAAATAAAAATTTGTGTTGACGCCGTGACATCACGAGGCTTTATTGCATGGATAGCCATGCAATACAGCCTCAGGTGACATGAGTGTATTGCCCTAGACCAGCCAGTATTACACCCGTAGGTATGAAAGAAATATATTTACATCCTTGTTTGTTTAAGACAGGCAATCTCATCCCTCAGGGTAAGGTACATCCTTGGGATACCAATTAAACCCACGAAAGGTCTTGTGCTGTTTGACAACTTTAAAATTAAATTTGGATGTTCACCTGTCTTACCACAAACTCACAAAGTTGTAGAAAGGTTATTATTCCTCTCCTGTATATTTACTTTTAATTTCTTTTATGTTAAAGGTATTTCCTTCCATCAAGCGAGAGGTGTGTCTGTGTGGTATTCACCCGTTTATTGGACCTAAAAAGGTGACCGTCTCGGAGAACCATGTCATTCTCCTCGCCATGGTCGATAGTGGTAACAAGTCAGTATTTTATCTTTTTGTCTTTGTACTCAGGAAATTGGAGGCCAAATAGTGTTAGCAATGTCTGCCTTGTACTACCCTGTTCCAATATATGGAGCTTAAGGCTAATTGAATTGATTGATGTTTGTTATGATATTCTTTGATTCTGTTTCATCTAAACAAGATGTACAAACTTTACCTTTTTTTTAAATATTATTATCATTTTAAATCAATGAAGAGGTTTCCATACTTTCAATATGATGTAAACTTTAATTGGTTTTCTCAAAGGAAAATTAAGATGCCTACCACATATGTTAGATTTGTTATGTAACTACCTATGTACACTGTACTTGTATGACTCTTAGTATTGCCAACCTCTGATGAGGTCAAATCGGGTGATCACCCTTGAAAAAACGGGTGAAAGGGTCAAAACAAGGGTCATGTGCGAAACAACATTTTAGTATAATTTTTAACACTTTTTAAAAGCCTTAAATATGCATATATTTATTATTTTCATATTGTTATTCAATAATACTTATGATGTTTTTTTGTAATAATATAATTAATATCTGATAATTAATAAAATCATATTACTAAAAAATATTTAAAATGATATTTAATAAAATCCGGATGTTTTGTTCTACACGTGTCCGGTTTCATTGTTATCTTTGACTAAACAAAATGGCGACCATTATGATTGGCTTGCCTGCCTACTGCAACAGGACACCGTTCATGTTGACTTTGTTTTATTCATGTGAGTAAATCTTTGTCTGAGATCACAAGTGTTTGTGCTTCTAAAGAATTTTGAAGATATCATTTCTGATTTTGAACAGTATTAATTGGCCATGTCCAATTTTGCCAGCTGGCTCTGGCCAAAAACGATAATGGACATCGTGATGCATGACTGAATAGAGTAATTGCTACAATTTCACACCTTTATTAAGGTTTGTGTAAACACAAACATAGCTACCTGCATTATACAAGGGCCTGATATGAGTCTTAAGCCCTGAGATATAATTAAAATTGCGCTAATGGCTTGATCTGTACTTTGGTCCTAGTGCTGAAAATCGGGTTATTTGATGACCCGCCAGGTCAATCGGGTTATGCATTCTAAAAAGTCTAAAAAACGGGTCAACCCGGGGAAATCGGGTATGTACACTGTACTTGTATGACTCTTATAATCCACCAAAGCTAATTGATCATTCTGAAGACCATGGCTTAATATTTGTTGTTTCAAATCTCAGACAGAATGACTACCTCTGGAGTCTGTATGCTCTGAAGAAGTATTCCCATGGGGAGTTTTATAAGGAAATGGTAAGATTTTCTAGTGAAATATCATTTAATAAATAAATCATAATCATAATAGATTTTTTCTCCCACACAAATTCTTTTTTTTTTTTTTTTAATTTAAAAATTAATCTTGAACAAGTTCCCTATCATTTTCTTACCTCAAAATGCTCTTTGCTCCTAGTTGGGTTTTTTTTTAAACTATATTTGACACTCATAAAAAATCCTCGTTATGATTAATACATGTTATTACTGATGTGATCAAGACATCAGATGTCATAGTAATTTTGAATTTAACGTTTTCTGCAATGAAAACATTTATTATTCTATTGATGTAAAACATGCTATTTTTTACCCGATATTATAGATTGCCTTTGGGTCCCGCTACCAGCAGAAGAATCCAGACACATACATCAGTCTGTTGGAGGAAGGTCACATGATCCTCCGTAGTACCATGGTAACAGTTGTTCCTAGTGACATGTCACATGACTCTGACTTACTCCAGGAGTCTGCTGCTTTGCTGGGAGAGTTCTACTCCATGTACGTAATTATTAGTCAAGGTCACTGAGGTCATATGACCTGGCCCTGTTTTCTTCAAACAAACTGAAGTAAAAAAAAAATGTCTTAATTAAGCTGTACTTTTGTTTAGAGAAATCATAGCCCGACACATGTGATATTTACAACTTCTTCTATATAACTATGAGCCTGGAGGCCTAATGCTTGGTATCTTTTGTTCTGGCATGATGGCCAAACTGGTTAGTTTGTTTAGAATAAATGACTTTGACATGAGTTTTTTTCAGATCGCACATTATCATTAGGGCAACAGACATAAATATAATGCATCCTTGTTTAGACAATTATATATGTAACCTTGAAAATAGGATGTTTATAAAATATTTTTTTAGGTAAACAAAATCACTCCAGCGTTGATAAGCCTTTGTGCCATATAGATAGGTTCATGATGAGTTTGTCAAAGATTTCAGGTCCAAACAGTTAATTTTCTATTTACCAAAATCGTTTCAATCTATTTTCTCTATAATTATGTTATCATTTAATGTGTACCATGATAAAAACTTTCTGCTTTTTATATTTTAGGCCAGGAAACTCCCAGTGGCACTTAGGTTTACCATACTATTTGATGTCTGGTCTGACTCTGTCATATGTAGTAAGACAAGCACTTCAGTATAAACAGCACACCAAAAGTGTAAGTTTTACAGTATAAACAGCACACCAAAAGTGTAAGTTTTACAGTATAAACAGCACACCAAAAGTGTAAGTTTTACAGTATAAACAGCACACCAAAAGTGTAAGTTTTACAGTATAAACAGCACACCAAAAGTGTAAGTTTTACAGTATAAACAGCACACCAAAAGTGTAAGTTTTACAGTATAAACAGCACACCAAAAGTGTAAGTTTTACAGTATAAACAGCACACCAAAAGTGCAAGTTTTACAGTATAAACAGCACACCAAAAGTGTAAGTTTTACAGTATAAACAGCACACCAAAAGTGTAAGTTTTACAGTATAAACAGCACACCAAAAGTGTAAGTTTTACAGTATAAACAGCACACCAAAAGTGTAAGTTTTACAGTATAAACAGCACACCAAAAGTGTAAGTTTTACAGTATAAACAGCACACCAAAAGTGTAAGTTAACAGTATAAACAGCACACCAAAAGTGTAAGTTAACAGTATAAACAGCAGCACACCAAAAGTGTGCAAGTTTTACAGTATAAACAGCACGCCAAAAGTGTACGTTAACAGTATAAACAGCACACCAAAATTTTAGGTTGAACAAAATGAAAATCTCTCCAGATTCACTAGTGAGTTACACATTAGTTTATAATTCACTTAATATCTTTGGATATTTTGTGAATTATGTGATAAAAGTGGTTCATAATTTAAAAAAAAAATTGAAGCTATCATTTTAGATTTATTTATCATCCGTTTAAAATGATTTCTTTCTCTATTCCAGACTTTGGCGTACAGCTATGGACAAGGTTTCCTGTACTACCTAAACTATGTCCTTTTCCAAGATGATGAACCATTCCAACTAAAAGAGGTTTGAACTGAACATTTTATAGCATGAAAACGTTCAATATTTACATCTGAGTGTGACAGTAAAATTTTTAATCCCATGGTTTACAAACCCTGAGCTGTGTGAAGAGTTACAGGATCAAGAATATCACCTTAAGGATTAATGGTTTCACAGTCATGCCATTAGAACAGAGATGGGAACATCCCCACTACAACAGTAGATTTGTGATATATGTAATTCTATTCAATACTCCCATTAAAATTCATAATAGACTATTCCAGTCTTGGAATATTACAAGAAGAGATGAAAACATGACTTTAGGTAAATGAAGTCACCACTGGTGCCAGTCTGAAATATCTGATATACCATAGTGGTCATGCAGCTGAAAAGGGACAAATATTTTCAAATTTTTAAAGTTAAATCTTTTACCATTGAATTATTGCCATAATATCCTTTTATTGTTGCCAAAGCATCTTCATTTGGTTTGTACTATGTGCGGTCTGTCAAACTCAAGGGGTTGATCAGATATTTTATACACTAGGTTTAGAAAGGAAAACTTGACAAAGAAATGAATCACAGATGCTAGAAGAAAATAAAATAGAATATTTCGTTGCTGTCTATAGGAGGAAGGAGATATGGTGTTAGAGGTGTGTGCTGAAGCAATGGCCGACAAGCTGTCGCGGATCATCCTCTTCTCTCGTCTTCAGACCTACACACAAGGTACAATACACCCTAGCTTAATTTGTACCCCACCCCCACCCCTCCCAATATAGAATGTGACAGTACATTCTGAAAGTCCATCCATAATTCAAGATATAAGTTAGTACCCTAGCTACCTTTTCAGATTTCAAAACTCAATCACACTTTGATTATTCTATAAGTGCACTCAAATAACTTATCATTTGAACTCATTCAAGTACATTAAACTCTAGAATAGACACTTTTTCTCTTAAAAGACTTAATGGGTTGTAATACCTTTTGTCCATTATTTTTGTTCGGTTTCAATAAAATATATTTTCATTCATTATTAGTGTTTGTTTTTTCAGAAGGCTTTGCTTAGGGATGAACACTTATTTTAAGAAATAATACTCTTTGATATTTACTTTCAGAGAAGACCCTCAACCTTCTAAAGCATGCCTTACATCAGAAATACAAACCAGATGAAGCTCGGAGGTTAGTGTCAAAAAAATGTTCAGAAGCATTCATGAAGTACATCATTACTTTAACTATAAAAAGGATGGATACAAGTTTGCAGAACAAGTTTCCTAAAAGACTTTTTACATAGTAAATTATTATTGTATCATTTATCTTTATTTTGAGATAATTTTATAATGGAAACACAAGTATTGACCACAAATAAGACACACACCCCTGTGTATTCACGTACTGGTAATTTCACAAATTTCTAGAATTTGGGGGATTGTCTTCAAATTACATGTTTTAATATTATTATTTATTTTTTCTGTTCCATTACTTAGTACAGATATCATCAAGTTCTTGTAGGTATAAAACTGTATTTACCATTTCTTGTTTGCAGTGGTACAGATATGCTAGCATTGTCATTGCTTCACCTAAAGTCATGTGACCCAGAGTCGGCCCGATTGGCTTTGGCCACTGTCAGCCAGGTAATGGGAAATTGTATGGTACATAAACATTGTATTCCTCTTCTTAATCATGATAGTAATTAAAAAAAACGGAAACCTATATATAGATAGGCTCTATATCCATGCTGGTCCTAATTTTATTCGAAAATAACATGCTGTACTCAAATGTATTAAATTCTTTATTTTTTGCCGCCAGATGGAGCTACAGCAGTTTTGTGTCAATCATCACCAGCTGCTCCACGAGGATTTTCAACAGTTATCTCCCCTTTCTCAGGTAATTATTACTTCCCCTTCCATTTTTCTCGTGCAATATTAATGTCTTGATATATATTGTGACTCTGTTCTCAGCTCTTTCCGTATAGTAAATGTATTTTTAGAGCAGGTGAAAGATATTACACCATTTATTTGTGCAAGAATTTTGTCGAAAATTCTTTGACCCTAAAAATAAGGCATGATATCCAAATGCCTACTCATCAGAAACCAGTTATTGTTATCTAGCATCTCCTGATATGACGTGTTCTGATCAAAAATTCATCTGATTTGTATAACAGCTGATGAGAAGACATTGTCCAGAGGTGCTTATCCAATGTCTAATAGCACTGCATGACATTGGTACAATTCCCCTGGACCTGGCCATCAAACTATTACAGGTAAAATAGAATTGACTATTTTTTCAATCTCTCACCAACGAGATTGATTTGTTATTGATCATCTGTTGTTAAATACTGTTCAAAACCAATTAAATCTGATAATGAGTTGACTCTCTTACAGAAAGATCTAAATACCACTAAATCTTAAAGGCCCACTACCTTTCCGAAACGGCTTTTAATTTTTATAATGGGAATGTAAAACAAGATCGATAATTTTGTAGAGTCTTAACAATTATTAACTTACCGTTAATACTACATTTATCATCACATTCTGAACGATTTGATTAAAATAAATAAAATGTTTATTTTCATAACGCGGGTCGTATTATGTTTCCCGCCGTCGTCCTAAATACCGCGCGGTAGTTGACTATCACTGCGCCAGACGGCAAAACAGCGAATTGACTCTCCACTGTTTTCATATATTACGCAGGAAATCTTGCATATGTTTGGTGTCGTAACCTTATTTTAGGGCATCGGTATGCATTTTCTGATGTTATTAATGTTCTTTAAGAAACCTTTATATTTTGCTCCAGAAAGGTCTAAATACCACTAAATCTTAACAGCAAAGTTCTTTTATATGTAAAATGTAGAAAATCATTACATTTACCTGCTATTCAAACACTTACATGTACCGTAAGATCTAATAAGAGTTTTGTCTGTACAAATAAAATCCTGTAACATCTCCCAAACCATCTTCTACAAGTACCTATTCTAGCTTGTGCTAACCCTGGTCCCTGTATCTTTGCCTAGAATTACTCTTATGTTACCAAGAAATTCAGTTATACAGTTCTAAAAATCATTTGCCCCAGACATCAGGCAAGATGATTTTTAGAACCCTGAATTCTTCATTAAAGTTTAGACTGATACATTGTTTTTAGTTTACTAAAATTTACCATATTAGTGAAAGGTTTTGAAAGTTTTGAATTTGTATTTCATTTAAATTTTTTCAATTTCAGGGACCAAGTGGCTATGATGAAATTCATCAGAATGCACATCTCAAGGAATACCTGGAGCTCCTCATTGATGGTGAGAATTTTGGTTTGTTTCAATGATCAACATGTACTGTAATCAACCCAATGAACACCCAGGGCAGTTAAAAATTGAAAAAAAGAAGGGGTGCTTAATATGACCAAGTTTGAGCTGACATTTTACACAGTTATTGCACTGAGTAATTACAAAAGATGTCAAATAGAGACATATTTCAGTATTTTATAATTTTCAGTTTGTATATAAGTTAGTGTAAGTGAAATTAGTGTAAGTGAAATTGAGGTCTCAAAAAGGGGAAGGGCACCTATAGGGACGGGTAGGCTTATTGGGTCAAATACAATTTTTTTTAGTCAGTGAAAGTGAAATTGAGGCCTTTAAAGGGGGAACGGACGGGTGGGCTTATTGGGTTAAATAAGGTTGTGAAGAGACCATCCAGTGCTTTACATTGAGTCTGTTCTTGAACATGGACGTATTACCCATGTGTAAGAATAAGGCTTGCTGAGTGCTGACTAAACAAATAACCACTATATATGATAGGAGTTTATTGGATCATAAATGTATATCGGAACCAATGAAGACAAAAATTTGATACAAGTCTTGAACCACTATTAAATTAAATGTAACCAGAAATAATCATATTCATGCTAAATAACTGTATACCTTAAAATTTCCATTTCAGATGAGCAAAGAAAATATGTGTTCGAAGATGCTGTGGTGAGTAATATGAAAATCTATTTAGTTGGGAAAAATTTCATACAGATTTATCATCAGAAATAAAACTACATGTATCTAGATTAGATGCATCTCAATGTACTTGACAGACCTATATTTGATATTTCATTAATCTTCTTCTCAAACAACAAAATATCCTAATTTTTATCTTTGTTAACAATCTCCATTACAGATACTGCTGTGTGAGATCTACATCAAGTGTCTGGTCCAGTGGCGTCCACCTACAGCATCTCTATCGGTCAGTCTGGGCAGCTCGGCTATAGGTCATCTGGTCAGTATCTTCAATCGACGTCTAACGTGGATCGCATTCTTGTGGTCATTCTTGAACAATAATCTGCAGTCTTTAATGTTGATTATATTTTTTGAATTACTAACTAGTTTGCTAAAAAAAAAAAGGTTAGGTGACAAAGAATGTGCCTTTTGCATAGATAAGTAACAAAGGGGTCAAAATGACTAAAATATCTTAAACCTAATACTTGACTTTAAGATAAGTTAGAATTATATCAATTTTTTCAAAATTAGACTTGTAATTCCACTATACTATGATGCAAGATCAAAGAACTTCCCGTTCTGGGTCACCTCTGCATGACACCTGTGGTAAGCCAATCAGTGTCTTGCCTTCTAAATCTTTGGTGTAGTTGATTCTCTCAGAAGTATAAAAGGTTAACAATATATCCCGAGATGTTCCGATTCTAGGCCAGGGGTCATGCAGAGGTGACCCTGGACGAGAAGTTTTTAGATCATGTGTTGGAACATATCATAGAACATTGTAATGGAGCGGAATAACAAGTCTAATTAGATTTGAATTATATAGTCTTCATTGATGGCAGGGTCATAAAAAATGACAAATTTTTAACAGATTATATCTAAAACTTCCAGCCTAGAGGAGACGGTCACTTCGGTCAGAGGTATGTGTGGCTTGACCACATCCCACCTCTCCAGGGTCCAAAGTCTACCAGACAGCCTTGTCAGTATATCATGACGACCAATCCGACATCGGCCCGTCGCAGTGGCGGGACACCGAGTACACATGTCAAGGCCAATACCATGTGCTCCTGCTTCAGATGTCGAGAAGACTTACTTAAATTACAGGTTGGTGAGACATTGAAGATTCATTTACTGTATTTTCAGGCTTCGTCAGCTATCAAAATTGCTGATTACATATTCACTGTAATTTTACATTAAGTATTTTGTATGGCTATTATTGGCATTAAGCTACTATCATCATTCACTTACGCTATAACTTGATATTGCAATTAGCATGCATGGGTAAACATTTTGCTATGTTATTAATTTCACTTGTTCACTTTTTGCGACATAGTTTCATACCCATGTACCAAATATTTTATACATGCAAGGGAATCCGTGGGAAATTTTCGCCCAAGGCGTCCCTCGCACAATTAGTGTTAATTTCCCCCTTTCATTCATTTCCATGTTATCAGTATTCTATATTTGCATATTACAGAGTTATCTGCCCTTGCGGGTAGGTATTGATTGTGACGTCATGTGTTTGTGAGGGTGACAGCGTACTTTTCACATGAATTGTGCTCACTAAGTAACGATATAGCAATGGATACCTACAACAAGGGAGCTAACTCTGTATTATATAAAGATAGAATATAAAGCCAGCACAACAACATCCACCACTCGCCCTTTCTGGTTTCCACTTTCTACCTATCACAATGCTGAAAAAGTCCTGAATGTTATCAAAACTGATCATAAACTTTGCCATATTTCGATGCTTTCAAATATTTATTCCTATTTCCAGTCCGTTTTATGCTCCCACTTCACAACCTTGACCCTAGTAGAGAAGGTCGCGACCTTGCTTGAGGAGGGGATCCAAGGATACGACTCCCTATGGATCCTGTGTATGTTGAAAAAGGACCAAGACAAGGCTACAGAGGTGGTGATGGACAAATACCCAGCTATACTGGCTGATTATAGCATCTCTATCATGCAGAGAGACTTCACAAAGGTATGTAATGGCATAATAGGATCTTCTGTCCGTCCTTTATACATATAACCTGGCCACCAGACTCTTTTGATTATTAGATTTTTAAAAAGTTTAAAATAGCATATGCAGATCAGAGCTGTTGATTTATTTCCATTCTGTGAACCATCATATTTTTTCATTGGTACACTTAGCAGTTTCATGCCTAATGGTTTGCAAGTCATATGGTTTTACTGTACCTTTGCTTCAAAAATTTTTGTGGCAGTTAAGTTTAGCAGTTTCTTCACATTCGCAAAATACTTCAAATAAAATCACATTAGAAAATGGGTTGGTTACTGTAAATAGGCTGGCCACCAGACACGAAATATCAGGTTTTGATTATATGATTACACAATGAGAGCTTTCAGACTTTCCTTCACATAACTCTTTACAATATTTCCCGATTGAATTCCGCTACTAGTTTTTTTCTTCCCTTAGTTTTATACTCAGACATGTCGTATATGTATATATCTCAAATTTAAAGCTGTTTTTTGTATATAGTATTGTATGAGAAGAAAAGTTAGTTATTGGAAAATATTGACTTGTCAGTAGAAAAGATCCTTGACACAAAATCATTTTGTGAGTTTACATGAAGAAACAACACATATTTCTCAATGATATAAACTCACAATACTACTTTCTCATTCACATGAGCATTTAACCCTGTTTTGTTTAAAGATGAAGGTGAATGTAATAAACGTTCTGTTTCAGTGGAAAGTTTTCCTGGCAATGTTGATGGAGAAATTACAAGTCCAGGTAGAGAGCCCAGATCACAGAGAAAAGATCTATTTGGAGGTTGTGAAAGGTCAGTCTACTGTAAACCATTAATTTGGTAGAAATATTTTAGTTCATAATCATTTAAATGATTTTTACACAGAGTAAAATCATTGTAAGAATGGCCAGAAGAATAAGTTATTTGCATATTATTTGTAAAATGTTCAGTGGATTTTTTGACATAAAACTCACATGGAAAAAAAAACTAATACTAAAAGTATTTATCATTTTGTCAATGTCATCCTATATACCCGATATGTGTAACCCTGGTGGATACTAGCTACATTAAATGTAATTCTCAGCTACGGAGTATTTCTCTTTAGCTTTAATACTGGAGAGTTAGATAAGTAAGCCAGAGGTCCCAACTTTGATCCCTGATTAATTGAGACAGTGATTAAATAATTAAGATCCTCTAATTTGTGACATGTACAACCATAACAACAATGACAGACATTTAAAAATCCAAGATGGCGACTCACTAGATTGATGTTGTCGGGCGGGTTGTTTGCTAATAAGACCCCCCACATCACTTTTGACCTTGATCATTTTGTCTCTGGGTGAGGGGTCTTATTTGCAGTATTCATGGGTGTACAAGACATATGAAATAGAATTTGTTTAAATGGGTTATGAAAAAAAATTGAACGTGTTGATATATAATTAATGACAAGGGTTCATTTGTTTAACTTTCCTTCAACAGGTGTGTTTTCCTGGCTAGCTAATGAAATGGAACCGGAAGATTTCCTTAACCTTCTGCCTGGCAATGGAAATGTCATGTTTTTCCTACCCTACATAGGAACGTGTTACAAGAAACAACAGTCTCGTAGGCTTCTATCTAACATTGTAACAAAGGGAGAAAACCTGAAAAAAGTGGCTTCGTGAAGAATGGAAAAACTCTTGTTGATAATTCCGTCATTTTACTCAGTGGTAACTTATATGCTTTAATCATAGTGCATTAACCAGGGTTTTTCTCGCTGTGAAACAAAATCTTGACATTTATTTGAGTCATGATTAACAGATGTGATCATTCAAAAGTGATACAAAAACCTGATATTGAAAAG
This sequence comes from Argopecten irradians, assembly GCF_041381155.1. Lineage (NCBI taxonomy): Eukaryota > Metazoa > Mollusca > Bivalvia > Pectinida > Pectinidae > Argopecten > Argopecten irradians. Next base: position 12,820,985 of record NC_091134.1, on the reverse strand, counting down.
GTGCATGATGCTACACTTCCTCGATATTGCAGGGGTTACTATCACTGTCATTATATTCACCCATGGACTATGTCCTAGTGAAACTGAAGGCATTTCATAAGACAGAAACTGACCAATCAAAGGCCTAAAGATAGTGTTCTTTTATTATTTTGATGTACATCAAAGTGCAAAACTACCTGTGTCATATAAATTTGTCGCACATAGAGCCTTCAGGTTTGCTATGAAACAGACAAGATGGATGCTATATGCCAATGCAAACAGGAAGTTTATGAATAAGACCAAATAAGGTATGTGAAAAATGGGAAGGTGCAATACTGCAGTAATTTATGAAGTGTTCATGTAATATGCAAATTTACATTTAATAATTGGTAAGGAATATACTTATAAAGTATACCCTAGCAATACTTAATTATTGATATTTGACGTCAAATTATGTTTTTTGTTATATAGTATGACTTGTTAAAACTATACCTTAAACAGATTCCTATGTACTCCAGCATAAATGTATGACTTTTTTGTTCTTAATTTATAGTTATTCAAACCTGTATAATCCAGAAACCTGACTTTACAGGCCATGAATTCTGTTCCTTGTGACATTCGGTTTAGACATTTTAAACTGCATTTAATGTGTTTGTTGAGAGAAAAGTCTCATTGTTTGTTAAAGACTAGGTGTGACAGCTTGTAATAGTTTTCTTCCACTATATTTAAAGAAAAAGAACAGGGTAGTTTTATTAAGTGGACGGTACAGTATTATTGCAGCTTTGGTATACCTAGCTTATCAATCTGAACCCAACGAGACAAAACACATCTAAGCAAATGATTGTAGACTGTGATACAATAACTTATCTATAGCGTTATCGATTTAAAAACGAACATGTCCATATTAAATATAATTATATAAATGAACATTTAAAATGTTACAATTTTAATTGATTTTCTATTTTATTTACAATAAATCAGCATATCAGATATAGAAAATGAGTGTTTTGTTTACCTTCATGTATGAAATTATTGTGTTGATGGACCCTTAAGACTACTGTGTGACCCTGTATGACCTGATTGTGTTGATGGACCGTTAAGACTACTGTGTGACCCTGTATGACGTTATTGTGTTGATGGACTGTTAAGACTACTGTGTGACCCTGTATGACGTTATTGTGTTGATGGACTGTTAAGACTACTGTGTGACCCTGTATGACGTTATTGTGTTTATGGACCGTTAAGACTACTGTGTGACCCTGTATGACGTTATTGTGTTGATGGACCGTTAAGACTACTGTGTGACCCTGTATGACGTTATTGTGTTGATGGACCGTTAAGACAACTGTATGACCCTGTATGACGTTATTGTGTTGATGGACCGTTAAGACTTCTGTGTGACCCTGTATGACGTTATTGTGTTGATGGACCGTTAAGACTTCTGTGTGACCCTGTATGACGTTATTGTGTTGATGGACCGTTAAGACTACTGTGTGACCCTGTATGACGTTATTTTGTTGATGGACCGTTAAGACTACTGTGTGACCCTGTATGACGTTATTGTGTTGATGGACCGTTAAGACTACTGTGTGACCCTGTATGACGTTATTGTGTTTGATGGACCGTTAAGACTACTGTGTGACCCTGTATGACGTTATTGTGTTGATGGACCGTTAAGACTTCTGTGTGACCCTGTATGACGTTATTGTGTTGATGGACCGTTAAGACTACTGTGTGACCCTGTATGACGTTATTGTGTTGATGGACCGTTAAGACTTCTGTGTGACCCTGTATGACGTTATTGTGTTGATGGACCGTTAAGACTACTGTGTGACCCTGTATGACGTTATTGTGTTGATGGACCGTTAAGACTACTGTGTGACCCTGTATGACGTTATTGTGTTGATGGACCGTTAAGACTACTGTGTGACCCTGTATGACGTTATTGTGTTGATGGACCGTTAAGACTACTGTGTGACCCTGTATGACGTTATTGTGTTGATGGACCGTTAAGACTACTGTGTGACCCTGTATGACGTTATTGTGTTGATGGACCGTTAAGACTACTGTGTGACCCTGTATGACTGTGTTGTGTTGATGGACCGTTAAGACTACTGTGTGACCCTGTATGACGTTATTGTGTTGATGGACTGTTAAGACTACTGTGTGACCCTGTATGACGTTATTGTGTTGATGGACCGTTAAGACTACTGTGTGACCCTGTATGACATTATTGTGTTGATGGACCGTTAAGACTACTGTGTGACCCTGTATGACGTTATTGTGTTGATGGACTGTTAAGACTACTGTGTGACCCTGTATGACGTTATTGTGTTGATGGACCGTTAAGACTACTGTGTGACCCTGTATGACGTTATTGTGTTGATGGACCGTTAAGACTACTGTGTGACCCTGTATGACGTTATTGTGTTGATGGACCGTTAAGACTACTGTGTGACCCTGTATGACGTTATTGTGTTGATGGACCGTTAAGACTACTGTGTGACCCTGTATGACGTTATTGTGTTGATGGACCGTTAAGACTACTGTGTGACCCTGTATGACGTGTATTGTGTTGATGGACCGTTAAGACTACTGTGTGACCCTGTATGACGTTATTGTGTTGATGGACCGTTAAGACTACTGTGTGACCCTGTATGACGTTATTGTGTTGATGGACCGTTAAGACTACTGTGTGACCCTGTATGACGTTATTGTGTTGATGGACTGTTAAGACTACTGTGTGACCCTGTATGACGTTATTGTGTTGATGGACCGTTAAGACTACTGTGTGACCCTGTATGACGTTATTGTGTTGATGGACCGTTAAGACTACTGTGTGACCCTGTATGACGTTATTGTGTTGATGGACCGTTAAGACTACTGTGTGACCTGTATGACGTTATTGTGTTGATGGACCGTTAAGACTCTGTGTGACCCTGTATGACGTTATTGTGTTGATGGACCGTTAAGACTACTGTGTGACCCTGTATGACGTTATTGTGTTGATGGACCGTTAAGACTACTGTGTGACCCTGTATGACGTTATTGTGTTGATGGACCGTTAAGACTACTGTGTGACCCTGTATGACGTTATTGTGTTGATGGACCGTTAAGACTACTGTGTGACCCTGTATGACGTTATTGTGTTGATGGACCGTTAAGACTACTGTGTGACCCTGTATGACGTTATTGTGTTGATGGACTTAAACACGTTAAGACTATGGACGTGACTACCCTGTATGACGTTATTGTGTTGATGGACCGTTAAGACTACTGTGTGACCCTGTATGACGTTATTGTGTTGATGGACCGTTAAGACTACTGTGTGACCCTGTATGACGTTATAGTATTGATGGACCGTTAAGACTACTGTGTGACCCTGTATGACGTTATAGTATTGATGGACCGTTAAGACTACTGTGTGACCCTGTATGACGTTATTGTATTGATGGACCGTTACATGTAATACTACTGTGTGACCCTGTATGACGTTATTGTGTTGATGGACGTTAAGACTACTGTGTGACCCTGTTGACTTTGTGTTGATGGACGTTAAGACTACTGTGTGACCCTGTATGACGTTATTGTGTATTGATGGACTGTTAAGACTACTGTGTGACCCTGTATGACGTTATTGTGTTGATGGACCGTTAAGACTACTGTGTGACCCTGTATGACGTTATTGTGTTGATGGACCGTTAAGACTACTGTGTGACCCTGTATGACGTTATTGTGTTGATGGACCGTTAAGACTACTGTGTGACCCTGTATGACGTTATTGTGTTGATGGACCGTTAAGACTACTGTGTGACACTGTATGACGTTATTGTGTTGATGGACCGTTAAGACTACTGTGTGACACTGTATGATGTTATTGTGTTGATGGACCGTTAAGACTACTGTGTGACCCTGTATGACGTTATTATTGTGTTGGTTGACCGTTAAGACTACTGTGTGACCCTGTATGACGTTATTGTGTTGATGGACCGTTAAGACTACTGTGTGCCTGTATGACGTTATTGTGTTGATGATGGACCGTTAAGACTACTGTGTGACCCTGTATGACGTTATTGTGTTGATGGACCGTTTAAGACTACTGTGTGACCCTGTATGACGTTATTGTGTTGATGGACCGTTAAGACTACTGTGTGACCCTGTATGACGTTATTGTGTTGATGGACCGTTAAGACTACTGTGTGACCCTGTGTGACGTTATTGTGTTGATGGACCGTTAAGACTACTGTGTGACCCTGTATGACGTTATTGTGTTGATGGACCGTTAAGACTACTGTGTGACCCTGTATGACGTTATTGTGTTGATGGACCGTTAAGACTACTGTGTGACCCTGTATGACGTTATTGTGTTGATGGACCGTTAAGACCCTGTGTGACGTTATTGTGTTGATGGACCGTTAAGACTACTGTGTGACCCTGTATGATGTTATTGTGTTGATGGACCGTTAAGACTTCTGTGTGACCTTGTGAGCAGTTATTGTGTTGATGGACCTTGAAAGATGCTCCACTGGCCTGCAGACAGAGTATAAATGATACTCATTTTTTCAAACAATAATTGGTGTTTAATTGTTTACATGTATGTTTAATTAACACTTAAATAATATAAAATAATGTTTTGTGCTTTCGGTGCATGCGCAATCAGTACTTCATTCCATATAGGACATAGTGCCACAGAATTCTTTCGGGTTGCAATAAATTATTTTTAATATTTTATTTTGAAGTAAAATTACAAGCTCAAACTTTTTCATTGGTGAAAAAAAGATATTTTAATGACTTCTTCTCAATAACCGTAAGGCCCACGGTACTCATATTTGGTCTGTAGCATGATTTGATGAAGGGCTACCAATGTTGTGAAAAATGAATGACCTTGACCTATTTTCAAGGCCACATTGGTCAAATAGGCTAATTTTTTGAACGACTTCTTCTAACTAACGGAAAGTTCAAGGGTACTCATATTTTGCTTGTAGCATGCTGGGATTAAGGGCTACCAAAGGTGTTAAAATGAATAACCTTCATCAACTTTCAAGGTCACATGGGGTCAAATAGGCTAGCATCTTTGAACGACTTTTTCTCCATAACCATAAAGCCCAGAGTACTCATATTCAACCTGTAACATGCACGGATAAAGGGCTATCAAAGTTGGAAAATGAATTACCTTAACTTACTTTCAGGGTCACAGGGGTCAAATAGGCTAAATTCTTTGAATGAGTTCTTCTAACTAACAAAATGGTCCAAGGTAGTCATATTTGGCCTATGGCATGCTGGTATGAAGGGTTACCAAAGATGTTTAAATGAATTACCTTGACCTCCCTTCAAGGGCAAAGGGGGGAATTAGGCTAAAATCTTTTCACTACTTCAAACTAGCTGAAAGGCCCTGAGTATTCATCTTTAGCCAGTAGCATGCTGAGATAAAGGGCTACCAAAGTTGTGAAAATGAATTACGTTGACCTACTATCAAGGTTGCGGGTCAAATACTCTAAAATCTTGAATTTTGAACTTCTCAAGTTCAAATGATTTAGTTGATACCTGCATTAAAATGATCCTAACATGGTCCCGACTAAGTGTTGTTATAGTTTATTTCGATATGAAATCCAAGATGGCTTGAAAATATATTTTGAACTTCTTGTAAAGTTATACCCATGCAATTTGGCTGAAACTTGCACGAACTGATTCTTACATGGTCCCTACCAAGTGTTTTTTATTTTTGGGTCGATCTGGAATCCAGGATGACCCATCCTCGATATTCCAGGGGCTCCGATCACTTACGATCTCTACACCCCTGGACTATCTCATAGTAAAACTGGAGGCAACAGAATAGAACAGGTAATTTAGTCATTTGATGTACATCAAAAGAGCCGTATAACGGTACACTGTGGTTGACTGTGTGGCTTTGATGTTAGGCGTCGCTCTCTCTGTAGTCTTCAAAGGAAATTTTTGCTAGCCTGTGATTGGTCAAATATTTTCAGCTGAGCTGCCTTCAATTTCACTATGAGATAGTCCAGGGGTGTTGAGATCTTAAGTGATCGGAACCCCTGGAATATCGAGGATGAGGATGACCGCCACAGTCACCATATTGAAAACACATTTGGAACTTCTACCGGTGCAATTTGGATGAAACTTGCCTGAAATGACCCTGATATATATGATCTTGAAAATGTTTTGTTACATCTCTGGTTTGTCCCAAATCGAAGATGGCTACCATGACACCATATCTTATTAATTTCCTATACGGCTATTGCCAAAGTAGTCAAATGACCGTTAAGGCCTTGTATTGTGATCTTTTGCCGCTGCAGTGCCTGTATATCATTAAAATGACTTATAATAAGAACTAATTACATTGTTCTCAACTGTTATTCATTCCAATATTCAACGTATTTGATTTTGGATTAATTACCTATAGCAACTGCCCTGCTGGTAGGGCGTTAGAATCGTACTTGCTGTCCCTATCGCATGATTGTAAAAGGCGACTAAATTTAGGATCTTATCTTTTCTCTTCTTCCTAACAGACTTTCTCCTTCCTAATGCCTCCCTTGGCACCGCCTCACTTTTGCCCTTGAGTTGTGCGTTCGCACCTGTGAGGAAGGCTCTTAGTTCTGTCACCTGGCCGAGACACACCAAAGTCTATAATAATGGTAGTTTCTGCTCCTGCTTAGCGCTCAGCATACAGGGATTTGGACGACTGGGTCGCCCGTTGTCAGTATAATGTGACCGGGTGGAGTGTGTTGCTTGGTGTCTTCAGCCGCATGCTTCAGTGATATAGCACTATAAAAATGGCAACAGTTCCACTATACAAGAAGATACAACATGGATATACCGCAGTTTCCCAAAACACGCACCTCGCTCAACATACACGCAACACAACGCATACATGGGAGGCCGTCCTTAAATGACTATAGCTGTTAATAGGACGTTCATTAATAAAACAAGCAAACAAACCCTATATCAAACGTTAAGTTTCATTTTACCATCTTGTCTAATTCACAAGGGGGTTCGATAGAAATAGAACACAGATGGGGTTTCATTTCGAGGGTATGCCTCTGCTCTTTCGCCTGATCTTTGAAAACTCAAGTGGCTATAGGCAGAAACAGATTCTATACACTTATAGTTCACAACAAAGGCTAATCGTCCTTGAATAGCCAAGTAGTTGCTGATAAGGCGTTAAAGAAAATAAAACTAATTAGACAAACTATTTTCGCATAACTCTCGAATACAAAAGATTTTGATTCATATTTCTATTACAAATATGTATATTACGTAATATTACACTAGCCACTTTTCTAAAAAAAATCTGCAAAAACATTAAGTGCGAATACTTTCAATTACAACAGATACTTAAGAACTTTTAAGTACTGACTGCATATACTTCGTATAGGTCTAAGATGTACCAGCGGATAGTTCGAACACGTACTTAAGACGGAAATAGCTCTTAAGTGGCGTATGCTCGCTATATCTCGGCTTGCCAACCGTATACTTGTATTAATTTTATCTTTGACCCCACTTATACTTTGACTAATTAAATACTGTAGCAGATAGTCTAATATGAGGAGAATTGCAGGGTGATCCCTTGGGGCTTCCGGTTTTTGGCTGTTGTAGGATGAGCTCGGGTTCAAATAGTATTACTATATCGTGTATACTGTATACGCAAACGCGCACCTCGAATTTGAGGGATTATACGTATACACTTCAGACAGAGAACATGTTTATAAATGAGACGACGGACACATGTATTTTGATATAAAATTACATACACGCCTATTTTGTACACGCTCAAGTCAACGGAAGGGCGCCGCATAATAACCGTAAGTGAATTGAAATTTGTGGACGCGCCTCATCATGTAGCATAATACCGAAAAGAGGAAACAACTAGCTAACTTCGTTAACTAATGTTTGGGTGAGTTGTGCAGATTCAAAACTCGCAAGCATGCATAATTCCAGCGAAGGTGACAAAGTTTTCAATATTTCTCTAGAGGAGGAAGAAATTATGAACTTACGTGCCACTGGTATACCATTGATAGTGTTTCTCGGAGTTCTGTGTATCTTCGGAACGTTTGGGAACTCTTTAACCATTCTTGTGTATGCCGTCCGGTTCAAGCCGAGCATCCATCGAACATTTATTCTATGGCTAGGTAGCGTGGATCTGGTGGCATGCTCAGTCAGCATTCCTTATGTGATTTACGATTCCATTCACCCGTATACATTCACATCAGATTGGACATGCAGAATTTTTGTGTTGATAAATTTCATCTTCTCGATGTATTCTCCGCTTCTCTTGGACGTCATTGCCATTGAACGTTATCGAAGAATCTGCAAGGCGACCGACCGGCAACTGACAAGGTCAGAAGCAAGAACCATAAGCGGTTTGATAGGTCTGGTCGTTGTAGGTGGTTGCAGTCCAGTTCTAGCCATGTACGGAAGTGTACATGTTATAACGCCTATCAACATGCTCAAAGGAAATGAATGCAATGTTGTTGACAAATATAGCGGAACTTCATCGGAATCCATATATTTTGGTGTTTTGTTCGTTTTGTATATTGTTCTTTTTGTATTGTGTATTGTCTTTTATTCATTGATTGGACGAAAACTCATGAAAAGTGAGAGATTTAGAAGAGCCACGAAAGCGGCTAAGCGGATTAGACGCCAGCAAACTATAAAACGTCAAATTGAACGAGCACAACAGAAATCTGTAAAATTCGCTGCCGTGGTCAACCCGGAACCCGTGGTCGAACTAGAGGACCCACCGGCCAAGGAAGAACAACTACAGGATAATGAACCTACAATATCGGCCGAAAGTGAGCCCACAGTCACTTCCGTCAGCGGCACATGTGAACTGGAGCCGAATTGCTCGAACGAAGACAATCTTGACGAAGGCAATACGACCGGTGATGAGTGTCAACAAAATGGCATAATAAACGGCATCGGACAGGTCGCTGTGATCCATAAGACTTCATTTAAAATATCAACTTTACCTCATGTGTTGCCTTCTGAACAAAACACGATGATCAAGAATGAAAACAATAATGCACACTTTTTGGAAGTTAGTTCAAAGAACGATTCCGGTAATAGCAAACAAGAAGCGGTAGCAAAATCCAAATCACTGAAGTCGCAGAAATCAGTTAAACGATTCGTGGATCATAGAATTTCAAAGAAAAAAATCAGTCAGTTGATAAGTAAGAGTAAAAGAGTTACTTTAATGTTTCTCGTTGTCTCTGTGCTTTCGTTTGGAGGGTATCTACCGTATTTCGTTCACGTCATTACGAGGAATGTTGATGACGTCATGCGTAGAAACCTGGCCAGTGCTTTTGGTTTCATCGGACCAATAATGAGATATTCCTTCTTCATCAACAATGCCGTTAACCCCATCGTTTACGGGTTCATGGACAGACATTTCAGAGACCAATTCAAACGTATGATGCGAAAGTGTAGAAGAAATAGAATGGATTTATCATAGTCACTAATTATTGTGTGCACTAAAGAAAAAAACCTGATTGTTTGTTAAAGGTGATGACCGTTTGATTAAACTGTTTATTAGAATCTTATTGAAAATATACACTAAAGACAAGAGGCATGCAAAAAAAAATATGTATTTAATCTATTTGCGATAATGACCATATCTATGTTAATATTAAACGCAAAATGAGTGCCGTCTTTTCATAAAGTCACTGGCATAGTGATTTTACGGGAGTTCGGTTAATTTATTTTATGTCTATAAGTGGTCTTCTTGGCGCATTTGAAAAAAAGTAACTTTATCAACAGTTAATGCACCAATGCCTTATACATGTATATGAATTGTTGTCGACACGTAATTGTTGAGGTGCATATAAATTTATGTCTCCAAAAATATGTGATGAGCAAGTATATATTCAGATACAGTGTCACTAGTTCATATAGCGGGGCCGCTAAACTTTGAAACCCATTCTCTATTGAAGTAATTTGACAATCTACCCAAAGCAATATTACGTGCAACTTTTTAACGTAACACAAGATGGTTTTTGTGATATCATCTTTCAATGGATGTGGTAGTAAACGTTGAAATAATTAATATCAATGAGATTTTATTTGACTTATGCACAGGTTCGCGGCGCGCAAAAAATATACTAAACATACTGTATACTAAATACAGTATTTTTAGATTTTTTTTCTTTTCTTTTTTTTTTTTTGCGCTTCGTAAATCTGTACATAATCCATGTATCTTCTGACCTTGACACCAGAATTAGACATTATAATATATATAATTTTCTGGACCAATGTTTATATTTCTACGATATTTCATGTCTGGGTTTAGGAAAATGAAAACTTGGGTTAGTCATATCTAAATGTTGTTTTTGTTCTTTGTTTAACAAAGAGACATGATGCGGCGGTTCATGTGTCTATCGTGTGGTTAGAAAATCGTGTCCTGATGGCTTAAGGGATTTCCTCGCCATGTACTTGAAGCATCCTCCCGGATACAGGTATATATGTATACTTCCCTGCCGTCTCTGATAATATATTAACAGCGATGACCTTCTCAACTTAAAGTGCACTATCTGTCAACAGATACACATCGTCAGAATACATGGGACACAGGAATTGTTCCTTAAGAGATAAAACTATATAGTCACATGCTCCTATTTATAACAAAAATCTCGAGGTCACAAGGTTAATTTTTCTCCAAACCTTTTCTAGGAATAATTCGTAAATATGAATATGAAGTATCGTTTATTTTTAAACCCCGAGTTATCTCAATTACTTTACTTAATATATAAAGCCCTATCCATCATCTTTCGAAGGAAAACGAAACAAAGTTACATTTGCGGTCAATTTTCATTCTCCGTATACATACATGTATATTTCATTTTATTTTATCCTCCATGGGTAGTGAGCTGGGTTAACATCATTTTTAAAGTAACTAAGGTCACTAAAAGATGTTTCTCCTTCTCAGAGTTATTTCAAACCAATAAGTTATTTCTTATAATTATTGCAAGTACTATAAAAAGTACTGTAAAATTTAAAGTATGGCTGATTTCCTATACAATTTAAGAGATATACAGCAAAATGAAAAAATATTTGCTTATTTAATTATTTGGACTTTAGGCGGATATAAGTATGGGTGAAATGTAGCTTTGACTCGCCCTATCTTTGTTGATAAGGACGCGGCATGTTTAGGAGATGGAGGAAAGTCAGAGTACACAGAGAAAATTCACCGACCAGCGGTTAGAGACTGGCAGCTACATAAGATAGGATTCTAACTAGTGACCCAGAACTAAAACTAGTGGTAATGTCATGATATTTTCCACGGGACGTCTTTTTAAACTTCTTAATAAAAAAAAAGAGCAATAATTCTACAAACACATTTTAAGATTCAGCTAAGATCAGAGTTTAATCCGAGTTTAAAATGCGTTAATTTACCTAAAACTTTAATATGTACATGCATTCTAACACTGCTGAAAGTCTATGGTATGTACAGTAAAACCTGTCTTAGCGACCACCTTTGTATATAGATCGCCTTCTCAATAAGACCACTTTCTCTCAGGGTCCTAAATGGTCAATTCAAACACAATTTGTGCTATGTATAGAGACCACTTGGCTATATAAAGACCATTTTCCTTGGTACCGTTGGCAGGTCTTTATAGAACGGTTTGACTGTACATCCATCTTTATTATTTATATTTATAACAAACATAATTCAAATTTAACACAAATATAAAGGCTAATATAAACGATATTAGCGTAAAAATGGTATACAGGTTGTACAGACTTGTAAATGTTCATTTGAAGTCAACATCTAAAGTGTGATCAGATACTGCTAGCATGTCATGGACGGCAAAGTGCATTGATAATGATCATAACATAAGCATTCTTTGTAATGTTTCGCTTTCATTAATTAAGTTTTGAATAAATTAGGTATTTATAGTCAACCAGTATTTAAAGTATTCTTTACACATTTTTCCTTTAAATTACCCATACAAACAACGCCAACATAATCGGGAAAAAAATCGTGATTAATCTAAAATATTGCCATGACTCTCACAGGTAAACGACCAACTTGGCAACCAGTTTTATATCTGCTAAAGATTACAAATTTCTTAAATAAATTATTCCATTGCAATTTTTTTAAAAAGATAATTAATAATTAATCTCTAAATGGCTACATAAGCGCATAACAAAAACTATCAGGGTTAATACACCTAAATTAACATTGAATTTCGGAGTTATTGCCCCTGAATTAAGGTCAGGTGTACTTGAACAGGTCACGGCTGCAGTGTTCTGGTAGGAACTGTTGTAGTCTGAAACAATCACACCCCATCCGTCAAACTGGCAGTCAAGGATAGAAGACTCGGAACCCGAACACTCTACGCCGTCCATCCACGTGGGTTGTGTTCGGTTGTAGAGCCCGTGAAAATGGTTAACTGTATGCGCAGTCCCTGAGCTAAAAGAAAAAGAGATTTGAACAGCATATATTTCAATATTTTTTTTAAAATAACAAAAGAATATCTGAACGCATATATTTTTTCATAGAGATTCTGTAACATTAAATAATTAAGCACTTTCTCAAAATCATGCCAGCACTTTTGTTTTTTGTGTATAATGTCATAGTGTTGTAAACATGACGTAATAAAGTACCATGACGTCACAATAGCGGTATTAAAGGATTAAAGTATCTTTCTGGTGGTTCTATCGAAGGATAAAGTTGAGTAGGATATCGATATTTGGAATGGACTGCAAAATACTGACAGTGTCAAATGCGGATCATCGTATATCCAATAGCGTGGCTCCAAATTGCACGTGGCATACTCTATCTATCGAGAAATAAAGTTGAGAACACGTTGGTTGAAATCAACGGGGTTTATACTATCAATTCACTAGTGACTGTAAATATATCACATTAATATCATGGTTATTTTTTAAATTAATCATACATCTTGTATATATACATGAACTAATTTTGGTGATAAGAAACTAATCAACTTCTCCCTGATTTTTTGTCTTTATTCCTATGATGAAGAGTTACATACTTAAAGTCCAACATGACACAAACGACGTTAGCGTCATCATCCGTCCACAGCTCGCCTCCGACATAGCCCCACTGTCCACTGTAATACACCTCCACCATATCAGATTCTCCACGACGGACGGCGAAGTCAGCCGTGCCTGTATATATCAAAGTACTGAGTGTACTGCAGTTAGACGAATAAATCAAAGTACTGATTGTACCGCAGTTAGACGAATAAATCTAAGTGCTGAGTGTACTGAAGTTAGTCGAATAAATCAATATACTGAGTGTAGTGCATTTCGACGAATAAATCAAAGTATTGAGGTACTGCTGTTAGACGAATAGTACTGTGTGTACTGCAGTTAGACGAATAAATCAAAGTACTGGGGGTACTGCAGATAGACGAAAAGTACTGTATGTACTGCAGTTAGACGAATAAATCTACGTGCTGAGTGTACTGTTATATGAACAATAGATCAAAGTACTGAGAGGAGAGAATAGTGTACTGTTATAAATGAAATCAAGGTATTTAAATTACTTATGTAAGAAATAACCATACAATAATTGAAACAAAAGTACAGGATGGTGATATGTGCTAAAATAACCAGATTTTCTGCTCTTTCTTAATTGTATGGAGTTGCATAGGACCAGACAGACCAAACGTGTTAGATTTGTCTTTAAAAAAAACCTACCAAACACTATTTCTGTGAAAGGTTTTTACTTGAAACGGCGATATATCATTTAATTGAATTATGAATGTTTACGTAAAATTAGATAGCATGTCGTCAAAAATCAATTAATAAAAAACATGGTATTCTCACATATAACAGTATTACCGTGATCAGCAAATTATCGTGATTTTCCAACTTAAAAGGTTTATATTAAATCTTTTTAGTTGTATGTTTTCGGATTTTTTGGGATTTTTTTTAAATACATTTGTAAATAAAAAAAATTGAATTACGATTATAAGGCATGCACACTGATTTCCCGGTGGTTATACGTATACTGACTTCAATGGTTCATACATCAAACTTATACGGAATGTAGTACCTGAACAAATAAAAAACAAACATCTTTCTTATTTCAGAATTTAATGGTTTTTCGAAATAGTAAAATAAACAATAGTTTTCACCTACCGTGAGCAGACTACACTCTCCGTTTCTACCGGTTAATATAATTTACGGTAAATGAAACGAAAGTAGATTTCTATACCAACGAAGAAATACATTGTATGACTACTGTAGGCTAAGATACTAGTACATCTGCAACGACTAGTTAAACATTTAACATTGTGGGTTTGTTAAATTATTTTGCACTATCAACATTCCATACAAACCTTAGAAAACACTTTCGTTTCTAATGATTCGTAAACAAACACGCTTCCGGTCATGATCAGCCACGCTGATCGAGCCATGCTGAGTGCGATTGTGTAAACACACGTCGTGTTTATGTACAGGTAAGTCACAATTGCAAAGTGACACTAATTAGGAAGACTTGAATGGATTATTAAACAATTATTAATTAGCAGTCATTGTTGTAGTATGTTCCCATAGGCCTGAATCTGCAAATACCGATCGCGATATGTGCAGGTAAACCAATCACGTGTTACGACAAACCACAGGTGAATTTCAATTGTTTGTATCAATGTTATATTTTTTTTTAATTTAAAATTTTGACTAAAATTAAATTCGAGATAGCGACTATTTTTTTCGTTGAATATCCGTTCTAGGGACCAGGAATTGACTTTGACACAACCGGAGTTTCGAGTCATCGAAATTCGAGTCATCCGATCTTAAAATACATACACAAAGAAGGACAAAAAACGGGACTTCAAAATTAATTCGACTCAACCGGAATTTCGACTCAAGCGATTTCGAGATAACGAGTTTCGACTGTAACAGTAAGTTTGAATTGTAACAACAGTAACGAATCAAATAAAGATAGACGTTAGCGATACCTTTCGATTAAACATAGCATATAAAACCATGTTCAAAATTAAAGTTCGTATTTTAATTAATTTATTTTTACCAATGTCGTCAAAACAAATGGCACCAGCATCTTTGCTATGACTGCATGAGACTCCCCAACCACTGAAGGAACAGTTTTGGATGTATGACTCGGATCCTGTACAGTTGACATTATTCATCCATATTGTGTCGTTTCCTTCTCCGAAAACGCCAAATCGTAAGGCGGTTCCTTGGCTAAAAGAAAACAAAAATGTACTATCGCATATTAAAGGAATATTTTACACATTTATATCTAACTTTGTAACACCTATGAAAATATTTATTTCTAAGAATTTTGGAAATCTGTCTTATGTTTTTAATTTACCTGTATCCAAGCATGCGACATACAACTCCGGCATCTGTGTTGCCCCAGCCGTCATCGCAAATCGTGCCCCACGTTTCGTTATGGAGAACCTCTACACGACCAGACGATGACGAGAATCCATTCACCAGACGCACAGTCGGTGGAACAGTGGGTGTTGTGGTTGGTGGAATTGTACTAGTTGTACTAGGTGGAATTGTAGTGGATGTTGTTTGAGGGACAGTAGACGTTGTAAAAATTGTTGATGTTGTTTGTGAATTTGTAGACGTTGTTTGTGGAATTGTCGTCGTTGTTTGTGGGATTGTCGTCGTTGTTTGTGGAATTGTTGACGTTGTTTGTGGAATTGTTGACGTTGTTTGTGGAATTGTTGACATTGTTTGTGGAATTGTTGACGTTGTTGAAGATACAGTCGGAATCGAATTGGAAGATGAAGACGGCATCGTGGTGGTGGATGATGCTGGAGGTATTGTAGTGGAGGCAGATGTATTTGGTATTGTAGTGGAAGATGTTGGAGGTATAGTAGAGGATGAAGATGGCATTGTAGTGGAAGGTGTTGGAGGTATTGTAGTGGAAGATGTTGGAGGTATTGTAGTGGAAGATGTTGGAGGTATTGTAGAGGATAAAGATGGCATTGTAGTGGAAGATGTTGGCATTGTAGTGGAAGGTGTTGATGGCATTGTAGTGGAAGATATTAGAGGTACTGAAGTGGAAGAAGTTGGCATTGTAGTGGAGGATGTTGGAGGCATTGTAGTGGAAGATATTGGAGGTATTGTAGTGGAGGATGTTGGAGGTATTGTAGTGGAGGATGTTGGAGGTATTGTAGTGGAGGATGTTTGAGGCATTGTAGTGGAGGATGTTGGAGGTATTGTAGTGGAGGATGTTGGAGGTATTGTTGCAGCAGATGAAGACGCCATTGTTGTGAAGATATTTGGTATTGTGGTGGACGAAGTTGGAGGCATTGTAGTGAATGATGTTGGCATTGTGGTGGAAGAAGTTGGAGGCATTGTGGTGGATGATGTTGGCATTGTTGTGGATGATGTTGGCATTGTGGTGGAAGACGTTGGAGGCATTGTGGTGGACGATGTTGGCATTGTAGTGGATGATATTGGCATTGTTGTGGATGATGTTGGCATTGTGGTGGAAGATGTTGGCATTGTGTGGATGATGTTGGCATTGTGGTGGATGATGTTGGCATTGTGGTGGATGATGTTTGGCATTGTGGATGAGGTGGATGATGTTGGCATTGTGGTGGATGATGTTGGCATTGTGGTGGACGATGTTGGCATTGTGGTGACGATGTTGGCATTGTGGTATGATGATGTTGGCATTGTGGTGGATGATGTTGGCATTGTGGTGGATGTGATTGTGGTGGCATTGTGGTGGATGATGTTGGCATTGTGGTGGATGATGTTGGCATTGTGGTGGATGATGTTGGCATTGTGGTGGATGATGTTGGCATTGTGGTGACGATGTTGGCATTGTGGTGGACGATGTTGGCATTGTGTGATGTTGGCATTGTAGTGGATGATGTTGGCATTGTGGTGGATGATGTTGGCATTGTGGTGGATGATGTTGGCATTGTGGTGGATGATGTTGGCATTGTGGTGGATGATGTTGGCATTGTGGTGGATGACATTGTGAGGATGCATTGTGGTGGATGATGTTGGCATTGTGGTGTGATGATGTTGGCATTGTGGTGGATGATGTTGGCATTGTGGTGGATGATGTTGGCATTGTGGTGGATGATGTTGGCATTGTGGTAGACGATGTTGGCATTGTGGTGGACGATGTTGGCATTGTGGTGGATGATGTTGGCATTGTGGTGGATGATGTTGGCATTGTGGTGGATGATGTTGGCATTGTGGTGGATGATGTTGGCATTGTGGTGACGATGTTGGCATTGTAGTGGATGATGTTGGGCATTGTGGTGGATGAGTTTGGCATTGTAGTGGATGATGTTGGCATTGTGGTGGATGATGTTGGCATTGTGTGGATGATGTTGGCATTGTGGTGGATGATGTTGGCATTGTGGTGGATGATGTTGGCATTGTGTGGATGATGTTGGCATTGTGGTGGATGATGTTGGCATCGTAGTGGATGATGTTGGCATTGTGGTGGATGATGTTGGCATTGTGGTGGATGATGTTGGCATTGTGGTGGATGATGTTGGCATTGTGGTGGATGATGTTGGCATTGTGGTGGATGATGTTGGCATTGTGGTGGATGATGTTGGCATCGTAGTGGATGATGTTGGCATTGTGGTGGATGATGTTGGCATTGTGGTGGATGATGTTGGCATTGTATTGTGGTGATGATGTTGGCATTGTGGTGGATGATGTTGGCATTGTGGTAGATGATGTTGGCATTGTGGTGGATGATGTTGGCATTGTGGTGGATGATGTTGGCATTGTGGTGGATGATGTTGGCATTGTGGTGGATGATGTTGGCATTGTGGTGGAGATGTTGGCATGTGGTGGGATGATGTTGGCATTGTGGTGGAGATGTTGGCATTGTGGTGGAGATGTTGGCATTGTGGTGGATGATGTTGGCATTGTGGTGGATGATGTTGGCATTGTGGTGGATGATGTTGGCATTGTGGTGGATGATGTTGGCATTGTGGTGGATGATGTTGGCATTGTGGGATGATGTTGTATGATGTGTGCTGGATGATGATGTGGGCATTGTGGTGGATGATGTTGGCATTGTGGTGGATGATGTTGGCATTGTGGTGGATGATGTTGGCATTGTGGTGGATGATGTTGGCATTGTGGTGGATGATGTTGGCATGTAGTGGATGATGTTGGCATTGTGGGATGATGTTGATTGTGGTGGGTATGTGTTGGCATTGTGGTGGATGATGTTGGCATTGTGGTGGATGATGTTGGCATTGTTGTGGATGATGTTGGCATTGTGGTGGATGATGTTGGCATTGTGGTGGATGATGTTGGCATTGTGGTGGACGATGTTGGCATCGTAGTGGATGATGTTGGCATCGTAGTGGATGATGTTGGCATTGTGGTGGATGATGTTGGCATTGTGGTGGACGATGTTGGCATTGTAGGTGGATGATGTTGGCATTGTGGTGGATGATGTTGGCATTGTGGTGGATGATGATGTTGGCATTGTGGTGGATGATGTTTGCATTGTAGTGGATGATGTTGGCATTGTGGTGGATGATGTTGGCATTGTGGTGGAAGATGTTGGCATTGTGGTGGATGATGTTGGCATTGTGGTGGATGATGTTGGCATTGTGGTGGATGATGTTGGCATTGTGTGGATGATGTTGGCATTGTGGTGGATGATGTTGGCATTGTGGTGGATGATGTTGGCATTGTGGTGGATGATGTTGGCATTGTGGTGGATGATGTTGGCATTGTGGTGGATGATGTTGGCATTGTGGTGATGATGTTGGCATGTGGTGGATTTGGCATTGTGGTGGATGATGTTGGCATTGTGGTGGATGATGTTGGCATCGTAGTGGATGATGTTGGCATTGTGGTGGATGATGTTGGCATTGTGGTGGATGATGTTGGCATTGTGGTGGATGATGTTGGCATTGTAGTGGATGATGTTGGCATTGTGGTGGATGATGTTGGCATTGTAGTGGATGATGTTGGCATTGTGGTGGATGATGTTGGCATTGTGGTAGACGATGTTGGCATTGTAGTAGATGATGTTGGCATAGTGGTGGATGATGTTAGCATTGTGGTGGATGATGTTGGCATTGTGGTGGATGATGTTGGCATTGTAGTGGATGATGTTGGCATTGTGGTGGATGATGTTGGCATTGTGGTGGACGATGTTGGCATCGTAGTGGATGATGTTGGCATTGTGGTGGATGATGTTGGCATTGTGGTGGATGATGTTGGCATTGTGGTGGATGATGTTGGCATTGTGGTGGATGATGTTGGCATTGTGGTGGATGATGTTGGCATTGTGGTGGATGATGTTGGCATTGTAGTGGATGATGTTGGCATTGTGGTGGATGATGTTGGCATTGTGGTGGATGATGTTGGCATTGTGGTGGATGATGTTGGCATTGTTGTGGATGATGTTGGCATTGTAGTGGATGATGTTGGCATTGTAGTGGATGATGTTGGCATTGTGGTGGATGATGTTGGCATTGTGGTGGAAGATGTTGGCATTGTAGTGGATGATGTTGGCATTGTAGTGGATGATGTTGGCATTGTGGTGGATGATGTTGGCATAGTAGTGGATGATGTTGGCATTGTGGTGGATGATGTTGGCATTGTGGTGGAAGATGATGTTGGCATCGTTGTGGAAGATGTTGGCATTGTAGTGGAAAATGATGTTGGCATTGTAGTGGATGATGTTGGCATTGTAGTGGAAAATGATGTTGGCATTGTTGTGGAAGATGTTGGCATCGTAGTGGATGATTTCGGCATTGTTGTGGATGATGTCGGCATTGTAGTGGATGATGTTGGCATCGTAGTGGAAAATGTTGGCATCGTAGTGGAAGATGTTGGCATCGTAGTGGAAGATTTTGGCATTGTTGTGGATGATGTCGGCATCGTAGTGGATGAAGTCGGCATTGTTGTGGATGATGTCGGCATCGTAGTGGCGGATGTTGGTGGTGTTGTGCTCAGTATAGATTGATCTGTTGTTGTAGTTTCAACTGTAAAATAATGAACGTGATTTGAGGTTGAATCTGGTAAATATTACAGCGATTTCAGTTTCAAAACATGTTGGCTTAAATGTCTTTTTCAATGCAATATACATCGTGCAAAATATGTCTATTGTCGAAACGTGTCTTTAAAGTAATTCAACCATCAAAGATTATGATTACATTCAAGTACCAAGATTCTGGTATCTATTTTATGAATCGATGTGGATAACGAAACGTTATTTTGATATCAAATTTCGTATAGCTAGACGTTTCAAAATACGTGTAAATAAGACAATGCAAACTTACTGAAACTTAATAAGAACTATATCAAGGAAAAGAACCACGCACCCAGGATTAGTGCCTGATTAAAACTAACAAATTAAAAACAATCCCATTCAATTCGAGGTCCTGTGTAAACTTGGCACAACCGTAATAAACTAATTATGTGATAATGAAATATAAATTGAAAATAAAATTTCGGAACAGAGAAGAGAGTAATTTACGATAATATGATAACGCCACTGTAATCCATTTTCGCTTTTTCGCGTTGGAAGAAACGCAAAATCAAAGAGAAAATACGAAAAAGCGAAAATGGCACAAATCAGCCACAATAGAACT
The DNA here is from genome assembly GCF_041381155.1 of Argopecten irradians. NCBI lineage: Eukaryota > Metazoa > Mollusca > Bivalvia > Pectinida > Pectinidae > Argopecten > Argopecten irradians. Next base: position 12,800,445 of record NC_091134.1, on the reverse strand, counting down.
CACCTGTAACCATTTTTATTTCTAACGATACTGTAAATAACTATATTTTCGCGATTACAATATTTCGCGGTTTCTTTATCTTATGAAGTCGCGATCGAGAGCTCAACATAACATTGATATACATTGTATTCTCTCATACTTTCAAGTGTAATACTATCTGGTCTAGGGCAATACACTCATGTCGTCTGAGGCTGTATTGCATGGCTACCTATGCAATAAAGCCTCGTGACGTCACAACGTCGACAAAATTACTATTTTCTAGGTACTATTTTAGCTTTTTCAGACATTAAGATGGATTTACTTTAACAGATACAAACAACGGGATTTGCGTTGAAAATGTAATACAATTTTCATTTTCATAGGAAATTGATATTTAGTCGCGTTTTTTTTTCGAATTTATTTGAAAATGGCGGGAAATGATAGTAGTAAAGTTGAGGTATGAGAGAAAAATTCTCTTTCATATGCGGATATGAAGGATAAAAATATTCTACTCTTGTGATCACAAAATGTTGTAAAACCCTCGACAATCCTAGGGTTATAGAAAATTTTATGACCCTGACGGGTAGTAAAATTCCTATCCTATCATATCCACAATATCGTTAAAACAGTCGTAATACGTAACATAAAGAGGAACCATAAAACGATGTAAATTTACTTCGTTAATATGATGGAAAATCCCATCAAGCCTTTAGAAACCGTACTGTAACCGTATGGTACAAATTTAACCCTTTTGAATATTCGGAAAAGGGTATCTACTTGTTAAGATCTGTGACAAATTCGAATAAAATATTAAAAAAGAAAAACTTTTATTCGATTGTTTGTAAAAGTAAGAATATTTCATCTTGATATGAAAAAATATATATTAAAAATAATGTAATATAATGTACGAGGAAAGGGGCATTGCACTAAAGATTCACTACCGGTTAATAATTGTTCAGGTTAGTTAAACCATGTATCGACACCACAAGATATCTGTAAATGTTAACCTTATGTACGTTTAATAACAATTAATATATGAACGGTAGATGGAATAAAGGCGATGGCATTTAAATAATTGAGGTAGTCAAGACATCAATTCTATTGAACTATTTGAACGTATGACATTGATACATCACATCGAGAGATGTACCTCACCGACGCGTTGGGTGGACACAGAGTCTTTGAAAATCAGGGCAGTCACGAACCAGGTCATCCCTATTATTTGCCAATCAAAGCTTACATCCACCTACTGTCAACACAAAGGCATACGTATATCAGCGGACATTGTTCGCAGGTAAATAATAGCGACCGGATGGTCCAACCTATGACATGTAACTCCAATATCGTTGTCTTCAGAATGTTTGGTGATATTGTGTATTTATTTATTTGATATGTTTTAATTGTTCTTAAAACAATTGTTAACCCGAGTAGTAATTTACCCAACGGTATTTGGTCGACTTTATATTGAAAAAAAAAATCTCGAGAGAAACAGTACCCTAAAATTCCAAGCCCATACACTCCCACTTACGTTTTGTAAAGCTCACTACCTTTCTGAAACAACATTTCTTAAAGAATAATAATATAAGAAATTATTTATATATGAATATTGATGGCCTAATATGAAGTTACAACAACAACAAATGCAAGAACCTCTGTGTATTCATGTTAATACTGAAGATTCATTTTGCTTTTTTGCCGTCTGGGGCAGTAATACGCAGTAATTAGGACGACGGTGGGGGTATAAAACGACCCGCGTTATAAAAAATATCACTTATTTGATTTCAATGAAATTGTTCACAAGGGGATGATAAGTGTTAAGTCATATTTACGGATAGTTAATAATTGTTACGTCACTACAAAATTATCGATCTCGTTTTACATTTCCATTTTAAAAATTAAACTTTCGGAAAGGTAGTGGGTCTTTAAAGCTGAATACATTTGCCTAACACCACCATTTTTATTAAAGTTGACTCGATAAAATGTTTGATAAAATAAAACCACAGGCATTTGGCTCTATAGACATTTTCCCTCTATATATATGTAATACCGTGTCGACACACTATTACATATGTAGAGAGAAAAATGTATATATATATATAAAGCCAATTGCCTGTGGTATGACAAACTTTAAGATTCTTTACGATTTGAAGATGCATCACATATTTGTATCAGTTGTACCAGGTTTTCTGTTACTTTCCGTCAATTCCCATGGTTTACAGCGAAGCTAAGGTACTAAATATAATATCTCATCTACATGTACTTGGTTTTCATTATTTACAAAAAAATGTTTACCATTTTTTTGTTCTATATCATTAGTCAATCGTCTTCCCCTTACTTTTATCAATTTGATAGATTCAAAGTTTAGTTTTTAGTTGTCCTCTTATTATTTTTTGCACTTATGAGTTATAGAATCATTGATTATTGAAGACCAAAATTTGAGAAGAAGTGCTATGTATACCATAATTTTCAATCGTTTTTTATTAAATCACAATAGTAGTTAATATGTAGAAATTGCGACAGTCCATACAATTCCCCGAGACAGCTATAGTCAGTGTTTCTAAATTGATACCTTGAATTAAAAATAAAACATTAGAAACTTCTTGTGAATACGCTCTTCCTCAATACGACGGTTTCGAGATACCGAAACGATGTTGGTTAAGTACTGCTATTACCATTGATTAGTTCCACTTTCCAACGATTGCCACGTCAAATTTGTGATGTATCACTAGCCGAAAGGTTGGGGTAATTATACTCAGCCCACGTCGTTTTAGTATTTGGAAACATCTGGTTTCTCAATGATGACACACAAAGTTTTTTCAGGCTTTGAATTGGTAAATTATGAATATTCCTAGCTATGTTCTACTTGCGTTGTCCCCTTGTTTCAGAATATTATAGGACCATATTAAACATATTTTATCACATTATCTGCATGATATCCAGTGATTTTACCCATGTAATATTTTTGAATATGTCATTAGCGTAATATGATCTGGAGAGATTTTTGGCTGAAAATTCATTGTGACAACATGACAGAACTTCTTAGAATCATTTGAAATGAACTCTCATTAAAGATCCGATATGTATTAAACGATGAGATTTCAGGAACTAAAACACACAAAATGAACTATTATTGCCTAACAATATTTTCCCACATTTAGAATACAAAATACGAACTACCCTATAGTGCTTAATCATATCCGTCTTAATTCTGACATTGACATCAGGATCTGGTCTCACGAAAGATCTGTATTTATTTATTTATTTTATTTATTTATTATTTATTTATTTATTATCTATTTATTTATTTATCCATTCATTCATTCATTCATTCATTCATTATCATGTTTCACAAGATGTTCTTACAACCACATGGCATGTGTTTTTGTTCTTTAATGACATGGCAGATGCCTCTTGCATATTGAAATTTAATATGAAATTAAAGACTTTCATGAATTAACACATTGTGTTTCGATAAAATATAAGTATAATAAGGTCCATGTTTAAAAATACGCACGCTGGCCTTAAAAGGAAGTCAATTGGGGGTAACATGGCTTTGAAAATAGTTAAAAGAGCATGATATTGAGTGAAATAATTATAGGTGTAGTTGTACATATTTGGGTTGTTATCTTCCTTTCGTTCCAGATATTGTTTTTTTCTATTGAAATGTGCATTACAACGATAAGCAACACTGAGTAGGTCTAATAAAAAAAACTATTGGGTTTGCCACATTATATATTGCAATACACAATTCATTATGTACATAAAATTCTTTTTGCCACAATATAGCAGACCAAGGACTTTTGATAAAAGCATGTCGAACAATTCTCCATCTAACAACAAAACATAAAGTTATTAAAAAACTGGAGGAGAAACGTTTTGATAGTCGGGACAGAAAATTTTTGATATTTATTCTCATGTTCACTGTTTCTTCATGGAGGCCATGCGTAGAGACTTGGAAGTTTATGGTTGCAAGGTGTTGGGAGACTGCGGTATATTCGTTTGTGGGTTTTTGTAAAAATGGATCTCTTGTTATTTTATAGTACCATTTCACTAAAGCATGCTGTTGAAGATATCAAACAACACAGCCCAATCATTCAGGCAAATCACTTTTTTTTTATCCTGCGGTAGCGGTAAGTAGGAACCAAAAGTCAAAAGTGAGGCGCTGTCAATGAAAACTTCATTATGAAATCTAGTCAGAAAGAAAATAAAGATAATACACTGTATCCTAAATTTAGTCGCCTTTACGTAAGGTACTATTTTGACGGCCTATGCAGGACCATGGAATTTAATGGGAATTATCAGCCATATACAAAAGTAACCATATAAAGTTATATATTCAGGGTTACGAAATTGGTCCGCCACGTCGGCATAATCGTTAAATCAAAAATCGTAATGTATGCAGTACACTTTAAACGTTGTCTAAAAGAATATCTAGGAATCCATTTTAAAATGTCACCCAACCGATTTGGTGTGTTCCTGCTATGCCTACATTCTATTCGATTTCTTCTTCCGATTTCATATCGAGATGAGCAAAGACATCGTCAGCCTTTTAAGCCAAAAAAAAATCATACGTTACATGTCACTTTGACAAATGCAATGCTATTAAAGTAGAAGTTAATTTTGTTCTAATATGACTAGACTATGGTCACGGGCTAATAAAATAATTATAAGAATTCAATTATCAGTTTTGCCGCTTCATATGTGAAGTTGTTATCATAGCAGGGTCAACATGTGATTAATAATCATATAGCCAATTAAATATATATATATAAGCTGTACTACTAAAAAAATAAGTATATGACCATTGCCATTAATATATAATGTTAAATATGTCTTGAATTACAACGGAAATATAAAAAAACATATATCATACATATTTGTATATAACTATAACTATAACCACACTGTAACCCATATTAGACAATTATGCAGCGAAAACGTCAATGGGAAAGATTTATCTTTGCAAAGCTTACCTCTAAACTCAATGGAACTTGTTAATATGGACAGACTGATGAGAATTTCCCGTAAAATCTTCATATTGGTATTAAAACCTTGGAGCTTATGATAAACTGTCGTAAATGTCCTTCTCCGTTTTGAATAATTTTAAGTCATTTTCAAACTGATTTATATGTATGTCTTTAAACAAGATCACGTTGTACATTATATATAAAAGCAGTTAATGACTGCAGTGGAATGAAACGAATCTCTATGTGGTCTCTTTAATTAGCTCGGATTAATTCACATTTAAAGGTAAACAACAAAAAACAATATTACATTCGATATTTTTGAATGATGGTATTTTATTGGGATTTGTTTACCTGGAATGTATTATCGTGGCAATTTATCGGGTATATGTTTATATCTGATATATAGTTATGAATATTTGCCAACACAAATGTCACGTCACTGATTTTATGAAATTAAATGAAACCTGTTGTGGAGTCTAAGTTAAAGTACCAGGTATAAAATTGAACTATTCATGTTGATTGGAAATTTAAATACAGTGTCATTTTGGGATAATATATGCAATATTCAGTGTGCCTAAATTTAGAAATTACAAGTCGATTCATGAACCCAAACATTACCAATTTTCAGATAATTAGACAATTAAAAGTTTGATATATATAGTCTGATATATAGAAATTAGCATTTCACACATTTTTTTCTTGATGAATTTTCCTCATATTTAATGGGCATTTACTTGCTAACGATTCATTCCATTATGAATAATGTTTTAGATCTTAAGAAGTATCTTTCTAGCTTACGCATACCGCCTCTAGATAAGTAAAAATTGTCTAAATTTATTTCAGAAATGTTGGTTTTCACTGAATGTTTTTCTTCTTTGTTACGTTTACGTTTGAATAAATTTACTATAAGTATTATGACACGTAATTAAGCACAGAAAGAAGACACCCTTCGGCAAGCGGAGATCCGTAGACGTGTAACGTGACTCTTGCATATTTACCAAAAGAACGCAAAACTACTCAATCGCTGAATGATTTATTCAAATGAATTGTGTTATATTACCCTCTTCCTACTTTTTATAAGTATTTTTTTTGTTAATTGTTACCTTTATATTGTGTAACTGTATTTGTGTTCTGTGTATCTTGATATAGGGGCGATTTTCTTAGAACATTTTAATAAGCCCTCCCAAAACACGCACCGCACACTACATACACGCTACACACCGCATACATGGGAGGCAGTCCTGACATGACCCTGTCTGTTAATAGGACGTTAATTAATCAAATAAACAAACATTAGAACAACAAAAGTATACCTGCTGTTACCCAATTTCTAAATAGTAAAAGGTGACTAAATGCTGAATATTATCTTCCTTTGTACTACCTGGCAATCTGTTAACGAAGGTCTCCAAAGAATATTCTCGTTGACCAATCCGTTGTACGTTTTACCTTGTAAGGAAATGCCTGAGTTCTGTCCCTTGGCCTAAACACAACATAGAATCCACGTTGGAGATGAATCCAACGCATTAAGTATGTCGATGTCCATTGTTATGTTTGAGGCAGATAAGTAAGCCTAGCCGTATAGACAGAAACGACTTTTCGAGGTAGCCGCTCTTTATCAAAACACCCATAAGATAAACACGATCACATATTACAGTATGCATGCACTGCCTCTATATCTTTAATTTAATGATAAAACTGTACCTTTAGGTATTGTTTTTTTTTTCAATTAAGGCCGACATACAACATCGATTCATCTAAAGAATGTGGTCATTGTTCTCGCGGTGAAATACAAAAGCAGTCAAAGCCACGCTTACACGCGCCTCATAACTAATGGTCTCCCCAACCACTTATTTATAGTTTGTTTATCTGAGTAAGCTGTTGACAATGATAAGGAAAAAGTATTTCCAATAAGTTTTTATAACTTTCTCCGTTGAAATCTTGTATTGGCAATAGATCTCAAGTACAACCATTTTTGTCTTAGTTACGCAAAGGATGGATGTCCTGATTAGCTTAACAATATATGAAACTAAGGTCAGGTTAAATTCCCTCTCGAGTAATGAGGGGTTAACAGAGATTCCATTTTTTGTTTGTCCAATGTTAAAAGAAAAAAAATCTTTATATTGATATGTTGAAAAAATAAAACAAATTGAACAAAACAAAACTAGAATAAAAATGTAGATAATAGCCAAAATTGGTATCTCTACTTTCATTTGCAAATTACAAGCAATTGCGGTTAGGAACAAATTAACAAAAAAAAACACCAAAAAACCAAAAACCATTCAAAAGTATTAAGTAAAATATAAGCGATCGATAAGACGTCAAACATAAGAGTCAGTGAAATAAGAACCATACAATGTTAATTTCTGAACATTAAAGTGATAATGTAATATTTTTAAAAAATACACCATTATCATCTAATGGTAGCGAAGCAGAAACAGATTGATACCGCACGCTGTCGGTATACTACGACCGGATGGGGTGTGCTGTCGGCGTCTCTAGCGATATGACTCAGTGAGACCTGTATGAAATGGGCAAGATTTGACATGAAACACAGCACGAATATTTCACCCAAAACATATAGACCTTCACACATTGTATATTATTTACCTATTGTATACGAGCTCGAGGTAGGCCGTCCCTTAAATGACTCTGGCTGCTGTTAATAGAACGTAAATATCACCCAATAAGGTCTGAGTTTTATTAGTTAAACGTCCTATGAACAGCCAGGGTCTTGTAAGGATGTGATAGGATTCTTAGTGGAGGAAAGCCGGAGTACCCGGTGAAAACCCACCGCTAGCGGTCAGTACCTGGCAACTGCCCCACATGGGATTCAAACTCGCGACCCGGAGGTGCAGGGCTTGCGGTAATATGTCGAGACATCTTAACCGCTCAGCCAATGCTGCACCTATCACCATTTAATATACCAATTGACTAACCTATGCATGTCATTAAATAAGACCATCGCATCTTCCCGGTAGTCAAATTGACATACAAATGGAAATGTGTATGATGACAGATGAGAATAGAAAATCCTACGTACTTTGACACATTGATTACAAACTAATTCTTGTACATTTAAATGTAAACAATACATGGTCTTTAGTTACCTTTGCTAAGTACGATCAGATTTCGTATATCTGACGTGTTCTGATAGAACTTCTTACCACAGGATTCAAGCTATTTAAACGTATGCACGAAATTCATTTGCATGTGTATTTATTGCAAACAGTTTCTTTTAAGGAAAAGAATAATCTGGTTACAGAAAAAAATATACTGGAAAAATGAATTGAATGCTAATATTTTGACGTTTAATCATTGCAGGTGTGTCTGGTTAATTCTCATTATGCATGGAGATACTTTGTCAGTTATTTTACCGTTCTATATATATCCATAGTTGTGAACATATACTGCATTGATCAGTTGTGTGGAACGACAATGGTATAAAGAAACGATACCTGATCAGGCGAATTGAAAAAAAATACAATTCTGGGATATCAGTATTGAAACTGACAGGGCAAATTAGCTTTAATGCATTAGATTTTTCCAAAACTAAATTGTGTAAAGAAACAAATATTTTACGTCAGTTGTATTTTACAAGAATAATAGTTTCTTATTAATTATTCAAAACTATATCAGGACAGAAAAACATTTTCCTGGTCAACTTTGTATCTTGTTTTAGTATGCGCCAATGGATAAGACTAGAATATTTACACACGTCTGAATATAATTATTATCAAAAGGAGAAACAAATATTTCATTTAACGTTTTCGGTTAATTTTTTGATATTATTATTTCTCTGTGTAAAGGATGTAATCATAAGCCACCCAAAAGAAGATTATAAGACTCGTTCATACGTGGATATGAAGGATAGGGATATTATACCCGAGGGTCACAAAATGTTGTAAAACCCCAGGCTTGTGATCCCGAGGGTAGACTATCCCTATCCTTCATATCCACGTGTGAAAGAGTATTTTTCTCTTATGCCTCGACGGTTTATTGCAATTTCATTACTATCGTTTGCCGCCATTTGAAATAAATTCGAGCAAAACGTGACTGCAAGGAAATTTTCTATATTTGAACATTGTGTGATATTTTCAACTCAAGTCCCTGTATCTTTGAAAATAAATCCAGCCTAGTTTCTGAAAAGAATAGTTAAAACTGTATCTAGAAAATAGTACTTTTGTTGACGCTGTTACGTCACGAGACTTTATTGTAGCCATGCAATACGACCTCAAGTTTAATTTTGAAAAAAAGTTAACTAATAAATGTGACGACAATTCAGGTTATAGTAAATATTATTATGCTCTCATTCGATGTAGAATCGTTGTCTTCGTCATTCAAATATACGCCAATCCGGGGCCAAATTATCATGAAAAATGAAATGATGGACACAGTAGAGTCGCAAGACATGCATGTAGCAAGACCTGGAAATATTTGAAAGGGTATCAACAAAGAAATCATCAAGTAATATGTTTTATTGTAAAGTATAATAGATACAAAAACAAAAACAGAATTGATCAGATATAACGAATAAATGAAAAAGACCAGCTTTTTCTAAAACCTTACATATCGTACTTTTGTAAATCAAAACCTTTCTGGTTCAGCAAATATATGTTTCATAATCAGTGAAAACAACAAATGAAAATATCATCGTGACTTTAGTTGTCTTTAAAGCCAGTTTCAAAATTATAATACAATCGTGATTGTTCAAACAATTTCAGGCAAAATCTGTTGTTATGGCTAACTAACATAAAACATAGGCATGACTTTTTTTTTTACCTTTCAATGATTGACTTGTCACTTAAGATAAAGACGTATAAAATTATCGATATCCATTTTGATTTGATATTTCTATGGTTGAATTTCCCTATCAAGCTTTTGATTATGATTTTACAACAAATGTACGACACGAATCGATTACACATATGAACCATGTTAATTTCTGTTGTTATGATATTGACATGAGGTAGCTTAGTAGTAATAGTTAAGCTGGTGGTTTATACGTTTTTGGCTAAATCAACCATAGTCAATTGATATGATGCACAGTTGTTATTTTATATATACAGGGGAATCTATTTCATAAAAGCATAAATGCGCCGAAAGCGTTATTTTAATTGAATCGCAATAAAATGTTAAAAAGTAATCGATTAAGACTTTTCCAAATACAGCTACGGAACAGCTATTTGAAATACTAATTCACAAACACACACAAAGGTAATTGTGAATTTCAATTAACTTCTAAAACAGCAGATGATGATTGTTTGCTACTGTAAGGATTGTTAATGCATTTTGAAACTTTAAGTCACTCTGTCATGGAAGTGTTCAAGCAACATGTTTGGAGATTATTGCACTATATAGTCATCCAAGACAACATACAAAAATTTACGTCCTTACATTGTCAAAACAGAAGTCACAAATACACCAAATATTACGTTAAAATGATTGTTTTTGCAGACGTCTATTATTATTATTCAAGAAATGGTCTTCGAAAGTATTGCTTATATGAAGCATTTAAAAGAATATACCGTCAAGAACAGCATTAGAAAACATAACATAGATCAGGGCATCCAGCAGTAGTATGTTTTCGACTCACAAAAATCAGATTAGACTCTTGGATTTGATGTACATGTCTATGTGTGATATGTTTTGTCTCTTCAGTTTGTAATTTGACTCCTGAATCTGCTAAAAGTCAAGGGTCAACTGGACGCCCTGATAGATAGGGATATGTCAGTCATTTATCTTTGACATCGTCTAGAATCATAACTAATACATTTTTTCTAAATGATATTCAAAAATAAATTGAATTGAATATAAATATTCCCATGTTTGGAACAATATCCAACACAGGAAGCAACCGTTCTTTTATTTTTTTTTATTCTTTTTGACACGGCCAAATATGACTGCATTCAACAATGCTCTAAAAATGGAGCATATAGTATCACAACTACCGGGAGAGTTAAAATCTGGCAGCTTGGCAAAAAAGCCCTAAGTGATCCGATAGGAACTCGCGATGAGGGCTAGTGATAGGATCTCATATCAATTTAGCCAAGACACTAGACGTATTCGTCCATTTATGACACCGAACGAATTTCGAAAGGAGACGGATGTTACAGTGCGAACAATGATATTTGGACAATGTCTTTAAGTAAAATGGAAAAACTGAACAGAGGAAGATATAATAATATAAATCATGTTTGGTATATTTTCTCGCTCGGAGTATTCCAAACAAGCATGTTGGTTGGATGAAATAGGTATAAAGCTCATCGGAATAGGTTTAACCGGACCAGCCAACCTGTGAGCCTAGGAGTTTGGCTATCTAAATGATAAGGTTGAAATAAACAAATTTTAAAATGTCCTGAAAAACATCTGGTTGATCTATCGCTGCCAGTCGAAATCCACAACATGACATAACATGATAGCAGACATCGATATCTGCATCATACATTTACACAGTTCAAACAATCGTATTTGTTTCTCAGTAGCAATAATCCCGCCACATACTTTATTCCTGGTTTTCCTTCCAGCATGATAACCATCTTCAAGTTAAAATTGGAAAACCATCCATTGCAAAGGTTATCAGTATTCAAAAATGTATACATTTAGTTCACCAGTATTGCCGCAGAAGTGCACAACGCAATGAAAGATCCCAAGATTGTGGTAATCCAACTGAATTGAAGACTAGTGGCTTGTGAATCAAAGTCGGGCTCGGCTGAACAATTGACAGCTGCCGCGTTCTGGTAGGTGTTGTTATAGCCAGACGCAATCACACCCCACCCATCAAACTGACAGTCGAGGAGAGAAGACTCCGAACCTGCGCACTCTACGCCGTCCATCCACGTGGGTTGTGTCCGGTTGTTCAGGCCGTGTATATGGTCGACTGTCAAAGCCGTTCCAGATCTGATTAACAGAAAAATGAATTATTTACCATAATTTTGGTTTGTGACTTATCTCACACTTGATGGTTGTTTACTAGTTTGCGGCATCATCGGTTTATACATGTACACAATAGCATTGTTATTGTTGTTTACGTTACAAGGGTTAAGAACCAAATAGATCTACACAACAATTTTTTTTATATTTATCGTAGTCATTAATCTTCCCACGAAATACTAAAATCGCATGCAAACAGAAGTTGTTTTACAATCGCTGGCACCATACATACTTTTCAACGTTTTGACTTTTCAACGTTTTGACTAATGAATAAATAACAAGAATAGTACAACCTTTTGATTTTACTGAGATATGTTTGTTCAAAATTTCGTTAGTTTAGCACCACAAGATGACAAATAGAGACGCATCGTCAGCTTTGGTTTTTTTGATGGTATAAACTTGAGTGATTTACTGGCACAGTCTTTAAAACCCAGAGATCTTTAAAAACCAGAGATGGTGCAAAGTATTCATTTATGTCTAGTATAAATATTTACAGAAAGTTCAGCATCTTGCAAACGACGTTAGCGTCATCATCAGTCCAAAACTCGCCGCCGACATAGCCCCACTGTCCACTGTAGTAGACCTCCACTCGATCAGATTCTACACGACGGACGGCAAAGTCACTTGTGCCTGTCGAATAAATCAAAGTACTGAGTGTACTGTAACGTTGCGTTGAGTGGAATGCAGTCAAAGTTAAGGAAGCAAATAAAATCCCAAAGATGTGATCAAAAGCACATCAATGACATCTACTTTAGAATTAGTGTATACTTTGCTTTATTGTAATTTTTTTACCGGTTATTAGCGAATTTATTTGAAATGATATCCATTTATTAAAGTATAGAGTTTGTCACTTTTGGAATAATTAAACACATATATGAAGTTCTTTACCAGTGTCATCAAAGCAGATAGCTCCGGCGTCTTTGGAATGACTACATGTGGCTCCCCAGCCACTGAATGAACAATTCTGTATATATGACTCAGAACCAGTACAGTTAACGTCTTTCATCCATATGGTACCATTTCCTTCTCCGAAAACACCATATTTCATGGCAGTTCCATGACTGAAAATAATGCAAACAAGTAACATACAACACATTGCATTCATTATTTGGAATATGTATGACAAACATTGTTTGATATTTTATAGTATGGAAATGACATGCTAAGAATAAAATTATGGGGAAACCAAATAAAATGAGTCTATGATCACCCTTTTAAGCCGAAATGTGAATGGAATTGGACATGCTGGTTGGATAGAAACGTGAAAGAAGCTTTAAAACTGTTACGTGTGGTTTGGGTAATATTTTGTCAATTTTATGATTTTTCAAGTTTGCTTTTGCTATGGTTGCATCATAGGTTAATCTTAACTATGGTAAATATTGTTCATTCTTGGATAAAACGCAATATGAAATGGCGGATTTATTTCACCAGTAACATTTGGTTCTGCGCTTACAGAATTATTTTATCGTCATCTAGTAAATGAGGTTTTGTATAAAAGAACTAAGAATGCAACGCATTTTCTGATATATTTGATGAATCAAATCGATTTTATGTATTTCCAAGAAAAATACTATCGTTCTGATTATTCATGTTTATCTAAGGTTTTCAAACACATGTAAAATCTTTTTTGTAGATGATGTAATTTTTTGTCACCATCATTACTGACTCATCGTCACTGAAAGAGGCAATCAGTTTATTATATTCCTAACACGTTTTAAGATAGATAGGTATATTCTATTAGCACAATATATTTTTAAAAATTGATCACAAGGGAATCAGTGTGGTGTCAAACACTCATTACCCAATTAGCATTAATCACCTTATATTAAATACATTATCAATACATACCTATATCCAAGCATGCCACACACAACCCTGGCATCAGTATTGTCCCAACCGTCATCACAAATGGTACCCCAGGTATCATTTTGGAGCACCTCCACCCGACCGGAAGTGACTGAGAATCCATTCACAAGGCGGACGGTTAGAGGCTGAGCAATCGTTGTGGCAGGAATTGATCCAGAAGTAATAGTGGGTATTGATGTAGTGGTAGCGAGTATTGATGTTCTACTAGTTGATATTGAAGTAGTGGTAGTGGATATTGAAGTAGTGCTAGTGGGTATGGAACTAGTGTGAGTGGGTATTGACGCAGTGGTAGTGATAGTGGGTATTGATGTAGTGGTCGCGGGTATTGAAGTAGTGCTAGTAGGTATGGAACTACTGGCAGAGGGTATTGATGAAGTGGTAGTGATAGTGGGTTTTGATGTAGTGGTAGCGGGTATTGAAGAAGTGCTAGTGGGTACCAAATTAGTGTTTGTGGGTATTGATATAGTAGTTGTGGGTATTGATGTAGTGCTAGTGGGTATTGATGTAGTGGTAGTAGGTATTGAAGTAGTGGTAGTGGGTATTGATGTAGTGGTAGTGGATATTGATGTAGTTGTAGTGGGTATTGATGTAGTGGCAGTGGGTAATGAAGCAGTGGTAGTGGGTATTGATGTAGTGGTAGTGGGTATTGATGTAGTGGTAGTGGGTATTGAAGCAGTGGTAATGGGTATTGATGTAGTGGTAGTGGGTATTGAAGTAGTGGTAGTGGGTATAGATGTAGTTGTAATGGATATTGATGTAGTTGTAGTGGGTATTGATGTAGTGGCAGTGGGTAATGAAGCAGTGGTAGTTGGTATTGATGTAGTGGTAGTGGGTATTGATGTAGTGGTAGTGGGTATTGAAGCAGTGGTAATGGGTATTGATGTAGTGGCAGTGGGTAATGAAGCAGTGGTAGTGAATATTGATGTCGTGGTAGTGGGTATTGATGTAGTGGCAGTGGGTAATGAAGCAGTGGTAGTGAATATTGATGTCGTGGTAGTGGGTATTGATGTAGTGCTAGTGTGTATAGAGGTAATGGTAGTTGGTATTGAGGTAGTGGTGATGGGTATTGATGTAGTCGTAGTGGGCATTGAGGTAGTGGTTGTAGGTATTGATGTAGTGGTAGTGGGTATTGATGTAGTGGGTATTGATGTAGTTGAAGAAGTGGGTATTGATGTAGTGGTAGTGGGTAATGAAGCAGAGGTAGTGGGTATTAATGAGGTGGTAGTGGGCATTGAGGTAGTGGTGGTAGGTATTGAAGTAGTGGTAGTGGTTATTGATGTAGTGGTAGTGGGTATTGATGTAGTGGTAGTTGGTATTGATGTAGTGGTAATGGGTATTGAAGCAGTGGTAATGGGTATTGAAGCAGTGGAAGTGGATATTGATGTCGTGGTAGTGGGTATTGATGTAGTCCTAGTGTGTATCGATGTAGTCGTAGTGGGCATTGAGGCAGTGGTGGTGGGTATCGATGAAGTCGTAGTGGGCATTGAGGTATTGGTGGTATGTATTGATGCAGTGGTAGTGTTAGTGTGTACCAAAGTAGTAGTAGTTGGTATTGAGATAGTGGTAGTTGGTATTGAGATAGTGGTAGTTGGTATTGAGATAGTGGTAGTAGTTGGTATTGATGTTATGGTAGTTGGTTTTGATGTAGTGGTAGTGGGTACTAAAGTAGTGGTAGTGGGTATGGAATTAGTGCTTGTGGGTATTGATGTAGTAGCAGTGGGTATTGATGTAGTAGCATTGGGTGTTGATGCAGTGATAGTTAGTTTTGATGAACTGCTAGGTGATATTGAAGTAGTGGAAGTGGGTATTGATGTGGAGACAGTGGATATTGATGTAGTGGTGGTGGGTATTGATGTCGTGGTAGTGGGTATTGATGTCATAGTAGTGAGTATTGGTGTCATGGTAGTGTGTATAGACGTTATGGTAGTTAGTATTGAAGTAGTGGTAGTAAATGGGAGCAGAATGGAGGGAAAATTTGTGCTGATTTGTATGTCACTAGAAAGGGGTTCGGACATGGATGGAAACATAATTGAGGGATAGTTTGTGTTTAATTGGATGTCACTGGATGGAAGTTCTGATATAGATGGAAACAGAATTGAGGGATAGTTCGTTTTTATTTGGATGTCACTGGATGGGAGTTCGGACCTGGATGGAAACAGAATTGAGGGATAGTTCGTTTTTATTTGGATGTAACTGGATGGGAGTTCGGACATGGATGGAAACATGATTGAGGGATAGTTTGTGTTCATATGTATGTCACTGGATGGAAGTTCTGACATGGAGGGGAACAAAATTGAGGGATAGTTTGTGTTCATTTGTATGTCACTATTTCACATGGATGGAACAAATTGAGTTCGGACATGGATGGGAAACATGAAGTTCGGGGAATAGTTTTGTGTTCATTTGTATGTCACTAGATGGGAGTTCGGACATGGATGGAAACAGAATTGAGGGATATTTGTGTTCATTGATGTCACTAGATGGGAGTTCGGACATGGATGGAAACAGAATTGAGGGATAGTTTGTGTTCATTTGGATGTCACTGGATGGGAGTTCGGACATGGATGGAAACAGAATTGAGGGATAGTTTGTGTTCATTTGTATGTCACTGATGGGAGTTCGGACATGGATGGAAACAGAATTGAGGGATATTTGTGTTCATTTGATGTCACTGGATGGAAGTTCGGACATGGATGGAAACAGAATTGAGGGATAGTTTGTGTTCATTTGTATGTCACTGGATGGGAGTTCGGACATGGATGGGAACAGAATTGAGGGATAGTTTGTGTTCATTTGTATGTCACTGGATGGGAGTTCGGACATGGATGGAAACAGAATTGAGGGATAGTTTGTGTTCATTTGTATGTCACTGGATGGGAGTAGTTCGGACATGGATGGAAACAGAATTGAGGGATAGTTTGTGTTCATTTGTATGTCACTGGATGGGAGTTCGGACATGGATGGAAACAGAATTGAGGGATAGTTTGTGTTCATTTGTATGTCACTGGATGGGAGTTCGGACATGGATGGAAACAGAATTGAGGGATAGTTTGTGTTCATTTGTATGTCACTGGATGGGAGTTCGGACATGGATGGGAACAGAATTGAGGGGTAGTTTGTGTTCATTTGTATGTCACTGGATGGGAGTTCGGACATGGATGGAAACAGAATTGAGGGATAGTTTGTGTTCATTTGTATGTCACTAGATGGGAGTTCGGACATGGATGGGAACAGAATTGAGGGATAGTTTGTGTTCATTTGTATGTCACTGGATGGGAGTTCGGACATGGATGGAAACAGAATTGAGGGATAGTTTGTGTTCATTTGTATGTCACTGGATGGGAGTTCGGACATGGATGGGAACATAATTGAAGGGATAGTTTGTGTTCATTTGTATGTCACTAGATGGGAGTTCGGACATGGATGGGAACATAATTGAGGGATAGTTTGTGTTCATTTGTATGTCACTGGATGGGAGTTCGGACATGGATGGGAACAGAATTGAGGGATAGTTTGTGTTCATATGTATGTCACTAGATGGGAGTTCAGAAATGGATGGAAACAGAATTGAGGGGTAGTTTGGGTTCATTTGTATGTCACTGGATGGGAGTTCGGACATGGATGGGAACAGAATTGAGGGATAGTTTGTGTTCATTTGTATGTCACTGGATGGGAGTTCGGACATGGATGGAAACATAATTGAGGGATAGTTTGTGTTCATTTGGATGTCACTGGATGGGAGTTCGGACATGGATGGGAACAGAATTGAGGGATAGTTTGTGTTCATTTGTATGTCACTAGATGGGAGTTCGGACATGGATGGGAACAGAATTGAGGGATAGTTTGTGTTCATTTGTATGTCACTG
This sequence comes from Argopecten irradians, assembly GCF_041381155.1. NCBI lineage: Eukaryota > Metazoa > Mollusca > Bivalvia > Pectinida > Pectinidae > Argopecten > Argopecten irradians. The sequence continues at coordinate 12,782,837 of NC_091134.1, read as the reverse complement.
GATGGGAGTTCGGACATGGATGGAAACAGAATTGAGGGATAGTTTGTGTTCATTTGTATGTCACTAGATGGGAGTTCGGACATGGATGGGAACATAATTGAGGGATAGTTTGTGTTCATATGTATGTCACTGGATGGAAGTTCTGACATGGATGGGAACAGAATTGAGGGATAGTTTGTGTTCATTTGTATGTCACTGGATGGGAGTTCGGACATGGATGGAAACATAATTGAGGGATAGTTTGTGTTCATTTGTATGTCACTGGATGGGAGTTCGGACATGGATGGAAACAGAATTGAGGGATAGTTTGTGTTCATTTGTATGTCACTAGATGGGAGTTCGGACATGGATGGAAACAGAATTGAGGGATAGTTTGTGTTCATTTGTATGTCACTAGATGGGAGTTCGGACATGGATGGAAACATAATTGAGGGATAGTTTGTGTTCATTTGTATGTCACTGGATGGGAGTTCGGACATGGATGGGAACATAATTGAGGGATAGTTTGTGTTCATTTGTATGTCACTAGATGGGAGTTCGGACATGGATGGAAACAGAATTGAGGGATAGTTTGTGTTCATTTGTTTGTCACTGGATGGGAGTTCGGACATGGATGGGAACAGAATTGAGGGATAGTTTGTGTTCATTTGTATGTCACTGGATGGGAGTTCGGACATGGATGGGAACAGAATTGAGGGATAGTTTGTGTTCATTTGTATGTCACTGGATGGGAGTTCGGACATGGATGGAAACATAATTGAGGGATAGTTTGTGTTCATTTGTATATCACTGGATGGGAGTTCGGACATGGATGGAAACAGAATTGAGGGATAGTTTGTGTTCATTTGTATGTCACTAGATGGGAGTTCGGACATGGATGGGAACATAATTGAGGGATAGTTTGTGTTCATTTGTATGTCACTGGATGGGAGTTCGGACATGGATGGAAACAGAATTGAGGGATAGTTTGTGTTCATTTGTATGTCACTGGATGGGAGTTCGGACATGGATGGAAACAGAATTGATGGATAGTTTGTGTTCATTTGTATGTCACTGGATGGGAGTTCGGACATGGATGGGAACAGAATTGAGGGATAGTTTGTGTTCATTTGTATGTCACTGGATGGGAGTTCGGACATGGATGGGAACATAATTGAGGGATAGTTTGTGTTCATTTGTATGTCACTGGATGGGAGTTCGGACATGGATGGAAACAGAATTGAGGGATAGTTTGTGTTCATTTGTATGTCACTGGATGGGAGTTCGGACATGGATGGAAACAGAATTGATGGATAGTTTGTGTTCATTTGTATGTCACTAGATGGGAGTTCGGACATGGATGGAAACAGAATTGATGGATAGTTTGTGTTCATTTGGATGTCACTAGATGGGAGTTCGGACATGGATGGAAACAGAATTGAGGGATAGTTTGTGTTCATTTGTATGTCACTAGATGGGAGTTCGGACATGGATGGGAACAGAATTGAGGGATAGTTTGTGTTCATTTGTATGTCACTGGATGGGAGTTCGGACATGGATGGAAACAGAATTGAGGGATAGTTTGTGTTTCATTTGTATGTCACTAGATGGGAGTTCGGACATGGATGGGAACATAATTGAGGGATAGTTTGTGTTCATTTGTATGTCACTAGATGGGAGTTCGGACATGGATGGGAAACATAATTGAGGTAGTTTGTTCATTTGTATGTCACTAGATGGGAGTTCGATGGATGGAAACAGAATTGAGGGGTAGTTTGTGTTCATTTGTATGTCACTGATGGGAGTTCGGACATGGATGGGAACATAATTGAGGGATAGTTTGTGTTCATTTGTATGTCACTGGATGGGAGTTCGGACATGGATGGGAAACAGAATTGATGGATAATTTGTGTTCATATGTATGTCACTAGATGGGAGTTCGGACATGGATGGAAACAGAATTGATGGATAGTTTGTGTTCATTTGTATGCCACTGGATGGGAGTTCGGACATGGATGGAAACAGAATTGATGGATAATTTGTGTTCATTTGGATGTCAATAGATGGGAGTTCGGACATGGATGGAAACAGAATTGAGGGATAGTTTGTGTTCATTTGTATGTCACTGGATGGGAGTTCGGACATGGATGGGAACAGAATTGAGGGATAGTTTGTGTTCATTTGTATGTCACTGGATGGGAGTTCGGACATGGATGGGAACATAATTGAGGGATAGTTTGTGTTCATTTGTATGTCACTAGATGGGAGTTCGGACATGGATGGAAACAGAATTGAGGGATAGTTTGTGTTCATTTGTATGTCACTGGATGGGAGTTCGGACATGGATGGAAACAGAATTGAGGGATAGTTTGTGTTCATTTGTATGCCACTGGATGGGAGTTCGGACATGGATGGAAACAGAATTGAGGGATAGTTTGTGTTCATTTGTATGTCACTAGATGGGAGTTCAGACATGGATGGAAACAGAATTGAGGGATAGTTTGTGTTCATTTGTATGTCACTGGATGGGAGTTCGGACATGGATGGGAACATAATTGAGGGATAGTTTGTGTTCATTTGTATGTCACTAGATGGGAGTTCGGACATGGATGGAAACAGAATTGAGGGATAGTTTGTGTTCATTTGTATGTCACTGGATGGGAGTTCGGACATGGATGGGAACATAATTGAGGGATAGTTTGTGTTCATTTGTATGTCACTAGATGGGAGTTCGGACATGGATGGAAACAGAATTGAGGGATAGTTTGTGTTCATTTGTATGTCACTAGATGGGAGTTCGGACATGGATGGGAACAGAATTGAGGGGTAGTTTGTGTTCATTTGTATGTCACTAGATGGGAGTTCGGACATGGATGGGAACATAATTGAAGGGTAGTTTGTGTTCATTTGTATGTCACTAGATGGGAGTTCGGACATGGATGGGAAACAGAATTGAGGGGTAGTTTGTGTTCATTTGTATGTCACTGGATGGGAGTTCGGACATGGATGGAAACAGAATTGAGGGATAGTTTGTGTTCATTTGTATGTCACTAGATGGGAGTTCGGACGTTGATGGGAACATAATTGATGGATAGTTTGTGTTCATTTGTATGTCACTGGATGGGAGTTCGAACATGGATGGGAACAGAATTGAGGGATAGTTTGTGTTCATTTGTATGTCACTGGATGGGAGTTCGGACATGGATGGAAACAGAATTGAGGGATAGTTTGTGTTCATTTGTATGTCACTGGATGGGAGTTCGGACATGGATGGGAACAGAATTGATGGATAGTTTGTGTTCATTTGTATGTCACTAGATGGGAGTTCGGACATGGATGGAAACAGAATTGAGGGGATAGTTTGTGTTCATTTGTATGTCACTGGATGGGAGTTCGGACATGGATGGAAACAGAATTGAGTGATAGTTTGTGTTCATTTGTATGTCACTAGATGGGAGTTCGGACATGGATGGAAACAGAATTGAGGGATAGTTTGTGTTCATTTGTATGTCACTAGATGGGAGTTCGGACATGGATGGAAACAGAATTGAGGGATAGTTTGTGTTCATTTGTATGTCACTAGATGGGAGTTCGGACATGGATGGGAACAGAATTGAGGGATAGTTTGTGTTCATTTGTATGTCACTGGATGGGAGTTCGGACATGGATGGAAACAGAATTGAGGGATAGTTTGTGTTCATTTGTATGTCACTGGATGGGAGTTCGGACATGGATGGAAACAGAATTGATGGATAGTTTGTGTTCATTTGTATGTCACTAGATGGGAGTTCGGACATGGATGGGAAACAGAATTGAGGGGTAGTTTGTGTTCATTTGTATGTCACTGGATGGGAGTTCGGACATGGATGGGAACAGAATTGAGAGATAGTTTGTGTTCATTTGTATGTCAGTGGATGGGAGTTCGGACATGGATGGAAACAGAATTGAGGGATAGTTTGTGTTCATTTGTATGTCACTGGATGGGAGTTCGGACATGGATGGAAACAGAATTGAGGGATAGTTTGTGTTCATTTGTATGTCACTGGATGGGAGTTCGGACATGGATGGAAACAGAATTGATGGATAGTTTGTGTTCATTTGTATGGCACTAGATGGGAGTTCGGACATGGATGGAAACAGAATTGAGGGATAGTTTGTGTTCATTTGTATGTCACTGGATGGGAGTTCGGACATGGATGGAAACAGAATTGAGGGATAGTTTGTGTTCATTTGTATGTCACTGGATGGGAGTTCGGACATGGATGGAAACAGAATTGAGGGATAATTTGTGTTCATTTGTATGGCACTAGATGGGAGTTCGGACATGGATGGAAACAGAATTGATGGATGATTTGTGTTCATTTGGATGTCAATAGATGGGAGTTCGGACATTGATGGATACTTAATTGAGGGATAGTTTGTGTTCATTTGAATGCCACTAGATGGGAGTTCGGACATGGATGGAAACAAAATTGAGGGATAGTTTGTGTTTGTCTGGATGTCACTGGATGGGAGTTCGGACATGATGGGAACATAATTGAGGGATAGTTTGTGTTCATTTGTATGTCACTGGATGGGAGTTCAGACATTGATGGGAACAGAATTGAGGGATAGTTTGTGTTCATTTGTATGTCACTAGATGGGAGTTCGGACATGGATGGAAACAGAATTGAGGGATAGTTTGTGTTCATTTGTTTGTCACTGGATGGGAGTTCGGACATGGATGGGAACAGAATTGAGGGATAGTTTGTGTTCATTTGTATGTCACTGGATGGGAGTTCGGACATGGATGGAAACAGAATTGAGGGATAGTTTGTGTTCATTTTGTATGTCACTGGATGGGAGTTCGGACATGGATGGAAACAGAATTGAGGATAGTTTGTGTTCATTTGGATGTCACTGGATGGGAGTTCGGACATGGATGGGACAGAATTGAGGGATAGTTTGTGTTCATTTGGATGTCACTGGATGGGAGTTCAGACATGGATGGAAACAGAATTGAGGGATAGTTTGTGTTCATTTGTATGGCACTAGATGGGAGTTCGGACATGGATGGAAACAAAATTGAGGGATAGTTTGTGTTTATTTGGATGTCACTGGATGGGAGTTCAGACATGAATGGGAACAAAATTGGGGGATAATTTGTGTTTCTTTGTATATCACTAGATGGGAGTTCGGACATGGATGGAAATAGAATTGAGGGATAGTTTGTGTTCATTTGTATGTCACTGGATGGGAGTTCAGACATTGATGGGAACAGAATTGAGGGATAGTTTGTGTTCATTTGGATGTCACTGGATGGGAGTTCAGACATGGATGGGAACAGAATTGAGGGATAGTTTGTGTTCATTTGTATGTCACTGGATGGGAGTTCGGACATGGATGGAAACAGAATTGAGGGATAGTTTGTGTTCATTTGTATGTCACTGGATGGGAGTTCAGACATTGATGGGAACAGAATTGAGGGATAGTTTGTGTTCATTTGGATGTCACTGGATGGGAGTTCAGACATGGATGGGAACAGAATTGAGGGATAGTTTGTGTTCATTTGTTTGTCACTGGATGGGAGTTCGGACATGGATGGGAACAGAATTGAGGGATAGTTTGTGTTCATTTGTATGTCACTGGATGGGAGTTCAGACATTGATGGGAACAGAATTGAGGGATAGTTTGTGTTCTATTTGTATGTCACTGGATGGGAGTTCGGACATGGATGGGAAAACAGAATTGAGGGATAGTTTGTGTTCATTTGTATGTCACTGGGATGGGAGTTCAGACATGGATGGGAACAGAATTGAGGGATAGTTTGTGTTCATTTGTATGTCACTGGATGGGAGTTCTGACATGGATGGGAACAGAATTGAGGGATAGTTTGTGTTCATTTGTATGTCACTGGATGGGAGTTCAGACATTGATGGGAACAGAATTGAGGGATAGTTTGTGTTCATTTGTGATGTCACTGGATGGGAGTTCAGACATTGATGGGAACAGAATTGAGGGATAGTTTGTGTTCATTTGTATGTCACTGGATGGGAGTTCAGACATTGATGGGAACAGAATTGAGGGATAGTTTGTGTTCATTTGTTTGTCACTAGATGGGAGTTCGGACATGGATGGAAACAGAATTGAGGGATAGTTTGTGTTCATTTGTTTGTCACTGGATGGGAGTTCGGACATGGATGGGAACAGAATTGAGGGATAGTTTGTGTTCATTTGTATGTCACTGGATGGGAGTTCAGACATTGATGGGAAACAGAATTGAGGGATAGTTTGTGTTCATTTGTATGTCACTGGATGGGAGTTCGGACATTGATGGGAACAGAATTGAGGGATAGTTTGTGTTTCATTTGTATGTCACTGGATGGGAGTTCAGACATTGATGGGAACAGAATTGAGGGATAGTTTGTGTTCATTTGTTTGTCACTGGATGGGAGTTCAGACATGGATGGGAACAGAATTGAGGGATAGTTTGTGTTCATTTGTATGTCACTGGATGGGAGTTCAGACATTGATGGGAACAGAATTGAGGGATAGTTTGTGTTCATTTGTCTGTCACTGGATGGGAGTTCGGACATTGATGGGAACAGAATTGAGGGATAGTTTGTGTTCATTTGTATGTCACTGGATGGGAGTTCAGACATGGATGGAAACAGAATTGAGGGATAGTTTGTGTTCATTTGTTTGTCACTGGATGGGAGTTCGGACATGGATGGGAACAGAATTGAGGGATAGTTTGTGTTCATTTGTATGTCACTGGATGGGAGTTCAGACATTGATGGGAACAGAATTGAGGGATAGTTTGTGTTTCATTTGTCTGTCACTGGATGGAGTTCGGACATGGATGGGAACAGAATTGAGGGATAGTTTGTGTTCATTTGTTTGTCACTGGATGGGAGTTCAGGACATTGGATGGGAACAGAATTGAGGGATAGTTTGTGTTCATTTGTTTGTCACTGGATGGGAGTTCGGACATGGATGGGAAACAGAATTGAGGGATAGTTTGTGTTCATTTTGTTTGTCACTGGATGGGAGTTCGGACATGGATGGAAACAGAATTGAGGGATAGTTTGTGTTCATTTGTTTGTCACTGGATGGGAGTTCGGACATGGATGGGAAACAGAATTGAGGGATAGTTTGTGTTCATTTGTTTGTCACTAGATGGGAGTTCGGACATGGATGGAAACAGAATTGAGGGATAGTTTGTGTTTCATTTGTATGTCACTGGATGGGAGTTCAGACATTGATGGGAACAGAATTGAGGGATAGTTTGTGTTCATTTGTTTGTCACTGGATGGGAGTTCGGACATGGATGGAAACAGAATTGAGGGATAGTTTGTGTTCATTTGTTTGTCACTGGATGGGAGTTCGGACATGGATGGAAACAGAATTGAGGGATAGTTTGTGTTCATTTGTTTGTCACTAGATGGGAGTTCGGACATGGATGGGAACAGAATTGAGGGATAGTTTGTGTTCATTTGTATGTCACTGGATGGGAGTTCGGACATGGATGGGAACAGAATTGAGGGATAGTTTGTGTTCATTTGTTTGTATGTCACTGGATGGGAGTTCAGACATTGATGGGAAACAGAATTGAGGGATAGTTTGTGTTCATTTGTTTGTCACTGGATGGGAGTTCGGACATGGATGGAAACAGAATTGAGGGATAGTTTGTGTTCATTTGTTTGTCACTGGATGGGAGTTCGGACATGGATGGAAACAGAATTGAGGGATAGTTTGTGTTCATTTGTATGTCACTGGATGGGAGTTCGGACATGGATGGAAACAGAATTGAGGGATAGTTTGTGTTCATTTGTTTGTCACTGGATGGGAGTTCGGACATGGATGGAAACAGAATTGAGGGATAGTTTGTGTTCATTTGTATGTCACTGGATGGGAGTTCGGACATGGATGGAAACAGAATTGAGGGATAGTTTGTGTTCATTTGTATGTCACTGGATGGGAGTTCGGACATGGATGGAAACAGAATTGAGGGATAGTTTGTGTTAATTTGTATGTCACTAGATGGGAGTTCAGACATGATGGGAACAGAATTGAGGGATAGTTTGTGTTCATTTGTTTGTCACTAATTAGGATGGGAGTTCGGGACATGGATGAAACAGAATTGAACGGATAGTTTGTGTTCATTTGTTTGTCACTGGATGGGAGTTCGGACATGGATGGAAACAGAATTGACGGATAGTTTGTGTTAAGTGTTGTATATTGTGATTGTAATATTAACGTATTGTCGATAAACTGTCAGAAGGAAAGCACTATAACGCTGAGAGAATGGATGTCTCTTGTAGGGGTTCCAATTAAATAACGATGCTGTTGTCGTCCATTGTGTATGCGAAAAGTATTGCTTGGGATGGTAATTACCTCTGTTGTTTCAGATGACAGGCTTGCATCAATACCTAAGCATCATAAAACATATGACTGGATATGTTATTTTCTCGGATAGCACTGGATGTACGACTTGTAAATATGAAATAAAAGTTGACGCAACTGGTAAAGAATATCAAACGCTTTTGTCAACAAAGAATAATTAAGCAAAGGCAACAAATATAGTGGAATTTGTCTTATCCAATAAGTCCTTCTGCCGGGAAAACCGTCACTTCAGATAGCTTGTATTAATGCATTCCATGAATCGTGTAAAGATTTTAATAGTCCCTCGCTTAAAGACCGATGGATAGTAGCATATCCCTATCTATACTAAGTTGTGTTCTCGAAACACTTTAGAGTAAGACGCAATACATCAAAATTGGGACAAACTTCATATGAAAGTCTACACAAAAGTATGTTGTTCCAATCGTATTTGTACTTTTATTAATAGAACACAGGACGTTATGTTACATGCAATGCTTGGGACATTTAATCATATTGTATTGAACACGGGGATGGTCACATATTGTTAGACCCCGCACTTGGTTTTATTGTACTATATCGGCCGTTTTGGATTCAGTTGGTAAACTGTATATTCAGTTATTTGTATGAGCTTAAGAATGGAAATTTATTATGGACTAAATACTGCATAATGAAAGCAGAATGTGCGTATCGTGTCAGTCACGTTAGTTTTAGTAATTGTCGTATACTCTGTTTGTCTTAAAACTTAAATGTTCTCCTGTAAGAATTGTTTGTACATAAAAGCATCGTAATCAATCTACCTATTTGCGTATGACTAATTTTACCAAATTATAAACTAAGAAATTATGATATTGAATATTGTATCATTATTGATTTTCTGATTAAGTTCCTGTCCTAAATAAATTAATAAATGTCTAGTCTCCAAATATTGATGACATAATTTATTTCGCTAGGTTTTACGTCCTATAACAACTAGAGTCATTTAAGGACGCGGGAGGTTGATGCGGTGAAGGAAAGCCAGAGTACCCGGAGTAACATCACCGACCTACGAGATGGGATAGGTGTAGTAAATGGTATTTTGGGGTGGTCAGATTTATGCACTTTATCATATTTGTGCGTCGAAATGGTAAAATGTTTAATAAAGCAAAAAGGGAATTCATGGTGACGAGGAGTTGCGGTATATCACCGCGATGGGAGGATAGCTTAGGATTTTAATGGTCCGATATGTAATGCTAGCCTGTTTTATTTGTTGCTTTACAGTTACATACTTAAACCAAAGCGCCTGTGTAGAAGGAGTTTGGTAATTTTGTGTAGTCGTTAAAATCCTTACCTTACCGTTTGTACAAAATGTATCTTCATTTAATGAACTATATAACAAACTTAATAACGTTTACTTCCATAACTGGGGTTCTATCGTGTTTACTGGAGTCTTTATGATAACCGCGCAGTAAATGACTAAAGTTGTCACTCCGCGTCGCAGCAAAAATGCAAAATGAACCATCATTGTAAATGCAGATTTACACAGGATGTGTTTGTCGTTGGAACATTTTTTATGATTATCGATGGAGATCTTGTGAAGTAGATTTTTATATTACACTTTTAAGTCTTGTTTCTTGTCTATAAGGAACAAAGATTAAGTGGTGTTTGTCGCCAACTGGTCTTCATACATTTGTCAAATGGTTTAATATATGGACATTTGGTCACCTTAAAAATGGGCGTATTAAGCAGCTGGTCTCTATACAGAGGTAATGACTAAGGCAGGTATCACCACATAGAGAAAATGCAAATAGTTGCATTTCTTATCTTTAAGTATCATTAAAACCTTTGTCAACAGTACAATACAAAATATGTCAATATCACAATGGTAGATTATTGTCGAGTTATCTTAAATATTTTCTTTAGTCTCTGTGTATCATGAATGTGGTTTATACTTCGTAATCAGGGTAGTTTTATGGATTTTCAAAGCCATATAAAGTAAAGTAATCAGTGATCTTCGTCGGTTTTTCCGAATTGTGATGAATCACTATAGTCAAGAGTCTCTCAAATGGTCAAAGGCGCCGTAAATCCTTTTATAATTCTAAAATAAACATTAAGCTGTCTGATATTAAGAATGGCGTGCCCGTTTAGCATGCTGACTCTATGACTGAACTATCGGTTGATAAGTGAAAAATGAATTATATGTGACGTAACTTTTATTCAAGTATTAACTTGAATATATTTTGTTAATATTATGGAGATGTAACAGAAATCTGATTCTACCCTAAAAAAACCCACGTCGATATCATTTTTTCGTTGATGGACTGATAAAGCTAATGTTTAAGCCAATGAAAATTCTCGTTACAAGCAATTTTGAATTATTTTATGATATGGTAATTTCTATTTTCAAAATGAATTGTTTTCGTTCTCTACGTAGATTAGATTTTTGTCGGCTTAAACTCCTACAATACGATAGCATCTAGAAAATAAATTTACATTATTTGCAACTTAATTTGTAATAGTATTATTACACTGTATGAAGTGATATTGTATATTGTGGGTACAATGAGAATTAATTTATTAAATACATGTATATGCAGGTATCGATTTATGAAATCAATTCCTTGAATTGATTACAGATAAAAATTCGATATACATAATGTATGGTGCTGTTATTAAATATTTCACGCAAAGCTCTTTAAAGAGCGGACTTTTGTATGAAATAATAATATGCAAGTTGAACACATTGACATTTTACATCATCTACATTATGCAATGAGATAAGAAGGAATCATCAGTCACATGCAACGATTTTTCCAGTAATGACGTAGAAAACTAATCCATTTTTGACGTAGAAAACTAATACATTTCTGTCAATCCTAATAAATACTTACAGTACATGTATATTTCAGTATAATGTTTCATGTTTGTAATTTACAATATACATTTTAGTATGTGGCTTTTTTACAAAGTACAATTTTTAACGTTTAGTCATCGTACTTGCATTAGTCTAAAACTATAAAGAAGTAAATGTGGCTTTAAATTACCTGATCTAGTCTGCGTAGTTCATTTACAGTACACTCAGAATTTTTGGATTATATCTCTATAACATAAAAAATATACAGTATACAAGTTTATTCTTTTCATAATAATTTATTACACGTGATAATATACTACCATATTCATTGAAATTTGCAAATTATAGGGTCATCTGTTTATTGAAATATGAATGGAAACAGAACATGTGACATTTGTATCTCAGATTTCGTAATTTAACCCATGCTTTCTGACACTTTTATTTCATGTAGGATATGCTGCACCGTTACTTTCCCACATGCAAAATATTTTTGAAGCAGGTAAAATGCATAATATTGGAAGATACGTCATGGCGTGTAGTGATTATTTGAAAGTAAAAAAACTGTCATTTCAGATGTATTCCTTTCAACAATATCGCGGAAAATTATGGCAAATCTAGATCAATTCACATTATTTCATATGAAGTATGTTTTCTGTTTTAATATAATACCAATCAAGTCATGTCTTAATTAAGCAGTACTGTCAGTTATTAGTCAAAGCTTACACGACAATCAGTATAGCATGGGATATCAAATGTTTAGGAAAAGTTGGAATATTACTATACATCAATAGGAAAACGGAAAATAGAAATCCACCATGATATTTCAGTTATGTGAAGAGCACAAAATATCTTAAGTCTCCACATTGATTGTCTCTTAATAACGTATTTGAACACCATAAAGTCGGTTATTTTCGCGGGGTTGATATTTTCGAGTTTACGATGTCATTGCTATGTTAACTGCTGTGTTCTCGAACATCTTATCAGCGAAATATCAAGAAATGTTGCAAACATATATACCCTATAGATCAGACCGCAAGAATTCAAAACCGCTACAATTTCATTTTCTCGTTTCAGACAAAAAACGCGAATATTTTGACTCGCGTACAGTAATAACCGGTTATATAGTGGACTTTCTCTCACAGAAAAAATAATTTTGTTAAAAACGTACGGAAAGGAAATATTGCTTCAATATTTTTGTATTTTAGAGCAAATTGTAAAATAATATGCAGGTATGTATTTGTATACGTAGAATTGGTGAAATATTTCCCCAGACTGTTGGTGCTTGGTGTCTTTAACAAAGATTGTAAAAAAATATATATTATTGTGCAAATTGATAGCTTTGTCAAACATACCATAATTTTGAATTGTGTTATTTTATACAGTTCTTATTCGTGAAAAAAGGACTTAGAAACAATATTTTTAAAGACTGTCATATATCCATCAACATTCTACAGGTCATTCCCCCGAAAAAAATTAAATTCTAAAGGAACACAAGATAAGGTTATTTTTTTATAAATCATATTTTTATGAACAATGAAGTAATAATTTTACTTACCTTTAATCTCGAAATAACAGTTTATTACTACCAGGATAACCAGATATTGGCCTGAGGAAGCCGCCATGATGATCTAGACGTTAACCACAACGGAATTACTCCACATAAAAATCCTTTGCTTTTGTCTGCTTATTTCTTAGTCCATTACCAGTACATACGCCTCCGAAGCGGGTCAATGTCGGTTGATTAGGGTAGATTGAATCGCCAAATCTGTTTTGTTCTTTTATCTACTTCCTTTTGTTGTTTTGTTGAATTGTGTTTAAATTCCCGTGTTATTTACCAGCATGCGTGTTACTGTGACTTTATATTTACTCGGATATAGAACTATTAGAAACAATTATAACCGTTGTTTATTAAAAAAAAACAAAAAAAAACAAAAAAAAACAAAAACAAAAAAACGTTTAAATAAAATATTATTATGACAGATCATACTAACGGTTTACTTGTTTGTCGATTTTAGGTGGATTTTTTTCAACTAAATGATATGCCTAGATAAATTTGGTCCTGTCAACAATATACAGTGTTCTATTAGCGAATCATAAACTTGATTGAGGATTGCAATAGTGGTATCCGGTTTGAATACAATTTCGTTGTTAATTCATGCGTGGCAGTATATTTTTCCCAGTTTTGATATTTAAAGTGTTAAATGTATACTATTAGTCTCTTACCGTAAATTGGTCTTAATTGAATCTAGATAAATCAAAATGGATTGCGTCATTCTCAAACAAATTTCGGCATTACATGCAATACATCAATTTTTGATTGATGTCGGTGATCAGTTTTGTTGAGTTTCTAGATATCATTGCTAGGTAGAATTGACACTAAATGATCAGTTAAACTGGAATTAAAGCTATTTTAAAACATTAGTTGTGTCGATATATCAATCAAAGAACATTTAAGGAACATTTACTTTAATTCCCGGGATTTCACAGAGAGAGTAAGCAATACACATTATCAACTTAAACTGGTACACGTCAACAACTGTCCCATTTTTGAATTCTGTATTTGTATATAACAAAACAATCTGCACCTGCGGGCAGGTATGAATTGTACGGTCATATTATTTTTTATGAGCGTAACGTCATATGTTCAGAGAAAATGACTATTGCTCACAATGTCATGACGTCACAATACCTACCTACCCTTAAGGGAGACAGTTCTGTACATAAAAAATGAATAAGTCGTCAAAGGTGAACAAGTCCTACTCACAATAATTGAAGAAGCAGATAAATAAGTAAGACAAAACCCAATTCGTTTTTCTGATCTGAGCGAATTTACATGGGACGTTTGTCTTATATTAAAAGCTGGCTTACATTTTTAAATTAAAAATTTTACTGCTCTTAAAAATTCTGTCTTGCTTTCTTAACATTTATAAAACGTTTCACTTCATTGTTGACTTTTGGAAGACTGTTGTATATTGTGGTATCTTTATCAGATAGAATGTATTATCTAATATATAGCATCGTCTCACTGAACAGTACTTTAGAAGACCCCGAAGAGCATACACATCAAACACACAGAGAGTAGTGTTTTGGTTTGTGTGTTTGTGAATTTTATAAACCTCGAAGTTGTTGACATTATGTAACTGTATTAAATACACATTTAAATGAAACTATAATGAGATCGAGATGGGAAATGCAGCAATATTATATACATAGTAATAAGTTAGTCTGCAATCAAAACACTTATGGTAAGTAAAACCTCAAATATGTAATTTCTAGAACACGGAACAGGTAGAGATTTTTTATTACCAATTCTGTTGGTGATTGAAGGTTTGCACTAATACGCGTATTATATCCCTGCTGTGATATATCTTTAAAGAACTGAATCACAACCTAATTAACATTTTGAAATTAACATGACTATGCGCTGGTTTTCTTAATATAGTGTACTTTATTTCTGAGTACGAGTTCATCGATATCAATCTCATTCAAGATTTTTATTCTGCTCAATACAAATTAGTTGTGCAACATGAGGTAATTTCGTATATGGATATGACGGATAGGGCTAGTCTATCCGAGAATCACAAAATGTTGTAGGTTTTGCATATTGTGATCGCGAGTGTAAACTATTCCTATTCTTAATATCCGCATACCAAAAAGTGTTTTGCTCTCATAGTGTCTGAAAAATGTTTAAATTTTACCGAGAAAATAGTAATTTTGTTGACGCTGTGACGTCACGAGGCGACATGAATATATTGTCCGAGATCAACCAGTATTACACTTAAATGTGCTTAATACGAGATTCATTATTTTGTTAAAAAGGTAGATGCGAAATTAAATTACATACTATATTAAAAATCGCCACACGACACAGACAATGATATCATGGACATTCAATGGGAATTTAACTATATTGCATTCTCCTAAATTCATTAGTACTGGTTAAACTAAGTTTTCAGGAAATATCTTTTTTTTTCAATTATTTGGCTATGATAGAGATACAATGAAAAAACCTTTACCTATAAAAGTTAACATTTAAAATCTTCTGAATTATGAAAAACTTGTTAGCTTTATAATACTTGATCTACCACGGAATTGATATTGTATTAACGTTATGTAAACCTACTTCACGATCAAATTTAAGTTAACCATACTTTTTGCATTATCATAACTTTTATTTATTTTTTATCCTAAGTGGAATCCATGACCATGTCAGTGCTAACGTGTGGTAATACTTACAAGATTTTTTTGTGAAACTAATTTAGTTGACATGGCTGCAAGCAATACAACTGTACGCGTGTTGACGGTTCTACAAGGCACGGTATAACAGAGAATCGTTTACATTTCGAAATAACTTGTTAATATTTCAAACTTTTAGCAGTCGTGTTGTGTATCACGTACATGTCTATCATTCCATTATGACGAGTAGCAAACATGTTTGGTTTGTCCTCAACAGATATATAAACAATTTTATCAAGATTATTAAAGTTTACGTTTATTTATTTGAAGTTTGTTTACGTAATTCCATTGTTATTATATCTTATGTTTTAAATCATTAAGTCGTTGCACAATGCTAAAGACACACAAATGTACAATGAGTACATGTTTCGCATAAAAATAATCACCGTATGGGTTGCGACAATGATAAAACATCTAGAATTACTCTTTAAATTGTCTGGGCGGTCCCTCAACTCTATAATTACTTTACATATAGGGAATGCACATGTACATGAGATTTGATTTAAACATTCTACAGCGATAGCCGTCTCTCCCTCAAACCCGATAAAGAAATATACATTTACTCTACCTTCCTGTATTTGAATATACTGTAAGATCGATAGCATTATTGAGGTGTTGTCATTGTTTACATTTCACATCACGATGTTTGTTAAAATCGTTTTATGACGCATTTAAATGCAGAATGTTGCCTAACTTTTCAATGGCCATCGACTATATGTGCATGGCCTTGGTTGTGAATGCATCGGTGCATTGTTACTTTATCAGGAACAATGGATCCATTACGACTTCACAGAGTTTAAATGTTTATTGAGACGTGATAAGATAAGTTGGGACAGTTTGTTAAAGGGACACTTCAGTATAAGAGAACATTAAATTTTGTAAATATATCGAAAAAAAACAGTTCTTATGGAAATAGATCAGTCAGTTTTACTGTGATATGCCAGAAAAGCCCATGGTGGTGAAATGCGTGTGAAATGTTCAAACTCGCTCGCTGTCCGCCATTACACATGGTAGTCGATTATTTTGTATGCCGAACACTGTCCCCTTGCTCGTAAATTAATGCAACTTTTGTCTAAAACTGCTCCAATCGCTCTGACAGTAGTGTGTTTACCTTATAAGGTGAGTTGTCTTACCTAAAAATCATTTTATCACCTCCTCAGTGGTTATGTAGTTCATTTGTGTAACGTGCGTGACTTTGGCTCGGGTATGGGTAAAGCGTGCATATTGTATCTGCTTAATCGTATTGATCAACGATTTGTAATTACAACGGTATCATTTAAAATACTAAACAATGACGTGGACTTTGTCAATATTTTGTGTTATATGTTTCATAAAAAATGTATAACAATACATTTATTCCACATTTTGCTTCTATGTTATGTAAAAAATAACCCTGAGTGAATTATCCCTTTAAGATATTTGATATATACTATAAGCTGTTTGGTATACATGACAAAAGAGTTGTCCTT
The DNA here is from genome assembly GCF_041381155.1 of Argopecten irradians. Lineage (NCBI taxonomy): Eukaryota > Metazoa > Mollusca > Bivalvia > Pectinida > Pectinidae > Argopecten > Argopecten irradians. The sequence goes on along the minus strand of NC_091134.1, from coordinate 12,765,959 downwards.
CTTACTCCATATTTGTTAAATCCATTTTTAGACGAGTATTAACATAAACCAAGAGTTATCGTTCTTCCGTCATTGAGAGGTAACAAGACATTCCGATTGTCATACCTATCAAAACACACGTGATCAAAAGATGCGACTACATGTAAATTTCCATATGATTTGTTTTTTAATTTCCAAAATGGCGTTTTCTTTCGAATGTCTCCTTTGACATCACCTCACATATTCACTATCAGCCTACCAGCGTTCTGTCCAATGAGAAGTATATGGGTTCTATCTCTTGCTGTAGGTGTTCCACAGTCTAACAGCAAAGGTCATAATGAGTAAGTTCTCCATGTTTATACATTTGTAATGCTGCATGTCGGTATTGTGTATGATACACCTACAATGAAGATGTTCTATAAAGAAGTCAAGAATTCCCCTATCACAAAGAGACAAAAACATTACATTTCATATGTAATTTTGTAGGTATTTAGGAGACTGCGGTATATTCTTGTCGTGTCTTCTTGTAATAGTCGAACGCTTGCCCTTTTTATAGTTTTTCAGTACATTACGTGACAGAATACTGGATTCTGACTGGCTACACACATGGGTTCTATTTGCAATAGTGCCCGCTTGCCCAATAGTGCACGGGCAAGCGGGCACTATCGAAGTGGCGCAGAATTGAACGTGAATGTATTGTGAGGTCACCATTACATGACGTCGTTATAACGTTGCGCTTTGACCAAGACGTAAAGATAGCGGACAGGCTATTGTCTGCAGTGATGAAATAAAAAAAAAATGCTTTTCTACAGAAGACAATTCACTCATTAATCTACTTTTAATCTTCATGAAGCTGAATCCCGTTTTATAGAAACATATTTCTGCGATAATTTATATGTTGTACCTTTAATGTAACATTGTCGCGTGGAAATGAAGAAAGCGTTGCGAAGTGTCGCTTGACGTGCCTCTGATACGATGACATTAGAACAGGTCTCATGTGAGGTTGATATACTAAACCCATTATGGCCATGTTGAGAGGACACTATTCTATTCCGCGACAATACTATGAGGCAATAGTGCCCTCTCAAACAGGCCATAATAGACAAATAGCGCTACATCACTGAAGCATGCTGTCAATAACACAGAGTAAATAGGTTATTAAACTTCCATTATTCTGGCGGTAAGCAGGAGCAAACATCTTTCCCTTTAATAGCATGTCTCTGCCATAGGACTGAACCCAGAGCCTGAAGTATTTAGGTGTTATATTGTAGTATCTTGTATTATCTTTACATTTCTTGTTTGACATTTATGGTTTACGAGTTAACTGTTTTGTTGAATATAGTGAGTACTAATGGTTTTACTTACAACTAGGGTAATTAAGGGGGCCTCTTATGCACACAGTTTGTTAGATGATGAACTTGCGAGGAGGATGCGGTATGTTAGTGTTGTGTTCCTTTACATGCATGTTGAACGTTAAAACAAAGAGTAGAAAATGGACACAAATATAGACCTTTTTGTCTTGCCAAGGAACAGAACCCAAACTTTCCTATCCACCTTCCCTGTATGCGTTGCATTGTGCTTCGTGAGTCAGCAGATTCAAAATAATTTTTTAAAAACTGCAGTATGTTCATTTTATCTTTATCTGTAGTACTATCACAATGCTTTCAACCCTACCAAAATCACCGCATTCTGCATCCCTGCAGGTCGTATTTAACATTAATGGCGAAAAACGCAAAGACAATGCTGTCAACGAAGACTTTAGGAAGATGACAGTCATTTAGGGGAACAAGCAAATTCCAAATTAAGTCACCTTTTGTATTGTCATATGAACAGATTGCTAATTGATATAAATTGGTCGCTGATACCATTCTAGCGGTATTATCGAACCGGCATAATTATTAGCAATACCGTTTAATACAATATTCATACACAGTGCGACTTCGTGGATGAATATGGCTTAACAAGTAACAACTATTCTGGAACTGCAGATATAGGGGGTTAACATTGTGCCGGTTGTCTCTAATGTTCGATATCATAAAAGGCGACTAAATTGGGATGTTATCTTTTGTTTCTTTTGCTTGATGTTTTTGGCGGCTCGCTTTTGTAAGATATCACTTTAACAATAGTCTGCCACGAATATAAGGTTACCCTTCACATATATACAGCAGCCTTCCAAAAATATACAGCCATTCAACACGGACAAGACATTGTATACTGTAGAGGTCTTCCTCAGATGGCCTTGACCTTGGTTGTTGATATGACGTTCAAGCCTTATCTACAAACCGATCATACGTACAGTGTAACCGGAAGTGTTATTCTTATACGAACCGATGCTTTTTTTTATTTAGAGGAATAAAAAAACATGTAAAAATCATAAAATAAAACAAACGTATACAACATAAGTGAATCGGCGAACAACACGTTTTTGAGGGGGAAAACCTTGCGTTTGGCTGCCTTTTGGAACTTTATACACGAGGGAGATACTATGGTCGTCTATACATCTCACAAATCACGGAGAAAAGACGCTAATGTTGAAATTGAAATCCGGGTCATCGTGCGGTTATCAAATCCCTTGGCTAGGGATGATATAAACAAGCACGTGCTGGTATCGACACTGTCTGCCGGGTCTGGTACGGAACGGCGCACACAGCAGCAAACGTAGCTTAACCTACACTATGACATATTTTATAGTTCCAGTTTATAACCAAATATTTTTATTCAAAACCTACACAATGGCTGTTCTGTATTTGTTTTCATTTCCGTATGTTATGTTTATTACGCAATTAAAACTTGGGATAACTCTGTTATTATGTTATGTCAGTAATTTCTTTATTGTCGACTACTTTAGAGTAAGGGGATTTCAACAACATAGTTTGTTTTCTGTGAGAGTTTTTTTTTCTTTTCAGAAACTCACTTATAATCTACTACATTTTGATTACATCACTTATTCTTCCACTGATAAATCTCATTGAAATTGATGAATTACAAACAAATTAAAATTTATATTTTGGTACTTTTGATAAACTCGTTAAAAGAGGGTATTGTTTATATCAATTAGTCTCGAATACGTCCGTGTAATTTTCACTTTTGATAAAGTCAATAAATACAACAAAACAGATGCACTATTCACCAACTTTCATTGAAAACACACCCGAACTCTCTGTATGAGTATTTTTGTCTGTAACGTGACTGCAGTAATCTCAAAAAAACACAATAACTCGCCAAATATCTGAGAGACCACTCCTTCATACTGTAAACAACAGTCTTTTCGCGAGGTACTAAATTCGCTCAATTTCACAAGCGTTTTGGAACAAATAATTGCATGAAACGTACATATATATATGAATTGCGAGATTGTCAGTAAGAGTTATAAATCGCGAATTTATGAATTCGCGAATATGCTGAAATAACGAACCCGCAGAATATGATATACACGAAGATGTATCGATTTACAGTATCTCTAGAAGTTAACTACTGGGATGTCCTGTATGCGTTACCATAGTAACATACTGCGGAATAAGTTCAACAAACGCCGACGCTGTGGTGTTTGTTTTACCTGTCAAGATGTGTGATACGGAATATATTGTAAATTACTGAAATAGGAGCATGTAGTCTGTAATGTTTAAACCTGCTAGATACCATATGTACAATATAAGATATAAGTATTCATCAAGCATGCGCTGCACTTTTAATAAAACGAATTATTTTTTTTCTATTTAGATTAATAAGACAATAAACAAAACAATATATGCATGTAACACGTTCCTTCCTCTGTCCTCGTTAGCATGTAATGTATTAATGCAAAATTAATTTTCGCAATGAATGAATATATTAATGAAATATTTATACATGTAATATTATCTCAATAAAAACTGCCGCTTTTAAGTATGTACTATACATCTTAAACGCAAAATAACAGAGTGTGAGGGGTCAATTGCTTCCGCTATCATGCAGTGACGGCGGGAAGTGAAAATCTACTCTCCTATTATCAAAACATCGTATAGCCGATTCACACAGGGAGTTAAAGATCTTAACATATAGATCATGGCTAAGGATGGTCAAATGGGTATAAACAAGAACCGAAGTTCTGATGAGGTCATAGTACCAACAGTAATTGCAATTAAAGATGTGGTTACTCAAAGTGTAATAAGCCGCTATGAGGAACAGGGAGTACAAATCGTGCGCTGCTGATTATTTACGTAGATTTTTAAGTCAGTGTGGGAGAATATACGGGACACACGTAGCAGCCGTGCAAATGTTCGACTTCATGAAATCTTAAAAGTCTTATTTATTTCAACATTTTGGATATTGCGTCTTGCATCAATAGTCGACAAAGTAGATGAGGCATTGCAAGTGCAATGTATGACCTTCCATGAATTCTGCTTGTTTTCTTCATATCTTTATCCGTGGTCATTGCTATTATCTGGGAGATTACATTAAGGTTTGACATTGTGTGATACAGGAAGATATTATTTTGCTTGGATTTTACAAGATCATGTGAATGATACAAGAAAACACAGTCCTTTCATTGGATTACATAGTTTGTTTCTTTATTTTATAATTTGTTTCGGGATTCAAATCGAGAGGATCATCGAGGCCACCTGTGCTTTACGCATATTGTGAATAGAAGTGGTGTTGGTTTTTTATTTTCGTTATTATATGTGTAATCCAAAATGGTTATTTGATATATATTTGTGATATGCTATTAGTGCGCAATTTATTACATTATCTGCTAGGTCTATGCTACCAGCAGGCGTGTTACTTAATATTATTCTGAATAAACAAGGATCTGTGATTCCACGGAATTACAATGGAGCTATTGACACTGACTATTGTTTTATCACTGTGCGGGCTAGGGTCGACCGAGTAAGTACATATATTTATGTGTTACTTTTATATCAAATTTCATTTTCATTTACTTGTTTTTTTCTGATACGAATGACAGTGTATTTAGGTTAATCTTATATGTATTTTCATGTATACGTTCCCAAGAAATCTATTATATTATTCTTTCTGTTACAATGTTTCTGATTTTTATTAACTGTCTCTAGCAAATGATTTTTTTTTCGTAATTGTTTTATTTTTGAAGCAAATCATTTATTAATAAATGCAATAAAACCACACAGGCTCTTACGTTCACTAACACATACATCATATAATTTTTTCTCATATATCCATCTTTTAATGGTATCACACATAACCCTTAACAAACCCTATTATTACACACTTACTTTCTCTAGAAAATGATATTATGTGTTTAAAATGGTCAATGCTTTGTTTTGTTGGTCCGTTGTGGAATTAAAAGTCCAGCTAACAGTCAGAGTAATTTAAGGGCGGCCTCCCCTGTATACAGTGCGTGTGACTGCATGTCTGTATGTTTTGAGAGGCTGAGTTAATTATATATATTTGTAATGTATCTTTGCAATAGTAAAAATTCCTTTTATAGTACTATCTCACTGAAACATACCGCCAAAGACACCGGGTAGCACAGCCCACCCGGTCACATTATACTGCCAAAGCGCGGTCCAGTTTTATCAACTTTATGCTTACTATTGAGCAGAAATTAACTATCACTTTTATAGACTATGCATGGCGTGTCTCGGAGGTAATTTTATATTGCTATATTGGATTGAGGCAGATGATGTTAAGCGCAATAAAACAAAACACATATCATTTGAATAATTTCTTACCTGTCATGTTATCGAAAATGAAATATCATTTAGTAGTTGCAGCTGGCTTGTTCACTTTAGAGGTTGTTAACTGCTTGTTTGCCCTGAATCGATAGGAGGAAACTATTATATTTTTGTCAATATATTGCAACGGGTGATTCTTATTTGAGAAAACAAGTTGTACGTTGATTATTACTGGAATGCTACAAAACGAACCCCCTTGTAACTGGAAACAAGTGGATTTTGTACCAGCCAGTATTCAACATTACAAAAAATGTTCAAATGTTGCTGAGCACAATTTCCAATTCCTATTCAGTCTTTGAGTCAATATAATACCGCTTGATAGTTACAATGGTGTTACCGAATTCGTGTTAAAAGCAACATCATTAATCATTATTTTTTCTTAGATTTATGTACTATTACAACATATAATTGCTTCCAAGATGAGCAAACACAGAGACAATTTATCGCTGCCGAATTAATTTCATTTTCATGACTTCTGTCATTACCAAATCTAACGCCATGCTTAATTTGGTCAGCTAGGTATATACACGTGAGCAGGGAGGATTTGAAGGAATAGGGACAGCGCGGATTTAAGGGTGACTGGATCGGCTTTTATTAACCATTATGATGGTTTAATTTTTTTGAAATTTTCTTTGTTTTTTTTTCGAAGAATGTGTTTTACTTATGTTTATGCTGTATATATATGTACCAGATATTTCGATTTTTGTTTCTTTCTTTCAGACCTTTGTATGTTGTCACCTGTCCCAGTGTACTACGGTTTAATTCCATTGAGACAGTAGCAGTGAATGTTTTCGGTATAAGTGATGTCACAGTACAGATTTATTTCCATGACTACCCTAACAGAACACACATGTTCTCACAAACTTCCGTTGTGGCGTCACAAGGTACGTATGCTTTCATATAAGTACTATAATTTGGGTACGATTTTTGATAAAAATTTCTTCTAACAGCGGTTATTCTTTATAAGTATTGTCAATACCCCTTGCTGAATGACAGATAGAATGGAGTTATGTTTTCTCGCAAATGTTGTACGAAATCATCATTGTACAGGACATGTTTTTGTTCATGACATTAAAAAATTTTTGTTTTGTTGCATAAATATCACATACCGTTTTACTTACTTCCTTTCGTTGTTTTGATATGACATCATCATGACATTAATTTGTTGGTTTAAAAACGATAATTATAAAATGTGATTCGTTGTAAATGCACAGACTGTCATTGAAAAAAGATGTATATTTACCATGTTAGGTCAAACGGCCAAAGCTCGAGTGCACGTGCGTCCCACGGACTTGCCGGACGAAGAGGAGGTGCAGAGTTTTGTTTACCTGGTAGCACGCTCTGATGATCCTCGTCTGTCCTTTGTGAACGAGACAATGATACTGATGGAACGTAATACTGGATTTGTGTTTGTACAGACAGACAAACCGATCTATACCCCACATCAGGAAGGTCAGAATGCTTTAGATATTCTATAATTACAATATAAATGGGGATGTGGTTAAAATCATAGTAAAAATAAAATAAGATAAAATTGTCTTATTCTACCATCATCAGCTATTCAAATCGCCTTTCGTCCGTGATTCCATCCGTCCGTTAATACTGGTTTTTGAGAATGATCGGTCAACAAGACGGCCGACGGACCACCATACATACATGTACTTGATAGTTGACGTATTTCTCAGAATGTTTGAAGGGATTTGTCTCAAATGTAGGTTCTCCGATTGCCTTAGTTGTGCCTATTTAATTTTGGGGCCGGTTGGTCAATAAGATAGCGGAGAGGCCGTCATCTTGGATTTTGATAGTTCATATTTGTTACCACTGCATTGTATTTGTCAAAATCCATACGCAGTTTGTAGTTAAAGTTTGAAAAGCAAGTACAAATATTTTAATTGAGCTGTTGTTAAGTTTTGCTTTATTGTTCTAATTTTTTCTAAAACTTTTGTTCTTTTCATTTTAAAACAGCCTTTTCTTACTCTGACCAATTTTGTACTCGGTAAATTGACTATTTACGAAATAACTCTGGTTGAGAATCCGGTACAAGAATTATAAGCTAAAATTCCTATTTATTTTCGTGCTCCAGTAAAGATACGTGTGATCACACTAGATGAAGAAAGAAAACCAACTGCAGTACCCGTTACCATTGAAGTAAAGGTAATACTCGTACAATCTATTTCACATGTAACCAAAATAAAACACATCTTCATGAAATGTTGCAGCCAACTTGTCTCTTTCAATATATCACCTCTATCATGATTATGCAATAAACAAATTCATAATAACACTTTAATCCCACGATGATATTCTTTCTCGGCTATGTAGGTATACTTTAATAAATTCATCATTTTACTTATTACCGTCCAAAAAATATAACATATAATTATTTATATATTCATTTGTCATTTATTTGACTTTATATTTTATTTTGTTGTTGATTTGGTTGTTTATCCCTTATTTTGTTTCTGTGTGTGTTTTTGTGTTATTATTTTTGTTCTGACTGTGTGTTCTTTCGTTTTTAGCTCACTGGCCGAAGGGCCGGTGTTATTCATTTCGTCCGTCCGTCCGTCCGTCCGTCCGTTCCGTCCGTCAGTCAACATTTCCTAAAATCGTACTTGTCCTTGCTTTTTCTTTCGTTTTGTTTTTTATCGTTGCCTGTTTTTGAGGAACAGTTTATTTTCGCTGATATATTAGGGCTTGCTTAATCTTATGCTTTCCGACAGAATCCCCAAGGTGTCATGCTTCAGAGATGGATAGAATCCTACCATTTTATACTCAAGAAAGTTTCCAGCTTCCGTCTTATATCCCATACTTTGGCAAAAAAACTGGACTATCACAGCTCGTTATCAGGATGGGGTGTGTATATATACATGAACCATTTTTAAGTAGCATTAACATTATACACATTGTAATCTAAATAAAACAACACCCATGTGCTGCCATTAAGGCATTATCACATTTTCACTAGAAGAAGACATGTTTCTGTTTTGAAACTTGATTTCTGTCTTCATCGCGAGATTCTTTTAAAAAGTATATAAATAATTAAGATAGTAAAAAAATTCTTTTAAAATATAGCGATTCTGTCTTTATGATGTTTTGAGAGCTTTCTGATAGGAAACATTGAAACAAAATTACATTCTGTTATTCAAATATTGATGCTTTTGCAGGTAGATACCAGTCATACCGTCAACTTCGAAGTTAAAGAATACAGTGAGTATCGTCAACACTGCGATATTAAATATTTTAATACATGTTATTTCCTTTATTTCGTAACTTGTACTCCATCAGATCATTGTAACAGAATATCTTAATACAGAAAGACAACTAAAACGAATTTTGATCGAAGTTGTAAAGTCATCAACTCGAGAAATCTTTTAGAAATGCATCAATACTACACTGTTTGAATCTTGTACATGTAGTATTATATGTCTAATGAAAATGTCAAAAACCATCACATGACTGATAAAACATCACTTGTGTAAGTAACCTTTCCAGAAACGGATTTCAACAAGTGCATTTAAGACGAACACACCGCACATTTAAAACATTACCATTATTAACTATTATAACTATCCCACACTTGTGTTTAGTATTGCCCCGATTTGATGTGGATGTGGAAGTACAAGACCTAGAGATTATACTACCCTCCACTGAATGGATTAATGTCACCGTGTCATCCAAGTAAGTGTGACGTCATACAATGAGGAGAAAACCCTTCCTTTTCGAACGAAATATTACTGCGCGCGAATGCAATCATAACTGCTTTTGAGCAAATAAACAGTGTTTGACCGTTGGCTATGTCAAACTCCAAACCTATTCACGCTTAATTTGGCATTTTATTAATGTTTTATCTTATTTTTATACTTACCTTAGGTACGTTTATGGTAAGCCGGTCCTAGGAGGTGTTACATTGACGTTCGGATTGTTGGTAGCAGGGACCCACGAAACGTGTTCTAAGACATTCAACAAGCTGGTAAGTACATTTACTTTAACTCACTATACTCTTCTATAGGGAAAGTAGTGCAAAATGTCAAATGTTTGCGCCCGAGAAATGTTGTTGGGTGAACAACGAAATATTGACAGTTACCATCCCGGTCAATACTGAAATGATAAAATTTCGGACCTAAATTTTGCCTTTGGTCTCGGGCAATAATTTGGTCCTCTGGTTCAACATAACACATATAGGCATAATCTCAGTCAATAAATATAGTACGTCTCCCTTTACGAAAATATATACATTACAATTATGTATGATATAATACGTGAAACAGTGCAATCTGTCTATAAAGGATACCAAGAGGATATAGCATATGTGTCCGTTATAGACAGGTGTCCTTTATAAAGAAATTTATCAGATAGTAAACTGCACAAAATGGGTCCGTTCATTATAGACTGGTGTCTTTGTGGAGCTTACTGTGTTATGTCGAGTGTAGTCGAAGCATAAGGTTCAATATAATATTGATGCCTAATGTTAATCTTTTAGCTTGTGGACGGACGAACGGATTTCGCTGTCAGTATTGAGGAACTCAAAGAAAGTCTGGAAAGCTACTGGTTTCCTGATGGTGCCCGGATGGTGATAGAGGCAGGGGTAACCGATTTGTCTTCTGGCCGAAAAGAGACCGTCTATCACAGGAGCATTATCTTCTCCTACTTCCGGTACATCGTCTCAGTAGAAAAATCACAGAAGTATTTCAAACCCGGACTTCTCTACAGACTGCACGTAAGTTTATCGGTAACTGAAATACAGGAATGAATAACTATAAAAAAAAACAATAAACCGGGTCATTATTGCGCTTGTTGCACAAACGTTGGGTTTTGCAGGGTGATGTCATTTTGCCATTGTTTTTCTTGTAAATAGCATGATCATCAAACATTTTTTGGCATTTTATAAAGAAACTCTATATTTAATTATAAGGACCTTTGATTCAGTCAATATGGTGTTATACCACCCTGGTTAATTCGTAATATGACATGCACATATCTATATTATATCTCGATCTTTAACCGTCAAACATTCTTCCGTTGTTTATTCTGCATTTTGGAAAATTTAGAAGAGAGAGAGTAATATAAATCGCGATGTTGATTACTTTTTCGGCGCAATGTACGGTGTATACGTTATCTATAAAGTCGAAACCTATTCCTAAAAATAGATTAAACCTTGCCATTCTCTTCATGTCAAAATGGCGTTATAACGACTGCTTACCTACTAAATACGTGTAAATTTGAAATATTCCTAGAGTATACAACTAAGTGAAAAATTTACTCTTTTCAGGTGGAAACTTTCTGGGCCAATGGCAAACAGGACAATGCCCCGGATGTAGACATTGCTGTCCAGATAACTCGGTACAATGAGGAAGGTGTCCTCTACGCACTGAATAGGACAGAGAGGACGGATGAGGACGGGACTTTCCAGTATTTGGTCATAATGGGCCACACGGAGACCCGTATGGTCATCAAGGTTAAAACTCTGAATTACTTTTTGAAAACTTTAATATCGAAAAGAAGTTAAAGTTATTTATTAGTTAAAGTATTTTAGTCTGTTAATGAAATTACACAGGGCATATAGATGACCCTTGACGTTTAGCAGATTCAGATGTCTAATCATCGTTTCTCAGAAATTTGAAGACTCAAAACATATGACAAATAAACATCTACTTCAAACCAAAAGGTCACACATAATTTTTGGGGAGTAAATCATATTATCATGGGTCTACTGGATGCCATGTAACATTTGGGAGCTTAACACATTGACAATAATGTTAAACACGTGTACCCAATTATTGATACAACGAACTCAGACTTAATACTGCGCCCTGCATAACACACGTACATGGTGTTAAATGTTTCCCAATTTCTTTGAGAAATAGACCAAATACATTTTTCTCGTCAACGCAAAATACCATTGTCGTCACTATTGTATAATTTAGACCAATCACAAGAAAAAAAAATTTTTGAATACCATTGAAATATCTTAAAAGGTTACTGTAAACGTACATATTAGCGCATTTTTTTCAAACTGAAAAGTGGATTCGCTCCTCCTTTTCTAGATGCACGATATACAGAACATGCAAAAAGTAAAATTGAAAATGCGATAAAATATTGAGCACCACTAAAACATGTAATTTTTAAGTCCTAAATTGATTTCATAAGGTGAAGGCGATGGACCCCGATGTTGATGAAGACGAGCAGGACGAGGCCATTCTGGAGGTGTTGCCACTATACTCACCTTCCGAGAGCTACCTATCTATCTGGACTAACCTGGTACGTAATCGATACTGTGATATCATATTATATCACGCTTTTCACCAACGGCTTTTGAAACTCGGTCTTTGTTTTTTTTCTATTTAATTTTTTTTCTTGTTTTAGATGGTATAACTGTAACATTAGTGGATACGTGCGAGATTTAACTTTGATTTGCATGAATCGTGTTTAGTAAGTATGGTGGTTTGTTCCTGTTATAGCACGAGACTGAGCTGATGGTGGATACTATATCCAGCGGAGACAACAGTAACAAGTCTTTCTCTTATATGGTAAGTGGCAATTCTTGTATAGTAGAACCATTGACCGTTTTATAGTCAATATCACTAAAGGCACTATACGAAACAGGCATCACGCATTTCATACACACTACGCACCGCATACACGGGGCCGTCCTTACATGACTCTGGCTGTTTATAGGACGTTAATTAATTAACCAGTAAGAAAAACAAACAAAGAAACTGAGTAGCAGTTCTGTAAACCATCTTATTCACAAATATAAATTGCTGCGACAACATTTGAACTGCATGGAAAATGGTCATTTTTGTACCTAATTGACATAATCATTTAAATTTCTAGGGAAAATGTCGTTAGACAAACAGCGCCAAAAATAGATTTTATTCTAAACGTTCTGCCGACTTTTCAATGATCATGAATAAAATATCTTTTCATGTAAGTCATCAAAACCTTACATTGTACGAGTACATTAAAGGGATAATTCAGTAATGAGTAAACCTCTTTAGTTTTGCGAAATACAGTTTTTTTGCGTTATATCGCGAGCATGCTCGAATGCGACTTTACATCTTCGTGAATATGTTAAAAAATAACGAAAACGCGAGATATTGTATACGCGAAAATAAACAGATTTACAGTAACTGAATTATCGACTTTTAATGAGGTGTATACATTTGTTTCTTCCCCAAATAAAATTAATTCTTTTAACTCCATTGATCACACGATATTTTCAGTTGATGTCTGGAGGACGAATTATAGATGCAGAACAATCGCACGAGATCTTCCATCGTCCTCTTACGGGCAAGATGGCGCCTGGAATTCGAGTTCTGGTTTTCTACGCTGTCAACAACACTGCGGACACCGAGATTGTAGCCGACTCCACTTGGATAGATGTTAAGAACATGTGTGAAAAGGAGGTAGGGTTTGACACTTTGCAGCAATGTGTTACACGATCCTAGAATATATATTTATAGAATGAATTATCAATATTCGATGAACAATATTTTCATCTTAGAAATAAAAGCATTTTAGTTTTTTAGTACATACAACATATCAACATGTCATCAATTTATTGTACTGAATTAATTTATATATCGATGGAATCATATAACAAATACATCTATGAGTTAAAACACACATAAAAGTTGAAAAATGTGTCCAAGGATTTATCTATTCATCTTAACTTAAAAATGCTCCACCGCTGGCAAACGGTATTTTTTCACGATCAAAAACATGAGCAAACGATTTAGTATTTTTTTCAGTTAAAAAAGTTACTTACTTATTACCACACAATTGAAAAGTTTGAGTTCTAATTTTGTTTAAACTTGAAATATAAGAAAATAATTAATTGCATCCCGAAAAAATCCCATGTCACTATATCCTATATGGAATGAAATACTGATTGCGCATGCACCACAGGCAAAATACATTGATTTATTACATTTTTTGTGCTAATTAGACATATATATATATACACCAATTACTGTTCATATGGTGAATATCATTTATGCTATGTCGGCGGTGGAGCATCTTTAATTAAATTATGACATTGGATATGTGTAAATAATGATTACATGAAACTGCAGTTAGGCTTGTCGAAAGAAAGAGGACGATTGGAACCAGACGACGCGGATGGGTTAACGTTACAAGTTACCGGAGCTCCTTCCAGTCTGGTCGGCTTCCTGGCGGTGGATAGGGCTGTATACCTCCTTAACAACAGGAACGTGCTCCGGAGACATACGGTTAGTGGGGTATATGATATACAGACAAACGTTGTCAGGCATTTGAACCGGATGTTTAATGTTCAATATAGGGGAATAACACACGATTGCAAAATGGAAAGTGGAATGTATATCTTGATTTAAAGCAATATAACAGACTCAAAATAGTAATCATATCGGAAAACGTAAAACCAATGCAAAATTAATGTCTTGTCGGGTTCGTTTAGTGTTTTAGGCCCGTAATGCTTCTGCTCCTGCTCAACGCTCAGCAAACGGGGAGTGGGACGACTGGTTGCGTCCGTTGTCAGTATAATGTGACCGGATGGGGTGTGTTGCTTGGCGTCTTCGGCGGCATGCTTCAGTGATATAGCACTATAAAAAGGGCAATAGTTTCACTATACAAGAAGACACAACATGAATATACCGCAGTCTCTCAAAACACGAATCTCGCACAGCATACACGCAACACACCGCGTACATGGGAAGCCGTCCTTACATGACCATAGCTGTTAATAGGACGTTATTTAATCAATCATCATCATCAATCATCATTTCAAAATTTAATCTCCTCCGAAAATCATAGATGAATGACAGCGAACAAAACAGTGAAAGTCCGTTTCAAAGAATATAGAAATAATGAAATACGTAAGAGAACGAAATAACGTTTTCTAATGTTATTTAAGAATACTGACCCTTAAACCTTTAATTCTTATTTCATTAGCATACAATTACTCCATAAATACCTTCTTTTGTGTAGGCTTATAAATCTATTTTTTCTACAGATGTTTAAGAAGTTTGCGTCTCATGATATAGGATGTGGTTACGGAGGAGGTCTGACTCCAGCTGAAGTGTTTGAGGTAAGTTTATAATATGGAATTTGTTTCTAACATTCCCTACTATCACCAATAATTTCATGGAACATAGAACTGATGACGCCCATTGCGCTTTCATCATCATTAGAGCAGAAGCTTCGGATATTTTTTTTTTGTTATTTCTTGTTTCCTAGGATTCTGGGTTAGTGGTGATTACGAATGCCGATCTTGAGACAACGCCTAGAGAGAATACCGGATGTGGCGGAAAGAGGCGCGGCAAACGCTCTATAGGTAAATCGACATTTATTTCCATCGGGATATTGTAAATATTGATTGAGTTTTTCTTCCATGTTTTGTTTCTAAATATTCAATTGTTAATTCTTCGTCGCAAACCCAGGAATCATCGCTGTATTGAAGACTCCTGGGTATCCGATTCTTAATGGTCCCTGACGTTTGAAATATTTTTCATTTTATACATAAAATCCATAATAAAAAAAAATGTACTTGTTTCATTAAAGTTCGCGGCAGTTACATTGATAATGTCGCAGTTGCAAATGTAAATTAACATTTTGTTCAAATAATCATACATACCAATAGTTTTAATTGTTTTCACCAGTTGTAAATATATAAGTTAATCTTAAAAAAATCTTTTTTTTATTTGTCTACAATATCCACACATATATCTTTTTATATATATATATACCATATATGTACCATGTAGATGAGTACGAGACTCTCCACACACACCCCTGCTGTGTTGCTGGTGACATGTTTGGTAGGGACGGGGTGACAGAGGAGGAATGCTATACGGAAGGAAAGGCCGTATACCTCGCTACCAATAACACTAGCTGTTCAAAGATCTTCTTCAAATGCTGCAACATCTACAGACCCATAGAGATAACGGACATGTACGATTACGGTAAGTGTTTATGGGTACGTCAAACAAAGTAAGTGTATTAAAGTACAAAAATGGACATGTATGAATAAGGTAAGTGCATTAAAATCCTTCAAAACGGACATGTATGATTAAAGGAAGTTTAATTAAAACAAAAAAGATGGTAATGGCAAGAATGTTATAGATTCATTTAAAGTGTTATAAAGACATTTTTGATTTTTTAATGTTTATATGTCAAGTAAGATTTCACAACTATTGTAAAAGAAAGTTACAGTACAATGATGGGAGATATAAATACTAGAAAACTTGACCGATTAGAGTGTAATATCATGTTATGTTAAATTATCAAATAAAACAATGACAGGCAACCTATTCCTGTCAAACAAAACAAAAAGCAATAATTCAATTTCAAGTTTTATTCAAAGAAATAAAACAAATGGATGCGTTTGAAATTTTATTTTCGCGTATTGTCTCCCTTAGGTCGTCGTATAGCACGTCGAGGTACCATCAAATATACTTTCCGTGACGTCGTTGTTGACCTTGAAAACGCACAAGTAAGATCATATTTCCCGGAGTCATGGATGTTTGAGGATGATGATTATCTAGAGTAAGTACACTTTAAGTACTAGTAAAAATAAAATGTTCAATGCTATTTTCATTTTTCAATATGATGTAAAGCAGACGACACGGAGCGCTCATTGTTGTCATTTGCATGCATCGGAAGACATACTGCTAAAATTGTATAAGTTGTCCTTTTTCATTAAAAACAAATATTGCTTAATATATGTAAAACGCTCTCAAACATGTCAAGGGAAAACTACCATAGCCGCCCTGCAAATGGAGATATTTCTTTTTCACAAAATTCTTCCCTCAGAAAGCATCTTATATAGCTGATCATCCATAATATGATTAAATCAATTAATTATACAAACATACTAATATATGCAGTGAAAACGGACGCCTTGAGAAGAACTTTGCTGTACCAGATTCGATCACGACCCACATCATACAAGCGTTAACATTATCTGATGATTATGGGATGTGCATCTCGAGACCAGAGCGCGTGCAGGTATTCCGCACGTTCTTCGTAGATCTCGAGTTCCCATACAGCATTGTACGTCTCGAACAAGCCGAGGTCAGGGCGACAATCTATAATTACTCGCCGGATATGTTACCAGTAAGTTCAGGAAGAGTTATCTCTCTTTTGTTAATTCTAAAAGGATTCTCTCTCTATTGTGGATATTAAACATTGGTTCTTTCTCTACTTGAAACTGATAACATTCTGTCATAAATATGATGTGGCAATTGATAAACTCAAGCTGTAAGGATAAGACATTTTATTTCGAAATTGGATGCAAATGATAAGTAAAAAATGAGAAAATCTGAAACAGGAAAATATAAAAACCTGAATATGTTACCATTATTAATGGATACAATGGAAATAAACTGTAGAATGAACATTTCAATAAAACATATTAAATCTGATAAAATGTGGTTTTGCAGTGTTATGTATACATCGTTACTCCTGAAGAGTTATGTACTCCAAGATCCGACGATAACTACATAAAGGTCGAAGTTCATCCTAATAGCCCTGAACCAATCAAATTCCCGATAGTACCACTCAAAGCCGGCGAGTTCGAGTTCGAAGTTAGAGTGTATTCCATCAATGGTACAAACGATGTTGTTAGGAAGACGGTGTACGTCATCGTAAGTAACTTTACGAAATTATTTTCATTGTTTTTTGCTTGTAAAAAGAACCTTATTTTCATTCTTAAATTATTTCATTAAGCTAAATTTTCATTAAGTATGATATACATTAACTGTTTCAGTGGCGTAATTAAATATGGGATACATTTTAAAGATTTTGTAATAAATAGAAAGAATTTTTCCTGGTGGATTTGGGAGTTAAAATTATCTGCTCGAATATCATCGGTTTGAAACAAGTTTTCATATCAGCTAAATAACAAAAAGTAAAATATTTGTATATTTTCTATTTTCATTTCCTCCATGAAATTGTTATAGCCGATGATGCACTTTTCATTAATTTCATCAATTCACGTCAGTTACATTTTCATCTTCTTCATAAGATTTATCAACGTTAAATATGAAACAATATATATATATATATATATATATCATATCAGACAAATAACACATTTATACAATTTTATTCCTAAGAAAATGAAAAACAAACTTTGGTTTTTTATTCCAAGAATGAAGGACGAGAGGAGATGAAAACGGTTTCTTTTTGGTTGGATCCGCAAGCACACAGGGATATGGTCGGCAGTACGGGGGATCTGACCGTCAACAGTACGTATTGACTAAAGTACATTTTGTATTCTTCATTTTAATTATCAAACCATAATAACTAAAATGCAGTTTATCATTCCATCATTTGCTTACCAATTCAAAATTTTGATCTAACGTCTTATTTCAACCGAAATAATAAAGATGAGTTTCGTCTAAGGTAATCAATTCGGCAGATCCTAAAACTATCATCGGGTCCCTTGAATACAATGGAAATAGATTACTCAATCTATTATTTCTTTGTTTTATACCCCTCTTGTTTGCTCTTATTTTGTTCTTCTAATAATGATACAATTTGGTTGGTTTATAATAACACTAAATATGCGGCGCTTAATGTATTTCTAATCAATCTTCACAAAAACTTCCTGGCACCAATTTATGTTTATAGTTACACACGTATACTACTTCTGTTGTAGTCATGTACCCTTCACCATACCTGGAGATCCAGGAAGCCACTGTGGACCTGACGCTCCCAGAGAAAGCCATTCCAGGGACCGGGATGTGCAAAGTCTCAGCGATGGGTTAGTCTTTGTAATACTGTAAATATATATACTTTAACAGTAACCGTTTAACTTTTTTTGTGACAGCAACCCTTTGCTAAAGTATGAAAGCTGATCAGGAAATTGAATTTACGTCTCCTAACGGTTCGATCACTCTCATAATTATTAAATATTATTTCTACCATATTTCCATATGACCGGTTATTTTTTGCGGACCAAAATGAGGAAAAAAACATCTTTAGCGGTTTTTAATTTTCTTGATATGGATTTAACAGTATATATGGTTCAACCATTTTACAATATTTCGCGGAAATATCCGGCCATTACGGTATTATTATTTTTGTTTAATTGTTATTCTGAAATACCGCAAAAAGTCTATATTCAAAATATGTTTATCATCAGGGAACATCATGGACGCTACCGTACCAGTGGTGCTAGAAGGAGCGAATGTTTTGCTCGACAAGGTCCCTCATGGCTGTGGCGAGCAGACGATGATACTTCTAGCCCCAGTGGTGTACACTATGCGATACCTACAGAGGACTGGGCAGCTGACCGAAACCCTGGAGGATAGAGGACGCAGTAGGCTTAGACTAGGTATTACAATCCTTGAACCAGTATGGTCTTTATTATCGAATTCTCACTCATAGTATATATATAGTTAGATATCACTTTTGGTTTTTTGACAGTCAACATGTGTATTCTCTATATGGCTACAAGTGTATATCAGCTGTGGACGGTATTTCGTTACAATGTACATATCAGTTGAGTTATTATCACTTGTTAAACTGTTTCTTAGATTAGAAATTAATATTTAAAAAAAACGTCACTAGAACGTTACCCTTTATTTGATGCTGTCGCGTCCTCAATGGCGAGAAGATTTTTAACGTTATCGGGTTGATGTTTGTTCCTTCAATTCATTGTAAAAAAGGAGAAATCTACTTTTGTATGCTGATTCGTTATTAATCTCTTTTCATATAAAATAATTTTAAGGATAAAGATAAAGAACACATAGTAATAACTGTGATTGATTCAGGTTATCAGAGGGAAATGACGTTTCGAAAGAGTGATGGGTCATTTGCTGTCTGGGCACATCGGCCTTCCAGTACATGGTATGTACAAATGTTAAAATCTTACCCTTATAATCTAAAAATACTGTCTGCCATTTAATCTATTATCGTTATTATAACTTAACATGTATTGGAAATATATTAAAGATGCTCCACCGCTGACAAATAGTATTTTTTCACTATCAAAAACAGCAGCAGACGATTTAGTAATGTACTTCAGTTACAAAAGTTACTTACTTTACACCATTACCACCGTTGAAAAGTTTGAGCTTCTTATTTTACTTAAAGTTAAAAATATCAAAAATAATTAATTGACATATATATAGACGATTAATCACCAATTATTGTTCAAATGATGAGTATCATTCATACCCTGTCGGCGGTGGAGCATCTTTAACTGTATGTAAGCTTATCTGAAATCAGCGATTTAGTGGAATGTATTCATAAAACCTATTTTTCATGGAATTCCGGTACTTTGCTCGAATAATCAAGATTTGTATTATTCCCCGATAGTTCTGGTTCTATGTGAAGCTTTTAAAATCTGTCTACGCCGTACTTTTTCAGGCTTACAGCATTCGTGGTGAAGGTTTTAAGTGAGGCAGCCGAATTCATCGACGTCGACTCTGAGGTTATATGTTCTGGCATGCGCTGGCTGTTCAGAAACCAACGAGGGGACGGGGCCTTCATGGAGATATTTCCTCTCTTTCACAAAGAAATGATGGTCAGTCAGATTTTCTATTTAGCCCCAATCTACACTCCACATTAACCCTAATTTGGGGCCGCGATGGCCGTGTGGTTAAGATGTCTCGACATATTACCACAAGCCCTCCCCTTTGTGTTGCTAATTCGAATCCCATGTTGGGCACTTGCCAGGTACTGACCGCTGGTCGGTGGTTTTTCTTCGTGTACTTCGGCTGTCCTCCACCAATAAACCTGGCACGTCCTTAAGTGACCCTGGCTATTAATAGGACGTTTAACGTACAAAACCCAAAACCCTAGTTGCGATTTGGTTTGCAAAATGTCTGACAGATAGTTCAATACTTTTGCTCTCGATAGAAGAAAAAAAAACTTGTAATCAGATTAGACATTGGTTAACCAAGAAAACCTCAACTCTATGAATGAATGTCCTATTTGTGTACATGTAAAACATGCTATAATCCATTGGCTTGTGTATCATATGACAGAAACGGTGACCATTATAAACGAATACGTTTTCCATAAATGCGCAAATTGCAGACTTGACAAATTAAAAGCGGTTTTAATACTAATTGTCTCTTTGTTCGTTGAATACATTTCCGTTTGTTACGGGATATCTGTGTTTTGTCTTTTATTCCTCTTTTAATACAAGTCTTTCTTTCCATATTGTGCATTTTCATTTATATTGGATCTACCAAAAACGTAGTATGTTCTGAACGTCTTTGAATCTATATTTCAGGGTGGTATGAATGGTGAGATTTCCATGACAGCATACGTGTTGGTTACACTCTTGGAGGCACGCTGTAGGCCAGTCGTGAGTTGACTTCATATATATTCCATAGTGTCGTTATTAGATTTCCAAACAGTCATGTAATTACGCTCCACATATATTGCCAATAATCAAAGCACGCGACGCCCAGTGAACTTTTTTTATTGCTGGTGAAATCAATTACAACCACTGAGCGCGTGGACGTGATCAATCAATTAACATTACACAAGAGTCGAGATCTGATCCAATTATTCCCTGGACATTCCAATTGTTTTACAATGAGAATGAATGATGTCAAAAATACAACACGATTTTATGCATGTAATTCGTTTTGGTGATAGTTCACTGTCCCCAAACATTTTTTTCTTTGTTCTAGTTCTGTTTACCACTTCAATTTCTCGCATGTAATATATATCGCGTTTTCAATATTTTCACGGTGATCACGAATACGTAAATTCGCGATCAAATGCTCTTAACGACAATCGTATAAATTTGCGTATCATTTCAAATCCTCGCAACATTACGCAAAAATGTAAATTTCACGAAAATAAAGTGGATCACAGTGCTATGTTTTCAATACACAGACTAAATAAAAGCCAAATAAAAGGTAAGATATTAATAAGTGACTCAAAATGACGTCATACTTTACACCATTTTGTGTGATTAATTCCACTTTAATTTTAAAAACCCGACGTGACTATACCGATCATTTCATGATTTACGTTATGACCACAGTGGAAGTCGTTTAGAAAAGTTTTTACATCTACAATTGAATCACAATATTTACATATTTACAAGATGCGGAGCAGAACACCACCCTCGCTCTACTAGCCAATGCAGCTCATGCACTCAACTGACAGGTTCTTGTGTAAGCATAACATATAGATTGTATAGGAAGTGGAACAGAACTACAGTACGTAGATGTTTGCATATACTTCATTGACCAGACGTACCCTCTTACCTAATTGCAATATTGTAGCTCAAAAGACTTTTAGAAGATAATGATGTCCGTTCGAAAGGTATAATAGGCAGGGTACGTATATTCGTTCTACCTCATGTACTGACCACCTACGCTTCATTGGTATAATTATAATAATTATAATATACCATTCTATCATTTACAGGATGCGGAAGAGAACATTGTACTTGCTCTACAATACCTAGAGGCAAACTTAGACTTCATTGACCAGACGTACCCTCTTGCCCTGACCACCTACGCGTTAGTCCTCGGAAACAGTCCTAGGAAAATGGACGCTATTCATTATCTAAAATCGCTCTCGATGGAAGTCAACAATGTGGAAGGTGGACAAGGTGGGATTAATGAATACCAGATAAATACTTGGGTCAATTACTGTAAACAAATGTATTTTCGTATTTACAATATTTCGCGTCTTCGTTCTTTTTAATATGTACGATTACATAAATTCGCAATTTAAGACTCCAGGTCATCGAAAGTTATTTGTATAAGTATCTTTTTTAAGAACCAATGTAAATGAATAGAATGTCCCAAACATTTGAATTTGTAGTCGAGCTCGCTCGCAAAATTACGCGATTTTTTATCTCGCGAAAACTAATGGACATACAGTATGCTGTAATTGTTAGGATTAATATTTATTATTTTTGTTTTACATTTAGTTATTATGTTTGAGATGATGTGTAAGAAAATTTACTTCATTTTGCTATCTCAGGTAAAACATTATCTCAAAAAGGCCAGGATATACGGTTTTAGCGTATGAGATAAAACAATTGAATTCCCGCTGTGTCGATTCCGTACCGCTCTAAAATATGGGGGCGAAGGCTTTTACACTTTTGAAAGCTATTGTTCATAAGTTGTTAAATATTGCTGTGTATATTTTAACAATTTTACTGGGTACTAAATATATCAGTGGCTATATCTATTATATCTTATGTAGAAAAAACGTGGGAAATGTACGTTTTCATTTCTTCTTACGACTACACCCACTTAAATTCTACAATATGTGGCACTAGGGCAAATTATAATATAAACATTGGTTTCTGTTTAAGGCTTACGGTATTGGTCTGTGATCGATTTCATGGGAGAAGTTCCTCCCTGGATGTCACATGACCCGTCTGCTATGGACGTGGAGATAACGGCATATGCCGTGCTTTCACTTCTGGCCGTGAATGACGTAGGATACGTCAAGAACGTCGTCGAATGGCTCCTAACTCAGAAAACGTCAACCGGAGCCTTCAAATCTACGCAGGTAAAACACAATTAACATTTCTGAGATTGTCTGGCTTAATTCTTTCCCTGTAATGTTTAATGCAGGTGTAATTGTAATCAAACAATTATGGCATTATATAGCGAGCCTTCTGCTTAATATTACATAGCACTTGCGACAAGATAAGATAATATATAATTGCAAAAGTAACTAATTTAGCAGATTTCAGGAGTGTAATTGTATTTTATATACGTAATCATCGTTAAATTACAGAAAATCTTAATGAATACCCGAAGACACCTGTTACATTTTTATCCTAATGTCACAATGATATGCAATTATAATTTTGGTATCATTAGATTCGTAAGTTCATAATTCATACTCTATTATTATGATCAACATAGGATACTGTGGTTGGTCTCCATGCGCTTTCCGAGTACAATGTTAGATCTTACGCTCTGAAGATAGACCTTCACACCAAGATCAAGGTCTCGAGCAATGACGAAATCGAACACGATATCGTTCTCTCTGATGATGACGTCACTGTCCAAAAAGCGGTGCATGACGTGAGTATTCTATATCAATCTTTATCATATTGGACGTATTAATGTTTAACAGTTATCTCCATCAACCCGTGATCTCAAAATATATTGACAATTGTTAAGTAGCGTGGTTCGATTTTTATTAGCTTCGTGCGAGAATCTTGTTTTTTTTTAATTTCCATAACATAAAATTTATATAAACTAATTTACGTTAAAACTAATCCCGGCCCAAGACCATGGAAAAGTTTCAAGTATAAAACTGACTTACGTATTAGTTAAACAAAACAAAAACAAAATAACTTCAATTCTTACATGGAGCTGATAAATTGATACTAATGTTGCATTAACACTTAATGTTTTTGCTAGTAATTTACTAATTTTCATCTACTGTTGTAGATACCCGTTGAGGGTAAGCTAAAGGTGACCACGGAGGGTACAGGGGTCGGGCGGATGGAGGTGGAGGTCCGATATAACGTTAACACAACAGAGGACGAGCGATGTAAATTTACTATCGACGTCTACGACTCCGAAGTGGAATTCAACTACTTCCAAAGCAAGGGACTCGCTACAGAGTAGGTATATAGTTTCTAAGGGGTTATGAGAACATGCATACTTAAATAACTAATTTGTATTTCTTTTTTGTTAATATGATCATTGTATTTGTGAACATTTTTTCTGAATCGTCACTGTGTTACATTAAATGTACATTGGTACATTCTTTCTTAGTTTGGTGCTTAAAAGAATTTACTTGATTAAAATATACATGGTTTGACAAAATTGCCAAAAAATATACAAAACCGACGGTGCTTGAATACCAGCCAGGAAACAACACAAAAAATTGTTCATTCTATGCAGTATTATGTCTTTTTACATGAGAATTTTATTGAAACAATTTTGTACATCTCTTTACTTGGTTTTCGATAATGTATCAAAATTACTCTCATCGGGCCCTTATTCTTCCATTGCATCCAATTTAGATTTATTACAATTAGTAAATATAAAATTAATAGAACAGTCCTTTAAATCGAAAATCTTTAACATTAGATTTCGGCTTTCTTTTCCAGTATGAATTGTGATGCTTGTGGACACTGTGAACAAGAGTACGATGAGGATTTCGAGGACGTCCTAGACAAGTACAACAAAGTCGAAATAGATCCCAGGATAGGAGTGGATCATCCCAGACAGAGTTCTAGAACCAAGCGGTCCCCGGATGTGATGAGGATGCATGGGGCCAGTAAAGAGCAAACCTGTTTGGAGATATGTGTGAGGTTAGTCTTGCGATGTGACGACTGCCAAAAATAAACATATGAAGGTTACTTGATAGTCCATGAATCTGATATTAAAGAAGTCAAATATGATATCGTTTTACATATTTGTCTTCGAATTATGAAGATATGTTATCGTTATGATAATACTTAAACGCTTATCGAATATTTAATGGCCACAACATAATTACACATACTTACTAGCAGAAAGTTATTATATCGATATTGACCAAACTACTGCTACATTTTACTTTTATTCCTTTGACAATTTACCTGTCATTACAATACTTTTCAGTTATACCGGGTATAAGGTGTTAGATATGCCCGTGGTAGATATTGGATTACCAACGGGATATAATGTCGAAAAAGGCGACCTGGAAATGGTAAGTAAAATATTATATTTCAAAAAATTAAAAAAAAACTGATCCTCTTACATTTGTAAACAAACATGAAGAATGTAACATGAAAACAAGAAGAGCTAATTGTAATATGTGACCAATTCAGCACTCCCCAATGCAAGCACCACTACAGTTGTACCATTGAGTTCAGTATCCTTCAAAACATTTATACGCCAATTTGCAATGCAATCGCAGGATATTTAAATGTCGACCAATCGGCCAATTAGAATCCTCTAGTTTGATGCAAGGCATAAAAAGTGCCACCATTGTGTTTGGCATCTCTCACAACATATTGAACTATTGGATCTTAATTGAGTGTTATTTCACAACAGGATTTCTGAATAGTTTTTACATCTATTTTATTTTTGCAAGCAAAAATCTACACCTTTTCACAAGTATAATGGAATATCTTAAATTAAATTAATTTAATTTAAGACGATTTATATTTATATATATATATAACTACAAAATATAATGAGGAATGTATATATTAAATTCGTTAACAAATCCAGTAGAAGCCCCCATTCTGTCACGCCACGGCATCCTCTAATCATGACGTCATGTTATAGCTTCCTAACGTCATGTAATTTTATGCATCATGTCATCAAAATGGATTTCATGGCAGTATAGCCACAAAAAATCGTTCCAGATATGACAACATCACAAGATGGCATACGTAATAAATGTGCTACCACATGACATGACTTGTTATACAATCGTTTTACCTATATATACAGTTTATTATTCAGATAACGATAATATTCAAGGAAAGCTTGTCCACTGGAACCTTTTTTAGAACCCTAATGTAAATAATTTTGTGTAATTTTGTCCCCTTTGTTTTCATTTATAATTGCAGATATAATATCCTTTGTATAATTTAATATAAACATATGTATATAATCCATTCCAGCTGCTCGAGAAGGGAGTCATGGATAGCTATGAACTTTCCAAAAGATCCGTGATGTTTTATCTAGATTCCGTACGTATTCTAAAACTATTTGTTTTAACAAAGGTATCATACAAATATATTAGAACATAAAAAAATGACAACGAATTCAATATAATTTTGTTGCGGTCTATTGAAAATGTGGGAATCGTAAACTTTCCATAAACATACCGGTTTTACCTTATTACAGGAGGTTTCAGCTTTGTAGATTTCAGCTTTTAGTTTTTTAGGTTTCACCTTTTTAAGCTTCATCTTCAAGCATCCGTATTAGAGAACAACCTTTCTTATATATTTAAAACATGGTGCGGCATTAACCATTCATTGATGAATTTCAGATTCCTGCAACGGATGAAACCTGTTTCAAATTTAGAGTAGTCCGCGAATTTGAGGTTGAAAATTTGCAAGCTGCGAAGATTGAAGTTTATGATTATTACAAAACAGGTAAGAGTTTCTAATTGGGTACCGCTTGATTTTGATATGATAATATCATTTAAAGCAATAAAATTGTTTTTTCAATACCAAGATAATGGATACAAATCCAGAATTCAAAAGCAATACGAAACAGAAATGCCAACCATGAATGCAATCTTTTAAAATATCTTTAAAGTTATGTTAGAGGACAGTGTACACAAAGAAGTAATTTCATGATTCTACATCAAAATTTATCGCGCACCTGAAAACGATTTGCCAGAGTAAAATCGTTTCAATTTTAAATCAAACACTTTTTTTAGAGGAAAGATGTACCAAATTCTACAGTTTGAAATATGATGTAGCCAATCTGGATATTTTCTGTAGTACCAGTAAAAGGGAAAACTGCCATTGTGTTGAAGGTTAGTGCTGTATAAATTGTTATTATATGTAAATGTTTAAATCAACCATCCAAGATCATCATGATTTTGTGTTTTGATCAATATGTGTTTTACACGCGAATCAAATCGTAAAATAATACCTACTTATCGTTGTACCAGATATTCAATTGTCGATCTTTTCGACTGTTAGATTGTTTACATTATAACTTTGTTAGGATTACACATGAGGCAGACACTAACCTATTCCTTCACATCATATATTGGATAATTTGTTTTCAAAATTCGAAATGAAACGAATATAGGAGGAAGAGAGTTTTGCCTCCATTTTAGTACCACCTGTCTTCATGCTTATAAAATTAGTAACTATTAGAAATAAGTAACATTTCATTGTTCTAAAAGCTATACATATAATAACGAGATAATGCTGGTCTTTGTGTCTGTATTAGGAAAATGCGCGGAGAGTTGGGATACTAAGA
The DNA here is from genome assembly GCF_041381155.1 of Argopecten irradians. Taxonomy (NCBI): domain Eukaryota; kingdom Metazoa; phylum Mollusca; class Bivalvia; order Pectinida; family Pectinidae; genus Argopecten; species Argopecten irradians. Next base: position 12,738,412 of record NC_091134.1, on the reverse strand, counting down.
TACGATATGGTCGTGTGTCCAAGGTCATTTCTGCGTTCTACCGCAAAATTTGCTCTGAGTTTGATTTTGGTAAGTTTGTGTTTGCCATGTTCGTACCACATGGATCATGTGTTGTTATTCATTTTTTTATATCATTTGAAATTATTGAAAATGTTCTTCTATTTCACTTTTGAAAAAATTTCTTTAATGTGATCAATACTAATTATCTTACTTAGTAACACTTTAATTGCAAGATTTTATAATAAAATTGATATATATATTATAGCATAACACGTGTTACACGAAATATCTACACAATAGAAAAAAAACACACTGTCCTATTTTGTTAACACAAAATGTAACTGTCTCTCTCTACATGTACCTTCATCATGCAATTAAAATGTTTTCGCTCAAAATGCTGACAAAATCGTCAAATCATGAATGTTTAATTAGTGTAAGCTAAACTGCAAAAGTATTATCTATTTTTATTTTATTTTTTATGCATATTTTCACACCGAAATGATTCTACTCGAATTAGGAGCACTTTCCTATTTGAGTATCATTAAATGATGAATTCTTTTCGATGAAGTATCAATGTGATTGTCTTTCACAAATGAGTCGATATACAACCTATTAGTGTTTTTACATGCTCTATGGTGTATTTGAATAACAATGTATAATTGATTTCATTAAAATATTTGTTATTTCAGCGCTACGTATAGAAGTCACAAACATTGTACAAAAAGGCAACCATATGGTAATCTCGGCTGTTATCAAAGCTGTTACAAAAGCAGGTAAACTGCGCTATAAACTATGCCAATTACTTAAACTATCGGCAATTTTTTATTCTTGATCTTAAACATTGCATGATCCTAGGCGATATGTATACGAATCATATCATAATTTGATTGATGTTCATTGAGGACTCCGAGGTAGCATACAAAAAGGTGATATTACTACATTTCCCTTTGCCTAGTGATAGCAAACCGTCCCAATGACTCCTTGTTTAAGCAATAAGCATGCGCATTTATGTGTCCCTTTAAAGGCAACATTTCATTATCTCAACCTCATAATGGAACATTTAATTAATGAAGCCTCACAAGAGAAGCAAATTACAGACTTTGAGTTCAGAATTCTTGAACTCATAATTAAAGTTAAATAGGATGGTTTCGAACTGATGTTTAAACTGTTTTTTGCTAGTAGTTAAACTATTGCAAACCAAACGTTCAAAACAATACTGAAACAATTGTTTTGTTTACAGGCGCCGAGGATTTAGCTGTTAATGACGAAATTGAGTTCTGGATGAACATTCGATGTAATCTATTACTGCAAGTTGACCATAACTATATTATATATGGGATGAATGGTATTCCATACGTAGATCAGTATGGAGCTAATCGGTAAGTGCTCGTGCATTGTCGGTTACTTTTGTATGAAAACAATTACGAAGCGTAATTGAACAATTTTAGGGGTTATGGAATAAATTATTTGAACACAATGCGACGTTTGGGCAATTACCTCTTTTCTTGGGTGTTTTCCAGTCTTGTTACGACGTGTCCCATCCCGTTCCTTTTTCATTTCATATCGATACTGGATGTGTTTCTATTTTCTTATTCGATATTTTTGTGCACATATATAATTCTTCGTTAGCGTTCTCATAGGCTTTGGATATTTAAAACTCGGTTATTAGATAAAGAAACTCGTATTGTCTTGAAATATATATAAAAAATATCGTCATATACATGCTATCATAAGCTTATTTTAGAATTGTCAGTATCCTTTTTCGTTACCTAAACGTTAACGTTGATAGTATCGTTCCAATTTTTTAACTTTTGAAAATGGGAATACACCCGTATAAATTTGTATCAAATATTAGATATTACCTTCATGTAAATAATACATCATTTCAAGATGCTTGCAGTGGTAGATACAAAATTGATATGTCTTTCCTTCACATTTATAAACCAATTCTTCGTGGTATTTGCGTAAGTGTCACTAGACATTACAGGTTTGATGATATGATTTTTCTTATCGTTTTAGATACCGGTACTTCCTACAGGGTAATACTGTTATATTGAAGGACTACACTCTCAGACGTTACAGTACTAACACCAAGCTGGAGCAGTGGCGGAGGAGCTTCCGGCGGATGGAAAACTACATACACCGCTGGGGCTGCTAAGGGAGATCACTCCAATTAACTGAATATGAAAAGGGAAATAACTATAAAAACAAACAAATTATACAAAGCTACAAAAGTAGAAAGCGGGAAATAACTGCACCCATTGTAAGGGCTGCAAGGGCTGTTATTTTCATTGATAAGAAGGCCAATATGTTCAATAGAAACTATTGTTAAAGATCTTCCACCGCTGACAAATGATATTTTTTCACTATCAAAAACACGAGCAGACGATTTAGTATTTTTCTTCAGTTACAAAAGTTACTTACTTTACGACATTACCACCATTGAAAAGTTTGAGCTTCTAATTTTACTTCAAGTTCAAGTTACAAAAAATAATTAATTGCATCCAAAAAAATCCGTGGCACTATATCCTATATGGAATTAAGTACTGATTGCACATGCGCTAAGGGCAAAATAAATTATTTTATATTAATTTTTGTGTTAATTAGACATATATATATATACACGATTAAACACCAATTATTGTTCAAGTGATTAATATCATTTATGCTCTGTCGGCGGTGGAGCATCTTTAACGTTCAGAATACTTTTAATATTATAACATAATTTTAAATTATACATACATGTATGAAATGCTAGGGCGATTATGAATGCGACCTCTCAATGTTGATTTTCAAACTAGCAGGTTCTGTTTCTCGGTACCTGCTTGCCGTGTGTCTATTACTGGTAGTGTACACAATACCTTTGCATTGAATGTAATGGAAGGCATTATTTTGATACGATATGATATAATTTAACATTCAAGACGAATCAAATGAATAGTGTATTAAATATATGGTGGGAACTCTTCTGGATACTTTTTGAAAATCTGTTTTGTTTTGATACTAAATGTTATCTGATGTAGGGATTTTGGCAAGCTTAGATTAAAATGAACAAATTATGGTAATACATGTATAACCTCCTATATTATGTAATTTTAATTTTGAGAGTTGATAATTGTATGACGGGTTACTAAAAAAACTCCTTACACAGAATGTGATTTTGAATAGCGGCGAGATTAAACGAACTTTGGGTCATGAAACATGTAATTATGTACATAATTTATCAAATATTCTTTCTCGTTGTAATGCCATCATGAGAAAAAAATAGTTTATTGATGAAACTTTCAGATGATCGTTTTTGATTGTATTAATTTAGGAGATACCGCATCTTCTAACGCTTTATTAATGCCCTTTAATTGATGTTCATTTACATGTATGTAATTTGCTGTTGCATTATTAAATCTGTTCAAGCAAAAATAAACCTTGCCCTATCATAATTAACGTTTGCTTTCTGATAACTAAATGAGAGGCAACATGAGTTGTTCCCTAGCTATGATTTAGAGCATTCGTTTGATTACTCATTCAGAGCCAATAAGATTATTAATAATTTCCAGTGAAATTCTGCCATACGTTCAAAATCGATAGTCTCGTATCTGAATAGCAAAGGTAGCCGAGCATTTATCGTAAAATCAATATGTTGGAATTACAAAATACACAGCTAAGTCATTTGCATGGTAGTCGAAAATGAGTATAACAATCAAATGGTTACTTTCTTTTATCAACGACAAATTATTTGATTAGTTTCAAAATTTTAGTCCTCTGAATCCCCGACGAGTTCGTAAAGCAGCGAAACAGCTGTAAGGCTTTAGAAATGTTTGATGTTTTGTACAGTATGTTTTGTGCTTTATCTGCATGCTGCATATGTGACATGATTTACATACTGATGCGGCAATTTTAAAGTAATCGCTCACCAATACATATATGCATATAAATATTAGAAACAGTATCCATGTAAGTCTGATTTGTTAACATCCGTCTCATTTACATTTCCGGAATGTGGTACACTAAACTTCCGGTTAGGTATATAAGCCGCATACTTATCATTGTACTGCATCTTATGCACGTAAACCTTCGCATAATTTGGATTGCCTGTGTAGGGTACAAGTATAGTGCAAAGTATGTATAACATAAGAATGTGTAAAATTGATACTGTGAAGTAAATGTATAAGCAAATGAAAGATATTAACCGAAATGAATTTCACTTCAAATTGGATACGTTGTATTTCTCGATTTGGATATGCTTTAATATATATTAGCGTTTCCTGCTTCATTCTCATGTTGATAATAAATGACCTAACTGATGGCGATTTATAATCTCTGCAAAGAAGACGCATACAATCTTCAAGTTTCTTTAATATTTCTTCAATCTTCGAAATAAATCATAATTGTCCCACATTGGCCCACCTTTTCCATCAATGTAAGACAATAGCAACGGCTCCCCTCATTGCATCAAATGTTGTTTTCCTCCGTATATCTACGTGTCATTACTAATATGGTACCTTTGCTATTTGGCCTTGGCTGTAGATCATATCAGCCAATTTGACGGAAATAAATACAATAAATACACTTCAGAACATATATCTTTAATTTTATATCTTATCTATCTTTTCATACTCTGCCTTACCTAGTGTTATGTTATTGGATGTGAAATCGACAACATGATAATTCCGTGATAGTTTCCATCATCGCTAAGATCTTATGACTTTGCAGATGTGCTCTCCGGTTTACTTACCAACTATCATCAATGTATTTAAGCATTATTCTCAATATCTTTTGAGGTTATGAAGTCAAAGACAAAAAACGGAAGGACATACGTAATAGACGCGAAGCGTGTATGAAAAAGAATGTCGGTCCGTTTATCGTCTTCGACTTCATAACTCAAAAAGATATTTAAAACAATGCTTATAATTTAATTCAGATAACTCAGTCAGGTACTAATTAGGCATAAATTTCCTTATTTTTTCTTGCTTATTCAATAAAACATATTGAGTTGTGGCGCATTGATATCTTATCCAATAATTCAGTTTCTAAAATGATTGTGCCGCTTTTAAAATTTCCCGCGAAAACGTTTTTTATTTCATGATACGTGACGTACAATTCTTTCGGTCTATGAAATAATAACCTCAAATATCTAACCAATAGAAATGAGTGTAACATATGAAATTAAATTATATGTCTATATACACGGATACATATATCTGATTAGGATTATCGTTGTCATAAAGTGCAAAAACGATATTTGGTTAGACATGTTTAGACACCTTTATTTCGAACAGCGATTGTTTTATTGATTGATGGGTTAATTTAAATCGTAAACAGATGAAATATATCCTTAAAATCACTTAGTCAAAAAACTATTTGCATATAATAAACTTTGCTTGATGGTTAAAATAACGTTTCATTGTGTTCATTTTGATAATCATTAACTAATGATTTTTTTCCCGAGATTTTTCATATTCAATTCAAATACCGTACAAAAAGTTCAAGCAGCAAACCCTAAATTGAGCATAGATATCGCACCTATGATATTGCCCTACAATCATGAAGATTCTATGTAAACAAACAATTGTGCAGATATGTCAAGTTGAACTCTTTTATCATGTCCGACGAATAGTACACTTTGATATAAACAGATGCGATAGTTTAACCGATAAATTTGCAGCATACTTGTATGTATCAATATAGGAAATCTACATAGGGAATCTACATCATGTCAGTAACTGATGTTGACAAGATAAAGCTGTTTATGTACAGTGTATTCACCTTCGCAGATCAACATATCAGGGTGGTTATCCCATCGGATGTAAAGATAGTTCTATATCTCCCACTTGACAGTACTTGATAACCTAATAACAAGGTCTAAAGGTTCTACAGAACAGAGGTCATATAGATATAATAATTAAATTCAATTGTTTGGAATGTTATATAGAGATGTAGTAGTACCACGATGTTACTGCGCCGAAATAACTTTTATTATATTTGTATGTCATTTTTACTTGGATTATGATCACTCGCAAGTAGCAAGGGGCTTTCCATTTAAGGAATAGATACCAATATCGATTTCTAATTACAGTGCCTATCAATCAAAGTGGAAACATCTGCTATGATCGGCCATAATCAATAATTCAATTAGGAATCTTGCATAATATAACTCATTAGATATTCATCTATAAACACAATTTAATTAAAATATCTTACATAGTGTTCGTTCTCTAGATATAACATTGTTGTGGCGCTTGATATTACAATAAATACTTGAGTATATAATAAACTCTAATCTTTTATTATTTCACTATTTTATTTTATTTATTCATTTATTTATTTTTGGAGGGGGGGCGTTTTTGTACTCTGTCAGTTACGTTTACGTTTAAGTCACCGCAAACTAGAGAAAATATATCCAACTGTTAATTAAATTATTTAAAACAATACATAATATAATCTCTTATATAACATGTAGAATATCGAAATATGAAAATATAATATAAATTTATATTATAAAAACCGATATCCTTAATGATACAAATATATATCTAATAACAATAAACTAAATTTGTCTCTGTACGTGATGAACAGCTCATATAGCTGAATCGTTCAGAGGGATATTTGTCACAGCGTCTACCGTAAGTATGCAAAAACATCTTACGAGACAGCGCTAGTGTTAATTTTACAAGCATTAAGATTGACCAGTACACAATAGCTCCAGGTTCTAGACGGCACAGCATCGATACACAACAAAAGATCCAGTGGAGGCACTCGAAGGCAGACCGTTTATGGTAAGTCTTGTCGAGTGTCTGGCGTGCATGTATCCTTGAACAAGCCGGATTCAAAGACATCCAGCGATCGATATTTAATGATGACATCATTGTATGACTTTAACATGTGAAATTTCATTGTAATGTTATTGTCTTATTCCTCTGTATAAGTGTGATGACCACATATTGATTGAACTTCTGTATTGACCAAGCCGTTCGTGTGTGTATAAATAGCAGCGCTATTTTATCAGGACAAGCACTCGGAGCAGTGTTGACAGAGGCAGTATTGACATGACTAGCCCTCTGCTCCATACCATTGCATTTTTATCTAACAGACAACGACTAGAAATCTAATATATTAGTCACTGGATGTAACCATATAGGGCAGAATGGTTGAGGTTGGAAAATTCTACCAAGGATCGAATGTTCTTCAACCGCTGTGTGGCATCATTGGACTGCCCATAGACCAGGTATGTACAAATCACAGACAATTCCATGAATATTTTATCTGTATTTCTATAGTTCCGTCTCCTTGGCAACCAATTTCGACAATTCTATCTTAAATATGTGCATTGTTCAGTGATTTGCGGAGGGAATGTTCTGATGAAGAAACTATCAAACCAAACAGTTCATGAAACATGTTTATTTTAAGGCTATGGACTCATGGATTAATGGTAGGGTCCCACCGCAGTATAGTCAAGTGTGTTTCGAAGTAGAGGCTTCTAATACTGCAGCACCTTTCGCCCGAGTACTGTATTTATTCCATGAATTACGTCATAATGGTAATAAATTTAGGATCGTGCGATTTAAAAAAAAGTATTTAGATACCAAACGTACGATATTGTATATCCACTTGTAAGGTTTGTGTAGTATATATGACTATGAAGATAGTATAAATGTACTAATATCTTCACCAATGTAATTGTTATCTATCAACTGCATATCTATAAAGTAACTTTTGATACACATATACACACATCTGTTACATTACATTTATAGCAAAGATATATATATGCATATTCATATGTCGTTAAAACTAACAATACTTTCGACAAATGTCATTCTAATCAAATAGCAAGAAAGCATACAACTTCTGTGAAGCATGCATGGTCATCTTTACAGACGTGTATGGGAAATCAGCATACACTTAATTAAAATTGATTCACTCATTTTTTTAGTATAATGGAGTTTATTCAGTGGGAATTTAAGCTATGTGATTAAAATATATAAATAACTATTGTTCGTTAAAAAGCGTCGTATTATTTTTTTATTCAGCTTCCGCTTCCTGAAGACATGCTGTGTGTTTGATCGATATAATGTATATACAACCTAATAATTTTAATGACTGATATCCCCGTTTCTTAGGTTATTTCCAATTCTTATCCAGGTGAAACATATATTGTATTAGAACCGTCCACGGTTAGGAATAAATCCGTTAATCTACTGTACAAAACCGGCAGTAACATTCTAACTGAAATATGTTATAAGGCAAATTGTATTACTTTATTTGATATTCTTAATGGGACGACCATAGAAGCAATAAAATACACAATGCTGTCATCAGATACACATAAAACTATATAGAAACTCGATATTTTACCGGAACTGGATTACTGACTACAAGCCGAATGAGCAAGTGGTACAATGTATGAAGGCTACAGAATTTCTATCGATTTCTTTCATTGATTGCTACACCTGATATATCACGTATCTTTCATTGTCGTTAAATCAGTCTATCTTTGATTCTATTAGATTGTATCCTGAATTACATTTTGGTCTTATATAATCAACAATGACTTAAAATCTATATAAACAAAGCATTTGGGGTTCATATTGAATTAACTATGTGTTTGATCAGACATTTTCTGAATGGTATTGGAATCAATCGTGTAAACTTCATTGTACGGTAATATTGTTTGTTTGTCGCATACCCTTTCTCTGTACCGATCTACTTAATTACAGTCAAACCTGTTTATAGTGACCCATGGGATAAAAAAAAATCTGTATAGCCATGTGGTTCCTACACATAGGTCAAATCCGTGTTGAGGTTGACTAAATGTGGTTTTAAAAAGTAGGTTGTCATAATACGGAAGTTGTTACTAGTCCATGATTCACTGTAAATACGTTTTGAAATGAAATGAGACTTCCATTAAAGGATAATACATATGTACCTTATTCCGTGACACAGGGACGATAATGACATAAACCAGGATTCTGTTGTCATTTGTTTTTCACTATTATTCTTAAAAATAAAAAATAAATGTACAGTTATAGAATATTTCTAATATGTTTGGGGGAAACATTTTTACGATATACAATGTAAGTATACAATGTAAGCCGGATGCAGATATTGATAGCCAACGGCCCTCCATTTTAAATTCCATTCATTAAAAGGACGTTTATTTGTGAATCAAAGACTCTCCTCTTTTCAAGTAATTACACGACCATTGTATCGTTGAACAATGCGCATTATTCATTTCGGTCCCAGACAACTCCATCTGTCAATGTATGAATGACTCGACATTTTAGGGTACAGTGTCGTGTTTTAGCTGATAGAGCCGAAGAGCAGACACACTAATATGCTCCCGAGGGGGAAATGAAGACAAAGATCGAATGTGCAGTCTACAACTAAATGACTAAATAGCTGTTTTCTGGTGGACAAGCTTCATTGTTGCTGATTTTTAACTTTACGTTTAGATGGCTTTATTAAGCTTTACGTATACCTAAAAAGCATCGCCATGTTCAATAGTACATAAACTGCCTCCGGCTGTAAGAGTGTAACTAGTTATTTTCATATATAAAAGTCAAGATATCTAATTTGTATCCTAAACGTTCAATTGTTTATTTTATAATATAATATATAATCAGAAACATGCGATTGTGTTGTCATAATGAATTTATTGTTTGAAAAGTTTTTCCAATGTTCACGGAATCTCAACGGAATCTTAATTGAGGTAATATTAATTATTCGTTATTTACATCAGGTAATAAAGGTAAACAATATGTGGGATATTTTCCTGTGTCCTATACCAACTATACCAATACCATGTCAGTCACTAAAAGTGTTCTCTCAATAACATGTAAAAATGTACAAAACGTTGATGAACATGTCCCGAGTTATTATTTTTTCTGTATGTTTCATGGACACAATAAAACGGATACAGATACTTCAAAAACAAAAGTACTTATTTTTAAGACGTATATATGAATATACCCTAAAATCTCGATAATAAGTCTGAATCGGAAAGCCTTGGATTTCTTACAGTCAAATGTATCTTGAAAATATGTCGGTTTTGAAAATAGGCCGCACTTGAAAATAAGCCTTGAAGTCCTCCTGAGGAATTTATCTAAAATAGACAGATCTTTTCTGTAGTGTGGTCAATATAAAATTCTTATAACGTTCTGTTATAGTAGTCTTGTTATTTTATGTATACATAAATACATGTATAGGTATAAATATATGCATATTTGTATTTATTATCAAATTTGTTCTTGTACTTTGTTATTATTTTTTATTTCTTTTTTATTTTTTTTTATTTTGATACTCAATTTAAATTTCTATGAGTGAGTTCGAAAGTAAGCCGGTCTCCTTAGTAAGCCTGTCATTCTTAACAGGTTAAATGACCTGGAAAATAGGACGGGCTTAAAAATAAGCCGGTCCTGAAAATCAGCTTTGTATTCCCTACTAAAATAGAATATAAGCCGCAACTTATCATCGAGATTTTAGGGTATAACATAACATTTATAAAGTAAAAAAAAAGAGAGCGTATGGTTAATTCAAATGCCGTATTTATCTGATAAATATCCTAACTTGCACGAGCAAAGGAACAAACAAAGTCCATACAATTCCTTTAAAACAAAGGCGTTTTGTGAAAACCATTATGGATATTTGCAGTTTGAACAACGGAACTACTGAACTCGTTATTAATATGAATTCAGTGTCAACGATAATGAATAATTAAAGCTTATCAATATCCATTCGCTTTTGGTGTCCTTCGTTAGGTCGTTAATTAAAAATCGTGTAAACGTAATTTAGCGAGCTAGTCACAGCAACAGTTCTGCTGCAACACGCTATCCGTTCAATACACCGGCTTTGTGTTTCTTTCAGATCAATTTCCTCGCCAGTTTTATTCTTGCCTTTTCAAGTGGACTATTGATGCGAAAATTCTTCCCTGCGGGCAGGGAAAGAGTACCCCAGCGTCATGTCCTCGAGTTATCGCTAGGCCTTGCCCTAGGCTACTTCTGCTTCGGATAGTAAGTGTTTGAAAACACATTGCCACGGATAATGCTTACTCAACAAATATGCATATAAACAGATTTCGTACATATTTAACCTCGTGTCATAAGTCATTTTAATTTTTTTCTATAGATTTGCTCAAAAGAAATATATTTTTTTCCATTAAAACATAAATGTATCTTCCTATGGATTTATATTCTCCAATAATGATTGCCTTTTTAGAAGGGAAATACACTAATGCACCAAAACTGTAATATGTAAAGTTTTTGATATTATTTTTTATCATTTCGTCATCATCGCTCGAAACTACGAACTAGTGTCATTTAAGGGCGGTTTCGTCTGCGTGAAATGTGTGAAACGTATTGTTTAGGAAGCTGTTTTGAGTCTCATTGTGATAGTGAGAGTCTTACCTATTTACAGAGCTCTCAAATCCAAAATTGAGGCGGTGTCAAGAAAGAAAGTAAAAAGAAAGTAGTTAGGAAACGAAAACGAAGAGATATAAAACATTGTTCCAAATTTAGTCGCCTTTTGACGATAAAGTTAAATATGTAATGCAATGATAAGGAATAAAATCATATCAACGTAACTAATTGTATTTTGACAAACTATGATTACCATAGAATGCTGTTTCCTGATTTCAGTCAGCTGATACATTTGGTACTATACACGACACTGCCTTACCTATTGGTGCTGTATGGTCCGAGACAGAACTTCCACACTCTCGTGTTCGCTGTTGCCTTCCTCTACATTGTGATTATGCATGCATATCGTCTTTACTACGACTACGGAGGATTCTCATTGGATGTTACCGGGTAAGTCAGTGATGACGTAGGCTTTTACTGTGTAAATGATGACGTAGACAGTTACTGGGAGAGTCAGTGATGACGAATGGTTTGTCCTGGGTAAATAGTGACGTATAATGTTACAGAGTAGCTGCTGACGTAGCATGTTACTTGGTAGGTGATGACGAAGAATGGGGATTGTAAAAGGTTACTGGGTAAGTGATGACGTTGGATATTACTGGGTAGTTGATGACGTAAATTATTATTGGGTACATGATGACGTATGATGGTAGTGGGTAACTTTAGGTGATGACATAAAATGTTACTGGGAACGTGATGATGTAGGGTGTTTCTGGGAAGATAAGGATGAAGAACGGTCTAATGAAATTCATTATTTCGTTACAAATATGCTAGTATAACTTAATAATGAAATGATGATGTTTATGAATGGTATACACCCCCATAAAGTTATCGGGGCATAATTAAAGCCCAAGGTTTTTTTTCCAGATAAGCTAGACGTAAGACCGGAAGTAAAGTCTACATGGCATATTGCAATGACATTTATATTGGTATATACACATTAGATATATTTCCATTGTAGCTCTGTGACGATAACGACATGGTATAATGAATCAATCTTTATTTTTGTAATTGATAAAACAAGTAAATGTTAAAATCTAAAATGTTTTAACGATTTACAAAATGGGATCCCATAATGTATACGCCTTCATTTTCGTTAGACACACCATTTAGCGAAATTTCGTTTGAAAGCTTAAACGCACATTGATATGTTAGGTGAAACATTAAGCATATATTGTCAGTGTGAACCTTTAATCTCGAATTTATGTAATCGTGAATATGTTTGAAATAGACGCTAAAAGACGTGTACATAGAAATAAGGAGGTTTACTATAACCGGGAATTTATTTCAAAGCATTGCTGTAAAAATAATATGACGGATAGTTCAATACTGAATCCATTAGATCTGGCATTAATATTAATAACTTTGATATTTTGAAGATAAACATATGTTGTCTGTAAGCGGTAATAAAGCATCATTGTAATCATATAGTATGCATCACACTCGGTTACGAAAAAAGTAGTCCTTATTCCTGCTGCAAACGATTATTGAATATATAACTATTGCAATTTTTTATGTGTTTTATCGATTCTTTCGTAACGACACATGTGAAAATGGGTTTAATCATTGCATAAGCATTGTACATTGTAACTACATGGATTTTTGAATCATGTCATTTTCCATGAAATAATCTAATGATTAATTTCAAATTAAAATGACTAGCTTCATTTGTTGAATTTGCTATTAATGAGAAAATATATAATGTATACTGCTGTCCTTTCGTAAAGAATTGTATTTATAAAGTCTATGGAACAATGATATACTTTTGAAAATAAAAAAAATAATCCAAAAATGTTTTATTATGAATCATTACAATTGGTTTATTTTATGGTACGTGCAAATGACCATCTACCATAACCATTCAATAGTAACCATATATCTTTTTTACTTAGAGTGTTATTCTTGTTTCTATGGTTACACAGACCAATGATATTTATCAATAAGTGTTGTTCGTCATCATTACTTGCGGCATTTTCTTGTTTCTATGGTTACACAGACCAATGATATTTATCAATAAGTGTTGTTCGTCATCATTACTTGTGTCATTTTCTTGTTTCTATGGTTACACAGACCAATGATATTTATCAGTAAGTGTTGTTCGTCATCATTACTTGTGGTATTTTCTTGTTTCTATGGTTACACAGACCAATGATATTTATCAGTAAGTGTTGTTCGTCATCATTACTTGCGGCATTTTCTTGTTTCTATGGTTACACAGACCAATGATATTTATCAATAAGTGTTGTTCGTCATCATTACTTGCGGCATTTTCTTGTTTCTATGGTTACACAGACCAATGATATTTATCAATAAGTGTTGTTCGTCATCATTACTTGCGGCATTTTCTTGTTTCTATTGTTACACAGACCAATGATATTTTTCAATTAGTGTTGTTCGTCATCATTACTTGTGCCATTTTCTTGTTTCTATGGTTACACAGACCAATGATATTTATCAATTAGTGTTGTTCGTCATCATTACTTGTGGCATTTTCTTGTTTCTATGGTTACACAGACCAATGATATTTATCAATTAGTGTTGTTCGTCATCATTACTTGTTGCATTTTCTTGTTTCTATGGTTACACAGACCGATGATGATAATGACACAGAAGGTAACAAGTGTGGCGTTCTCTGTACATGATGGGATGGAAAAACGAGATGATAAACTTTCAGAGGACCAACGAGATAACTGCATAAGGTACGTATGCTTCGATGGATAGCAGTCTAATTCTAAATCAAACTCCGTCAGACATTTACTAGAAAACCAGGACAAGAATAATTCAATCACTCTTATTTACAATAAATATCAACAAGGTCTTATAAATTGATCAGAATTGACTACGGACCATTTTATGTACATCTTCAAAAGGCAATATATAAGGTAAGTGATAATTATTTTTAGTAAAAAAAAGAAGACTTTATGCAAATTATGTTTGATACATGAAAAAAACGAGTTCCAATACCGTAGTAAAAACGGCAAAGTTCCAATACTGTAAAATAATCTATTTTCGCGATGAGTAATTTTGTCGGTTTGTAACCAACGCGAAGTACGCGATTTTTTATTAAATGCGAAAATAGGTTGACTTATAAGCTCTACAAGTTTTTGTATATTATGTTTCTTTTATTTCTCAGGAAGAAGCCGTCCTTCTTAGAGTATTATAGTTACATGTTTTCATTTCACAACATTATGGCTGGTCCTTTAGTTTTCTACTCGGATTACCTCAGTTTTATAGAGGGGTCTAATATCAAAGTTCCACAACCAAAACAGGTAAATATTCCATATAGCATATGAATATCAGAGGTAGTTTTGTTTGAAATAATTTACGGTTATTGAATTTCCTGTTTACTGTTACAAAGCGGTTATTGCTTTAGCTCGAATCATCGTTGCAAAAATTGATTGCAAGTAGATTGGGGGCAATATTTACATTTATAAAATATGTTATGACAAAGCAAACAAACGGCCAGCAATGGCGTTTTGCTGTGTAGTTAAATTCAATTTAAGCTCTACATTGTATTCTTTCGGAAGTCAAATTTAGACTTGCTGATTCGTTATTTCAAGTTATAATTGTTTGTCTTTGTATTTTAAACGGTACAGAGTACAGAATTAAAAAATTAAAATATTGTAAAAAAAAATACAGAAATACTGAGTTCTGCTATTTTTGTTTCTTATGAAACAGGTATATCCTTTTATTCCAAAGCCTTTCGTTTTATTAATATATGGATTTACAATACTAAAAAGTCATCTTTTTTTCTAGGATGATAACCACAATAACAAGACCCGTGAACCCTCACCAAATGTAAGTTTTTAAGTAAATGAATGCTAAACACTGCAATTTACAGAGGAAACACGAGATATGGTCTTAACCGTCCGGTCTCAGTAGCCGGCAAAAGATACAAAATCTGTATTTAAGATCTAATTGGAATTTACGTTAAAAGTCGAAGAATTGATGCAACAATATGTTTTGTTTTGCTGACATTGGAGTTATATATATATATATATATATATATATATGCCGTAACTGGGTTTTTCTTCAGTAATCTAGTGAAATCATAAACTTTGATGAATAAAGCTGTGAAAATCATTCAGAGGCGCAAACAGAAATGTATGATTCCTTATAAACTTAAGTAACAACACACATATTTTGCATGTTCTCGTTTTTTATGCTTTATACATGTTTAGATATTTGCATACGACACTTACAATTACTGATTCTACTGCGAAAATGTTAAATGAAATTGTAGTCCAGAACTTGGATTCATGATCTGACCACATCTGCTCATTTCATTGCACTATTATAAAATAATTTTGAGCTTTAATTTAACTTTATAAAATATAAAGCTATACGTTGTAAGTATTGTTGTTCTCAAATTGTCGGTTACTTATTGTGGTGGATTATATATGAAAAACTCTTCATGAGCGTAAAATTACGGGACATATAACTTTTATTTCAAATAAAAAATGTTTTTCTTGTTCATGTGTGATGTGTAAGTCAAAGAATATTGGCCTGAAAATTAAAAGTATAAATATGGTAAATATATATCTGATGTGCTATACATTTCTTATGCGTTGTCCAATAAGAGAGGTAAATCAGTATGTGTTAATGTGCTATACAAACAACTCATATTTTTCATGGATTTATAAGTAAATGAATATCGTTTTAATCACAGGCAGCCATGCTTGAAACTTCCGTAGCTGCAGCATTATGTGGAATTATTATGCTTTTGGCTCCTCACTATTTTCCGGTGTTCCGGATGGCAGGTAACGTTATATTTCTTATCTTTTAAATTGGGATTAGTACCGTATTGACTACCTTAATTAAGAACATATTTTTTCAACAATATCTACATTTTGTATTACTAAAAATAAAATTGTTATGTTAATTTTTACAATATTATGTGTTTTCCATAATGAAATAAATGTATTTATATGTCTTTCATCACGGTTTATTGAGAAACCCTTGATACAGGATTAAGATATACTTTAACGCTATTTACTATTTTACATCAGGTTGTCGCACAACTTTATTTAATCAAAAATATTTCAGAAATACTAAAACATATGGGTATCTCTCTAAAGATGATATTCAATGATTATTCACATCGTCTTGTTATGCACCTCCTTCTGAATTCAGCTCGCTTTTTAGCGGAGGGCTTTTATGTTTTTATTTTATCAAATATCATTTGTCTTTTCATTTCAGAGGACACGTTTTTATACGAAACAAACATCTTTCACCGAAACATTTACATGATCATAGCGGTTACATTACAGAGAGCGAAATACTATTTTGCTTGGAAATTAGGTGAGTGGTGTAATTAGTGGAGAACACTGATGGTTTGGCTTGGCTTAGTTTTAGACGTTTAACGTCCTCTTAACAACCAAGGTCACTTAAATAGTGTCATGTTTGTTGGAGGAGGAAAGCAGGAGTACCTGGAAAAAAAACCACCGACTAGCGGCCAGTATATGGTCTCACATGATTCGAACTCGCAACCTCCAGAGGTGGGGGGCTTGCGGTAGTGTGTCGAGACATCTTAACCCTTCGATGACCGCAGCCCCCATAAAATGACTAAAATGGATATACAATTTAGTATCCAAAAACGCCATATTGTCATACGTGTCTCTGTGTGAAATGCAAATCGCTTAAATGAATGTTAGAAACAAAATGAAATAGAATATCTTAAGGCCTTAAATTATATTAAACAAGGATCGATATGTAATAATTATAGCTAGATGAGTACAATTTCCAGATGATTCATATGAAATCACAGAAAAATTAAATGAAAATTAGTAAGTAAATATTAAAGACATCGAGACAGACAAAGTCCCTCAATTATAATTGATAATTAATATTCTTTTGTGATAGGCAGCCTTGATATATGATGATATAGAAAAGATAAAACGCCATCGAATACAATTAGAATATTTACAATAGAAATGTAACTGCAACAGTGTGGTAGACATTACCAGACAATATTCCAATATGAAGTCAGCGAAAAATGATACGAAACTTCCCATCGACATCACAAAACATGACCTGCAGAATCTCTATTTCATTAGAATATTTAGATTATTTCTTTTACAGATTCAATACAAGATTAGTTTTATCATGGGTGACATTCCTGGCCCTTTCGACTTGTCATAAGTCATTAGGACTTTTCACGCCTCACTAATCTAAATATATATATATAAACAATTACGCAGCACGTATAACTTGACATGACTAATTAGGTTTTTTCACAGCTTCACAGTTCCATAAATATCTTTGTTACAGAAACACACTATCACTTCACGGTTATGACGTCATCAAGATGGCCGCCGTCTCAAATTTCACTAAAAAATGAAAAATAGTCATAACATTGACATTTTTCAACCGAAGTAGACAAATTTGGTATCAAAATGACCACGATAGAACACTAAAAAACACATCAGGACCAAATAACCAAATATATGTAGTGATTTTTACGCAGGAAGTGAAAAAATAGGATTTTAAGCTCAAAAATGGTATTTTTTTAGTAAATTTTTCATATTTTGCTTGACGCAACAAAAACGTTTTCCAACCGCAAACTATTATTTCTAATTAGTTTTTTGTCCACTTTTAAATCAGTTTAAACAAAAACATGTAACTAGTTTTGATAACATGCATGCATGCTGAAATCTTTGTATATTTAATAACAATATTGTCATATATTTTTATCGATTGTGATTACGTGAATGTAACCTTTTGGAATGTAATCGGAATTGCATATACATTTTCTTAGATTTCAAAAGGTAGATCGTTTGATGGCATTCCAGTTTGAATATTAATTAATTACAAGTAAAGCTCAATAATGCTTACTAATATTTACTTATGGTGGAACGTATTACAACCACGATGTTCTAAATTACATTCTTTCTGATAAAAAACCTATGGTTTCGTAACAATATTCGATATGACACCAGTGCTTAATTTGATTGGTCACATTTTACATACCAGGTGAGCTTTCCAATTTAGCCGCCGGACTGGGATTTAGAGGTTACGATGACGACGGCAAGGAAAAATGGGATTTATTAACGAACGTCAAGATATGGCAGTTAGAGGTAAGAATATTTAAAATAAATACAATTCAATTTTGATAAGACATGCAGCTTATACAATTTCGAAGGATGTAAGTAGGGGTTTATTTTAGCTTTTCCATTCTCTGGCTAAGAAAAAATGCTAATTAGTATCATATAGTAGAAAAATGATCCAATCTAGGCGTGGTGTACTGTACCTTCAAAATGATTCGCTCCTCGAAAGTGCGACCGCCGATATGGCATTATGGCTATTGGAGTTATTAGGTGTGCTTCTTCCTAGTTATAAAATAGGTTTTGTGATCCATACTAGCTGGCAAAGGAAAGATTGGAAAATATTCAACTTTACCTATTGCTTTATGTGTATATGTATCAGAGAATAAATTATCTATATCCATAAAATTTTATCTGGATTCATCCTTTAATCAAACAAAGGATGATTCCGAATTTCAAGCATTTGTTTATTTTATTAAACACATGGTATAGTTGAAAGTTTATCAAATCAAATATTATCTGATACTGTGTTTTGATTTAATTCAAGTGGCCTGCACCAGAACCCACGATTCTTAAAAATCCATCTCAAATATGAAGATTTAAGTATAGGTAGGCGACAAATCTGCATTCCGAAGCAACAATGGTTCATGTCATTCTTAAAGTTTTGTCGATCCATATAACAGGATTTTAAAAAAATCGTATTTCTCTGTAATTCTACATTTGTTTGTTTTTACAGACTTCAACAAGTTTAAAAGTGCTTATAGACTCGTGGAATTTAAATACTGTAATTTGGTTTCGCCGTGTGATTTACGATCGCACCCCACCTTCATACAACACTTTGGCAGTATTCGTGTGTAGTGGTATCTGGCATGGACTCTATCCCGGATATTATGTCACATTCTTCTCAACAGCGGTTGTCGTCATGGCGGCCAGACTGGTAAGAAAGTTAATTAAATTTTAAATAGTCACTTTCTTATTTCTATTTGTTAATATTGTTCTTAAAATTGATGCAACAATTTATTGTTGTTTTGTTACTGTAACTAAAATAAGAGATTTATTATTTGATTCTAGCATATCAATTGTAACAGTATTTACATTTAAAAAGTAAATACAAATGTTATGTTTACTTTGACATCTATAATTAATGCATTTTTGTAGGTATTGTTTGCAAAACATAGCATACCATTAATTTGAAATGCTAAATCACCAGCATTCATGAAAATGATTAATGAGTTTTCGTATTGGTAAGGGAACTGTACAGTTATTTACATAATGTATCTTTGAAAAAAAAATGTTATCATATTTTTGTATACATTTCAGGCGAGGAGAAATATACGTCATCATTTTCAGACAACAGATACAATGAAATTTATCTACGACTGTATAACATTTATACCAACGAAATTAGCTGGAGCCTATCTACTAGCCCCTTTTTGTCTACTCGATTTAACATCCAGTATCAAGTTGTTGGTGTAAGTATGTACATGTATGTAGGAAAGCTGATGTAGCAAGACATTGCACATCCTTAATATACCAGTGGTTACTACCACTTACTATATCCACCCCTAGATTATGTTATAAAAACTGAAGGCATTTCATAAGAAACAAACTTACCAATCACAAGTCTAAAGAGGTTACATGTATTTCTGAAGAGCGCACTCATCTACATCAGTTTTGTCAATGACATGATCGATGTGGATATAACAACAGCAATAGTAACCACTTGATAGTCGTGGTTCGAAGTTGGATGACGTTCAGATTGTTACTCCAACATATCTTCCAACTCCAGGTTTATTTAATAAGTGGTTTATTTCCCTCACGCAATGATTGTGTTAATGTCAAAGCAAATATTTTACAAATGCATTAAAAAGTTATAAAATATCAATGATGACGAGATACCAATATTTACTCCTAAAAAAATTCCTATCGGCGATGCGATATAGCATTGCTCGATAGATTAGCATTTACTTGTTGTGTTTTATTAAAGACTGTATCTTCCTTGTTGATATTGCAGATCGGTTGGGCTACACATCCACATTTTATCCATAGTTGGAATTATTTACTTCACATTCATTAATCCATCCAAGAAGAAAAGAGGATAAAAAAAACAATGAGTGACCGGCTATGATTTCAGTGACATTTAAGCTTGATTTCATGAATGATATTTGAATGCGGCTTTGAACAAATATTGCATATTGATGGTATGTAAGTAAGGATTATAGGAGAATGCATGTGACAGAGAGATATTTAAAAGGTGGTAAAATGTTGATTCATATGTATCTGGATGGTCTGTAATGTCTATATTTAATAAGTTGAAAATAAAACACTTGCTACTTGCCATTTGTATATTTAGATTTTTATCTTGAAGAATCATTGACGATATGTTAGTTCACTGCTAATACAAAACATAATTTTGTCTTGAGCTTTCTGAAAAGTTAATGCAATGACAAGACATCAAAGCACTATTATTCTAGAGTAGCTGTGTTAATATACCTTCATCCATTGTTGACATACACCCTTTCCTATGATACATCTTTTATAACTGTTTTAAACATAATAAATATCGTTATAGACCCTATAGTATATCTAGGCTGGAGTATCGCGTCAGACTATGATTATTTTATATGCTATAAGCGTAATACTTAAAACGAAAAACATGACTTTTTGACGTTTATGTAACGAGCATATTATCCAGAAATAAGAAGAAAATTCCTGATCATTATGTATGTTGCATTTTACGAGAAGACATCGGTTACACTCGTATAACGACTTCATCAAGATCAGTATCACCAAGAAAGCTAGTATCCTTCACAAAGAGTAATAATAGGATCAAACAAAATATAATTGACTAAGTTAGTTTTTCAGAAACTCGAGTACATGAGAAAGAATTAAAAAGAGAAAATCTATTACTGAATGGAAAAATAAAGAAATTGGAAAATGAGGTTATTTATCATAAAGTAATGTCTTGTAAGTAAAATAATGGGGGTAAAAAAACTATTTTCCATTAAAACTGTCTTATCAAATAACCGGAAGTGTACATTTTATAATAGTATTCCGACAACAGAGGCATTCACTTTTATTTTGGGCATTATTCAAGACAATACATATATTGTCTTGTAGATTGATAGAATTATAGAAAGACTTACCGAACATTTTGTATATGATGTAAAACGTCATCACGAAATGTCCATGGAACCCCCAAAAAAGCCGACATTAGCCACCAGACTATCATGAAGTTAAGACCAGGATTATTGCAGGACTTGACAGGCAGATTAAGCATATCTACTACACATACTTATGATATATTCACAATATGAATAAAAATACTGACTGACACACTGTTTTCAACCTACCAAAACACACTGTCCAAGCTAACCTGTATTTAAGAGGCAGAGCAAATATCGCAATGTACGATATATTTTGACTGCACAGAGTTATTACTGGAAAGAGCTCAACAACACCTTCAACTTGTTGCTCAGACACGGAGTTACTACAAAGACCACAAGACAGCAAACTTTCTAGTGAGTATCAACCCTTCTAGTCTAAAAGTGTTGGGGTGGCTGAGCAAATGACAAACATATCACAAGTCACTCCAGCTTTCCTCATATAGTTGAGAGGAATGGCACTGTTATGCCTGACAGGGAATGGACAATTCGGGAAGAATGAACATTGATTAGAACTGACCTGTTTCTTCCTCTTTGGGGAAGGGGTGCCTCTCAGATGTCTAGAGGTGAGGTTAAACTAACAACTGAAATTGCAAATATGCGGATTTATGTTGAACACGCAATTCGACACATGAAAAAAGGTCACCAATTTGTTTGTCAGTAGAACAATATCACATTTTTCTTATTACCTTATGTTGATTTTAAATGTCCATTTAATAAGACATAGACGTCAAAAGAATTATCATCTGTGTATTTGTCTCTCTTCAACCAACATTTCTTTAGCTGAATTCATATTAACTCAAAACTAGAAATTTAAAAATGCATTCCTAATTATTTGAATCAATTTATGGAGATTTAATAATTTTGCTAATTACATTTCAGTATAACACGTGTACCTGGTAAATATATATTTATAATTTTTTATCATCTCATTTTATCATCTTTTCATTCAACCATTTTACTTTACCTCTGGATCACATGTTCGATTCCATGTTGCAGTCAATGACATTTGATTCCTGGAACTAAGTACAGAGTTTGAAAACAGTATTGAGTCGTAGCTTGGTTGTTGGTTATTCTCTGGATACTTAGCTTTCCTCCGCCTCATACTCCTGGTATGTCCTAAAATGAACCTATTGGACATGACACAAAAATAAACAAACTGTATTTAGACCTCATTCCAAACAGCCAACCTTGGGCATGTCCATTGGTAAATTTTTGATTAAGTGATCTTGTTCATCTACACACAGCTAAAATGAAAACATAAGCAACAGACATCACATCCAACACTCTGATCCCTGTATGTCTGCACTTTATTTGATTTTGATTGAAGAAACGAAGATGTTTACTATACAAATAATACTTGCTACAGTTACATGGAAATGTGCGGGATACGGTGCACCCACTGTCTAATTGAGATTGTCATTTTTGGTGACACAAGCATAACCCTTTATACATGTACCTTGAAGCGAACGAATTTTCCGCATTTAAATTGCAATGGCAAACATATCTGTGATAGTTTCCCAACCGTGAGATGGCGTCCGGTGTCTTATAAGCAGTACATTCAGCTGAAACAGAACTCGATTTCTTTACCCGTTTGGATTTCTGAAGATTTATTGCAGGTCCTTTGTATACAAGAAATGTAAATTGCACACATGAAAATAAAACTAGGTCATCTTAGACGGCTATAAAACGTATTCTGCAGTGCGCAATACAAATGTACAATTACATCGTGCATCAACGACATAAATACCATTCAGGTCGGTGAAGTGTTCAGATTACAGAGTGTTATTTAGGGTTGTAGTTAGTAACCTGTTTTGAGTTACATAAACAGTGGGAAACAGTCATGTTTGCAGCAAATATGAAAACAGAAATGGCGCACCGGGCGATTTGCATGTTTTTACTGGTGCTAGAAGTGAATGTTGCAGGTTAGTTATTTGGAAATATTGATATATTAGTAATAAGTATTGTTATTATTGTTAATGTACATTGTATACAGCAGTAATCACTGTCTGAAATTAGTATGATGTTTATGTTTGGGTTCAAATTATTTTCTGGAACGTCATATATATATATATTTACATATTTACTGAAACATACTTTACATGAGTTATTGTACATTGTATCTAATGATGTGTCAGCGTATTGTAAATTAGTTGCGGGGAAATTTTGAATGCATTATTGGACATATCTTAATTAATTACTCATTCAGTAACTAAGTTTTGATACGTGTAATATTGATACAAGTAGTGATGATGATCAGAAGATCAATACGAGAAAATAGTCTCATTTCAATCACATAAGGCATTAAATTCTGATTTCTTAATAATATTACGTAGTATTTCCGTCATCATAATTCTAGCATGTAATTTTACGTGATATCGTTTCAATAATTAGTCTTCCTTAAAACCATTGTTCAATATCTACATTTGACACTGTATTCTAAACACTAAATTCACACTGTTGTGCAAATAAGGTGTAGCGATGTATTCATTAGCAAAAACCGCTAACTGATATTCAAAAATAGACTCAAACTGTTGTTTGCGAATAATTTCCACTTACTGAATGTTTGTTGGTTCTATATTTCTAGAAATACTTGATCAATAAATTACTAATTATGAAACTATATGTATATGCGAGCATGAGTACGGCAAAGTGTCACCTATCTATATTACAAATATATCATACGCCAAATAATCAACAAAGTTCAAATGAATACCATAACATGTACGTGTAAATAAACGATAGATATAGAAATGGAGCAAACTAACTCTTGCAATGTGTACAGTGTACATAATCGAGTTATGAAGCAGTATTTAACCGTCACATTACTAATGACGAAATGGGTATTAAATGATGATTCTATCGTCCGAACCTAATAAGAGATTGACACGAATATTCTGAATATCACGTGACGTCATTTTAACCAATTTGAAATACAAGAAGATTCGAACCTAAAACGGGGTAAATTAGTTATCATACACCCAGCACACTTATACAATGTCCCAAGAGTAGCAAAATATGACGTATTTTTGGTAAAAAAAACAATAACAATGCAATTTACAATTAGAGAAAAAGCAATAATGATTTATTGCAAAAACATACAATAAAAAGTGCTAAAATAACTTGTCCGCTAAACTGTACACACTTGCAGTATATGAATATCGCGTGTAACCCAGGTTTCACTTTTGACACAACATTTTCAGATAAAGTTACATTTCATTATGCAGTAGATATCCGCACCCGTGATGCGTTTCAGATATCTTACAAAGGCGCTGCACCTTGAAACTTTTCCGTGCGAAATAGAAAACCTCATCTATACAAATCGGCGAACCTTTCAAGTTTGATAATAGCATATACAGGACACGACAAAGAGCATAGTTTTATCTAACCTTGACACATATTTCCATTTTTTGACAGGACCTGATTCACTTTACCAGTCCATTTGTTCACCTAAAAATCGTTACAATAGAAATACACACAAAAACTTCATGTTGCCTTTGAATCTACTGAAAAACGTTCCACCCTGGCTGGAGATACTGTGGCCTGACATCAGACTTAAACATAACGATAGATACATGTCTGGTTCCATCCGTGATAATAAGTTTAGTCAAACGAGAGGTGGTACATTAAGAAAAATGTCAATAATTGGCAGCACTAATACAAATGTATCGTTAATAATACAAGTATCATCTCCAATTCCTGAACAATTAAGAAAAAAATGCAAAATGTAATATTGTTGATCGTCTTATGCATTACGATTCGTCTAAATAACCGGGCAGAAGAAGTTTACCGTCACAACGGTCACTACGCTAAATGGTCAAAAGTTTGTCAAACAAACGTACAAAACTTTATATCAAAATTATACTAAATAAAGTATATAGAGTATGGTCTGTATATTCATTTTAAATCATCTATATATACC
The DNA here is from genome assembly GCF_041381155.1 of Argopecten irradians. Taxonomy (NCBI): domain Eukaryota; kingdom Metazoa; phylum Mollusca; class Bivalvia; order Pectinida; family Pectinidae; genus Argopecten; species Argopecten irradians. The sequence continues at coordinate 12,712,872 of NC_091134.1, read as the reverse complement.
AGTATGTTCTAACATCAAAATGAGTATGAAAGGTTTGATTTCTATTCCCGAGACAAACATTGGGCCTTCATTGTATTTTTTCTAAACGAAGGTGCGAATCCCGCTCACTGGCAACAGCTTGCAGAGCAGGAACTACACAAAGCCCTGAACCGGAAGTGGAACACGAACAAAGCACACAACGTCATCCTTTTTATCGGCGATGGGATGGGGGGCCCTACTGTGACGGCGACCAGAATTCTGCGAGGACAAACTCAGGGAGGAAGAGGTGAAGAAACAGTGCTAGAGTTCGAGAAATTTCCAAATGTTGGATATTCAAAGGTAAAAAGATAAGAAAACTGACTTGGCAGTTAGGACGTGTAAATCCGCCCAAAAAATGAAATAGTACATGGTGAATGATTATTGCTTAACTGATGTTAAATACATATATGACTTTTCAAAAACAAAATGTTTCCTTTCTCTTTATGATTAATTTCAGAGATATATTTGAGGAAATGAGGTCAATCTGTAAATTCTCGTATAAATCCCCAGAAAGCTCAAAATAGATACAAATCATGAAGTTCAATTATAACACAAAACTAAAATAATTAAAACAGATTACCAGTCTTCTTTTATTCAGATGTACGATTTAATTTTTCGATCTAGTGAATCTTTTTTTTTTACTTTTATGCATTTACGGCCCTGGTGGTAGTGTGATATGAAGGTTTATTTACCTGAAGGTGTAATATTTCCCGAGGGCTTGTCCGAGGGAAATATTACATCTGAGGATAAATAAACCTTCATATCACATTGCCACCGGGGACATAAATTACTTATTATACAGAAAATTTGTGGTTCGCTAATCTGGGTTCAATATAACTTAATTTCAAAATTGTGACGAGTTAAAAATAACGTTTTACGCTTCGTCCGTCCATGTTGTACATTCGGAAGGGGAGATAACTCCTTATGAAAGGCGGGCGGTCACCATAGGGGCCTTCGCCCCAGGGAAATACGATGTTTTATTTCCCCCCGAGGGAAATACGACGTTTTATTGCCCCGTCATGTGACATGTATAAAATAATCACACACACTGTTATAAACATGAGGTATAATAATAATCCTTTTCTAGTCAACTATCAAGCTATTATTAACTTTCCTTTCTTAGGTGTATTTTCATTTTTGTTTGTAATATTTTATGTATAAAACATCAGACTTACTCAGAGGATAGACAAACGACAGATTCCGCTGCCACTGCTACTGCCCTACTATGTGGAGAGAAGACAAACTATCGTCTGATTGGTTTAAGCGACCAAGCAAGAGATGGCCAGTGCGCAAGTCAACAAGGGAACGAGATTCCGTGTGCATTTGAGTGGTTTCGAGCAGATGGTAATTAAAATGACGAATAAGGTTTTGATCTGTATTATCTCATTTTCGTTATGAAAGCAATATCTCACAATAAGTCGGAAACCTTATTAAATGAACATATGATATCTATATTTACTCTTCGCTGGATACCTGTGAAATTGTGAAACCATCCTTATTGTGTAAGTCCATTTTATTTTTGTTTCTGTTTAAATGTCATTTTTATAGGTCGTTCCGTAGGCATGGTTACCACTGCACGAATCACGCACGCGACCCCTGCTGCAGCCTACGCCAAGTCAGTATCTCGTAACTGGGAAGTAGATGGGGACATGGTCGGCGTGACTGGAGGGTGTACGGATATCGCCTCGCAGCTCATATACAACAATAGTCATGTGAAGGTAAATCTAATATTAGATCCTACTCACTTACTCGCCTTGATGATGATAGCATTCTCAATGTCTGAATCTATTGTTTTACAAAAATAGGATCTTAAATGAGTGGCGGTTTCATAGAAGATATTATGAAACGAGTATTTTTTATTCATTTTTGCTATCAAAAAGGAAACCTTCGATATGCGTTTCTGTCACAACTAATTCCCCACCCAATAAAAATCGCTGCATGCCACATTACACGAATGATATATGCAAAAGTATTGCACGGGCGAAATCAATGGATATCAGACGGATTATGTGATTAAATATCAATTATGGACCTTTGTTTTCGGTGCATATGGTGCTATATTGCCCAAGTAGAATAAATAATGACCGAGGGCGTAGCCCGAAGTCATTATTTGAAATTCTACAAGGGTAATATAACATCATATGGACCAAAACAAAAGTCCTTAATTTTCATATTAGATGATAATTATTTTCAAATGTTTGCTTCGTGCTAAGTAATATAGAAATGCATGGAGAATGGATCGACTACATCTTCCTGAATAACTCAACGTAACAGCATTGTGACGTCATAATCGCAATATCAACTTGGGAGTGACGTCACAATAGGAATATCGACTCGGGTGTGACGTCACAATAGGGAATATTGACTCGGTGTTTCTAAAAATGGAAACATCGAGTCTATATGCTTCCCTAAAATGAAACATCGAGTCGATATGCGAAATATCGCCCTCCGTGTGACAGTGTATAAGCCAATGAGAGTGGCGGAAAATCGGAGCATATCTAATAGATGTATATATACTAGGTCCTCATATTATATAAATTTTGTTTATGCTTGGATGACACATTTTCCATTTACACCTTTTATTGTCAGTCTGATAGCTGTTTCGCACTTTTCATTGCTTAAAGGTAATATTAGGAGGTGGGAGACAATTTTTTCTTGGAAGAAACCATTCTGACCCGGAGATGAACAACACCAACTCCGCTAAACAAAGACTTGACGGCGTCAACCTAATTAACGTAAAAACAAACTATTCTTTGCGTCTCATAAAATTTATCTGAAACTATGCAATATTAGCCATCCAATAAAAACATAAGTTAATGGGTGTTGTGAGAGTGCATTGAGTCCTTTAGTTACTCTTACTTTTTCTGAGACTTTTCCCTAACTCTCGTGCACGATGTTGGCTGTCTACACTCGGCAAGCCTTGTGTTTACACATTGAAATCTTACACTAGGGTTAAGATAAACAAGTTCACGTGACAAACCCATGTAAGATGATATTAATCTACCCATAAGTGCAAATTTCATCGTATTGTTTCGTTTTGAGGCGAATTAACTGTGTTAAATTCTTCCCTAAGAAACATGTTTTTATCGACACTTTCTTTTGTGCAAGAAAAATATATTTCAACTGACAAATTATCTCAGTTGTATTTCCTTAATAAAAATTCATGAAATAAAAAAGAACTAAAACATGAAAAAAAAAGAACTAAAACATGAAAAAAAACCATTTATCAACATAAGGGTGTGAATTCGGAAATCGTAGAAGATACACTTTCAAATTGGTAATTGTCCAATTGTATATTCGAAGGTTTGGAAAGAAGACAAGATGAGGAAAAACTTCGATGCCGAGTATGTGTGGAATAACGCCCAATTTGACGCTGTAGACCCCTCCAAAACAGATTTTTTACTTGGTGATATATAGATGCCAAACAACGAGTGGTTGTTTGATATGGAATTTATTCCACACGAGTGTTTATGGGGTTCCCCCCCAAATTTCAAAACACGAGCTTTAGAGAGTGTCTTTTGTAACTTATAGGAAGTAACTTGCGAGTGCGGAATATTCCACATATTATTCCACAGCCATGAATTGTGTAACCACAAAATTAATTAAAAATTCAAATGTCAAATTTCAATAATGAATCCATTGATATCAAATTTCGATAAAGAATCATTTGATATCAAAATCCTCTAATTGGGAACATCTTTAGAATGAAATATTACTTATTTAAAGTTTTATTGAGTTTAATTTTGCATTATTGTTTCAACAATATAAACACTCATTGTTGGATAACATGAAAACATGCACAAGACCGGACCGTGCCGTCTACTTCCTGCCGAATAATCATAAAACCATTGTTATGAAGTTCAGGTTCGTTTCTATACTCTTTGACGGAGAGAATACGCTATAGAATTCGTCAACCTTTTTTTTTGTATATACGGACATGTATATTGTCTTATATAGAATAAATTAATTGAATTTAATCTTTTAGATAAGACTATTTCCCATTTCCTCTTAGATAAACTTTTGTAAAAAGTCTCGTGCGTTTCAATATGATTTTATTTTTGAAATTGTAGGTTTGTTCGAGCCATCGCACATGCAGTACGATTTAGATAGAGATAACGGTCCTCAAGGTGAACCGTCCCTGGCAGCCATGACACAGAAAGCAATAAGGATGCTTCAGAAAGATACTAATGGATTCTTTCTATTAGTCGAAGGTGCATTTAACCATGACTAACCTTTACTAACATTGCAATAATGGTATATTTAATAATGGAAAAGGGTCGGCATCTCTTCATGTTGTGCCTTTTTGTGATATCAGAACTCTAGATTTTGTTCCTTTTTATAGTGCTATCTCAATGCCAATACCGCCGAAGACATCAATCAAGCACACCCCATCCGGTCACATTATACTGACAACGGGTGAACCAGTCGTCCCACTCCCTTTATGCTGAGCGCATAAACTAAGCGCATAAAGAGAGAGAACATTCTTGTGCAGATATAGCGATCATTTATCCATGGTAGACACCATCACTTATCTTTATGATACATATTTTTTCCTTTATTCAAGGAGGTCGTATAGACCACGCACACCATGAAAACAATGCCAAACGTGCCCTATATGACGGTCTGGCCTTTGAGGACGCTGTCAAAATAGCAACAGAAATGACAGACGAACGTGACACTCTAATAATAGTAACAGCTGACCACGCTCACGTCTTCAACATCGCCGGATATCCAGCGCGAGGCAACAACATTTTTGGTATGCCTTTCAAAATTGATCTGCACTAAAAATAAATAATATTTATTATAAATACATTAACAGTATGATGCACTTCTTCCTGTTGCTATATTATTATGAGAATTATTTTTGATCACGTTGTGGATGTGTAATGTTTTAGATTGTGCATTTGTTATATCGAACTTTAATTTCACAATATTTTCAAATTGTCTGTTTCAAATTGTTATATAACCAATATCACAACTAAATTCTTTGCGATCGTAATACAAAATACTCGATCGAAAAAGTATTATGTGTTTGCATATTACAGAGTTATTTGCCCTTGTGGGTAGGTGTATTAATTTTGATGTCATGTGTTTGCGAGTGTAACGTCATACTTTTTGGAGACAACAACGTGAATTGCGCCGAGAAAATAATGACATCATAATGGACAACTACCCTAAAGGGAGCTAACTCTGTAATATACAAACACGGAATAACAATTACCCATTTTGTTTATTTGTTCTTGTAAAGGAATTGTCGACATTGATGAGGATTTAAACGGCCCCTACTTTACCACCCTCCTCTATGGAAATGGCCCTGGATATGACGCTGGAAATAGAACGGATGTGAAGACAACCGATACTAGTAATTGATACAATCAGAGGAAATGAGTTCATGAGGACCTTTGCATCCGAATTTATATTTTTATTTTGTTTTGACAATTGTCTTGATTATGTTTAAGAGCATTTTATTCAACAGAAATGTCAATATTAAAAAGAAATATGAATATTTGTTATGTACTCCGATCGGAGAGCGCGGGTGCGGAGGGGATTAATAGAATCGCACATGGGTCTGTGAAGTGGACACGGATATCTCAACCCGAGTGAAATGTTTTGGCCGCTCAGCCCGAGGCTTGCCGAGGGTTGACGGCCAAAAATCTTTCACGAGGGTTGAGATATCCCTGTCCACTTCACAGACCCATGTTTCATTGTTTTTTCTCCCATACTAGTAGAAAAAATGATGAAATTCCACTTGGTTTCCAGCTTTTTCATCGCGCCATTATCGCATGAACGTCGTTATGCGTCAAAATTGATGACGTCATCTACAATGCACGGCACAGTTACGCCGCATGTATTGATGACGTCACGTTATTGTCTAGCGCGTGTGAGCTGTCTTACACCCCCTGTGTGATAGAGATATCTTTTCCCTAGCAACCACGGATATTCCCGTGAAGTATGGGAGAAAAGGTTTTCCGACATATGACCACTTGTCCTCAATTCTGGGTGTCAAGTTCAAATTCCATGTGGGAAAGTTGCCAGTTATTGACCTGGTTTTTCTCTGGCCACTTTTTTTTCTTTCTTACTAACCCGAATGCTAGCTACTAGGTCTTAAAACACCAATACAAGTACAACAGAATCGGAACATTTTCTAAAACATCATCTAATGATTAAGAATCAATTTTAACAAAATTTAAATGGGTCTTTTGTTTGGTGCATTTGAAAGTTTATACAGTGTTTGTCTCAATTAATATTAAGAACACAAATTAAACTGATGTAAATAAAGATATGTGATATTTACAACGTATATTTCCCTTTTTCAGCTGACAAAAACTACATACAAGCAGCTGCTGCCCCACGTATCGAAGACTCCCATGGTGGACAAGACGTTGGAATATACGCACGTGGGCCGATGGCACACCTTATTCACGGGGTACACGAACAGCATTACATAGCCCATGTGATGACATATGCTGCATGTGTCGCGGACAATAAGGTCGATGTGACGCTTTGACGACAAACAAAGGAAGCAACACTGAGGGAAACGAACTACTTTTGTTCATGCTAACTTGTCTGTTACGCTACTTTCTTAATTTGTAATAATGTGACTGATGACAATATCATGCCGTCATGCATGTCGGTATATGTGTTTATGTTTATGACTCATACCGTCATATTTAACTATTTAAGATAAAGCATATCATCTCCACAGGTTCCGTCTGCTGTGATTTATCTAATTATTTTTGTTTGGTTGTCATAGGCTGAAATAACTTTTTAAAAACCCATTAAAATTGGAATGAGCTTTTTTTAATAAAATGCTTATAACTATTATATTTTGTACTTACTAATATTAAATATACCATAATATAGTATACTGAAAATTTGGATGTCAACACCAAAAGATAAGAAAAACAATTCATCAACGCCACAAACTTTCAAGTGGGTGTACATGTAGGACTTGCATTTATCGAAGAAGAAATTCCAACACTAAGGAGACGGCATTAACTTTATGAAATGATAACAGTAATTGACTTGCAATTAACACTCTGTATCTTGTATATCATATGTTGTTTGTATATGATCAGATACAGTATTTAAAATTGATGATGTAATACTTGCAATAATGAACGGGAATATGTTGTTCCTGAATGTGATGAACACCATATAAACTCTAAAAATTTCTCTGTAATTGATTGAAATTTGGGTCATTAGAAACTCTGCTGAACGATGCTTTCGGCATACCATACATAAACTAAACAATATGCATTGTTAAAAGCATTATAGTGAATATACTGACCGCTCTTGAGGGAAGCGAATGCACTAGATGTATATCTACAGGGGAAATGAAAGATTATATAAGTTCAATAGAGAGGAGGTCTCAAGTGACCTATTCTAATCGCCTTTTGTCCGTCGTCGTGCGTCATGCATCGTTCGTCGTGAGTCTATCTACTACCCGGTGCGCTGACGGCGTTCGTGGAATCCTTCAAATATACCAAATCCAAGAGGAGAGAATACTTTTTTAAGTGGATTATGCCCTCATACAATTCTGAAACGACTGGAAAATTTCAAACACTCCGTCGTTGAAACATAAGAAAAGATATACAAATTATAATGACATTGAAATGAGTATGAAACATAGCAAGCTTGCAGAACGAATCATCTCAGTGGAAATGTGTCTACGTAGCAGAAGTGACAACAATCATTACAAAACGGTAAAATATTTCAGTACATACAAACAAACACATTGGGTACATTTAAAAGAAATTTACTGAAATACGGCATTAACTTAACAAGAAATACATATTGGGTAAAAGCTTTGTAGACTAATAGGCTAAGGTAAACTTTCCTATAGATAGCGAAAGATTTTTTTTATTTGTTTGATTAATTGATGTCCTACTAACAGCTAAACTTTTGGTTACATGTAAGGACGGCCCTCCCATGTATGCCGTCTAGTGCTGATGCTGTGTGTTTGTGCGAGGCAAATGCGCTTGTTGTGGGAGACTGCAGGTATATGTCATGTGTGTGTCTTCTTGTTTAGTGGCGATCTGTTGCCCCTTTTGTATAGTGCTATATCACTGAAGTATGACCAGCCGAATAAGACACTCAAGGCTCAATACAACCTCCCACCCGGTACACATTTATTTTTTTTTTTTTTTTTTTTTTTTTTTTTACTGACAACGGTGCGAGCTAAAAGTTCGTCCAACTCCCTGTATGTCTGAGCGGCTAAGCATGGAGCAGAAACTACCAATTTTTATAGACTTTGGTGCGTCTCGGCCAGGGGGACAGGAACCAGAGCATTCCTCACATGGGCAAAACGCTCCAACTCAATGCCAAAAGTGAGGCGGTGCCAAGGGAGGCATTAGGAAGGATAAAGTCAGTTGGAAGATCCTAAATTCAGTCGCCTTTTACGATCATGCAATAGGGGAAGCAGGTACAATTCTAACGCCCTACCTGCAGGGCAGGATAGCAAAAGATGCGAATGTCTTTTAAAAAAACATGAACACAGTAGGTAACACGAAACAACCAACAATCATGCTTTGCGTGCGCTTTTCTCGCTACAAATATTTGAAAGGAAACGTCAAACATTGCCGTCTTCTATCAATTCGCGCAGAAATAAATGACATTATATCTGAAATCTGTAGGATTATTATGCTAAATGTACAACTGTAAAATCTATAGTTGTTTATTTTATTTTTACCGATATAGCACAATGTAATTTTATATAATATATTACAAACTACCATGTCAGTGAGCGAGTAAAGCGGACTGTAAATAAAGCATATCAAAACACGATATTTATGTCATCTCAGTTTCGTAACAGAGAGCAAAGTGACCGAAGCTATGTTTGCTGTACTCAAAGGAATAATAATGGAGTAACATCATGTGTTATTGATAAACATCAATAAAAATAAGATTGGAGAACAAATATTTGAACTAAACAGCAAAGATGGGGTACAAACAATATTTCAAGTTTGATAGAATAACATCATGTGTTATTGATAAACATCAATAAAAATAAGGTTGGAGATCAAATATTTGAACTAAACAGCAAAGATGGGGTACAAAATAGGCAAAAATTAAAAACTGCAAAATACAACATAGGCTTGTGAAAAAAAATAGTCTCTGTTGATAAGACAACATTCGTAAACCATATAACCTGCCCAATCACATCAAATAAAAGGAATAAATAGATATGAAAAAGGGGCGGGAAAGATGGGAGGGAAATTGAAAGAATTCTTGTAGATTATGGATAATCTTAATTAGACACAGACAAAAATCTTCACGCTGGCTAAGATGGTAATGCGATAGTGACGCCACCGAGAACAAAGAAAGGTCAACGCCCTCAGTGATTGGTCCGGAGGCTGTAAGCAAAGCATCTGATTGGCTGACCAATCAATTACTCTCTCGCACTGACCAGGGGTCAAGCTAATTTGGGGAAATTCCATCACGCAGGCACATGTACACTATGACCTTGCATGTGTGTATAAGTAAACACACCTAAGGGCGCGAGGCCCCACTTACAAATTAGGAAAGTAAAAAATGAAACAGCCTGACATAAATTTATTTATTTTACCATGGTAAATAAATGTCATTTATTACATGGTCAAATAAAGTCACGATAAAAGTCTCTCCGTAGCCAATCACAAAGCGTTAATATCACGCCATATTAACGTTTCTCCTTTGATACATTGGAAGCTGAGTAGCAACCACCCATCTATTCCGTCTTTCCATATTACAGAGTTAGTTCCCTTGCGGGTAGGTATCGATTGTAACGTCATTATTTTATGAGCGAGATTCACGTCGTTTTCTCCGAAAAGTATGACGTTACACTCGAAAGCACATGATGTAACAATCGATACCTATCCGCAAGTGCAGATAACTCTGTAGTATGCAAATACGGAATTGCGGTAAAAGACTAATTATATTTGGGAAATACCTCCATAAGATTATTGGTGGTAAGTTTAGGTTGGATATTCAATCATGAATCATGTTTACAGATTCGTTTTCCAAGCTTCAATATTGTTTTGTACGATTATGTTAAGACTTGGTGTTTACAAAGTTGTCCTCTGTCACAGAATCAACAAAATTAATATTTTCTTGGTATAGTTTTAACATGTTTTTTTCAAAAACTAGGCGCTTTTCGGATTAATTTCAAAATGGCGGAAAAACATAGTAGTAAAATTGCAATAACAGGTCGAGGTATGAGAGAAAAATATCCATCACTAAGTACAGAATATTTACCTGTTGTTTAGAATTTGCAGATCAATGGCATATTGTTTCAACCGATGAAATGGCTACTTTTTAGACCTCGGGAATGAATTTAAGGTATACGAATTAGTTTTTAAAAGTACAATGTATATTTTGGTATCGTAAATATATACGTTCATAGAAAGAGTATGTGGTGGCGAAATAACTTTCGCATTTTTTTTTTCGTCTAGAGGGTGCAACACAGAACCTGAATATGTGTATCATCACATTGAATATTTGTGCTGTTCCCATCAAGTTTCATGTATTTTTATAAAAAAAAATGATATCTTTAATTTCTGGATCTCATTTTTTCCTATTTGGAATCGAGCTGGCGTTGATATCACCGTGAAATTCCTCTACCTTGTCATTTTTGTCATTATTTCTGCATAATCAATTATTTACATTTTAACAACTGAACTTTTAAACACTCTACTTTATCAATTGCGTCCATGAAAACATGGTAGATTAAAAACGCATTAGACCAACAAAGTTATTTTCAAATCCACCCGATGATGCGTATTAACTTTCTCAATATATATATTATGATTATACATACTTATAAACAAAATTATCTTTATCTATATTATCCATAACTATCTAAGTTCAAGTACGTATGTCTGCGAATATTGTAAAAGAAATTCTGATGGATAACTTAATATGTCGTTTTTACTGCTACAGCTCATTAGCCATCGGTCGATGATGTTAATTTTATAGAATTATGTAAACGAAATAGACGATTCTTCCTAGTATATTTTGCATCTTGAATTGGAGGATTTGATGGAAATGAGTCAGGTAAGAGCAAAGGTTAATTATGAATATTTTTTTAAAAACATAAATATTTATGTAATTAAAAAACTTACCACTTTATGAATAGCAACCATTGCCAAGAATAAATATACCCGTCACACAAACGGGTCCATTTATTCCATTCCATATATGACATAGAGTCATCCAATGTTGTCGGGAGACAATTAATTATTTCTAATACATTTATCTGGAAGTAGAATAAGAAGTTCAAACTTGCAATGGTGGTAATAGTGTGAAGTAAGTAACTTTTGTAATTGAAGACTGAAGAAAAATACTAATTCGTCTGCCTCTGTTTGTTATCGAGAATATACCATATGTTAACAGTGTAATTTCTTTGATAATCAATAAGCGCAATCATCCGAGGCTATTTAAACGATATGTAGAAAATGCTATAAGCGTAATTAAATTTTAGCGCCTCATGTCCAAAAAGAGTTAAAGAGTCAAACTTGTAGCAACCAACTAAAAATATAGTCCGTGACTTTTAACATCTTTTAAATTACTCTATACATCTGAGTGTAAGATGTGAGCTTCGAATCGCTGAAAACACTTACCCCAACAGTTGATAATTGATTTATATCAAAATAAGACATGACCAACACATCACTTAATCAGTAAAAATTGCATTTCTCATTTGATTCAAAACGTTTGAATTGCTTGCTTTCTGTAAACAAATCCGAATTGATTTGGTGACGTGGAAAGGGTTATATATGTGATTGTATGCAGTAAAGCGACGCGTTTTAATGCGAAAAATATCTTTTCGTATTTCCCCGATTCTGGCATTTGATAAAGTAAACGCTTCGCTGAATCGCTTAATTGAGGTTTTGTGCAAGTTTCTTATGCCTGTTAGATGTATCTATAATATTCCTATAACTAGTATAAAACTTACTATTTGTGAATCAGTTTTATGAACAGCAAACAGGGCTAGATATACAATTCAACATGTACTCACCACAAAGACACAATATTTCTGGATGGAAATTATATATTCTTCAATTTGCAACTTCTTTCTTGCAACCATCAGCTCTAACAAGCGCTTACCCTTTCAACTGATTTGAAACCTTTCGTGTACTGTACAACCTCAATTATGCGTTGGTACTTTAAGCTTTCATTTGTTTCGTTGGTAAAACTATTTATGGTTATTCTTTGTAATAATGCTTGAAGTTTTGTTTAAAAATACATTGCCTTTTAAATGGTTTTATAAGCTCACCTGGCCCGTCCGTCCGTCAACATTTCCTTTAAATCGCTACTAGTCATAGAGTTCTACATTGATTGTTACCAAATTTGGCCAGAAAGTGAATAGAGCTTATACAAATTTTGGCTCTGACCCCCGGGGCAAGATGGGCGGAACCCAAGAGAGGAAATTGAGGTAAATCCTTTAAATCGATACTAGTCATAGAGTTATACATGGATTGTAACTAAATTCGATGAGAAACTTCTTTGGGGGAAGGAGAGTAGAGTTAGTATAAATTTTGGCTCTGACCCCCCGGGAGCAGGAGGGGCGGGGCTCAAGAGGGAAAATAGAAGTTAATCCTTTAAATCGCTACTAGTCAGAGATTTATGCATGGATTGTAAACAAATTTGGCCAGAACATCCTTTTGTGGAGAGGAAACGTGTTTGTTTTACTTTTGGCTTTGACTCTCCAGGGGCAGGAGGGAAGGGGCCATTAGGGGAAATAGAGGCAAATCCTTTAAATCGCTACTAGTCATAAAGTTCTAATACAGAATTCAACATTTGGCACATACTGTAAATGTATATATATCATCCGTACTTATTGTAGTAAATCATATACATGTATTATATCAGAAAACACAGCAAATCAGGTTAAGGTAAAATTACCTACATATTTTGACAGATTATGCAAGTACACGAATACCATCAACATATGTAAATAAAGCCAAATTATCTGTTTGATGCGAAAGGAATAAAACGTATTACAATATGTCATCAAGCTATGCCTAATAGTCTCAATAGTGATGATCCTGTATATTTGAATGCCATCTGAATGTAAGTACATGTCGGTATGTCCATCTACAGGCTTGTCCTCAGAAGTCTCCATATAATTCATATACTTCATACAATTTAACTATATCGCCATTCTTATCAGCCTATCACAAACTTCTGTGGTCATTTGAACATTTCCGTTTTCACCTGTATCTTTTTCACCAATTTGGGATAGGCAAATATGACTAATATTACATCTTGCATTTTGTTTATGGTGGTTTTGTTTGTTGGTTTTTGGGTTTTTTTTCCCTTTTTTATATTTGTTTTATTTTGTTTTTTGCTTTGAGTGAGTTTGAGCCTTATGTGATCATATAAGTTTTCATAATTACCTTCATGCATATTTAAGTACAGAAATTCAACACCTTAAAGTGCCAGCCAAGCTTGTAATGCAACCGCTATAAAGGTATTAATCGGCCTCTACAATCTTCAGGAGTTCCAGGGTAATTAACTGAGACTCTGTCTGTTAGTGTACCCTTGAATAATCTTCTGTTCAAGATTTTTATGGAGAAGTCCCTCTGTCGCCCACCATTATAATCTCCTGAATACTGAAGTCACCCATAATTTCTTATCTTCAATAAGTTTCAGCTGTTTGTTCTCCCATACTTGACAGGGTTATGCTACGGTTGCTAAGGAAAAGATAACTCTGTCTTTTACCGGGGTAGAGAAAAGACAGCTCACATGCGCTAGACAATGATGTGACGTCATCATTACATGAAGTAGCTATTGTCTCAACCCTCGTGAAAGATGTTGGCCGTCAACCCTCGACAAGCCTCTGGTGGACCATCCAAAATTTTTCCCAAGAGTTGAGATACCCCTGTCCACCTGACAGGCCCATGTAAGATTCTATAAGTACATCATATGACAAGAGATCCCAGAGGGATCTTGGCGCCCGCCAAAGAATGATCGACATCGATAGCATTTTCACTAATCTGACAAAGTAAGCATTAGTAACTTGCAGTAATATGATCTCCCAATAACATAAGTATTTGATGTAATACTATCGATTAAGGTTTTGCAAGAAACTATCTCCTTGAACATTGTATACCACTATCAGATATATGAATGTTGCAGGAAACAGACACGTGATTGTATATAGCCATCTACTTGTGCCATGGGAAGAAAAAAATGTTGAATAATATAAAAAAATATTTGTTGTATAAACCGCTAGTCACTGAATGATTCAATTCACATTTTGTTGTGATCCCTGCAGGTATGGATTGAAATATCAACTGCATCCTTCGTAAAAGGCGACTAAATATGGGATTTTCATTACTTCTTCCTCGCATCTCTTTAACGTCAGCATAAAGGGAGAGAAACGACTGGTTTGCTCGTTACATGTAACAGTATCATCTGACCGGGGGTGGAGGGGGGGGGGGTGGTGCAAGGGTGGGTGCAGCAAGAGTTCCACTATTTCAAGGAGACACAACATGCGCTCCCAAATACCACAGCTTCCCACACACACACATTCACACATCCAACGCATTAAATGCATCGGATGCTTCCTAAATTTACATTAGCTGCTAATAGATGATAAGTCCGAGTACACAGCTAGCCAGCCAATTGTAGCAGAAACATGATATCAAAGCTATCAACAATTTGTAAAAACTTTAATCAAGGTTAATCTAAATAGGGGAAATATTATGATAAAAACTGATGCAGATCTAGCTCTAACCCAGTATGAAATGCACATTGAGTAAATATAGTGTAGTAGATTAATTATGGTATTATAACTCGATGAGTGTATACATTGTAATGTATTCAAAGATGGGAAGAAAAACATGCTTGAAAGTTATCACGCATTTGCCAGAAACAATCAGATAACGCAGTTCGCTATGAGTATAAAATTATTGAGTTGCAAGAAAAAAATCCATAGATTTAAATTCAGTATTTAACCATTGCAATTAAGTGAGTAACATTCTTGAAGTAGAACTAGGAACTAGTCTTTGTGTGTGCCACTTGACGACCGTATCTCATCACGTGCGATGCTTGCGCAATATAAAAATTTCGAAAACAAAACTGGAGGTCGCTATGCTAGGTTTACACTTTGTTCCCGGCGACCACGGTAGCCCCGTTTGCCCGGAACGTGGAGTGCCGTGGAATTTTGGCTATTTTTTGTCTCTGTATTCAAGTTCAGCTAGGTCTTGTGAAGTTTTGCCACAGGTTTTTACGGATTACGTGGTGGACTGTGGATATAGGGGAAAGCGCTCTTCCCGGAGGTTACAGGTACACTACGGCTTTGGCACGGTCTATCAAAGATACCACTACATTCTCTCTAGGCCTATTACGATCTGATGAGGTCTGCTACGTTTTAGACGTTTTGATCAAGCTCCGATACGTTTCTCACGGTCCGCCAAGGCTTACTAGGGATGAAAGTCTGATGCCGGGCTTTTTTGAGCAAATGAAACAATATTTATTGCCAAAAATGTCATTTCCAACACGTTTTGATAACAAAATTATAATTATTATATCCAAGTGTTTCTACACAAACATTTTTTTTCGTAATGGTTCTCACTTAATCTGCCTTTTGCAATAATAGCTTTGGTATAATTTGATGGTTTAAATGTGTTTGATAATGACTATTTCTAATCATTAATAAAATTAACTCCATGAAGTAGCAAATGTGTACCAGGCCTGGCAATGATACTCCATCATATATTGCTTGCAACGTAAGACCGTAATAAGACGCAACACGCCGTATCACGTCGGGCTTTCAACCGCTACAAGCCGTGATGTGCCTTGACAAAACGCATCAAAACGGCTATCTTCCACCTTGGCTTGCCCTCAAAACCTTGACAAACCTGGACAAAACGGCACAAAACGTGTAGCCAATCTGCATCAACCGTGATAAAACGTGGACAAAACTCAACAGAACATCACAAAACTTGAAATCACCGTGAGATTCCGGGGAACGTGCTTGCTGCCCGTTCCACCACGGACCGTCTGGAAGTTTTGTTACGGCCTCGTACGCACTGTTACATTTTGTTACGTCAATCTCGTTTTATTACGTCCTGTGGCGTTCATCATCTGCACGGCATCCACGATATTCACGACCGCTTACGTTTGTCCCTCACGTTCTTCTGCGCTGTCTCACGTTGTCTCGCGGTCACCAAGTTTTGTCCACGGTGGTCTGAAACGGGGCTGCCGTGGCCGTCGGAAACATAGTGTAAACCTAGCATTAAGGTCTGGTCACATTTGCGGTCTAACTAGGGTTAACTATCGTTATCTGAGATACTACGGTCTACTACGGCATACCGTATGGCCAAAGAAGGGTTTACTGCGGCCTACTACGGTAGAGTAAGGTATATATATCCAAGGTCTCTTACGGACGAAACACGGTCGCAAATTTTGAGCATGATCAAAATTTCTATCCTTCCCTACCGTTTTTTTCACGGTAAACCTAAGTAAGGTCAGAAGTACAATCTACTACGGTCTACTAAGGTCTCCTACGGGTCAGTACGGTTCACAACTTCGGTATACTACGGTCCAAGGCAAGACCGCAAATGTGACCAGACCTTAAAAATGTTGCCAAATAGCTATATCGAGAGAAAAAGTCAAACGTATAGTCGTATTAGATATTGCGAAACACACATGACACACAAATACGTTATGAAATGGTAAACGGGGTTTGCTGCGTTTGGTTCTGGTTGATATTCACAACGTTGTTTATTTTCGCCGACACAAGCGGCATACGAAATCACGTGCGCTATGTAATGCTGCTCATGCACACCATGTATTAAGTGTGACATCGGCCCACTTGCGTAGATGCCGACATCTTCACCAGCATGAGTTTCTGAAGATCGTGGGGCTGCTGCAACTTGGAGATATTCTTTGTCAGCTGAAATCACAGAAAAAAACCATTAATATCACAACATAAGATGTACATGTAAACAATTTAATGGTGTAATTCAAATTCATAGCTAAATTTGTTTTAAACAAGTTACACAAAAATAAATTTACGAGACCGCAATAATTGCTATCCAAACTAATAAATAGTAGTCTGTAAATGCAGTTAATGTGGTAAGGTTTAGCGAAAACTTTCTAGCGAGAAAAGTGTTACTATAAGATCACCACTAAGTTTTCTAAGCTAACAGTAATTGCCACCAGATACTATCTACAATGTGCATGATGTGCCCTATGATACCAGATTTACTTACTTGTGTCTACTGCCGACACGTTGGTCCTGTTTCCCCAATCGTAACTTATGCCGTTTCCGTACAAAAGAGTTGTGAAAGGAATACCATCATCTGCTACCGAATCACCGACGTTATCAACTACACCTGTTGCAAAGAGAACAATATATAATAAATAAAATGAAAACCTGATTTAATAACATATTAGGGTCACGTGATATAAATAGCTGATACAATTCTAACGTCCCATGTTTGGACAAATATGGCAACTGTTGGCCCGTCTATCCAAAAAAAAAAGAGTTTACTATACAACTCTGCTTATACTGCTAACATAATATTGCATTTTCTTCTGAGAATTTATTCAATTCAAATAATTAAACAAATACTTCAGATTCTTGAAAACTAACATCAGCATAATTTTTATACCAATATCCTTACCAAAAATGTCGTTGCCTCGCTTTGGGTAGCCGGCGATGTTGAAGACGTGAGAGTGGTCAGCTGTGACGAGGAGGAGAGTGTCACTTTCGGACGTCAGTTCTGTAGCGACCTTCACGGCGTCCTCTAACGCCAGAACCTCGTGTAAGGAACGCTTAGCGTTGTTGTCATGGTGCGCATGGTCTATACGTGCTCCTATAGGAATTAACCGTAATGGCGTAAACATAAGATGGGAACTTACGTTATTTTTTAATCATTTAGATAGTAGGCACCGGTCAGAACGACTATTGTATAGCAACCGTATATTAATTATTTACTTCACTTTTTCTTGTCTTGGTCGTAAATTATCGATACAAGAATATTTTATCAGTAAACGTCGGGGGATATTTTATTGAAGACCAATCCATTTGTCATTTATGAAATAACAGCTTTATCAACAATTTTTATGTATACCTTCGAAGAAGAATGAACTAGTTCTGATTCCGTTTATTTACCATTTATATTAATGAGTTGATATACATGCTTTTCCTAAGAAATATTTCATATATTACCTTCCACCATTAAAAAGAATCCATTCTGATCTTTCTGAAGTACCTGGATGGCTTTTCGTGTCATTTCCGCTAATGACGGCTCACCTTCAGGGCCATGGTCTCTGTCCAATTCGAACTGCATATGATCAGGCTCAAACAAACCTGTAAATGATAAGCATGCTATTAAACCGACAATCGGACCTTCGCATACAAGTACCTACGCAAACATTTAAGTGGCATGATATGCATGATATATCAATGACCATTAATTGTCCCCAAAGCAAACGACTTCGAGGTTAAATATGGTTGTTAAGTTGATTTAGCATAACGTCATATAGGATTACACTGTACCTGCTGTCCCTTTTGCACGATCGTTAAAGAAGACTAAGTTTGAGATAATATCTTTTCTGTTTTTCCTTACGTCTCCCTTGGCGACCCCTCAATTTTGGCATTGAGTTGAGCGCTCAACCCTGTGAGGAAGACTCTAGTTTCTGTTCTTCGGCCGAGACACACCATATTCTTTAAAAGTGGAAGATTCGACTCTTGCTTAAAGGCAGTGGAACGACTGGTTTGTCCATTGTCAGTAAAATGTGACTGGGTTTGGTGTGCTGTCCGGTATATTTGGCTATAGTTTCAGTGAGATAACACTATGAATGGGTAAGATTTATTTTATTAAAAGGAGACATGGCTGTAATATACCACAGCATTCCATTCACACACAAGGGACTTAGGCCCTAGATGATTTTTTATCCTACAATCGTAGCTGTTAAAAGGACGCTTTTAAATCCTCATAAACCGAACCTAATACTATGGATAGTTTTGGTAATTTTAGAAGGCCTACTGCGTAGGATGGGTTACGGACTGCGAGTTTCAGAAGACTATTACTTTGCTGTTTAACGAGTCTTTGTAAAGTACTTCGAAGGACAACCTTTCAACCTGCACCAATTCCTAACCGAGCAATCTGTTCCACAAGAATGCCTTTTGTTGATAGCAAAGAATTTCTCAAAATGCAGGCTCAATCTTTCCTACAGTTGTTTAATTAAGGCATTTTTACTTACCAAGTATATAATCCGTGTTGTCAGGATTAATAGCATCAAACTGTGCCTTGTTCCAAACATATTTAGCAGACATATTGTCCCCATCCTTTTCATCCTGCCAAACCTGACAAATGGAATTCCCAACACTACCAAATTAGGATACTAAATAAAGTTGTAGTAATTTTTTTTTATATTTTTGATAACAATAAAAAGATATATAAACGGTCTTAGCTAATGATTGGATGTTATGGACAATTTAAGAAAATAAATGTATGAAAAACTGAAGAAAACAGGACAAAACAGTGTACCTGTTAGGAGAGAGGACATCAACAGGGCATTAATGAAAATACCAATTTGAATTTTCTCTTTTAAAATCGTTAATATCACTAAAATACACATAAAATGCCTTTGGATGGACGATTGTTTGTGAAGAAAGCGTCTCTATAATTCGAGTTTACGTATTACGGAATGTGTTCCTTGTTGATTTTACTAAAGTGAATACCCGGTACTTACTCATGACGCGTGCACTTGTACAAACCATCTTGCGAAATGCGGTTCTTTCGTAATTTAACAGCACATATCGAGTACGTTAGTGATATTGTTGATATTTGCTTTAAACAATATGTTTTTGTAGAAATTAGAATTTGTCTGTTTTTATTATGGTTGCCCTGGAAATCTACTGAAATAAGAAACCAGGTAAGTACCTGTGTCAGATCGAGGCCGTCCAGTCGCTGTTTGTGTGTATTGGTCAAGTTCCGTTCTGGGTCCGAATCATTCCTGCCTAGAAAGAACTGCCTACCTCCGCCAAGTATGACCTTAAACGTAAATCGCCAGTAAACAGCTAATTAATGCACAGTTGTATAAATCTCGTTCTCGACCAGCTATCATACTCGCCTTGAAATTGTATCACGATTTTGCAATAGTGTGGATATGTCAACTGGAATAAAGATTATTTTCGCAATGGATCAACCTTGCAATTGCAATTCTGTAACAAATTTCAAAATGATTTTGTGATGTGCATACACAGGCAATATACGTGAATTTCACGTGAAATTCATCTGAAAAAAAATCACGTAAAATTCACGTGAGCTTCACGTGAAATTTTCATGTTAAATTCACGTAAAGAAATATTACCTGTGTACAAGAAGAACGATGGTCATAGGGCATCACCCTGAAAAATCCCACGTTTTGACAATGAAGTTAAAAAGCTGCAAAATCGACGCATCGTTTTATACGCTTATGCGCGTAACGCCATGGCAGCTGCATGTTCTAAGAAGAAGAGACATACTTATATAAATTCAAATATTATGTGAAGACGAAAGAAGTGAATACGATAATATAAGTAAAAATTTTATGCTGCATATGATCCATGAAATACCATAATGAGCACACAAAAAATAACAATAATACCCCCCCCCCCCAAAAAAAAAAAAAAAATAAATAAATAAATAAATAAATAATAATATGAATAAACCAATTCGCCTTAAAAAATTTCTTAACCATCCCGTCCAATCCTTATATATGTACAAGCTTACATATTGCAATGGACTCATTTGCTATGTGAAATCGATCAAACTGATGTGGACGAATTGGTATATTGAAATGGGACGAGTTAAATTCAAGATAAATGTGGTATATTGATATTGTGATATTGGACGAGTTGGAATAAGAATATGAGCGAGTTGTCATTTTGACGACATCTAAAATACTCCAAGCGTTACAATAACTGATGTCATATCCACCCCTGGATTATCTCATATTAAAACTGACGGCAGTCCAGGAAAAAGGAGAGCGACGCCCAACTTCAAAGCCACACAGTCAACCACAGCGTATCGTTACGCGGTTCTTTTGGTGTACATAAAAGGACTAAATTACCCGTTCTGTTCTGTTGCCTCCAATTTTTACTGGGATGGATTTAACGTCAGATATAGTAACCCCTGGAGTATCGATGATGTTTTGACGTGGGCGAATTATTATATTAATATGGACGAGTTGGTACACTCACCTTAGCGTAACTGTTGTTGTATATAAGTTGGTGGGCGATGTCCTTACACCCTCCAGTCATCCCTGCTGGCATATCGACGTCTCCCTCCCAGTTGCGTGTTGCGGATTTTGCGTACGCACAAGCGGGCGTTGCATGTGTGATTTTAGCTGTGGTTACAATGCCCACCGAGCGACCTGTGATGGATATTGAAACTGACAATGCAGTTAAAGCTGACAATGCAAGTTTCTAATTGAGATTTTAAAAAAATAAGCACACTTGTATTTCAAGAATCTTTTATGAGACAACCCCCTATCGAGTTCAGCCAATTTTGTTTTATTCACCGACCCCTATGCAAAGCGCGTGAATCGACACACGTGGGCTTAGTCTATATACGTACATACACACTTAGCAGTTGTCCACTGATGTGTATCACCTACTTTTACGTAAACAAAACACTTACCTATAAAGGTATATGGGGCTTGTTTGGCAACAAAATACGTCAACTCAAAGTTATCATTTATATGTTTGTCAAAATAAAATTTCCTTACAAGTGCATAGAAATCCTAACGATAACTTAAACCGTCCACATGTACTCGACTGGCCATATGCACGTGACTACCTGTCCCGAACAAGCGATAACTACCAATGACACCCACATGTTAGTGTACATGTAAAACCTAGTGTATATTAAGGTGTTTCATTAGCTCGTTTCGGATATATTTTGGGATTTAGCTGACAACACAATCTTGTATCATTTCAATGAAACCTTGTCAGGTGAGTACAGTGTCTATTTTCAGTTTGACATTGTTATTTGCAATATCGGGATATGTGTATCCGAGACAAGCTATGTTTGGAATGAAGCACGTGTGTCAAGTTCCGTGCTTTATACAGGAATTGGCCAGTGAAGGTAACTAAGCAATGCAAAAGTAAAAATGGCTGCCACTTCCTTGGAAACGACACTATCATAACTGGGGAATATCTCAAAAACAATATTTGTTTAATTTTAAATGCATGCTTTTTAACTTTCATTGTCAGCTTTGATCTGTATTTTTGTTTGCATGAAAACGTCAGGAGATGAACCCGAGGATGACTTAGTCTTCCGGTCACCATTACGAAGGAAAATGCGGAAATTTTAGTTGAAGGTCGCTTTAATACTATCATGGGGTAAAAATACGGGCAACATGTCAAACCGGTTATTGTTATTTTAATGGCAGCCAAGTGCAAAACCAAAACGCAAGCCGGAAGAGATCGTTATGAAAGGAGACAGCAAAAGCTTTTGATGAATGATAGGTTTTGTTTTTCATTTCATATGGAATATTTTATATCTGCTTGAAGTATTTTAGCCTCTTCAAAACAATTAACATTCGTATAAAAAGTGCCTTACCATCCATACGGAACCAATCAAATGCACAAGGAATCTCATTTCCATGTGCACTGGTACAGTTTTCGGCAATGGCTTGGTCGTTGAGTCCTACCAAATGGTAGTTAGTCTTCTGTCCACACATCATGGCGGTGGCTGTGGACGCCGAGTCGGTGGTCTGGCGGTCATTCGAGTAAGTCTAGAGAAGAAAATTTTCATATTCTCTACAATGGTTTAATCATAGACTATTCATGAATTTAGTTTTTCCCTTGGCAGGGGGGGGGGGGTCAAATTTACCGAAGTTTTTTTATGGGAAAAACACATTTATGAACATTATTTACTATTTTTGATAGGGAACGAGTTAAACTGGTTTAGTTTTCTTTGTTCCTTTCTTAAATCTTACGGACAAAATCGTGTTATAACAAGATTAATAGCATAAAGCATGACAAAATTAAAATAAGAACAAAATAAATTTTGAATTTCAGACTACAAAAAAAAATAATAAATTATATATATTCTTACCTTCGATAAACCGACGTTTGGAAATTTCTCGAACTCGAGAACAGTTTCCTCTCCCGTTGCCCCCTGTGTTTGACCTCTCAGGATTCTAGCCGCCGTCACAGTCGACATGCCCATGCCATCGCCTATGAACAAGATGACGTTCCGCGCCTTGTTGGTGTTCAACTTCCGGTTCAAGGCTTTGTTGAGTTCCTTTTCCGCTAACTGTTTCCAGTGGGCTGGGTCTGAGACTGCGATTGGAAGAAAGGATTTCAGTTTTGTTTATTTCGATAATTCTGTTACATAACCACGAAACAATATAATATTTATATAAAACCATTGGACTTCATTTCTTACGAAATATAAAACAAAAAAATATTGATCAATACCACGTAAGTTAAAACTAATTCTACATGTTGTAAATAGCCACCGAAGATTCGATAAGACTTCTTTTTCAGACGAGATGATGCACCTAACAAGATGAACACGCTTCTATGTATAGTGCAATTCGAGTGGCTTTAGACAAATGTTAATTTGATTTACTGGCACGGCTCGGGTTCGACATACAGGACGACACACCCCCAATGTGTAATGGCGGAGAGTGACTCAATCGCTCTTACACTCAAATGTTCCGTTTAAAATAACATTTTTAAAGTATTATATCTAACATTCAACAACCCAATTATGTGTTTAATAGTTTCAACTTTTCAAATGCAAATGCCCCGGGAAGAAGTAGTGGGTTTTTTCAAAACCCATTAGACCGACATGCTCCCGGATATGCGTTTGAATATCCTAAGGCATATTTACTTGAATGGATGTAAGACATATAAAAATATCTATAAACTGTACACATATACCTACATAATGTAGGAGCGAGTATGAACGCCCAAGATACCACATACATGAATGTTTTATTTAGCGTCGCATATTGCATAATAAAATGAGCAGTGCAAATATATTTGGGCCCACTATTGTTCATATATATAAGAGAGCTGTATAGATCAAAATTTGATTGTCGGAGGATGATTTTTGTAATTTTTATTGAAACGGTTCTATTACGGTTTTAGTGACAGAACCTTTTATAATTGTGTAGGATGATTTGAAAGGAAAATTAACGCTCTTTCCAACGGTAGAAATATGATTGTTTAGCCGCTAATGCTAGTTGGGGTAGATTTTTCGTCACGGCGATTTTTCCATCATTCACTTATCATGCAATGTACCATTAAATAAAGTATGGTTTTAATTGTCTATAAACATTCTGACTGGTCCAAATTTAAATAAACTGCAACTAATTCTCAGATCCCTTCGTGTGTAGTGTATCCGCGAATAATGTAAACGAAATTATTGTGTATAAAATGTATTTTTCACTGCTTCAGGCCGTTAGCATTTTGGCGATGTCGTCTGGTAAAAATTTACATTCTGTATGGGGGTGATAACAGCATAGCATATGTGTGTTCTGGAAACTATCTGTATGAAACTTAAGCGTACTAAAAGATCTACACGGAGAATTTTTTTTTTTCGTAAGAACACCGTGCAGGTAGTCGTAAAACCTAGATTTTACAACAAGCGATATTCGTTTCTTCACAATCAATCATAATTTTCATATATTAAGCAAATAAACAACTAAACGTTCAGTAAAGAATGAACAGGGTTGATAACTCACATGTAGGTATCTCAAGTTTTACAGAAAACTGTATTATCATCAATAGAAATTTAATAGGAGTGAGGAGACTATCAATATTGGCTTATTTAACAAAATGTAGTTACAACCGATGGAAAAACAAACACAACACGTGCATAATACATATGATGTTTCACGGACATAAAAGGGAGGAAACCCCGTAATTAATAGAGTAATGGATGGAAAAATTCATTAAAATGAAGTTGGAACCGAGACATTACAGGGACAATTCAGTCTAAGAGTATATTAGAGTTTAAAACAAACAACGTATTGTATACCGATCCCTGGCCCGCGTCAGCGAAATAGAGCAACTTTTTTTAGAGCTACTCAAAACGCTCTTACAGTAGTGTGTTTACATCATTAAAATGTTATCCACAAAAACTAACAATTTTATCATTCCTTCTGTTGCTATTTACTGCATTGGTTTAACTTATGTGACACCGGCTCGAGTATGGGCATGGCGTACGTATTGTACTTTCTTTTAAATTGATCGGTATCAATTGAAATATATAGCAATATATTACAGAATTTTTAAATAATTGTTTTGTCTTATTTTTCATAAAAATGCAAAAATCTGCCTTTAGGTTAAGAAACAGAATAAGCCTAACGGAACAGACCCTTTAAAGTGGTAATCAGTAATATGAATATTAATAAATGAAACATTTGTTGACAAATTCTATTACAAGTGTATATGTGTGATGATTTAACATTACATGTTATATATATTTCCGGGGCAGAAATAAGACCATACACAAATAAAATGTACATGTATTAACTTCGTATTACTAAGTTTATCCTGAATACAAACGTATGCTGCCTCTATAATCAGTCATATTCCATCTTAAAGTTTTTCTTTCGCCGAAATTAGTTAATGCTTACATGTAATATTACTACATTGGACGAACTTAACAAAACTGTACAATATTTCCTACCTCATTTTTCCATAATTGAGACAAATTGCATATTTGTATTTCTAACCTCAGTGTAGTATTCCGTGGACATTTTCACATGATGTACACATGTATGTGATCAACCCATCATTCATGTTGGCTTCTGAAACCTATTAACCACATGTGTATTTAAAGCTTAAACTTATCATATGTTAAAGTAGACTTAAATATAGATAAGTTTTGATATCATAATTTAGTACAGTAAACACTTACCAGCTTTATGTATAGTAAAAGTTGTCATGACTAGATAAACTCGCCACAAAAACCTGGCCATCATTTTAGTAGGTGTTCTCTCTCACTACCGCATATAATCCAACAACCGAATTCTGCTCATACCCTTACCTGAAGTGAGCGTTCTACCTGGTCATGAGTGATACAGGTGTGCAGGTCATGGTAGCAGTACCGTGATTCACGGAGACCTTGTGTAACTTTTTGACAGATGAAATACGTTCTTTCGAAAAATAAACATTTACTTTCCTCTTATGCAATGGCATGATATTTGTTTTATGAGATTGAGCTCAAAAGTGCGCTTCTTAAAGAAAATATCTACAATGTAGTACCTATAAGTTTGTCCATAATACTCGTTTTACCCCGAATTGATCTTTTTTTTAAATAAGACTTTTTGTTTCATCATTGTTGTCGTCGACAGACGATCGTCGTCATCAGTCAACGTCGATCTGTAATTGTTTGTCATCGATGTAGTCATCATTAATTGTTAGTGTTGACACAATAAAAAATTCTGCCGTCGTCATCTTCATTATCGTCACCATTATCATTACCAATTTTTTTCATCGTCAGCAGCAATGGCATTATCTGGATAGATGCAAAATTCGGTTTTCAACTGATGCAAAACATGCCAAATAGGGTAGATGGGGGAAGTTTTATCCAGTTTGATTTACGAACATTCAATTGTAGTCAAAACATGATTAGCGGAATATTCTTTAATCAACAGGACCAGGGCTATCAAAATTCACGAAATCAGATTGACTTATAACTGTTAGACTGTCCTACTTTTCATAAAATAGATTATGTAAGTAAATGAAAACCAATCCGTTATGTAGATATCGATAGTCTTTTATATTATCATATCAAAGGTCGCGCGTGATCAAGCACCAAATACTGAGGACGACTAGATACTGATTTAGTCTCTTCCACGGACACTTTCATTATAAAAAATAATCCCACATCTTTGTTTGAAAATGAATGTCTTATTAAAAGCAAGGGTTATGTAATACGATAGTAAAACTGATGATCGTAACATGTTGTACCTACCATTCCAAGATGGCGACAGGCTCGCACGGTTCGCGTGCACGTGTTTACATCTCTATTTCGACCTCAAATGGGCATATTGTCATAATTGTTTAGTTACAGGCGTAACGATTGTCCGCTATGCAACTTACGTAATAATGATTACTGTATATTGTGTTTATTCAAAATTTTGATTGCCACCTCGAAAAAACTCGATACATCCGACGTTTTGACCGTGCATGTGATGGAATATAATATCCCATTTGATACTTCAGTGTCATGTATATGGCTACAAGAGTCTATCTGACAAGTGGTTAAAACTGATGTTTAAACAGACTGGGTTTGATTTAGTGCACATAGCATGTTGGGTCGAAATAGCCCGCCATAAACATCGAGCGGGCTTAGACATTTCGTACATGCGCACAATAAATGTAAACAAACATGTAGAAGTACACGTTCTATTAGTGTTATTTTGGACTGAGGAAGGCCCTATAGTGGCTGAATATATATTCCATAGAAATGATTTATTATTTTACTTTGAATTTATTTTGGCTTTTTATTTCGGATTATTAATAACCTAGCTTTATACCCTTTTTATCTCGCCATTTGCTTATTTGGATTCCGTTCACAATGAAAATGTTAATGGCGCCATAGCTACATTTTAAGGTGATCATACAGGGATTGAACTTCGCAGATTTGATGTTCGTACCATAATCAAGCAAATCGTATTCATTTGGAAAGAGCATCTCATATGATTAATCGTTTCTTGCTACTTTTATTGAGACCAATAAGGCATTTATATAACTGACGAAATTTTGTGAAATAAAAATATATTTCATATACTGTACCATTAAAATATATGTACCATTAAAATTTTTTCATATACCATTATAACAGTTTGCCATGATGTTATTTTAAATGTTCCATTTAACAACTGGTTTTTTCATATTCAAGGACAGCGTGGTGTATAATTGGAAACATGCATTCAGTCATCATCCAACGAGAACAAAAAAAATGTGGCACCCAATTGTAAGACGGTCACGGGAACCAGAGACATTTTGTGTTAATGCATATAATAAGATTAAACAACAATTATTGTTCAAATGAAATGAATATCATTTATGCTCTGTCGGCGGTGGAGCATCTTTGTTTCGTTAACAACTGGTTTATCATATTAAGGACAGCGTGGTGTATTCATGCATTAATCATCATCCAACGAGAACAAAAAATAACAATTGTAACGGTCACGGGAACCAGAGACCATGAATGGAATCCAATGAAATTAAAACAGTACCACACTGCATTTAAAATGTGTATTCATAAAAGCTGAACTATAAGTCTTCTGATGTCCAACTATTCCTTAGACACTGCATTGTGGAATGTTTCATTATCCTGTTTATATTACTTGTAACTATATCATCATGGCTGTGTAAAGATTTCGGATCCGTGTGTACATTGCTTCAATAACGTATAACGCTTGGGTGATTCTTGTGTGTTAATATGTACACTGTATGGTATGTGCCACTCGCATGCTGCTATTACGTCAGACACCCGCTTTCAAATTTCATTGGGCCATTCGACAGGGATACCTTTTATTTCCCCAAAATTTGAGGTACAGTTAAATGTATGGGTAACCATTTGGCTAGATTCTACTTAAGATGACAATGTCAACACGCATACAATGTATTTTAGTTAAAAATGACCAAAGTAGGGGTTTCCCGCCTAGTGAGAATATCACACATGGCCAGGCTGTCCTTCTGTCATCTGCTACCTACTTTTGTACCACGCAAACAAATTGACGTACTACAACACTGCAATGTTTTCAGGGGCTTAGTCATAACACAACTCAAAGTTACAATAGCAACAGATTTTAATGGTTTCCCAGTTAAAACATCAATAACCAAGACACACAAAGGCACCATTGATCACATCATAAATACGAAAAACCATCGACATCCAAGATGCTACTGAAATTATTATTCAAACAAAACTCCAATGTTCTCCAAATCGTGAATATGTTAACTGGGTGTCGCTATATCATCGTATCTACAAGCCGACACAAAGAAACATAGAAGAACGAGAGTTGGAGATAATAGTAGAAAGAGAAACAGAAGGAGCAAGCAGGGCGCCCTGGCGTAGACACCACTTTTGTTCCATCATCGATATTCTTCTCTTCGAACAGCTCAGCAAATCTACAAGAAAATAATTCAATCTGTAGAATGACATTTTAACGCTTAAAGTTACGACCTATTATCTCATCATCTACATCAACAGGAATGAGTTCGTTACGAGACGTAATTAGACCCGAATGGACTTTATTTTTAAAGCGGCTATATCGTCTGATGTACTTGCCATTATTATACTGCCGTCAGCATGTGTTAAGATATTAGCAGTAATTATCAACAATCGATGAGTAATGTTAGTATAGAAAAAAAACTGCCTTGTTATAGACACCATATATTATCAGAAATTACTTGTGATTGAGAATGCCCTTACCTAGCGAGGCAATGGGTACCAGGCGTTGATCTGGCGTTGTACGCACAAAGGAAACAGTACCATGTGTTCCTCCTGAAAGTAGGCACAATATTTTCGTGCCCAGTACTTCTCGTCTCGGGGTAGCTCCTTTGTTAGGGTTGCAGAGAGCTCCAGTCCAAGACTGAACATCCACATCGCGTGAGATCGCTTCTCGAAATCGACCACATGTTTTAGCATCCGGGCCTCATGGCGCCTCCAGGAAGTTCTCTTGGCCTGGCACGGGTCGGTTCCACAGAAGCGACAGAGGGATCGACCTGAACAAACCGATAATATATGTTTTAAAACGTACAAGGGGACTAAGACATATAACACACTGAATGGATCTAATAAACATTATCTGATAAAAGAGGTTGATTAACTTGGGGATTATATATTATATCAAGACATGCAATTGTACTTACGAGCTCTCCATTCCCGGTACATCACACCGATGGCTTTCCAGAACTTCCTTGCGTGGTTTCCAACCAACAGTGCATACACATACGTGTAGACCAACATCAATGATACCATTGCACTCAAAACGGTACAAAAGACCTCGTTTCCGATTCTCTGAAAGGAGAAAGATTCTTATTAATTTCTAGGGTTTTATACACACCGAATGAAACAAACGGAAAAATCGTGATTGCAGATAATGTATTTTACAATACGTCGGCCGAGGTGAAAGTTTATTCTACTCACCAACAATAAAGCTCCGTGAGTTAGACACGTTTTCTCGACTTTTCGGGCGACGAAGTAATTTATCATCCTTTCCATGTATCCTACTTCGGGTTCCACGCTACAAAAGTAAGTTACAACACAAGGGTAAAAAAGATATTAAAATGGCATCAAATCTATGAACCTTTCTATAGTTCTAAGACGAACTTGTCTTCACTATGTAAAAACAAAATATCCCGGAAAATGTATAAACTTACCACCTAAGGCCTCGATAAGCAACAGGGCCTTGTTGTGTGGCGCAAAGAATTACCAAAAATATCAAGAAGATCTTGATATCCATTTTGGTACTCGCGATATCAAATGAGCAAACAGCTAATTGCGGAGAGACCCATCATCTCCCCCATGGCCTATTGCTACGCAGCCCGGCAACATGTATTTGACGTCATAACAAGCTTTTCGTCACCACCATTATTACGTCATATTATTGTCTCTGTTAAGACGGAGAGTGCTAACGGGCGCGCTTTATGAATGCTGCACAGTTTCCGCTGGCGGTTTCCTTGATTAACGGTTTAGTACCGCTAGTGGTTTGTTTGAATGATTAAATTAACGTCCTACAGTTGTGTGACCGCACAACGTTACACGATGTGCGGTGTACGTGCGCACGATGTGCGAACGATGTATGCACGATGTTCGCATGATGTATGCACGATGTGCGTTCTGGGCGGTAGGAACGGTGTCTGGGCGATAGTTATCGTGGTCGATTTAAATATAGGAATTCAATTTTACTGAGTAAACATACGGAACGATGATTGGGTTTTATTGCAACTGTATTGAAGACACGGTTAATCCAAATGTGATATGCACACATGTATAAAGGATATCCATAATAAAACAAATATGTATTTTGTTTTGTTTTGTTTTGTTTACCTGATTATTCAAGTACTTGAGGCTGCTAAACAGTCTAATGTACCGGCTAATTAGGTATTAAATTAACATCTTCAAACTCTTTTTTTTTTGTATTGTTAACTTGAACAATGTTTCAGTTTTGAAATTTAATTGTATATAGATATCTAAAACAAATCATATAAATCTTTTAAAGCGGGACAGCTTTATTAATTATATAGGTTTTACCAGAAATTTAGATACTATATTATCTAAATATCTAGTTTTACGTACGTTCATTCAGGTATTCATATACTCTCTATACCAGATCTGTTAGACAAGTATACCGGAGCCAGGATATAAGTTACATTGAAGGTAAAACAATTCATGACCAGAGGGCAGAATTATATTAGTGACAGAGCGCGCGGCGAAATACACATACAATACAACTTCACTGTAGCTATTAGATGTAAAATGTATCTATATACTGTACATGTAGGTACATATGTAGGTTTGGGTGGGGCTGCATGGGTATAAGGGAGCCAAATGGGTATATATTGTCTCGAAGCATGTTTGAAATACACATATACAACATATGTATATATGAAGTATAAATTTAACTATTAATAAACCCTCTCCCTTTCCTGGAAATAAATATTAATTAAAATGCAAAAAAAAAAAAAAAAAATGTGTACATTATCTTCATTTCGAGAAAAAAAAATATATTATATAAATTATTCTCAATTGAAAGAATAAACACAATTTGATAAAAAGTGGCTATATGTTTATTATTATTATTATTTGAAACAAAGTCACACATGGGGTCAAGAAGACTTTACAAAATCAGGTTATACAGATACAGAGGCGATCACAGCATGCTTGTTATCAATTTAATTGAATGCTATAGCGGACCCCGTGGTGTTAAAGAAAATAGGTATACCTTGCCTGTGACGCCTGACTGATCATCATCTCAGGTAAGGTGTCGCCTTTTTAGGTGGTGGGATGGGAAAAGAGGGAGAAAAAGGCCATAGGCTTTTAAGGGATTATAAGGACAGCCGTGTGTCTCTAATTTACAGTACACAAGTCATTTATATATGTAATTACGTAAATGCAGGTACAGTGTATACCTGTATCCCCTCGTACAACGTAAAGTACATGTACATATATATAAGTGTGACTTTTGTACCAATTACACTTTTGTACATGTATAATACACATGTACATTTATCTACGTACATGTAATATGATAAAATATTGTATTGTATGTGTATGTGTAAACAGATCTACACGTATGATTAAAATGTCTCATGACAGCATGAATTACATATATGACACTCCACATTATTTTAAGGTACATGTTATCACTTTTAGTTAATAATCTTGCAAGAAATGTACACAACTTGTGCTTTATTTCAATATAGAAATCCTGTTTATATATAATATATAGAGATATCGCTCAAACTGACAATACAATGAATAAATCCAAATTAAATGTATATTAATCAAACTATAATTCAAAATATTATGATAAAATATTACATGTGTAGAAACATATGTTTAAACAGAAAATAGGTATTAGATTTAGATATCACTGGAATGACAGTACTAGTAAATTAGACTCATCAACACGGTCCGTTCAAGGAATGATTTCGCAAATTTGATTTGACCGATCTTCCCGATCGCACAGCTGTGCGGTGTGCGATCCGAACCGCACAGCTGTGCGCACGATGTATGCAAGATGTGCGCACGCAGTTTTTAGTACGTTGTGCCGTCACACAACTGAATAAACAGCCAGAGTCATGAAAGGACGGCAACCCATGTATGCGGTATACATGTTGCGTGTATGAAGTGCGGGTGTGTGTTTTGGGAGACTGTTGTATATCAATGTTGTGTATTCTTGTAGTTCGATATGAACAGCTTCTGAATGCTGTACAATTACTGCTTGTGATCTCGTTTAAGAATGGTGTGTAGCTTTCGCTAGCAGTCCTGGTTGTGAATTAGGCCTATTACATGTAGCAAAGAATTTTATCGCACCTCGGACAGAAATGTCCCCAAATGATTGACGGAGAGCCGTCACGTGGTGACCTCCCGATCACTTTATATATAAATAAAGTAATCATTTATACTACCGGGGGTCTCTTCAGTAAATTTTATTATGGTGCAATATGGCGGCTCTCACCCTCGCTTCAAAATTTAAATATATTCTCTTCAACTAACTAAACCAAATCATTACCGTAAAACTGTATATTACTTGTTAATTTTTGTGTAAAAATAACTTTAATCGTTTTTATACTTCAAATTAAATGAAGTACATTTTAGGTCACCTGAGACGAAGTAAACAATTCACATTTTCGACTTCTTCTCCAAAATGGCTAAAGCAATTTCAATGAAAATTTGCACAAACCTTCTAAGGCATAAGGCCAATCAAAATTATAAATTATATGACCCCCATCCCCCAGGGGGCTGTGGGAGGGGCCAAAAGGGGTAAAATTGCATAAAATTCTAAAATCTTCTTCTCCACTCAGTGATTTGGTAGAATCAAATACTCTTCATAGAAAGAAAGGTCTCAAGGCCATCTACAAAATTTGTAAATTATATAACCCTGGAGTCTCAGGTGTCCCCCTGGGGAGGGGGTCAAGTTTATAATAGTTTATATAGGAAAAACACATTTATGAACATTATTTGCTTATTTTTCATTAGAAATCAGTCAAACTGGGTTAGAATTATTAGCCTGAGATAGCATTTTAATGCATATCCATATTCGTACTGGCCGACCCCCAGGGGCCATAGGGGCGGGGTAAAAATGGGTCAAAATGGATAACACTTCAAAAATCTTTCTTCTGAATTCACAAATTTGATGGAACAAATACTCTTCATAGATCAAAAAGTCAAGTTTATAAAATCACTGTCTGACTTCAAGTGCCTGATGGGCCAATATATAGTGTTTGTCTTTGTTTCATTCTGTATCTAAACTCAGGTGACCATTAAAAGGCCATGGGCCTCTTGTTTTAAAAAACGAGTTGCTTCCCCTACGCCAGTTTGATAGTTGATGACGCGGCGAAAGTCAAACGTAACAATTCCAGCGATTTCTAGACTGCGATTATAAACAAATGGAGGTGTTCGTACCTACAGATCAATCCTCACTCTACAACCAATTTATCGGCATAATTTTTAAGTAATCATCTTAGAGAGAATGCACAGATGACCAAGGAGATTGCGCTTTAAATGTTGAATGGATGTTTGTGTCACTTTTGCTTGTGATGCTTTCAATATATGTTTAGATTCTACAGCCACGGTTTGGTGTCGTATTGAGGTAGACCTAACTTACTGTGCACTAGGAATGTCGAAATTAATATTGATTTATGGATATTCAGTACGTATTCTGCAGGTTCCATATACAGTATATTTGCAAAGAAATATATAAATAAGCGGCGATTGTTTGTATCCTTCGCCAGCATAATTCAAGCTTGATTTCAGATTCTTGACGAAACAAATAGAATAGGAAACAAAGACCTTATGAAAATAAACAAAAGGTCCTCGATGCGAAAAATACATGAAGGCCGAGAGGAAATATTACCTTTCAAAGTTTTAACAATTCCTCGTATTAACCGACAAAAAGTCAATAATTGTTTTTTTATATGAAAATAATAGAACAATTTTGAAGCAAGGACAGTACAATAACTAGTTAAACAAAGAATCAAGAAAATCTTCATCTTCAGTCCTCAGTAGGTACTTTGAGTACTTCTGCTGTACTTTTTCACAATATAACTTTCGAACTTATAGCTACATTTAGAATGTGTAACATTTTTCTATCCACTGTTGTCTGCCATGTTGGATTTGGCTATTGCCGATGATCGGCAATGTTCTATTTTGATTGGTTAAAAATGCTGTGGAGACAGGGAATTCCCTGTGTCTATTTATAGCCAGCGTTACCGGGTTTGCAATGTCAACCTCTGAACAGGTGTTCATCGGTCTCAGGTTGACATTGCATTTTGTCAAGACCTGTCCGAGTGGTCTAGACCAATCAGAAAGCGGCAAAACTCACAGTCATATAACAAAGGCTAGTTACCATGACTTTCACGTTTACTAACTGATCATCAGTGTAAAATGCTACACAGATAATGATCGTAATAAAACCAAATTTATTTTCTCGCGACAGGGAGATTCTGAACATCACTTTAATCGGGAACCGTCTGCATTTTCCGTAAATGGTGACGTCATGCGGTACGTCATGTAACGACGCCAAGTGACATGCCACCAATTTCCACGTATATATTTGCCAGCCTCCTGTTTGTTTACACGGAAAATAAATTACCAAAGAGAGATAACTCGGACGGATGTTCTCCCAAAGTTCAATCTTCGTCTGCTGTTCATTCCAAATCTTAATTGTGTGATTCCTGTAAAATACATGAGAAAGTTTCTCTGTGTATATCAATATACATTTGATACACTAGGCTCAAATGGCATATCTATAAACAATGTATGCGACACACACCGTTGTGTAAATAGGACGCGGAGAGTCAAACATTCTGTATCATTCCGCTATTCCGTTGGTAACAGCATGGCAAGTGTCTTTTTGTGTTTTATACCGAAATATTACATCAAGTGCATCACTTTTCATACATTTCCAAAAGACATGCGTTTAACATGGCAGTGAAGCATACAAAGTCATTAATTAAATCGAATATCCTTTTTTATTCGAAAATCACAGAACACAAGCAGAGCTGGCATTTCCGGTGTAGACGCACTTCCGTAGTTTCCCCCCAAAATAATTTTATTCATATTTATTACGGTGTTGGTGACACTCAATGGGTTGTGTTCTTTTACTTTAAAAAAACGAATTATAATACAACGTACTGGATTATCTCCCCCTAGTTTAAAACTTCGGATCAGATCATGGTGTTAAGCACGCTGGTAATTCAAGACCCACTACTGTAGACTATTATATAGAGAAAGGTAATTCGGTTAAGAAAATTTTGTAAAGACCAGCTCTGGTGGTCAGTCTACCACTGTGTCTGATAATCAGATATAGCTTTTGTGAACACTTTACACATTTGGTAAGATTTGAACATTTTAAAATAAAGACGGTATTCATCCATGTCGTATAAACTTATAATTATATATATTCCCAAAGCATTATTTTTTGTTGGATTGGTAACGGACTAGACAGGCTATTCTTAGTTGTAAAAATGATTTATAGAGTAGTAAAGAAGTACATGTGTATTTGTAGGTAGAAGATTGTCGATATTTCATGGAAAATTAATTAGTTTTCATATTTAAAGATGGAAATTATTTATGGAAAAATAAATCAGGATAATTCCTTGACAGAGTGACCGTCTGAATTCTCGTTGCAAAATGTGTAATTTTGCGAAAATTAGCCATATCATCAGTGAATTTTGTTTAAACATTCAAATATAAAATTATTTCAAGTCGATGTTTATTTTATTATCTTGTGGGTTTATTTTCAACGTATTGCTTGAAGATTTTACTAGAGTTACCCCCCTTTTGACACAGTCCAATGTATGTTTACGGCACACTGTTAATCTATTTGATGTAATTAGTGTGTAGAGTTTTTATGTGATAGCCTATCTATCACGATAAAACACCAGTTTTTCTACCATCATTAATTCTAGTTTATTGCGTTAAGTGTAAAACTTGTCAAAATACTGTCCTGGATGTTTTCGTAGGGAAATCCGAGAGTAAAGAGTTATCTTAACACAGATACTGACGGAGAGATACCATATAGCTTCAAAATTACAAGTTAAGATTATATTAGTAGAACGCAAAAACAACAGAATTTCAAATGATGTGAGATTTACATATATATATATCATAGTTTAAATCGTACAATTGTATTTTCTTCTACAAATTTTCGGCTCCTTGGCCAATCTTAGATACATTGGAAGAAAAACCAGCTAAGTAAAATCCATGTTGAATTTCTTGATATTATAATTATATAAAAAAAATATTTACCAATGCTATTGTACTTGTTGATTGGTACCTATCATTGATAAATTTACCGGATATTAGCTAAATATCGCGACAGCAATTTCATATTTTTAAACATATGTAATAATAAATGATTATTTAATGTTAACTTGAAATATTTGCATAACACCTTAAGTTATATCTTAAAACACTACTGATGTATTGGATTGAGCATGTATGTGTACGCGCAGTTACTCACCTTAAGACTGTTTACGAATATGAAGGATACCGGGAGAATGTAAAAAATAATGATAACTATTAGATAACATAGGTCAGCAATATTGCAACTTCAACGAGTGGGCAAACGTTTATTATTCACACTATAAAAATGAATTTTGTAAAATGTATATTTCATCTATTACTGATATTTTAAGAAGTTGTAATAGATACTGTTTCTCAAGATCATCATATCCCAGATTAAGCATATAAACTAGGTCAATTATAAACTCTCTATGACACAATTTTTCTGTGATGGGCGGTTCGAATAAAAATTATTTCAAACGGATAAACTTCAGTATTATTTACATCCTCGATTTCTCTATAACTACTTTGGATCTGTATCCGGATTCCATAGACTACAGCGATGTTTTTCATTCATTTTTTACCAAGCATCGCTTATATTGCTACAGTGCACACATGTGTATCGATACAATAGTAAAGCGTGTGTTTTTATTCAGCTATTTTTTTCTATCTTGGCAAAGAACAAGCCTTGACAATTGCTATCTTGATACGATTTATTTGCGCTGTTTAAAATAATGGCTAGGCTTTAAATCCGAAACTCCATTGCAGTATTATAATGGACATGGATGTTAGTGTGAGTATGTTTAATAGCGAATGATAATTAAGGACAAGTGGTAGTTATAGACATGTGGTAGTTATAGACAGGTGGTAGGTATAGACAGGTGGTAGTTATAGACAGGTGGTAGGTATAGACAGGTGGTAGGTATAGACAGGTGGTAGTTATAGACAGGTGGTAGTTATAGACAGGTGGTAGTTATAGACAGGTGGTAGGTATAGACAAGTGGTAATTATAGACAGGTGGTAGTTATAGACAGGTGGTAGGTATATACAGGTGATAAAAAAAGACAGGTGGTAGTATAGACAGGTGGTAGTTATAGACAGGTGGTAGTTATAGACAAGTGGTAGTATAGAAAGGTGGTAGGTAATAGACAGGTGGTAGTTATAGACATGTGGTAGATAGACAGGTGGTAGTTATAAGACAGGTGGTAGTTATAGACAGGTGGTAGTAAGTATAGACAGGTGGTAGGTATAGACAGGTGGTAGTTATAGACAGGTGGTAGGTATAGACAGGTGGTAGGTATATAGACAGGTGGTAGTTATAGACAGGTGGTAGTTATAGACAGGTGGTAGTTATAGACATGGTGTAGTTATAGACAGGTGGTAGTTATAGACAGGTGGTAGTTATAGACAGGTGGTAGTTATAGACAGGTGGTAGTTATAGACAGGTGGTAGTTATAGACAGGTGGTAGTTATAGACAGGTGGTAGTTATAGACAGGTGGTAGTTATAGACAGGTGGTAGTTATAGACAGGTGGTAGGTATAGACAGGTGGTAGTTATAGACAGGTGGTAGTTATAGACAGGTGGTAGTTATAAACAGGTGGTAGTTATAGACAGGTGGTAGTTATAGACAGGTGGTAGTTATAAACAGGTGGTAGTTATAGACAGTGGTAGATATATACAGGTGGTAGTTATAGACAGGTGGTAGGTATATACAGGTGGTAGTTATAGTACAGGTGGATAGGTTATAGACAGGTGGTAGTTATAGACAGGTGGTAGTTATTAGACAGGTGGTAGTTATAGACAGGTGGTAGTTATAGTTAGAGTAAACAGGTGGTAGTTATAGACAGGTGGAAGGTATAGACAGGTGGTAAGTTATAGACAGGTGGTAGGTATAGACAGGTGGTAGTTATAGACAGGTGGTAGGTATAGACAGGTAAAAATAAAAGACAGGTAGTAGTCAAAGATACGTGGTAGGTAGACAGGTGGGTAGTTATAGAAGGTGGTAGTTATAGACAGGTGGTAGTATAGACAGGTGGTAGTTATAGACAGTGTGTAAGTTATAGACAGGTGGTAGGTATAGACAGGTGGTAGGTATTAGACAAGGTGGTATTAAAACGGTAGTTATAGACAGTGGTAGGTATAGACAGGTAAGAAGTTATGTACAGGAGAAGGATATAGACAGGTGGTAGTTAAAGACAGGTGGTAGTTATAGACAGGTGGTAGTTATATACAGGTGGTAGTTATATACAGGTGGTAGTTATATACAGGTGGTAGTTATATACAGGTGGTAGTTATATACAGGTGGTAGTTATATACAGGTGGTAGTTATATACAGGTGGTAGTTATATACAGGTGGTAGTTATATACAGGTGGTAGTTATATACAGGTGGTAGTTATAGACAGGTGGTAGGTATAGACAGGTGGTAGGTATAGACAGGTGGTAGTTATAGACAGGAGATAGATATAGACAGGTGATAGTTATAAATTAACAGTGTAGACAGGTGGTAGTTATGTTATAGACAGGTGGTAGTTATAGACAGGTGGTAGTTATAGACAGTGTATAGTTACAGGTGGTAGTTATAGACAGGTGGTAGGTACATTGTATAGACAGGTGGTAGTTATAGACAGGTGGTAGTTATAGACAGGTGGTAGTTTATAGACAGGTGGTAGTTATAGACAGGTGGTAGTTATAGACAGGTAATAGTTATAGACAGATGGTAGTTATAGACAGGTGGTAGGTATATACAAGTAAAAATAAAAGACAGGTTGTAGTTATAGACAGGTGGTAGTTATAGACAAATGGTAGGTATAGACAGGTGGTAGTTATAGACAGGTGGTAGTTATAGACAGGTGGTAGTTATAGACAGGTGGTAGTTATAGACAGGTGGTAGTTATAGACAGGTGGTAGGTATAGACAGGTGGTAGGTACATACAGAGTGGTAAGTTATAGACAGGTGGTAGTTATAGACAGGTGGTAGTTATAGACAGGTGGTAGTTATAGACAGGATATAGACAGGTGTAGGTTAGTTATATACAGGTGGTAGTTATAGGACAGGTGGTAGTTATAAAACAGGTGGTAGTTATAGACAGGTGGTAGTTATAGACAGGTGGTAGTTATAGACAGGTGGTAGTTATAGACCAGGTGGTAGTTATAGACAGGTGGTAGGTATAGACAGGTTGTAGTTATAGACAGGTGGTAGTTATAGACAGGTGGTAGTTATAGACAGGTGGTAGTTATAGACAGGTGGTAGTTATAGACAGGTGGTAGTTATAGACAGGTGGTAGTTATAGACAAGTGGTAGTTATAGACAGGTGGTAGTTATAGACAGGTGGTAGTTATAGACAGGTGGTAGTTATAGACAGGTGGTAGTTATAGACAGGTGGTAGTTATAGACAGGTGGTAGTTATAGACAGGTGGTAGTTATAGACAGGTGGTAGGTATAGACAGGTGGTAGTTATAGACAGGTGGTAGTTATAGACAGGTGGTAGTTATAGACAGGTAATATGTTATAGACAGGTGGTAGTTATAGACAAGTGGTAGTTATAGACAAGTGGTAGTTATAGACAGGTGGTAGTTATAGACAGGTGGTAGTTATAGACAGGTGGTAGTTATAGACAGGTGGTAGGTAGTTATAGACAGGTGGTAGTTATAGACAGGTGGTAGTTATAGACAGGTGGTAGTTATAGACAGGTGGTAGTTATAGACAGGTGGTAGTTATAGACAGGTGGTAGTTATAGACAGGTGGTAGTTATAGACAGGTGGTAGGTATAGACAGGTGGTAGTTATAGACAGGTGGTAGTTATAGACAGGTGGTAGTTATAGACAGGTGGTAGTTATAGACAGGTGGTAGTTATAGACAGGTGGTAGTTATAGACAGGTGGTAGTTATAGACAGGTGGTAGTTATATAGACAGGTGGTAGGTTATAGACAGGTGGTAGTTATAGACAGGTGGTAGTTATATACAGGTGGTAGTTATAGACAGGTGGTAGTTATAGACAGGTGGTAGGTATAGACAGGTGGTAGTTATAGACAGGTGGTAGTTATAGACAGGTGGTAGTTATAGACAGGTGGTAATTATAGACAGGTGGTAGTTATAGACAGGTGGTAGTTATAGACAGGTGGTAGTTATAGACAGGTGGTAGTTATAGACAGGTGGTAGTTATAGACAGGTGGTAGTTATAGACAGGTGGTAGTTATAGACAGGTGGTAGGTATAGACAGGTGGTAGTTATAGACAGGTGGTAGTTATAGACAGGTGGTAGTTATAGACAGGTGGTAGTAAAGACAGGGTAGTTTATAGACAGGTGGTAGTTATAGACAGGTGGTAGTTATAGACAGGTGGTAGTTATAGACAGGTGGTAGTTATAGACAGGTGGTAGTTATAGACAGGTGGTAGTTATAGACAGGTGGTAGTATAGACAGGTGGTAGTTATAGAACAGGTGTATTAGGTGGTAGTATATAGACAGGTGGTAGTTATAGACAGGTGGTAGTTTATAGACAGTGGTAGTATAGACAGGTGGTAGTTATATAGACAGGTGGTAGGTTTAGACAGGTGGTAGTTATAGACAGGTGGTAGTTATAGACAGGTGGTAGTTATAGACAGGTGGTAGTTATAGACAGGTGGTAGTTATAGACAGGGTAGTTATAGACAGGTGGTAGTTATAGACAGGTGTAGTTATATATACAGGTGGTAGGTTATAGACAGGTGGTAGTTATAGACAGGTGGTAGTTATAGACAGTGGTAGTTATAGACAGGTGTAGTATAGACAGGTGGTAGGTATAGACAGGTGGAAGGTATAGACAGGTTGTAGTTATAGACAGGTGGTAGTTATAGACAGGTGGTAGTTATAGACAGGTGGTAGTTATAGACAGGGTAGTATAGACAGGTGGTAGTTATAGACAGTGGTAGTTATAGACAGGTGGTAGTTATAGACAGGTGGTAGGTTAGTTATAGACAGTGGTAGTTATAGACAGGTGGTAGTTATAGACAGGTGGTAGTTATAGACAGTGGTAGTTTAGACAGTGGTAGTTATAGACAGGTGGTAGTTATAGACAGGTGGTAGTTATAGACAGGTGTGTAGTTATAGACAGGTGGTAGTT
Organism: Argopecten irradians; assembly: GCF_041381155.1. Classification (NCBI taxonomy): domain Eukaryota; kingdom Metazoa; phylum Mollusca; class Bivalvia; order Pectinida; family Pectinidae; genus Argopecten; species Argopecten irradians. The sequence continues at coordinate 12,670,769 of NC_091134.1, read as the reverse complement.
AATAGACATGTGGTAGTTATAGACAGGTGGTAGTTATAGACAGGTGGTAGTTATAGACATGGTGGTAGTTATAGACAGTGGTAGTTATAGACAGTGGTAGTTATAGACAGGTGGTAGTTATAGACAGGTAGTTTAAGGTGGTAGTTATAGACAGGTGGTAGTTATAGACAGGTAATAGTTATAGACAGGTGGTAGGTATAGACAGGTGGTAGTTATAGACAAGTGGGTAGTTATAGACAAGTGGTAGTTATAGACAGGTGGTAGTTATAGACAGGTGGTAGTTATAGACAGGTGGTAGTTATAGACAAGTGGTATAGTTATAGACAGATGGTAGTTATAGACAAGTGGTAGTTATAGACAGGTGGTAGTTATAGACAGGCGGTAGTTATAGACAGGTGGTAGGTATATACAGGTGGTAGTTATAGACAGGTAATAGTTATAGACAGGTGGTAGTTATAGACAGGTGGTAGGTGGTAGTTATAGACAGGTGGTAGTTATAGACAGGTGGTAGTATAGACAGTTAATAGTTATAACATGTGTAGTTATATATAGACAGGTGGTAGTTATAGACAGGTGGTAGTTATAGACAGGTGGTAGTTATAGACAAGTGGTAGTTAGATATAGACAAGTGGTAGTTATAGACAGGTGGTAGTTTATAGACAAGTGGTAGTTATAGACAGTGTAGTTATAGCAAGGTTAGTTATTAAGAAGGTAATAGTTAAAGACGGTAATAGTTAGGGTAATAGTTATAGATGGTAATAGTTATAGACAAGTGGTAGTAATAGACAGGTGGTAGTTATTGGCATGTGGTAGTTATTGGCATGTGGCACATCATATAATGCCTTGAAGAAATGTGGGATTCATATCCTGTTTAGCCAATAAATGTTATAATATCCTTCAACGAATATTTAGTCTGTAAAATCTTAAGATTACTTAAAATTAATGGCAGCCAATTTTATAGGCGATCACATATTCTTAATGGAAAAAAACCCTGGTGTTTCTGTAATTGAAATGACCAACGTCATGATTTAAGGTATAAAAGATAACTTGGAGTCGTTACTACTCTGAATAATTTGAATCATATTGACTTGTTATTATGTCAGTAATATTTCAAATTTTCAAGCTCAGTTAACTATTCGGGTCTTTTGGCTTTTTTGTTTGCTTGTTGATTCTTCGTTCCATGATTTTTCCCTTCTTGAAGTCAAAACAGCTTGATTTACAGTCGTTCGAGTTCAATTATTTAAAACTAAACACCAATTTAGTTATAGCTAGCGATATGAACTATAAATGCATGTAGAACGCTTCAGGAATGATTTAATCTTGTTGTTTCTAAAGTCGTCCACTATCAGATGAAATAGCCAATTTGGAAAAAGATAAATTTAGCAGTAGTAACGAGTTTCTATACATGTGTCAATAGAAGTCTAAATTTGTCCGTGACAGCAAGAATAATGGTCTGCTAAGTGATTTTCAGAACAACAATATATGTATTATCAACATTTGGGGAAATGAAGATAAAAAGTATGATTCGTATGAAAAGAACGGGAAAACAAAGTTACCGCTAATAGTGAAATGATTTGACCGGATATAGAATTATAACTTTTCAACTTCCGGTTGATCTAATTTGTGATACGGATATTGTTAAATACGGAGTTGGTTTCCGGAAAAGTTCGATCGTGGTCTATCTTTGACACTTAATGGAAACTTCTAGTCGCAATCATTGATTACATGTATGAGCGAGCTAAACATGGCTCAGACAAGCGTACAGTGCAATCGAGCGGGGGTGTTAAAATACATAAAACTGTGCGGAAAGGTCAACATTTGCATGAACACAAAGTTTATAGCAACCGATAACAAGAGTACGTCATAATGATCAAATAATTCATTGTCATTCATAAAGGTGTTTTCACGTGTATATTTGATATGTTTGAAAGAAAATGCACATTTAAAGAATGATTTTTTTAGTTTTAAGTGATCTTTGGTTTTCTCTAAATGTCAGATTTAACATTAATGTTTTTTCTAGCAGTCTAGAAAGTAAGTGATTGGACATGAAAGATCACTGAAGCAAGAATAAAGTTTAGTTTATTACCCAGACTAAGAAAATGTCCAAGATCTTTCTGGAAATCAATTGTCAGAGATGGTCAAAAATATTCCCCACAACACCTAATGTGAGAATATCAATCTTCTAATGAATGGACGAAACAATATTTTATTACCCTCTGGTTCTGGGAATTTCATGATCATGATGATATCGCATCACGCATGGTGACGTAGCTAACAGCTACTAAATCATAGTCGCTAAGAGTCATAAAAATAAACATAACATTTATATATGTAGATATATACCAGCTATATTTACGATAAAACATTCACCTTTTTTTCTTTTCTTTTTTTTTCAAATCGGGTAAATCAGATAACATGAAGCATTTAGACTGATCAGAATCACGAACCCCTAATATCATGTAAATGCCTTGTACTCTCGATGTCTAAACACGTATATCGCATGTTATTTGGTAACTCGTTTTAAAAATATGATTCCAGATTACATGTAAAAAAAAATCACAGAGCTACAAGTACAAAAAAATGAAGTTCATCTTTATGTCAAGTTGACATATTACATGGTTAACCACCATATACAGGCATTAATATGTTTGTGTATATATAGTATGTTTATAACACCTGAAATTCACATAATTGATAACATCTAATGATAGATATGATAACAACAATTAATCTTTCGTAGATCATCTTTTTAAAAGACATCTGTTAACTATGAATCTCTACTATTTTGAAAATAGATTTCTCTAATCACTGTTTTTTTTCAGTTATTGAGTTACGAGAGTGTTCATATTACATCTTCTAAAAATATGTGTTTAAAAAAATGACTGAATTACAAAACAGAAAGTAAGAACGTATGTGTCCATCTTAACGTGAATTATAGTATCTTTATTATAAGGATATAGAATGATTAGTTAAGTAGAAAAATCTAAGTCGGTAGAAGAAGAATTCATATTAAACAAGCTAACATTCCGTTTAATTCACCATTTTTAACGTTATCATTTTAATCATACGTCCAATTATATGCATAACCAATGAGTTCGTTGATTGGTCAATGGCGTCCAAACTTGAAATTTATTTTTTGCCTAAAATTATTAATTACGAATCAAAATATTATTGACTTTTTTACCCCCCCCCCCCCCCCCCTATAGAAAGATTTAATATCAAAATCTAAAAATACCAAGTCTTCAAGAGAAATATTGTACTACACACCAAATTCCAATTAGCGAGACTGTTAAGTGTTACGTAATATAATTAGCGCACCTGGTAATTATGACGTAGTCTAATAACGTCTCCTAATTAGCCGTACCTAGCCGAGTTAATTCACTCAGACGTAAACAAAGACTTACATCAATCATTGAGACAATTGTCTAGTTATCACACCTGTTGGTAGTTTTAACAACTTATCGATATTATTGTTTTAATAACACCAATTAATTCAATAAGTATAACGGGTAATTAACGCATTGTTTGTCTAGTGACGGCATGCCGGTGTTTTTTCACCGGAACCGTCATGGTCAATTAACGGTCACGGGTCACAGATGGTCAAGGGTGGTAGAATCAACATTGTCCCCAAAGTATACTCAAAAACCAAATTAGGAGATGCATTTGTGGAAAGTGACAGATGGTACGTATGATTTTAAGATTTTAAGTATGTTTTGATAATGATACTTAAATTATCTATTCTCCTAAGCTTTGTCTACTACATGTACCATTGCATCGAGTATAATTGACGAAGCAAAATTTGTTTTTATTTTGAATTTCGGGATTTTCATCTTTATTCAATATAAATAAAAAAACATCTTGTTTTCCTTTATTGTATTAGAAAAAGATTTAATATGAATTAAGATTGAAAAACTTAATTGTAAACCATAGATAAACCTTTGAATAAGTATATTTCCAATATCCAAAGATACAATATCGAACCAGTTACCAGATAAATTAATGTATACTAATTCTAATTGAAAAGTATTTCAAAACCTACCATTTGGGCAAACAACGGTCTGACATATTGTCAGGTCATTCGACACAAGAGGCGATGAATCAGTAATAGATAACTTGTAGTATATAAGTATCATCCTATATTAACATCGAACAAAATAAAACGATATATTTCAATATTTCTTTTTATTTGGTCGATCATCCGGACCAAAAGTCGTGTCAACGTTTAGACATGTCCCAGACAAGCTTCCCATTTCACACAAGAGACGAAGGGAAACTTGGACTATATTTAGAAAAGACTACCGGAATCCTACATCGGCTGACCCCTTACACCAGGAAATGACTGACCATTAAAACCAACATTGTACATGAATAACATGTTCGCCCACATGGCTCTGTGTCGTAATGACGTATCTAAGTTTGTCACTAGAGAGTTCTATGTAAGTCTTTTATTTACTGATCATTAAAATCAAATTTATATATGTGCGTTGTTGACCGATGTTTTAGCGCCCTATTCACTACTGTTTGATAAAGGTAGAGGTCGGGACAGTTACAGATAAACTGCCCCTGGATTGTACGAGTAAATTGGGTTGGACTTTTTCACATTCAACATGTTATGTATGCTTAATTAACAAAATAAACAAAAGTTAAAACCAACTCAAATCAATTGTCTACACAATATAAGATTATACTTGTGTCCAGAAGTAATTCCGCAGATTTCGGATTTTATCTGAAATGAAAATTTGATTTGTATTTTAATTCTACCACTCACATAAGTGATAAAACATCTTTTATTTTATTCAAGTTCAACCTGACAATGCACGATACTTGACCAAACATCAAAGAACCGGCATAAGCAGGTATTTTCAATGAAAAATTTACATTGGAATGTACATGATATTCAGGTTTGCATTTTCAGATAAAAATCAGGAAATACTTCAGTTTACAGTTCATTTTGTGGTTATTTCAACGCCGACGTTGCCTGGTAATCGCGTTTAGTGACGTCACGAAATGATTCATTAAGAAAATAACTATGACGCAATAACGAATGAAATCGAATGTAATTAATAAAAGCCGATCCCTTCTTCGTCAAAAATCGAAATATACATTATAATCACCTGTTAGAATTAAGATTATATGTAAAATGTGAGAGACGAACATTACACATTTCTATATGGTATTCGCAATTGTGTGCAGTAAATTAGCCTAATGGTGATAGATAAAAAGCAACATCATTGGTTTCATTTGACCACCAATCGGTTTGGCTGACTCTTAATTATCAGCAAGAATCATTCAAGCCCCAGCCCCCGTATCAGACGTATTATTTGTACAATTTCTTTATGTCTTGAAAGACTGCGATATAGTCGGTGTTGTGTCTCTTTTACAGTGCGATTTCACAGGAGCATACCACAACCTATTCCAACACTGTTACTTCCTAATATGGGCCATGCAGTAATAGTTTTATGTACTCTAACGCTACTTTACTCCAGTTACGTTCAAAAACATTGAGCTGTTACGAGCGAATTTTTAGTTACGAGTAAAATTCCAGTTTTCGTATTTTCTAAATCAAATCCTTAAGCTCTTTCAAACTAGGTGCTGTATCTATGTTGAAAATTTGTTTATAAAATCAGCACGTCGACAAAAGTTTAGTTTACACATACCCGATAAATCGAACAGAGGTCAGGTATAGTTCAACCAGATACACTGTATGTGTAATCAGTTTAATTTCAAACAGAGAAAAGTTTTATCGACACACATTGACAGATATGCATTGACAATAAGGTACAGAGAGTCATTAAACATCGACCTTGTAGCAATTCTACGGTATACATTGTACTTCCAGAAATAAAAAGAATTAGATTCCGTCAAATTTCCGAACATTAATTTTGATATGTTGTTACTTTTAAGTTACCCTCAAAACATAGTAAATGATTCGCAAATCTAGCCCCGCAAATTCGATTCCAGTTCGAAGATACGACTACTCGATCTTTGTTATGGTATTGATTTTAAGATTGTATGACTAATGATTTTTTTAATTTCACTTCTACAATAATAATATATATTTTTAATGGTACGTCAATTTTTTAACAATACTTATAATCAATTTAATAATTAAGCTACATAATTGCAATGTGCATGTATGACCTAATTATTTAGGATGAATTACTACTTACATAACTTGGTATCAGTAATCTTATCTTTGTTACGTATTAATTTAAAAAGATAACTTTCGTTTAAAAAAATAGCCATTAATTTAATTTTCAACTAACGCGCGTTTGTTATTCTTTAAAGTTGGCATAATGAAACTTCTAGACTCAGGCTGCGGTCTTAATCACGAAACATGATGCAGTTAAAATTGCGCATTTAGCTCGTTTAAAAATTGGCATTTTATCAAATGAAAAATCAAATTTAATAAACGCAACGTGATGAAGAGAAAACCTTTTGCTCATATTTTTATGGAAGGTAATGTTTCAAATTTAGGGTAATTCTAACATTTATTCCTTTAATGTTTGTTTTTTATTTTCACAACTATACTTACAGACTGTCTGTGTGTGTTCTCATTAAAAGGTAAACACTTTAAGGACGAGACATTAACTTATATAATTTTTATAACATAATTTCTATAAGTATGCCGAAATAACATAAAAACGGCAAAGTTCGACCTAGATATGATTGGGGTTCCCAAAGGTTTTGTTTTATCTTTAGAAAGGTACAACTAATGAAACCTATATATTTTTTTTCTTTCTTTAACAAAGTAACTTCCGTGTTTCGTATGCAATATATTTCAAATTGACCGTTTTCCCTTTGCATCTGAAATAAACATACTGGTAAGTAGATCATGTCTATATGTGACATTCCACATGCTGTAGGTAGGGTCACAGGGACCTGGCACGAACATTTTTAGCCAACAGTATACATATATATATAATATAGATACTATAATATATATATATGCATACTGTTGGTTGAAATGTTCGTGCCAGGTCCCTGTGGTAGGTAGGGTGTGGCAAGGAGGGGTCGTCAAGACGGTTCCCCCTAGAAAAACGTCGGCTGATTCTTCAATGGGTTCTATTTATTTTGTTAGAGTTAGCTCCCTTTACCATCGTATAATTTCCAGAAAACTTCTTCGCATTTGCACTGAAATGAGTGTTATGTGCATTTCTGTACTTCGTTTAAATAGGAATTGCCTCGAATACACGAATTCATATTTTGTTCCAACAATCTGTCAAGTATACAAACATAAATTTGTTTTCAGAAATTTATAATTTTCGGGAACTCTCAAAGCATGGTAAATAGACATCTTATCTCAATACAACTTCTCTATTTACAAGGCACCTCACTAATTGTAGAGTACATTCTAATAGTCAAACCAACATCCGTATGGTTGCGTAAATCTTACAAGAGCCTGATGGACCAAGACTGCCTCGCCCGGACAACGCCATTTTATCTCCCTATAAGTAAGCGCTCTGATGAAGATAATGGATATGACAGGTTGCTTCTTTACGTTACATATCCCCCTGGGTATCGTTTTTATACTCCCGTTTTATATTGACTGTAAACTGACACGGTCGACTAAAAGCGGTCTGGATCAAACAAAAATGTCGTAAAACTTTCCGAAAATTCTCTTCCAAGCCGTTATTAGACCGACAAGGGTTCCCCTGACTAGCATCACTATATAAGTCAGAGAGATTGATCCGAACGGGGTCCCGATCCGAGCGTAATGTCGAAATGATACGGCGGTTTAAGACTTCAGCTCATAGATACAGCGATGCGTGTATTTCGCATACTCTGTCCAGACCAGCTCTCATTTGTTTTTGGAGGATTTATGACATTATCTGACATAGGTGACAAAAGTGTATCTGATTGCTGCAAGATAGAGGTGTATGTAATTTTACGTACACTGTGTTTAGGTTTTTATACTAGAGTTACATCCCTTCTCTTTTTCAAGGCCTTATTGTTACTCGAGGCCTTACCATTTGTCACATTGTCGACTCTCTGACCCAAGTCATCGATACTCTGTGTTGTACACATTTTCGATATGTCAGGGAAAAACCATTTATATTGATGCTAAAACTATCTGAATTATTCCGATTTCTGTCCCGGGTTCCATTTTATCAGCTATGCTATGGGACTTAATTTAAGCATATAACCCCAAGACAAGTTGTTAACTTGGATGATTAATTTTCCTTTAATATGAGGTTAATATTAAATTTAATTTAGAAAGTCAATTTTTCCAAATCTTATATGTACGTACATGTACAATGAACTGTATAACGAGTTCTTTAAGATTTCGCACCGTGTGGGGAACAGTTTGACTACAGCTACTTTTTTGTGTCCTACAAGTCAAATGATTCAGAAAGCTTAGAAAAATATTTCCCGTCTGATCTAGATGATACTGTCCTCAAAAACAGTTTAACTTCGTCGGGATAAAATGCAAATATCCATGTCCATTGATAGTACAAAACCCATTGATATGAATGACGATCTGTGTGCTTGGTGGGACATTGACAGTCGAAATTATGATAAAATTATGATTAATGACTTAAATATTTTGCCTTTTGACGAGTTTTATTACAGGTCTAATAAATGTTTTGAACAGTACGATGTTTTCTTCCCAGCATGACTGAGAGAGCAGCCATTGGAAAAATACCTAGTCTCTGAAACGCTTCATTTAGCTCTGACAATTACGTGAAATAACGCATTCACGGAGACGCTTAAGACACACACCAGGGTTTCCATATGTCGTCGATCGCTTCAGACGTTGAAAACTTTTTAAAGACCAAGATTTGAATTGTTGAGAATTTGAATCAATCAAGTGCAATGTTTTGACATTAAGCGTGACGAGTGGATGGTTATCTTTACATTAACACAGTTCCAAGCACTTAAAAAAAAAAAATAAATAAAAAAAAATCTGTCATCTAATTTCGATTCAGGATCCTCAATGTACATTCTAAATGAGCGAGAAACGTGCGCATATGCTTTAGTAAATATTCTACTAATGATATAGTATAATATCGTTGCTAATATAACGTCTCATCCTACGTTTTGATACTCGTGAACACGGCTGTGGTGTGTTTCAGTGAGACAGCACTATGAAATGAACACGTGTACACTATCACAAAGAGACACGGTATCGATATTGTTACATCAGCCTCCCAAAACCAACAAATATTCACACAAACACATTACTTTGCATACAGGAGAGACCATCTTTATATGACATGTCATTAGCTGATGAAAGAACATGAAACCTAACCAGACATTCTTGTGACCAACGTCACATGTATTGATGCTTGTGCACTACGTCATGTGTTGCTGTGCGGTTCACTAAAAGTATTCCGTTATCCATGTAAAAACTATTTCTATCTAAAATAAATAGTCGTGCTTGTTCTATGGATTTCTCGTCTAGTATGGGTGTTATAGTGTTGATGTTTGTACCTCCAGTTTACATAACACACGGCGCACAGTCCCAATACACGTCACAACTGAGGTCCAAACAAAAGTTTAACATGGACTTGTAGGGGCTAAAAACGACCGGCGACACCACGCGCTGGTGTATACTTTAAGATCAAGTAGGTAACACGATTTTCAACAAAAATATATCTAATGATGAAGAGTGAAATCCCACTGTGTATAAACACACACACACCTGTAATTCTTGCAGTGGTAGTTTTAAAATAATTACACAAGATTTGTCATCGAACAGGCTGCTACATATTCAATTTACCCCGATGAATGAGAGCAGGTTTATCGAGGATATATTGGTACCAGACGTATATCAACTACGTAAGGAGTTCTAGCTAGGTATTTACGTATGTTTAATTATTGATAAAATTCTCCGTCTTTGATAAATCGTTTTCTAATGCGGACAGGTTGACGATAAGATGACTAAAGTTAATACTGGTAAAGCTCGAGGTCTCGTCATGGACTCAACATGACAGTGCCATACTTGTGTGGGTACATATGTAAATTGGGGTTCATATATACATAGACCTATATACGTTTCCTGGTTCTATGGCAGTTGATCATTGTGCACTTATATTCTAAAAGAAACATAACAAACTGGACTTTACATATCGAATATTTCCAAACGGAACCTAAATAGAGCGGTCACTAAAACCCGAAGCAGTTTATGTAGCATATCTGAAGCAGGGAACCTGTGTATAGCGACCACAAAAAAAATCAAGGGACTGTTTCAGCGATCATTTGAAGAGGAACCTGTGTATAACGGTCAAAGAAATTCAGAGTCTGTTTCAGCGATCATTCGAAGAGAAACCTGTGTATAGCGGTCAGACAAATCCAGAGTCTGTTTTAGCAATGATTCGAAGAAGAACCTATGTAAAGCGACCGTTCAAACCGAAACCAGTTTATAGGGAAACCTGTGTATAGCGACCATACAATGGAGGACACAGCATGAACATTCTGAAATGCAACTATATGGTATCAAACCAATGCGATTTTTAGATATCCCGTTCTCCGAGAGTTGATGGTAATTTACCTTTATCAACAGCATCTAAAGTGACTAGTGATTGAAGAACAGGGGTATATTGTACGGACGATTTTGGTAGAAGCTTCGACTGAAACCTGACTTTAGCGACCACTTGTATCATTTGATATGAGTTCGTTAGTACCCGCGCTCTCGCATTCATCATTCTACAGTGAGATGGAAATTATCTGAAAAATGGGAAATTTATAAATTAGCTTCATGAAGAGAAACTAGTCTTAAACGAACACTTAAGAAATACGTCAAGAAGTATAAAACTTGTCTTAAACGAACACTTGGAACATAAGCTTCTTAAAGCAACGGGCTTTTTATTAAGCACAATTTGGAAACCGTGCACGTCGCATTTCAACTAAAGAAACGTAATCGTTAAGATATTGTGTTGAACATAAAAACACTTGTTTGGAATTGAAGGTCAGTGTGTGAATAGTAAACAGAGGTATTTTGGTATGATAACTCTTGGTATCTCGCCGCCCTCCCAGCCATCAAGTAAGGTTAATTTTATCACGAGGTGACAGTGTAATGTAATATTTGTCTACTACAATGATACAGACCGTCTAGAGCCGTGTTCACCGACACAAGGTCGAAACAGAACACGGGAGGGGGACCTAAACCTCGCCAGCCTGATGAGGAAAACTTCTGCCGGACTCTCTCTCTCATCGTAGCCAAACTGTAATGTCGACTAGCTACCTATAATGTTCTCAGCCTTAACACGCGCAGTTAATATCTATACCAGAGCAAGTATAGCGTTTTCATACATTTGATAGAAGAAAACGAAAGATATATATGAGGCTAGGAGTCAAGGGAAAAATTACCCCAACGCTTTGAAGATTCATCTAGATTGTACAAGTTAAGTCGATTAGCGGTTCTAGATTCTGCGGTCGTTGTGTATTGCGATGGAATAACAATCGCTCGCGCGTGAGAATCACGAGCACTGTTTGGTGTTGCGGATATTTATCAGTTCGTGTTAAAGCACGTGCGGACAAATCCAAGATGGACCGGACATCTATTAATTGCAGGTGAGAAATTCACAGGTATACATAGCTAAAATTGAATTGAAACGGTTATTTTTAATAGTCGTTATATATGTGCATCCGTATTAAAAACGTTTCTGTGGAAAGTGTAATGTTTAAGCACTAAATTATCGATAATGTTTTGTATACATGTTATTATATATTTTATTCTTGTCAGATAAGTATGCCCATTGTTCTATATACAAGATTTATTTAACAATAATGTAACATTGCTATTATAGTAGGAAATGTGTATTCCTGCATAATTTCAATTGTAATACTGTTTTTTTTACCGTATTTACGCACATACAAGCTAAACCCTGCTAAATCACACGTCAGCTGAAAACTAAAAAATGAATAGAATCTATGCACTTAAGAAAATCTGCTTTCTCTTTTAGAGAAAATGGATAGCTTCAAATCTTGAAGCAATTTCCGTTACTTTACACTGTCTTCTAACCATCTGTTAAAAAATAGTGCACGATAGATTGTTTTAAAATTCAAATTGTGAAAAACATACTGTATACTCAAAATGATTATGTTAATACGTAAATACAATAATTATATAATGCATACGCGACTCTTTTTGTCTCAGATGTCACGAATGGCGAGTAATTCTTATTGACAATCTGTTTTAGTATCGTGTCGCTAAAAATAGCACCAATTATTAAATCAATAGGTATATTTTGAGTCTATTATTAAACCTATTGTTGTAGCAGGAAACTTCACCGTCTGTCTCCTGAGCTATCTAAAGAAATGTTGCAGTAACAACTTTGAAATTTGTGTGACGCAGACCTGTAATTATCGCTTTCAGACGGTCTGAGTTGATGTTTTACTACATAATTAGATTTATTTAACCATAGGCTATCATCGAGTCAGTTTGAGGCGAGGGATACCTTTTCCATTCATTGACAAACAAACATAGGAAGCGACACCTTTGTAAAAACATTCACGACTTCATTTCACCGTTCCGGTTGGGCGGGACCAATCAAAAGTCGTCCTCTTAAAAGTGGGCGGGGCTAACGCTGTTGAAATGCCCCTTGGTGTTGCTGGATAGCATAGAACTCTTTCATTTATGCATGAAAGATTACAGTGTGCATAGAAAGAGAGAAAAAACTTGATGTTATATACACAGTAAGAGAATATATAGTTATAACGTGAAAGTGTATGTACCAGGATTTGAGAAATGTGGATTTCATAGTAAACACGTCTACAGCACGCTTGTATACAAGATTTCCTCACTGTCGATAAAGAATATGGAAAGTTGCGTGATTCTGTGGATAATTGGATAACGCCGGGATGTACGTCGATATAAAAGTATAGTGCATTTAATATTCTTAAAGAGTTTGTTGTTAAAAACACCAAGTGTTTACAATCAAAAGGAGGAACCTACTGATTCTATTCATTGGGAGGTATTCACAAGTACTGGATAAATTTGTTGAAAAAGGATTTAATTCTACGACGATGAAGCGATCGGACTATTTATATATATTCATGGGTGTTTATATTCTCGTCCAGATTCCACAGTTAGCAGACGGAATCCGATGGTTGTAAGTATCATTATTTTCTATATTATATGTAATATCACAGATTGTTTATTCAATAAATATTAATAATATATACTGTAGCTACATACATGTATAATACATTGTAAATCCACTATACTCTAACATTTTTAAATGTTATTTATTTTTTAGTTAAATCCTTAACGCGAAGACATACTTGTTAACCATTTTACCGAGGTTATGCACTTGAAAATCTATTGTTTACGAAATGCGTATATCTATATGTGTAAAACCTTTAATTAAGTTTATTTATAATATATCAAATTTTTATTTAATGATTTATAATCATGAAAAATAGCAATGCGTCAATCGAAATATATTTGGTAATAAAACAAAATTAGTTAATGAGATGCAAATATTCATGGCTTCCTCATTAGCATACCACCTGGGTAATTATGCACCGCTCAATCAACTGAGTTATTTTCGTATTTTACAATAGGTGAACGGTATGGCTTTTCTAGAAGTCTACTCACAAAATTTCTTACCTGGGGATCATGAAAGCATCCATCAAGTGTTTAACAGTGTTAGGGTTTCGTGTTTAGTACATTCGGAAACATCATACGATCATGATATGACATCTTAATACTTTAGTATACACACGTGGGTATTATATGAAGATATCGGATTGAATTTTTATCACTGAAATAAATTAAGAACATTTTGGGAGCATTCGTTCTCTTAAACGTTAATAAACATCGTGTAATATCATCACAAAATAAAAAAAAAATCACTAAATCCCACTTTTAAAAATGTGGATCCTATTTTTGCATAGTACTAAAGTATTAAATTTCTTTCTAGCTGTAATAGCTACCCTCCCAAAAGTTAACCCAAGTTTTAGGGAGTTACATTATATATATAAGGACTACCGTTACAACGGTTTTGCTATACATATATTGAGGGGCTATCATCGAAGTGTTGTTTGTGTTGGAGGGATCAGGTCGAAAAAGAGGAATCGATTACTGCATTGAATATCATAATCAACAAGCTAGTATTTATCTCGACTTGTACAATACACATACGATAGAGAGACCATTTAACGGGTACAGTTCTTAATACAGGTACAGATAGCATCGTAACGTCAGACCTATGTCTCAGCGCTGTAAAATCCTTAGCCACATTTTTGATAAAGTCCCTTCCTTGATTTCAATTTTGTATTTTCTGTAAATTACAAGCATTGATAATTCGTTGTCATCCAGTGTCCCATCCTTAATTTGTGTTCCATAAAAAGTATATGTTCTACATTAAATTATTTTTATTTCTTCCTGTAGCCCACCTTGTAGGTGACTAACTTTTAGAACGGACGGTGTGAGGGCGGTTCGATGAGGAAGATGTTAGTGATGGGGAGTAATCGTGTGGGTTTCTTAACAAGAAATCTTAAAGGGGATTCGAACATAAAAAATCTACCATAAAATATCTCTTCATATAATTTTCTTCTTCAGTAAACATTCGAAATGATAGCAGGAAAGCAAAATGATAAATTCTCATGTGTGGTTTTCCGTTAAATTCAAAACCAACATGTACTCTAGATCTTCGCTCATATAGGAATCTCGTATAGAAATAGAGGCTTCAATCGAGGATTTTTTATTTCTTTAATAATAGCCTCTCGGCATTGTAAAAGCTATTGGATCAGCTTAAGTCAGTCTGCTGTTAAACATCCAACGTAAAACTGTCCCATCACAATACTACACACCGCCCTCCTCGGATACGAGTCATCGGGGACAGCTTCATAAAATAGGAAGGGGGATTGCTTGAGTCATGGGGGTTACGCTCGATAATATACAGTATATCATATACTTATAACACAGGGGGTGGTTGGCAAACACCATTGACCTGCAATTGTCAACAAAATTGCGTAACTGCTGTCGTCTGCGATGTTACTAATATATACATATACGGTATATCCCTGTCCGAAATTGATAAAATTATAATTTGATTTTCAATGAAGCACTCACTGTTCGGGACGTAACGGCGAGAGTTTTATTGCAGTTTATCATAGGTGCAAACCACTTATGCCGCTACACATTCCATTGTATGGTAGAAAATTAAACTTCTCTCTGATAATAACAAATACCCATAATCTAGAGTAGATTGGAGTGCGTTAAAGGGTAAATGTTATCTGTTAAATATTTCTCTTTGCTTTAAAAAGATTTCTGCTACCTATAAACTTTGTAGTATTTCCACTTCTAAAATTATAGCGTTATCAATTAGATGACCTAGATAGCAGGGTTCTTTAAATATGATTTAATAGAAGAAACAACTGTCGAAATATGCAACAACGTCTAAAATTAAAACGGGAGATAATACGCTCATTTACGTGAAATGTAGCATATATCCTTAATATAATTAATGTACACCGAATTGGTTAACCCTAATATTTGAGTACACCAGCTCTTCGTGCACGATAACAAGCAACAAGAGTTAATCAAAACTATCTTAGAAGTTTTTAATTCAAATTATTTATTTACTTTACTTAACCTTATCGCCATTGCAGGTTGTCATTTCAATTGGAACATTCACTATCCCTGAAAAAAACCCACTAGAAATCTACTAAAAATGCCAACACACCGATAAAGCCGTGTTAATTGATTTGCAGGACAGAATCTCTTCATTACAATTTTAAATTAGTTTTGACAGGATCTTCTCTCGATATCATCTGGGATACACAATATATAAAATGTGAAAATGACATTGTTCGACTTTCCAACAGAGCCCAGAAATCTGTATTCGTATACTGATACGTATCTCTTCCTTTTTTGACGTAGATAAATTGAGAAATCAACATTTCTATTATAAACATAACCGCCTATAGAGCATGCAGTTTTATAATGATGGAAAACTGTAATTCATTGTACTCGTTCCGCACAGATACGCTCTATCCTTTTCCGTCATTAATATACCAGATTCGTTTTAGATATTAGTCACATTTCTACATACCAGAAATGTCGTCTGTATGACACCTGTTTTTACGAACCTAATTAACCATAAATTTATCTCACCGCAAATATCGATAATCGATTAATGGCACTGCTCATTATCAAAATTAATTTTAACCAAATTTGGCGAATTTTAGATGCTTATTCATTGTGCACTTGTCACATGTTTGATCGTTATATTGAACCTTCACTACAGAATGTAGATATGTACATGTATTTTCTGTTTGTAGATAGATGTAAATAAAATTCTGACATTGATGAAATGAATCCACGTAATGTTCGCAAACCACACATCGTGTTTCGTAAACTCGTTTATGCGTACATGCTGGATATATGTAAATAGATCTAGGAATCGAGTAATTGACACAAATATCCCGATATTTAAGTTGCCGTTGCGTCAGTATAGCGGTTTATAGGTTCATAGCCTCACAACTCAAATTCTGTTGAGAAGGTCAAGAGTTCGAAATACAAGCTGTCTGAAAAGTTCCGTATGTCACCAAAAAAATAAGGTTTTGTCAACATTTACAAGCGAGACAAACATTCGGACTATAACAGCACTGACATGAGAGGGTTGGGATAAGGGGTGAGGTTGTGATAGGAATAAAGCATAGCTAATGCTGCTGGATGGGGTAGGTTGGGGGAATTCATTAATTCGGCACAGAAAATCTCAAGTGGGGCATCTTATAAAATACATCTACGGACTGTTGGTCAGCGATTCATGGATTTATGTGCAATATATTTATATGTTTAGGCTCCTGATCCAACTAACGATAAATATATTTAAATGCTAAAACACCCCGTGTGTGAAAACGACATTGAATAATTCAGATTTTTATCTCTAACTTTCGGATATGAATAGTGTCCTTTTTAACAAATACAAACTCTCCGAAAGACGAACGTTCGCACCTTAACTCCCCTGGGGCTTTAACACATAAAGATTTTGCCGGAACTTTCACGAAAATACGAATTTATCAGATCATTTTATGATAACCCGTCAGCAGGGTAATAAAAAACCAATAGATATAAAATATATGTTTTTCTGTTCATTTGTAAATAAATGGGCTTCATTCAGTATAATTGCTTTTGTGTATATACACACATGGATGTGAGATATGGGTTTATGCCTAAGGAAAGGGAACTCCTTGCTTGAGAAATTCACTCAAATCGTTATTTTCACACGATAACTAATCTTGAGTCACTCGTTAGCAATTAAATAATTAAGCTTCGTAATCGACTGTTGAACTCTTACAGCAATATGAATTCCATGAGTAGACTTAACACGAATCCATACCTTTCGCGAGATAAAGGGGGTACTAATGAAATTAAGACTATAATGATTAATGAGACATGCTCCCCAAATAAGTTTAATGTAAAATAATTAAATCCGTAACAACTTTAGTTTTAAAGAAAATTAATGACTATACAAAATGGTGGGTATTTACTTCTGATAAAAGTGTTTTATGTATTCCAAGTCATATACATGTATGTTTGTACTTGATAGAATGTTAGACATTTCCAAAACCTGTTGCCTTTGAAACTACAAACATTCCGTATATGTTTGGACATATTCTAAATATAACTAGAATCTTTGATATAAATTGAGTATAAATACAGTGCTGACTAGGTGTCCAGTCCAGTTATTCTGATAAGATTACGAAGTAATTTATAAACTGGACGAACTAAAAGTACTCAAACTTATGCCGGGGGAATCATGTTCTAACTAAAGAACAAAGCATAAAGCGGAGACACAGAAATCCGGACATGTTTCGGACGGACTAATGTGAGTTGTCTCGTGCCCCGCGTCCTGTAACAATCCTATTGTATGTTTCCACTTAGTATTGTTATATCTTTTGATGTAAGATGGCCTGTAGAAGTCTGCTGTCTTCGCCAGAGTCCATTAATTTACTCAAATGTGACAAACGTCATCAATAGCTGTGATGTTTGTGAAAACACTCGTCACCCTTGTAACAACAAATTTGACGATCAACGCGAGAAAAGTAATGATTATAGGCTTATAGCCATTAAATATTTATAGCGACTTATAATAATTAATATACCTTGTCATAAGAAACCAATTTGTCAAACGGAAATGGCGCAAATCACTCATGATAAGACGAAAATGCTAAACAAATAACTCAAACACCTGCAAGGGCGATAGATTAGAATCAAGTGCAGACGGATAAAAAAAAAGATCGAATAACTGTCATAATCACGTCATTATTTGTATCTTTCATGCAAATGTTATTGCTCAAGATTTTAATGCATGCACCCTAACATAATTATGTTTCTTGCGATAAATGATAAATCATACCGATTTGGAAAAATATACAATTTTTAAAACTTAATTAAGTACCATAAATTTCACGTATTTTCTCAAACCAAGACAATATGATATAGTATGTTACACCAGAATCGAAATGTCAACTCCCCTACTGCATCATCAAATTAAGATGAAGCAGCAAAAGAAGCCCATGTTGCTCCATGTTTATTTTACAACAAAATAAAATGTCTAGTACTTTTAGAATGTGTTTGCTGTCCTCGTTTACCTCAATAATAATGAATTTATTTGATTTATTATTTTCTTTTAAATTTCAGATCTCTCGCAAGGATGAACAGTGTAGCAGCAATTCAAGTACCAGAAATGTGTGATTCCTTATTTGGATTAGTTAAACGACAGAAGAAAATTTGTAGGAAAAATTTAGAAGTAATGGACAGTGTAAAACATGGCGCACATTCCGCCATAGATGAGTGCCAGTTTCAGTTTCGTAATAGAAGGTGGAATTGTAGTACAGTTAATGCTAAAAAGGTTTTTGGAAATGTTCTTAAATTAGGTAAGTACATTTCTCTGCTTTGATGATTCAATATGTAACGGAGTGTATAAGAATTTCTTCTGATTCTAAAAAAAATATTTTTCGTCTCAAATTTTTATTGTAGTGCGTGTGATTAAAATTTGCGTATTTTGCGGGAGAGTAGGAACTGCGAAAATTAATCTACAAAAAATAATAGAACACCATGACTCAATAGTGAAACTATATTTAGTCAACATGAAACAGTCATTAGATATGACAACGCGATTTGAATCAACTCGGAAATAAGTTCTTTTTTTTCTTTCAGTAAAAACTGATTTAACCTATAGCATGAAGAATACCCAAAACTTTCCACATACAGACAAGTAAATATTTAAATCACTTGTTACGTAATCACAATGTCAAGCCTATGAAATTCTTGGCAAAGATAGCACATGAAATCGATGACCGTTATTTCGGAAACGCCTGTTTTAATGTTAAATTACTTAGCCTTTTAGCTATTTCATAAACCGCTGGATATTTTAGGTGTTAAATAAATGAATATGTACAAAGCACGAGGAATTTTAGCCATACAAACCCCATTTTAAGTCATCGACCTTAATTTATCATCATGCACAATTGTTGCTAACAAATTTAACGACAAAAATAACGCCCCTTATTCATTACAGTAGCTTTATATAGAATCTTCAGTTGTCCAAAGGCCTTACCGTATATCAGCATGCAAATCGTGACGTTATCCGAAAAGCCACATGCACAGTTAAAACACCCCGTTCTTATCCCCAAAAATAAGTACACATCTTCTTATTTCTGTGTCTTGCATTTCATTGACTTGGCGTTTTGTTCATCTTTATCTCACTTATCACCATTATTTATTATAATACATATTGAAAATATCACTGAACCAAAATTGGGAGTCATTTTTGAACACGGACATTGGAAGTTATTTTTCTGTACGAGTCAATGAGAACGTTTTCGCGTCAAGCTGACAAGCCTGATCAGAAAACCTCCGTTCGCCTTAGATTCTGTCACTTACACGCTAATTCACCAACTGTAGGCTATGTATACATATTGATAATCTAGAGTTTACTGTATGTAAATATATGTCACATTGCTGAAAGATCGACCGTATATCCAACACAAACAGGCACATTTATGTATATCACATATATTTTCTGGTTAAAAGTGCATTCTTCTTATGTTTTAACTCATCAACACGAACGTATCACATTAGAAATCTGATCCATGGTGGTAGAAAAATGACTGACATTATCGAATAGTGAGAAAAAAAATCTAGAAATCGTCGATTCTTATAAACTTTCACCCACTTTTATTCATAGCACAAGGGTAAACTTAGGCTATTTTTACTGGACGTGTGAAATTCTACGCGCGCTTTACCAAGTCACATTGCGAACAGCACGTTTAAAGAACGTTAGTGTAGTTTAATCATATTGATTTCAAGTTTTCAAATAGGTTATATAACAAGTGTGCGACGGCTTTAGTTTGCTTAATCTTCTAAATGTAAATAGATCTGATAAATGCTTTACAGTCTAAAATCGTTAGACACAATAAACGCGTATTTATCTTAATGGAATTCCAGTTTAACTGTTTATTATTTCGATATTTGTCAAACAGCGTCAACAAACAAACAAAAATCTTATTTACATAAACGGCCATATGTTAGTAGATAAACAAAAGTTGAAAAGATGTAGCACAAGTTATACCGATCGGTAAGTAAAAGAAATCGAATTCTATATGCAAAGCTGATGTCACAGTTGCTTGAGTATTTCGAATGCAGAATCGGGATTCTGGTCTGTGCTCACAACAGTTACCGAAATGGTCACTTTTCTATAACCTTCGCGAACAAAAGTCGATTACAATCAATCATTTCCATAGCAATATGTTTCAGAACATTCGAAACACTATCATTTCCAAACATGAACGAAAAATACCTTTTAGTCAAACGATTCAATAATCACCTTTCAAAGATTCCTGAAATTAACATTTCTGACAATTCAGTAGAGCTCAACTTTAATTCATAGCTTCGATTCCATTTCTCATCAAGAAAATTTTAGGACAATTCTTTCGAAATGATGATTTGCCATGATTTTGATTACGCTAAAGGAATAAGGAAACGTGTATGAAATAAACATGTTGTTTACAGTGATGTCTATGTAATGTTAGGAAGAGAAAAATCTGGCGTGTCTGTTGGTTAGATAGATGAGGGGAGACGGTTGCTGCTACAGGGAATATGTTGGACAATATTTCACCACTTGACACTCGTTAGACACGACAGTATCTTACACAAGAAATTAGTCCACAATATAGTCCAGCAAAACAGTGGACAGCGGTGTTATGACACCGTCAAGGTAACTCGTACAAAGCAGACCAAAAAAATGATAACTTGTATTGTATTTTTTGACGCAAGACAGTACAATCTTACTCAGCCATTTCGATGACAAATAGATACGCCAGATATGCTTCTGGCTTAGAGGGTGGGCACGATTGTGATAAAATTAAAGATTTTTTTCATTCATTGATTTAAAAGAGGAAAATGACATTTTGGTATATTTTTAGTGTCTCTTTTCATTTTTGAACGACGATACCAAAACATGTGCCTAATTTTAGAATAAGGAAAAGATTTCGGACATTTTTATTTTGACTGTTGCTAATTAGCAAGGATGTATAATGCGACGCAAACTGAACGAGAAACCTCATCTTTTGCCAGAAGCAATTCTGGTCGCGTGGGAGAAGAAAGTCACCTGTAAAACACAGAAAGAATGAGGTATATATCACATTACGTGGGGAATATGACCTAGTCTACATCTAGGTTACCGGGAAATTCAAACATTTCTTACTCCTGACATTATTGTTACCTATTTTACTTTCACCTATTTGTAAACAAATACAAATGTAACATTTAGCGCCTGAAACAATTCACGACTTTCGCGTACGTTTGAAAGAAGACGACTGGTCTTTTAGGATTGATGTTGATTGGTGCCGTGGAACTATCCGATGACGATACGATCTCGTTCATCACGTGAAAGTGTATTACGTTCAAAGAGATAAAGCATAAACAATTCTGAGACGATTTGAGAACTGTTAGGAAGTGATTATGGAAGCAAGCAAACCTAACATGTGTTGCGTTTCGTTAGCTTTATATATCTATTTTGGCATTTATTTTCTGCAAAATTATGAAAACTTGTTTTTGGAAATGCGGCACTTTTATATTTAAGTGACTAAGACGAAGAAAATTATTCTATTTTACTTCTTTCGAAGATGTAAATATCATGTATCTCATGGATTTCGGTTTTTCAACCTCACGAGACATTGCTCACGCGCTGATGATTTATTTGGTTAGTAGCTACTCCTCGTTGGCCCTAACTCATATGTCCATCTTTACACATCGATACGTTTATGATGTTTTATCATTCTACTTAAGAGTGAAATGGTTTGTACTACTGATAAAGCCAGACCCAACATAAAGTACATAGATACACTTAAGTGGTCTAGCAAGGCTTTGTTATAAGGCCGATAACAAAAATAATGCGAGTTCACCCACAGGAATGTGAGAGCCTCGTTTGCGGACATCATTAGACAACACTAAATAAATATTATATATATTTTGAAAATGAATCGACCATAACATGAAGATCATACATTAATATGTTAATTGTAAAAACAGTATCACTGGTGTTTATTAATGGAAAACATGATTAATTAACGCATTTTTGATGTTTAATCGTAGCGATTATGGAATGATATGCATATGAAATTAATTGAGAGTAAAACATTACAAGTAACATACTTTGTTTACTTTTTATTCCAGGTACAAGAGAAGCGTCATTCGTTCATGCAATTTCTGCAGCAGGTGTTGCGCACGCAGTGACGCGCGCGTGCAGTAGTGGTGCCCTTTCTAGGTGTGGTTGTGACAGATCAATAACAGGCCGAAGTCCCAAGGGATTCGAGTGGTCTGGCTGTTCAGACAATATAGCTTATGGAACAGCATTTTCTAAACAATTTGTTGATGCACGTGAGAGAAGACGGAATATAAAAAATTCTGGAAGGAAACTTATGAATTTACATAATAATGAGGCCGGAAGGAAGGTGAGTTATAGTTTTAATGATTCCAAAAATATGAATGATTTTCTTCTTCTTTTTTTTTGGCAAACATCACCGAAAATGTCTGAAAGCCTTCAAATAAATAACATAGTTTGCTTGTTCAAAACTAAAGTAAAATGTGGAAATAAGATTTCTTATCACAGCATTGTTATTTCTATAAACATTTTTGGCATCGACTGAGGAATTAATTAGTATTTCATTTATTCTAAATCAATAATGATAGTTTACAAAATGAGAAATTCAATGAACAATTTAAAAGAGATGCTAAATAGAATTATAAACAGAACGATCCATCACGAGTTTAAATTAAAACTTGACGTTTCTGAGTGACGTTTTAACTTGGCATTCCCACCGACATATTGTACGGTGTATTATGAACCATCCCCAAGCACTCAAGCTCATCTCTCCTCCCACTAGCTAGAAGCCCCGACGCATAAATATAGATCTCCTTTCCGGCAATCGCCCCGCGACGACTTTTAGACCGATTTAATGGGTATTTTGATGTTAGGGGTACAATGGGATTAAGCTGGATCTATGTCCAACCTTTTATTAACGAGAGATGTGGCGCATAATTTATCGTGGATCGCCCGGCGTTATTGGGGTGGAGGGATTCACATCTCTATAAGTGTAATGGCCAAACCACTTTTCCCAGGATTTAGAGAAGTGTCAAAAGTCCCGTAAATCACGGCCCGATTGTGAGCCTATTTTATTTCCACAATACTGGACACTTTCCCCAAACGTCCCTAGGACATTCTCCATTGTAATGCCAATTTAATGTTTATAGATATTGAAAGACAAATTATGTAAATACAGGGGAATGAATTTTGAACCGAGTAATTGACAATCTAATTACTGAACCAGCCGGCGAAAGTGAAATCCGGATCTATTTTACAACTTTCTCGCCCCCTCGAAAAGGACTAACCATGCTTCTTTGATAATTATCGTTTATCACACAGTTTACAACCTGGACCTTAAGATAAGTTTAAAAACAAAGTTATTTATTAGAATTCATTTATTTCACAAACTTACCGGCTGACACAATGAACCAGTATGAGACGTGATGTAAGCAACACCCGAAAAACAATAGCCATCAGAACCGTTACACTTTTTAAAGCACTCAAGGTTTCATCCATAAATTGGTAAAATGTCAATACAATAAAGCTGATATTACAACCATAGCTTATAAGCGGTCTGACACACGACAGAAGCTATTAATTTTACCAATAAAGTTAGATCAGAAAAAGATAGTTTGTCCCCCCAAATCCTCGAAAGCTATACTAGGGTCGTTTTAGCGAGGGTTGTAAGTGATGGCGCCGCAAGCCAATATACAATAACGCGTGCTTAAGTTAAGATCGCTGATCTAGACACTATAATCGAATAAAAAGGTCTAAAATAACATCGATAATGGCACATTGTTTTAAGGGGCTGCTTCCCATCCGTTTCCCTGGTAAATGAAAAGCTTTTATTCTTCCGGACCGGTAACTTTTCTTTCTTAGTGTGCACCACAGGCGTGGCTCTACAACGAAGTCACAATGCGTGAGTGCTACACACTGGCTAAACACACGTGTGAAATAATGAAACGTTCTATTGAAGTGATTTCAATAGCGAGAAATTGTATGAAGCAAAAACACAAGAAAACATTTCATAACGCCAAATACTGCACATTAAGAAGAGTCATTTGACCAGTTTTGTGTCATGAGCACTAGATAAAAGATCATCTTACAGTTATTATTTGGCAATTCATTGAACTTATCTTGCTAAATTGATATTCTAAAGTAACTCTTCATCAGAAGAATATAAATCTCGCAAAAAATAGCTGTCGTACATTAACTCTTCCTAAATTCATTGACTATGTTTGGCGGCCCCCTCTGAGCAGATGCATTGTAAGGAAAACCGTATTAAGACATAACTGAGGATAGGAAGACATGCTTTTGTACCCTTAGCCGCTGTATATATCAATATAAATACCAGGTCTACCCTGCCAAAACACCTGGCTTGTGTATTTATAAACAGATAGAAATTCACACCTTAACTTTCTCCATCACTATTCGTCGATCCGTGACAACTGCGAGGCATAGCAGGGATACTCTCTCGTCAACAGAGTCAAAATATTCCATTAAAATCTCCCATACCTGTAATTGATGTGTTTTTTACCTGTGCCATTATATATCACACCTGGTTCATATCCTTAAGTACACGACTAGTCACACCTAAATAGAAGTCTGTATACATTTATATCATAATGACCCATAGATATATCTGTTTAACGTTTTCGGGCAGCGTTAACTCGATTTGTAAATTTTCATACCTAACTTTAAACCATATTTAACGTGAATAAGCACTCTTGAGGACGCGAGTCGTGTGCATAACGAATACTTAATAAATAAGACTGAATGAAAGGTTCAACTAAATCTCACATCACTCAGATATTGTGGTTAAGTGTTTGATGAATCGAAAGCCAAATTAAAGTAATGTGGTTTTTATATGAATGATGAAAAAACCTTGAAGCGTGCATTTTATATTCTTTATAATTTATATTTGTACCAATTTGCTATTACCTTGAACTGTATTTGTCAGAATATGAAAAAGAAACTTGCTACACTAAGCCAGACAAACACATGTTATCGTCGAAAAGCTACACATAAACCTATATAAGTAAAATGCTGACCCCTTAACTAGCTACAGTAAAAAAATATATATTAACCCAGCTTCAAGCTCATGTATACCTGTATAAGTAAGATGTTGACACCTGCTATGAAATTCCATAAAACAGGTGTACGAAATTCTTCTAAGTGGCAAAACCACATAATTTATCACGAATACAACACCTAAACTGCCCCTTATATCATATCAAAGCCGTTTAAGTTGATGTATGCTGCGCGCTAGTCATTACTTCATTACTAAAAACTTCCTAGTTCATAATAACTTCACGTCGAGTCTAACAAAACTGTTGGACTGTATCTTGATGCCGTTAATAATTCGCAGATTATTTGAAGGCAAAAAATCAGGAATTGTATTGAAACCTGACATCAAACCTGTCCACTTAACACGTTATGTATTGGATTTATCGTGGAGGGGAGTCAAATAAAACTAAACGATATCTCATGTCATTCATAAATCTGTCAATCCAGCTCTCACGACTGCGGTTATACATACAGTAACCATCACAAAGATGATGCATCACTGTGGCTTTATCAATCTACCGGCGGTTGTCGAGTTTGTGGGTTTAGCTATAGGGCTGGAGATTTGAGAACACAGTTGTGTTTAGAGAGGATGAAGAAATAAACCCTTAAATGCAAGAAATGTTCTCAAAATACAGCTGAATTATAAACTTTTGTCGACACCTCTCGATGTAAACGAATCTTTTTTCCCTGGCATGCTTAATGCCACTACTACGTACGTTTCCATATTTAAATCCTCTAGACGTGTCATTTTCAATAAAATAAACACACATTTTCGCGTTTGTAAGGTTACAAGATATTTACAAATATTTCATGAATGAAGTTGATACATTGCATACTTTTTCACGACTCCGTACTGGTGTTATAGATCCCAGCTGTTGGGAGGCCAGTGTGTGGTTAGTTAGGTAGTCCTATCATGCTCCTATTAATCTTATGGTTTAGATGTTAGTATGTAATGTCAGATAACAAAAATATATATCTTACATAATGTTTATATTTAAAAGGTTACATTATTTACATTTGAGAAATAAACCATACTTTTAAGACAACAAAAGAAGTAAACATATGTTTGCAGTATGCAGCTGCCAGTAGGTCGCTGAGTTTTCTTTGTTAACTCCGGTTTTCCTCCATTTCCCTAACCTGACACTTCCTTAAATGACCCCACTGTTAATAGGACCTTAAGCTATAACACATATCAAACAAAACCAAGCGATGAAACTACACTTTGCTTTTATTTCTAATGATAATAAATAATATTTCAAATAATCAGGCAAAGACAAATTTTCAAATATTAAAAAATCAAAATATAAAAGATTTAGAAACCTTCCAGGTGGTGAGATAATATGCCACCCCAGATAACATTTGTGCTCGACTATGTTTCCAGGCATACAATGAAATAAAGGAATGCTGAACTAATATGGGTGTTACCAACTCCGTCGTATTGCGTCACCGATTTTAGATTATATCTGGGGACAAGCTAACAATAAAAGTAGAAAACTTCCAAAATGTCTGGAAAGAGAAAGCAGTATACTACGGCGCTTAGTTACACAACACACGTGGTCTCAATGTTTACGAATTCCCACTCTTCCCGAATCTTCACTCTTCACGAGTTTCGAGACTTCTGTTTGCACCGAGGTATCACGTTTTATTGCTAGACATGCTTAGTGTCAATGTAAACATCTTGTAAACAACTGACACCCAATTTCATCTAATTAAATTATAAAGTTTGACATTCTTCTACAGCTAATCGTTGACGGTTATAGTGAATTTATTCGTTTTTGTAGATTAAATCAGCGTAGATACCCAACGCGTGATTCAGTGTCCTAATCTAGGATAATTCACTCTGCAAGCGAGTATATGTACAACAGCAAGGACATTTGGATTAAAATCTGATGAATTAAACGTGTTATAGTACTGACAACCCTAGCATCTTAATCCCTAGGATATTTCCCCGATACACGACGAGCTCATTATTATTGGTGAAATAATTTTGTGCTAATGTAAATTAGTAAAAAGTAGGAATATTTAGGCAATAACATCAAGCAATTTTCCTTTTATATTGCAAACCTAAATGTAAAGATTTTTGCTGTTGTTGGTATACTCACGCAATCGACATGGCGTTATGTTCCAATTGCACCGAGACAGTATGAGCAAAGGTAGGAAATAATCAAGTAGGCTAAAGTTAACTTTAAAGTCATTTCAAAATGGGTCACGTTTAAATTCAAATATGAAATATATTTTCATTTGGTAATGGTATATTTACAAAATGACTGCACCATTCATAAAACGAATAAATCAAGTTGTTGAATTCATTTCGTATTCATCATCAATGCCGAAAACGATATTTATACATTTACTACTAAATAAGCCCTGCTAAGTTCTCCGTGATGGCTTTACTAGGGACAAATTGTGCCCTTGGGCGAATCACAAAAATATCTTGGTGACAGATGTATAAAAAACATCACATTAGGTCTGTATTACTCCGTGTAATGAAAGCTTGTTCCCGTAACCAAGCCTCTCATTTCAAACAAGTATGTTATACCATTAGTCGTGCGGGTGAAATGAATCAAAACACTTAAATTTCGTCACGTGATTTATGAGTTTTCAGAAAGAGGCCAGTTCTAACTGCTAGTTTCGCTTTTAGAACAAAATATATATATTAAACACTATTTGTTTCTTTCATACTAAGACGACAAATATGAGAACGTTCAAAAATTTGGATTAAACATTCACTCTTTGCTTAGTCAGTCTACATGCTTGTTACAGTAAAATCGTTGCACCTAGTTCAGTTTATTGGAAAAGGTCATCTTGGATTTGAAGGGGTCAATAATGCGATATATCATTCCTGCTATTCTTCCGTAGATCTTATTAACAATTAAGCGAAAAGATTCACCACAAATTATATCTTTTCTCTGCTTAAATGCATTATCAATATTCGAAGCAATACTTATAGACTGTAAATTTAATTAACGTTGTTAATTAAGCCAATATTGTACCTCAATTTAATATCTGGAGTGATAACAAGAAATACAAATACACAATCATGCCATGAATCAAGAGATTGCTTTGATAAAATGTCCTTAATAACTTATTCATGTGAAAGAAATTAGAGTAAAAAACTTCTAAAGAATTTCGACCAAACAATGCCACCCTCCAAAATCTCATGGGTGCTTGGTTTTTCAATTATCATTAAATTGTCGTTTAGTGGGAAGATACGTGTAACGGGGGAGAAACCCACGCCGCAATACTTCACGCTAAGAACGCAAACAAACAGTAAGAACGTCCCTACATTCTTCAGGCAAAGCGCCAAAATCCATGTCACTGATTCGTAAAATATGGCAAAATATGCGAATTGTTGAAGAGAAGTATGGGAGTTCCATCTCTTTTTGAGAAGGCCATTGATCACATTTTTGTGTTTTACGAATTTCTTAAAACACACATCTAAGATAAGTTTTTAGGAGTTGTTCAGTAATAGTTACGATACGCCATTTTATAAATAGATGGGATTGTTTATACAACTATTTCTGCACACAGGACATCAGACATGAATGCATTCTTCAGCATTTCTCATCAAGATTATATCTTTCACAATATTTGAAAACATACAGGAATAAGATACGAAATTGAAATATCTTGATGTGATTTTCAAGGGGAAGCGTTATACAATAGTGAAACAAATGTAATCTTTCCTCTAGGTTTACAGAACAAAGTGCAAGAGAATTCATCCAGTTTCATTGAACATAAAAAGATATGAAAGTCTCTTCGTTTTATCGTTAGGTAATCGCTACAACCGTTATTTGAAAACTGATCCCATGTAGAGAAAATTAGCATTGAAATTGATCTTCAAAAGGAAATATATCTCATAATTACAACTTAATTTCATCAAATTGAAGGCTAATATTTCCTGTTCTTTCAAACACTTTTTGTATACCACCCTTTTAAGCGTTTATACCACCCTGACTATGATTGATGTCGAAGGTGATACACTCAATAGCGATTTCCACGTCCTCCGTCTTTCATTCATTTAATGCATTGGAAATTGCATACGATGAAAGAACGAATGTGCTATATAAGACACCGGTATTGAAAGATCAAAACAGTTTCCCTCCTTATTCCGCGTATGCTTGGTAGTTTTAAAATAGTCAATCAGTTCTTAAAGACTTGGGCTGTGAATGAATGGAGTTTAACTTAAATCGTCGCTGCAATGTGAGTTTATTACTCAAAACAAACACTATAAATGATTCGACACACAGTTCAGATCTAAATCGAGTCACCCCATCATCTTTAACGTTACGTTCGTATTATATGCATATTCAGCTTCTGTGGTCTTCACAGCATTATTCCATACGTGAGCTTATTCATGTTTTGATATTTTAAGTAACATTTTTGGAAGAAATAACGAGAACCATTGTATCTATTGTAAATTTAAATGACCACTATAGCACAAAAATACATATATTAAGAGAAAAAGTTTTCGGATTTCAGAATTTTCAAGCTTACTCGAATTTCTGTCGGATTTAAGATGGTGGATGAATAGTTATGTTGACGAATCTACGTGTTCATTTGTCAATGCTAATGGTACTGCCAAGTTGTGGAAATCCGAAGTAGCCAAGGAAAACGTCTCAACGTCTAGCGTTTTAATCAGCTAATGTACTGACCAGATATTTACCGTTGGTAAACAATTAAAATTAGGCCCTTCAAAGGATAAGCATTACCATGTCTGACTTTCTCAGCAAACATTACATATGTTTAGGGTATAACATACATATGTTCTAGTGTCTTAGAGACTTCTGCTGAGGAAAACTCGTATTTTGGTATTTTCAGTTTTCAAATTCTACGCTGAAGTTTTTGCCATTTTATATTGCAAGGTTTGCACGTCGTAAGGATGATAAAGTGTGATATTTTTTAGCACTGACCTTTTTACACTTTTGGTAAAGATACAGCAAAAAGCTATAAATGATAAAACAAACAAAATTCTAGTAAGAGTATCTGGTTTTCTTGAAATCTGCTGCTTCGTATCCCAAGAGAAGGTCATTATGATTCAGTCGGACACGCAAACAAATTGTTTGGCTGAAGGTCGTATATTGTGATTTATGTTCCGGGGGTCATTTCAACTGTCCACAAAACAAGGTGTTTACAGCCGAGATACCAATATAAAAACACTGAACAATGTGTTAAGATCATTCACTGGCAACGTGCCCCGCACATTGAAATTAGCACGTAACATGTCACATGACATTAGTGGGTGACATTAATACTCCGATTGTCTGCCCGCCAGGTTTTTCTACCGACAGATGGCAGTTTAGTAGATGATATATCGGCCAAACTGACCGGACCTCCGGCCGATAGGATTATACCAGACAAATGAATGGTCAACAAATCACAACTAAATATCGTGTTGGCAGCCCCGATCATTTGTTATATTTCATTGGCATCGGGTCACATGTCAATTTTGATAAAATGTTCACATTTTGATAATAGATGAATTAGAGCCAATGCGACCGCGTGAAGGTTTTTACGACTTGCTCGTAAAGTGTTTCGGTGATAGGCCCGAGATTTCCCCATTGGGGGTACAGACTGTCGTTCCACGGGGTTGAATGATAGTGTTCAGCATCGTTCAGTCGCTATTAATACGAAGATTACGATTTGGAAAAACGCACGGTCAATTGAATACATACCATATCACTTCATTAGTGTGTGAAACACAGTTTATCGAGACTGATAGAATAAAAATTCTCAGGCAGTCATGAATTATCAGGAAGCATATTTTGATGTGGCATTTAATAGCGATGTTATTTGTCAATACCTCTCAACATGGCCTAAAACTTGAGGACAAGAAGCTAACAGTGAAAAGTGTATGACTCGGGAACTCGGGTATTAGATACTTTATTTAAACGATACATCAGCAATGTAGATCTTTATGCTATGTATAAGGAGAAAATTATGTACTGTGTAAACTTCTGTTCGTTGAGTGACGAATAAAACAAATAAGACAAAAACATATTGTTTCTGTTACAGTAGTTAGTTTTACAAACCCCCGAAACACTATAAATATCGGCAAGTGTGGATTACACGAGTAGCACGTGCTGTAGATTATAAACAAACAGTTATCATAGATAAGAGAGGAGAACATTTAAATGTAACGGTTGCGGGTTAAACGCTGCGTTTAATTAAATTCCAATGTAACTAGAGATTTTCAAGGTGAGACGTTCAAACACCTATTACAAATTAAATTAAATTCTAGCTTCTTTCAAGAGGAACCCAAGACGCTATAGGCATTTATAATTAACCCAAAATTAATGAAGATGACTTACGTTTTTACTTAGCTCTCAAATAAATCAGAAGAAAATTTCTATGGATGTGCAATGCTGATAAATGTGATATAAGAGTTCGTAACAATAAACCGATTATGTAAGAAACGAAGAGATAAGAACGATTGAAAAGTTGTGGTTGAAAGTGCTAACAGCACGTCATTGAAAACCAACCTTTTCTATTTTGAAGTTATCAGAAAATCAAAGATTTTTTATTGAATATCTACACTGATGGAAATGATCTTCACATGCCTAAATGCACGTGTGTCTCAGACTAACGTAATTGTACACGACAGAATTGTTGCACAGGCATCATCGTTGCCAAATACGAGGAATGTTCTGCCATCTTTTCTTGATGTTGTATCTAAGTCAAGAAGAGGTTTGACGCCAATGTTAACTCCGTCAAACAAGCGCCTATATGAACTTGATTTATATCTAGCTCCAAAACGGATTAGAAAAATTACACTTAATCCGAATAAGCATCAACCTTTTGTTTGAAGAATGTTGTAAGACTATATTTTCAAAGCAACGCCGTCGACTTTATAAATCAAACAGGTTCTATAAAAACTGAGAGGTATTAGAAATTACGGTTCGGGTTATGATAACTATCGCAAACTTTTGTTAAGAGATTTACACTTAATCTTATCGATGATAAAATCTCCGCCCGAGGATCATTGGGTGATTACTAACAGGTTTCTGGTGTAGTAAATATACCCACAATAATTCATATATCTGTTGTATTAACTTAATAGCCTACAGCGAATCGATGAACACACGGAAACAACTAAAATGTTAGAAAGTTCTAAAGCTGGTAATCATCTTAACACCTGTTGCAAACATGACTGACCGAAACTCAATATATATGTTTTAACATGTGTATTTCAATACTCGCTTCAATGTAACTGACACTGAAACGTAGATATGCATTATGCAATATACTATACATCATATTATTAACCTGCGTGGTTACAAGGCGGTAATACTTCACAACAACAAAGTACATAGATGTTAAAAGTAAATGTTTCTTTTGAAAGAGTGACCCTTGAAAAGAGTTAAAAGTATTAAATAGGGACTACGTATCTTTAAAAACGATGATAATCGAAAAGTATACTTGTACATGAGGTTCATATGAAGTCAGATTAACCAGTAGAGCTTATGTTCGCTACTTGATGCTAATTAATATGGACATTCTTAATGTGGATTCATTAAATCATGAACTGTTTGTACGGAGTACCTTCTGCGTATACGTCTCATAACACCGAGAGGCTTCAATGTTCAGCCTCGTTTACGCTCCGTATACGTACTTACATCCACTTTCGTATAAACAACTAAATTGGTAACCGTTTGAGACGGACGGACCATCCTATCTCACTAATGTTCAATCT
Organism: Argopecten irradians; assembly: GCF_041381155.1. Classification (NCBI taxonomy): domain Eukaryota; kingdom Metazoa; phylum Mollusca; class Bivalvia; order Pectinida; family Pectinidae; genus Argopecten; species Argopecten irradians. The sequence goes on along the minus strand of NC_091134.1, from coordinate 12,637,460 downwards.
ATAATATATCTCAAACTTATACTCGGCTGCATCTGGACTGTATTTTGTCGAATTTTTCTGATCCAATGTATTTTATGCCATATAGTTTGGGTCACCTGTACATCGTTAAAACGAAGGGCATAAATGTTTCCGTTTAATTTTGTTATCGGATAAAGGCGTCAAAACGTCATTCCAAACAGTTATACAACCCTGGGAGTGATTTATTTAAAATCTTAGTTTCAATCATGACAAGTGAAAACCAGATAAAGTCGTTCAATTATCTGTAGATGTCGCCCACTGACACTTCATATCATTCACAGACACTTAACACATAATGCTATTAGAAAAAAGTGCACTTGATCTTAAAATAACACTATGTAAAACATTTCTAAAGTATATTCTCAACTAAATGGTGGATTTTATATATTTTCCAATATTGTATTAAACTAATAGCTTCACTCGAAGAAAAAATAGCATTTTTAAAATAACTGTCAAAGTACTTCGTGTTTTTCTTTCTTTCTGGAATTGAAGTAGTTTTACGGGTTCTAGAAGGATGAACAGCTTTATCATATAGAAAATTGGTTTATAACTTTTATGTAAACTGACAAGATTTGTGTGGATATATAACAAATGTTTGTTAAGGTTTTGACTTTTTGCCTATTTTCCACTAATTATTTTGTATCTTTTTTTCATAACAGGCTGTTGAAGATAACATGGTGAGACAATGTAAATGTCATGGTGTGTCCGGATCCTGCGAAATGAAAACTTGTTGGAGAGCCATGCCAACCTTCAGAGAAATTGGACAAATTGTGAAAGAAAAATTCGACGGAGCAACCGAAGTGAAACTGGATAGAAATAAGTTACGACCACGTCTTATTCCAGTAAATCCCCAGTTTAAACCTCACACAAACTCAGATCTTGTTTATCTGATAGCATCCCCTGACTTCTGTGAGCCCGACCCGAAAACAGGGTCCCTGGGCACAACGGGGAGGGTTTGTAACAAAACATCAAAAGCTATTGATGGTTGTGATTTAATGTGCTGTGGTAGAGGCTACGAGACTCGTAGGAGGAAAATCGTGGACAGGTGTTCGTGTAAGTTTCATTGGTGTTGTTACGTCACATGTAAGAAATGTGAACGAGAAATAGATGAACACACGTGTAAATAAAAGATTCTTCCTACAGATAATAGAATCAAAAGTGTAACAGGGCCAAGTGACGACAGAGCTCTTCCGGCTAAACACACACAATTGCTGTGCAAATAATTGGCCATAAGTCCCGAACGTCTGATTGGAAACCTCTTCCATCTATATGGGAACCGGAAGTTACGCCAGACCTGCAACCAGAAGTTACAAAACGTGCTACATATGTGCTACAATGACAATGGTCTAGACCGAAGCCAGCGGAACTACACATGCATACGCAGTGTTAAACGGGTATACAATGGCAGATAAAGAATGGGATCTAAACAATGGAATAATGCAAATTAAATGGACAAGAATGTATGTAACATGTTAGTCAAGAAAGACAACAAACCACGTGACTCATGTTGCCTTGACTACACAACTGTTATGTGTTTATGATATTATATATACTCTGTATTGTTGATATTTTAGTTTATGCATCTCTGTGCAGAGCATCTAATGAAAATATTCCATTAATGCCGTTTCCTTAGGAACATATGATACAAATTATAGAGTATTTATTATAATAGGTTTGTAGATTAAAATCTGTCATTATAAAAGTGATATCGATTATTTTCTGATTGAGATATCGATTTCATCGTAATTTATTCATTGGGATAGTATATCTTTAAAATGCTAGTGCCAGTAATATTTTATTTAATATAACAGTTCTGCCATGGGATAGCATAGCTACATTATATAACGTCGCTCTTTAATAGGGCAGGTGCGGCGCACAGGGCCGTGCGCATGCGCACTACGTTACTGTATCAGAGAGTCGTTAGCCAATCATTTTAATCTTTATCGCCGTATGTGATATACACACTTATATATATATACTTTCTTCTTTCATCAAATCAGTTATTTTATACCACACACACGTCTCACCTGTTCCAAAGTAATTCCCTAGTCGGTTCAGAACATTTTTTCGTTCCGTATTATTGTGCGAGTTTTCAAATTTTGTCTTTCCTAAATTCAACGCCGTAGTTCAAATGTCTCGAGGTTTCATAATTTCACCACATTTTATTTGATTATATCAAATAGCTATTTTTTTGTTTCAAAATATTTACCTATATGATATTTTGCTTAAAATCTTAGAGATAGTTGATGGGAGATAAAAAGAGATTGAGAAGATGATGTTTAAGAGAGAGTAATAAGAATATAAATGATAGTAATGTACCTGTATATGTCAAATTACCTCACTTACGTTAATGCGTCGATAGAATTTTTAATTATGATATTGATATTAATTTTCATTATAATTCTTATTATATTGGACCAGTCCCTATTTCTATACAGCGTAGGCCCAATCTTGCCTATATATGTGTGTTCTCATTCAATATATGACATACAAAATATACAAATGGTACCATGTCATACCGCTGACCTTACTGCATTTTGATGTATCCAAAAATAGATGTATTTGCAATATACAGCGGTACTTTTCACAGCAATTTCAACCGTCATATATGGCATTCGGTGTTTCATCAAATGCATCATATGTGCCGAGTCGTTAACCCCTTCTATATATGCCTGTAGAGCATTTTTATATAAAATATATCGTCAAATATACATAATATATATCATAGGACAAAATAAATGTTATCATTGTCTTGATTGGAATCTCTAAATATTATAAATATAATACAATATATTATAATAGGGCTAGGTAAGGATAGTAATATGATAGAAAGATGATATGATGCGTCCCGAATAGATGTTTCTGTGAAATGTGTGTTGAAATCGACAATACCTGATGTGGAATGTGTGTTGCGATTGGCAGTTCTCTAGTGTATGAGTGGTCTTGGCAATATTTTCAGAAGTAAAATGGAGAAATATTGTGTTTTAAAATGAAATCAAAATGTGATACGTTTCGCTGAGCTTGTTGTCTATATAGTGCTGCCGATATATATGTTTTTGTGTTGTTTTGTAAATATGTAAACCGTCATTGAACATACAAAAGGTCAAATCTAAAATTGATTTAGCATGAGCGAAAAATGTTGATTTCGCTGGAGATGGATTAATATGATTTTTCTCAGTTAATGATTTATTATTACATGATTAAATTCCACTTGTATCAAAATGAATTTCTAAAGAACCAAAATAAAAACAAAACAAAAACTAAATCATCAGAAACATATTGAAATGACAGGGAAATTAAGTTTCGGAAAATGCTTTTCTTTCGAAAAATCACAATTGAAATATTTATGGAAATTTATCGGATACATTATCGCAACTATAATGATTTCGACATCTTAAGAAACCGACCATAATGACCTTTTACTGTTGTCAGTGCACCAAATGTGTATAACGTCCCATACACAATATGTGACGAACGTTGTCTGTTTATTGTTGGTCGCCAATTTGTGATATGATATTATTTGTTGTACAAAACTATGTTCAACTATGTCTCATATATTGTGAATATCAAACAAATTAAATACAAAATACTGAAAAAAACTCTTTTGTTTTCAATATTGAATATTACCAAAGTTATTTACTGTCTGGAAAACTGCACTTTTCCCAGGAGATTCGGAAGTGTAAGCGCCAGTGTATATCAATTGCTGGACATCTATCACTACGGTGATTTAAGAACTGTATTCCCTCCATGCTATGAACCAACTTGTTTCGCGGCTACAACGTTTTAAATTGTGTTCGCAGAGATATTAATTTTTGCGTATAATTTGCTTTAATTTAAATACGTTGCCACATAACTCAGATGGATATTAATTTTCGGAGAAAAAAAACTTTCGCGAATTTACCTTGATTTACCTTAAGTAAATAGTTTTATTAAGAAAGCTGGTTTACAGAATGTATGTGTTAAGAGACTGTAGCATATCCATGATGTGTCTCTTTGTGATAGCAAAAGATATTGCCCATATTATAGAGGTATATATCACTGGTAAATGCTGTTCAGACACAGAGTAACTCGACTTATATTGATACATATGATGCAAAGCAGTCGTCTTACTACGTATACATTTATGGTGAACGATGCACAAGAGCAACGGAATATCAAGTCAATAAATAATGATGAAAGTTTTATTGTTTTAAACTATAACATTCTTCAGGAAACAAAGACATGATGTTATGATATCGCCTTCAACGTAAATATATTACAAATTACATCATTATTTATGATATCATAAATACAGTAGTAGAAAACATTAATGATCTAGCGATAAAATAAAGATCCAAACTCAACATCGGATCAACGAGGCCAAATATTAAAAAAATATCAATAGCTTACATAAGATCAGATGTATCAGAGGATTTGTGATCTCTCCTATAAGAGATACTAATGCAACCTTCTATCACCTTCATTTTAACGTATCGAATTTGTAGATCTATGCAGACTAAATACAGTGACGATTATTAAAAATCAATCTCACGTTTATGTACATTTTGTCCGTTAAAATTTGCATTATTTCCACAACTTCAGCAAAATAATTTATGCACACTGTCTGCATCCCTGTATCAACAAAACAAACAAATATTAGGTTTTAGTTTTTCGTTGTGTTTTTTATATTTAATTTTAAATTTGATAATATTTTTATAAACTGGAAAACGAGAATAGGCTTAAAGGAGTATACAATTTACAATGTAACCGGAAGTGATTTTCTCGGTTGGAGATGAGGGAGATTTCAGAGGCTTTATTGCCGTATTACAAAACATTTTCAAAAAAAATAAAAATAAAAAAATAAAGCTAATTACGGCGTTCAAACAATTTTAATTTAAATTTCAAAAAACTTTTTCATTCTAAGCGTTCATAAAGCGACCGACAAGGGTTAATTTTTGACAAAGGTAGGGCTTCAAAAGATTAATCCTCGGAGGCGTCTAGAAGTGAATGATACTTATGTTCCAACTGCAAAAGTATTTGACATGAGTCAAGTTCATTGCATCCTTTAAGTTTGCCAGTATCAGCTCAGGTGTATTTTAAAAATAAATGTTTGAATATAACAAGTTATTCCCAGGCGGACCAACCATTGATCACCCACGCACGTGCATCGAGACCTAATGGAAATCACAACCAATGCAAGTAATATCACGTCGAAATCGATTTCACATTTTCCAGTAGAAAAAGAAAAGCAAATATCAAAGGATTTTGAATATTACATAAAATGAATTTCTGATCTTTCGACAAAACCAAACATGCTTCCTTTCAACGAGTAGCTCGTAAAGAAACAATAGATTTGTGTTGTTTACGATCACTCGAAGAGTAATTACTTAAGAAACCACACAAGGTATACACTAAATCCTTCTGACGGATAGAGGCGCAGCAGGCCTCTGATATAGGGAGGACCGGCAGGTTTTACAGAAGTTATATATCTCGCTCAGAGTGCAACATTGGCCAAGTTTTCCCCCAACAATTGTTTATTTCTGTGAAGTGCAGATGTATTTTCAATATCATTGCTCTTGGTTAAATAAAGTGGTTTGCGGGAAGTCACCGAAAGATAGTAGCATTGTCAGCTTAACGTCGATATCATAGGATTGTTATAAGAGGAAAAGTATTGAAACCGACACATATTTTGTATTATGATGAATAAAATTGAAAATGTTATGTGCTTTTATAAACATGAATAGATTAATATAAATTGGGACAATTGTACATTCAACAATACTCCACTCCATCATTATATTGCAGTTAGTCTGGGGAAATTTAATACATTACTTATTGGATTAGTATACAAATACATGTAAAAGATCCACGCTTTGTGTACTGTCATCTTAATATTACAAACAAAAATAGCTACCTTAATGTAGTTAAAATGAAATTATTTCGGAAAGAATTGTCATAAAAGTAAGTAATATCGAGTTCAGATAAACGGTTTGAAACCGTGTCATCTTGATAAAGAAATAATAGAATAAATAAACAATTAGAAGTATTGTTATTTCAAATTTTTTTTTATTTCAATATACAACTATCATTTATCTACAATATACGTTTATTTGCATTACCGATCACATGGCCATATGTAAGTGTAGTGTCATTGGGTCATGTCAGTTTGATATCAAATGTTAATCATAATAATTGCCATCCGTTCGTGTAATGTAAAAATAGTAATACCACCTGTCGATATAGATCGAGTTTTTGTTTTTTACTATTGTTTAAATTAAACTACCACAAGAATAACCGTAGCCCCTTCTCCCCCCCCCCTTCCCTCCTCCCAAAAATACTAAAACAATACACAACAAAAACAAAGCACAAAACCACGTATTCACATAAACCACACACGTTATACCGCACATTCAAATTACAACAACTGTTCGTTATATGTCAGCACAACAGATTTCAATTCTTTAAACAGGGAAAAGGAGGCTGTAAAACAACAGATAAAAGGGGAGAGGGTGCAAAACTCATGTATAGGATTTCAAGAAACTATGTTTGAAACGAAGATAAGTTCAATAGAAAAATCCTATTTTGGTCAATCAAGTTATCAGTATTGCTAACTTAATTGAATTATTCATAGGAACACAGCTTCTAATGAAAGTATTTGCAATATACAATGTATTTCGTACGAAAAAAGCCGTTGTAAATGGGTTTAAAAGTTTGTTTTTTAAGTGTGCCTTCTGGTATTGATAGCATACCGAGTTAAATAACATAATTGCTTGCTTTTTGGTTTTAATGCCTTATACTTTTTTATCATAAATATGAAAACAATTTTTTCATCTTGTAGACGGAATCATACATTGATACATTACGAGAGGAACTCACTTTTAGTAGTTGTCAGAAATATGATTTTGTTACAATACGCTAAATCGATTACATTGCTGAGATTATTTCTACAATTCTGAAAATGTGTTCCGAAAAACAACTGAGCTCATAAACCTGTCTACAGTATCAATGGTCTGTTGGTTTGAATCCTTTGGTTCCTGTGGCGGCCATTTTGTAACCTGTTTGTTCTGTAGAAAATGAGTTTTTCTTTCATTCTCAAACTGTTTATATTGCAATATATCTGTCATGATATCTCTAGAAGCCTCGCACTAAACTAAACGTTACCGAGTTTACGACATCGCATTGTTTATACTGTGAAAATTGGTTCGTTTCACTACCAGAATGAATGTCGCTGATGGTTTCTCCTGAAAATTTAACTACAGAAGCACATGTCTGTCAGGAAGCACCATCCTTTCACAACATTAATGTATGGCGTGAAACAGAGATTTGGAAAGTTGAAGGACAACGAGAGGTATTTTGGTGTATTTTGGATAGGTGAACCGAGATACAAATCTTTCGTAGTTGATATATTTTTTTCCGGAAATGTTTAAACCTTTCAGGAAGCCATTGTTACACATTCGAGTGTGATACATCATACATCACGCAGAGGGTGCGCAATGTCTTGCGTTAATATTGGAAATTGCCAAAGATGTTTATGGAATGAACTGAAATATTATTAATAAGCGAATAAGCGAACTCAAAGTTTCAAACAATGAATATTAAAATATCCTAATGTTCAATAACGAAATGAAACAGTGACATATCACCACACAATAGTAAAAATTATAGCTGTACATTGAACAACAAAACGTTTTAAAAAAGAAAGGACCATTAAAAATTATGAATAATGATAATGCAAGATCGATTATTTGACACTTACCTGATACGTATAATCAGAATGAGCAATTTAAAGTATTTTAACAATAAACGTCATTCATTCAAGACTGAAATTTTATTATCCCTAAATGTCATCCAAATAATATACATTTTTTTACAGTAAACGTTAATCCTTTAAGAATGTGAATCTTTATTTCTCAAAAATGTCATCCAAATAATATGTCACTGTATCAAACACTGCACAATCAGAAAGCACAATTCCATTTTAAAGATTCGTACGTAATCAAATGGCATATATGGATTTAAGTGTTTATAGATATTGACACATACATCAAATTGAGGAATGAAGAGATTGTGATCATAAAATAGTTATAGATGTAGATGCTACATTCCATTCAATATTACTGGGTCTCAGATTATATAACAGCACAACGCTTTATCAATTAGCTTTAATTTAATATGCATTGCATGCACTTTTCATAGGCAATAAAACCTTATTGTGGATTCAAAATGGATGTAGGAAGACGATAAAATATATATGATTCACTTACGAATACTTTAGTAGTAATTCTAAATTAGTACACCTGTACCTGATTGTGAATGAAAAACCCGTGGTGCAAACTCTCTTAAGGGAACAACCAACTAAATAAAAAAAGACCTTCGAAATGGCCCCTATGTATACAAGATTGAGCCCAGGATAGAATTTTAACCCGGCCGCTGATTGGCTGGCTAATAATGAATTTCAAAAGTAAAAATGTTTTCTGACAGGTAATTATTCCTAGATAACCATGATATGAATTTGGAAATTCATATTGAGATTTAGGTTCAAAATATCAATTTTGATAATGAATAGGTAAAAACATTAGAATTTCAGGATTTTTTAGTCAAAATGCGCCTGATTTCAATAAAGCTACCCTGGTTGGAGTTTGAGTAGAAGGACACACACTTTTTTCTGTCAAGTGTTATATGAGAACCTAATCTTTAATTATAGAACACAATAGTTAATTAATATTCCTTGGTTTTAATAATACAGTACAAAACTTTAACAAAGTTTAACACTGTGGTCTGTGTAAAATTATTTAGTTGGTTGCTCTCTTAATAGCTCTAATAAATAAAATAAATATATAATAGGACAACAAACACAAGATCAACACACACAGTAAACAAACTTGAAGGAAGCATACCTAAATTATATAGGACATTGATGACAATTGAATTTGGCGTTAAAGGAGATTACATCGTTTGAAACATAGTCAATTATACACATACTGATTACAAGTTATAGGGCCATCAATAGAGAAGAAAATAAATAAACATTTTAGTTATGAATTTAATGCAAGTGTGTTAGACTAGTGCCATACTGAAAATTAATAGAAGTGACCTGACCTTATTTAACCGAAATTATGTCATGTGTCGTCGGTGAATTAAGGTAATTTCAATCTTGGAACAAATTTTAAGTTTTGTACTTATTCAATCGACATTAGGTAATATGGATTAAGAATATGTCATGTGTGTTGCGCTCATGTGATGGCATTTTTGAATTATGATATTTCTTATAATCTTAATGATATTTTGATTTCTGTATACTTTGTAGTTGTTTTTATTTGCAGGGAGTTAAATTGCGCTATGCATGTCTTTGCGGTCATGTTAATTAAAGCGAATGAAATGGAAGAAATGGAAAGAAGGACAATCACTGCATGTAATGAATGCGTGAACTTTTTGCGCTACGAATAAGTATCAAGGAAATGCGAATTTAAGCAATTTATGTAGTGTTGTAACTATATCATTATAATGAAACTCGGACATACACTGTATGCATGTTTTGTAGGATATGTTTGGTTTGGATTTTTAGATTAACGTCCTATTAACAGCCAGGGTCATGACATTACTTAAATGTATTCAAACACTCATCACAGCCATAAGATATCTTTAACAAGTGATTTTGTTTTTCTAAATGATTTCGTTTTCATAGTTCCGGTAATCCCTAGCAGACTAGATCGCTGCTTCACATTTCGTGTGTGCCAGTCGTGTAATCTAAGAGATTGCACTAGTAAACCGTATTCTTGACATAATTCCCACAGGTACGAAAGCAAGCTGGTGTTGAAGTAAAGTTTCTTGAATGAAAACCGGAAGGTATCCAACTTCTACACCTAATTTTAGATCTTTTATTCAAACAACAATTAAAATGCCAAAGTCGACATATGTATACCAGTAAAATCTATTCACAATTCGCCAGCAGCATCTTACACTCTTCAACAAAAAACTAATTCAGATACCTTGATGTGTTAAGTTGAAATTTCGAACTGCTGTTGGATTGACGAAACGCATATGTTGTGAGATAATCTCGTGCCGTAGCAGATAGAGATATAGGCTTGTCGGGATAAACAGACTGAATATGCAACAAAATGGGTTTTATCCACTTAAACGGGGCCTCAGTTCTGACAGCAAATTACTTACCATTGTCACATACTGTGTGAGGTAGACCAGGCCCGACTGAAGTATGTGGGAGGCATCCTAGCATGCATTGCACCCTCTTCATACACATAATGCTATACCAACCAGAAGGCCGTGCTACCCTCCTGCACATTTCCTTAAACATATCCGGATTTTCTTTAATCTCGTCTTTCCCATAAGGATTACAGAAACGAATTAAAAATAGATATTGCAGAATTCCCCCTACAGGGAAATCATTACGTTCGGAAATCCTGTAATTATCTATCATTGCAGGACATTTTGAATTAATCTTTCTGCTTATCAAGTGCATGTGCTCTCATGACATATCAGAAAGTTAATATATTTACATGTTTTTTTAGCGAAAATAAGATCTTCCTACACGCTAACCTTGGCGGTCATGGTGGTACAAATTTTAACTTTAAGACCTAATAAGTGTATATATCGAGTCGTGTGAATTTCACCTGAACCATACATTTAAGTAAGAGTGTAATGAAGACGTAATCTTGGCTGAAACGGGTAGTGAGAAATGACATCAATTTTAGTATTTTACAGGAAATGGACTTAAATGATGCAAAATTTCACATTTTAATTTGTTTAAACCGCATTTCATTTTTGAAAATTCTGGCATGATTGGTCTTTTCTATCATATCGGTACATTTTTGGTGATACATATTTATATTTCTGATTCCGTTGCATTCGATTTCAAATACTCAGGAGTGTCCACATTACGGGATAAAGTTGTGTATGTTAGTTTAGCTTATCTTTCTAAGAAACACATTTGATGATCAACGAAAAATTAAAAAAAGCTATTATTTACGAAATTTAGAGTCATCGCCTGTTTACTGATCATCCTCCTGTAGTGGGAGTTTGACCCCGTCAGTCGTATTACAGAAGGGTGATACATACATGATCTTATTGTTTTGTTCATTTCATATGAGACTAAAAACGAGTCTAAAAGTGTTTGATTTTTACGAGTTTCGTGAAATCTCATATGTGAACACGAATCTAATTTGTATTACACAACTAAAACGCACTACATTTCAAAGAATCTCGAGGTCAAAATGTGTTTTAATAATCAAGCGAATGTCGCCCTTTTGTCACGATGTTCTCGTATACATACGTTACGTCATTGTTTACTAACGTCAAAGCATGACGTCACAATCAATGTCCAGCCAATGAAATGCGCTCCAGGTTATATGATTCTAGTGGCAAGCACAAAACAAACATGGACGAAGTCTGTAAATATATGGCGGAATAAGCAATAAAAAAGACTTAAATTTCAGGGTCACGCGAATGTTTACGCAAACGATTGAGACATAGCAATCTAAGTTCGAATGGAGCCTTATATTGCAAAGAGACTATAAAAGCGAACGTCGTACGAATGTTTGTTCAAGAACAAACAAAAAAGTAAAGGTTATATGAGGCTGATGGCTAAAACGAAAGACTAAAACGTTCAGGATGATATGATGGCTTACATCAAGGGAACAGACAAAAAACCAGTACCATATGAAGGTTTAGATGGCGTAGAGATCAAAGGTCAATGATCATGCAATACACGTATGTCAACAGGAGTTGGTTCATTGATTACGCGTAACGTTAAGGTCATTTAGGCACGGCATATATTGCATGAAATATCTTTGGGAGGCTGCGGTATATTCATGTTATGCCATCTTGTAATAGTGAAAAAATCTTTTTCTAGTGATATCTAGTCTTGTCAAGCAGCTTTCTGATAATAGTTTTAATTCCAGAATCATTGCCATAGCTGATATTAGTTTGTCTCAATATGGCTGATTCTTCCTTTCCTCTCTACGGATGACGTATGACACAACATGATATATATATAGTCAAATAATCTAGGACAATACCATACATCAAACGGGACGTGATAGGAAACCATATATGTATGTAGAAACCAGACAAAACGTATGGCGTATGATTATGGCGTTCATTTGTGATACTCATGTGAAGTGATGAGTGATGTAAAAATACCTGGTTTTCCCTGTGTTAGCAACACGTTACACCTGCCGAGTTACAGCGTAGAACAGTTTCATATTATCAGAGAAAGCTACATTATGACACCTGAAGTCTCCTTAAATAAAACCACTACAACAGTGAGCATGGGGAGCCAAGTTATAAGATAACATCACTTTGGAATAAATTGGTAAAACATCTAATCTATTTTGATCTAGTTATTAGTGTCAAAACTTAATCATATTTGATTTACATATTCTTATTTAATGATATCCATTAACATTGTTTATCGTTGAGTTTAATGAGATGGTAAACAGGCTTTCCAGCATTTAATTAGAAATTCATATTGCACGAGGGCGAAAAATTAAGACACTGCATGTTACGCTGGAAAATGAAATAACCACTTTTTTATCTTGTATACATACAGAGCATAATTGTTGCGATTTCATCATTTTTAGCTCTCATGTTTTATGTAATTACTGGCATAAACCAACTAATCTCTGACACCAGAACGCTTTTGAATTTTATTTACCTCTGCAAAGAAACAATTTGATTTTGTCTATTTGCTGAGGTGAGTATAAAATAGTACTACCTTATGCAGTGCTAAAGGTATAGAAGAAGCGTGACGACTTGGTAAGTAGATGGCAGTATACTACGACCTAATCTTGTGCCATAGATGGAATATCTTCAGCAGTATGGAAAATTGTGTCGATTATCATATAGACACTACGCAAATATACCACAGTAAACATGTTTGGGGACGCTAAGTACTACACATTTTCATCTCATGGAGGTACAATTATCATTCCGAACAAAAACATCAACTCTGGTAAATAATTTTAAATAATACAAAGCATTTTGAAAAAAATTCAATACTAAAGTTTATGGAAGTTAAGTAATTAATATCAGGGGAAATCCTTAATTTGTGACGTTCGTCATAATACAGGATAACGTCGTGCTTCCTCGTCATCAGTAGGTAGAGCTGTCTGACCTACCAGGTGTCGCTAGTAGAAAAATCCACTCTATAACGGAATTCATCAATTCCGTAATTGGCAACGTTCACATACCATGCATAGACAGGGGAAATTTCTTAATAAACAATTGATTGCATCTTCAGGAAAAACGTTTACTTTTTGACAAGTTGAAAATTGCATATGTCCTGATGACGTGGAATTATAATCAATCTATTATCACATTTGCGTCAAATAGCGTCAGGCGCAAGGTCATATTTAAGAAATCGCGCGTTTTTTCTACTATTGTAATATTTAACAGCGCGTGCGTCATTTTGTGTTAACCTTGTTCAGTTCTGTGTAACAGGAATTATTTCCTTGGATGACGTCACAAGAGAACCCTAACGACCAGGGTGTTACACCTACCAGCTGCTTCATGCTTGCACCTGTTGTTTTATGGGTGTTGTGCTATCAGACCGGATTTCTAAAATATTCATCCGCGTTTCCGATATAGTCCCCCTATCCTGCCGATCACACACAATCTTACCTGAATGTGAATTAATCTACACAATATCTACGTCATTATAACGATTTGGCGGTAACAGATACAAATCTACAGCCATCGTTTATAACCGGAACCAGAGGGAGTCATTATTATCTAGCGGCCATCTTGCTTCCGGTTCGACAACAACTTGGAAACAAAATGGAGTGCATTCGAGAGCATGCTGTGCGGGAGCACATCAACGTTAGTATGGAATCATAATCGCCATATTTTGATGCCCATTTTTATAACAATATTGTGTTAGTTTGATAGACATGAATGATATGAAAAGCCATGATCTAGTGTTTCATCGAAACGGGCCTGTCTGTTTCAAACTTGGCTGCTGAGTTTCATACTTTCATGCACATAACCTTGACCCAAACCGTGGCCTACTAAATCCGCCATGTCAACGTTTGCATTAATTTAAATAATTTCACCGATAACAACTCTTTATACCGATTACTTACAGTTCAAGATTTATGGAAATAATTAATTAATAATATGCTTATATATATATGCAAGTAATCACAATGTAAGAAATACGGCAATGTATTGTGTATTATGCAATAAAACAATTTGAAGAGTAGTTTCCTAATTACAATCTTATTTAGATTAAGAAATGGTGAGGACGTATGTCTAAGTCTTTGCTTTCAAATGCTGGGAAGACTGGTTGCCTTTTGCGGCATGCTTCAGTGATAAAGCACTATACAAAAGGCAAGAGTCCTTAAAAGGCACTACACGTACATACTGCAGTCCCCGAAACATACACAACACAATACCTTCGAGAAAGGCAGTCCTGAAATGACCCTGACTGTGAATAGGACGTTAGGAACATTAAATCAATCAAGCAAATTAAATTTCGATAGGAATTTTTGTATATGTGAAATAATTTCCATACAATCGCACATTATCCGACACATTTAGTACCTGCTTCACCTGCTTCTTCATTGGATGAAATCCTAAAATGCGTTTTTTATTCTAACGTCTCTCCAGACAGCATTCGCTCATATGAAGATGACGCCGGGAATCCCTCACTCCTATCTCGTAATGCATTCTATCCCTGCTAAAAGTACAACATAAAGGTCCTTGGACGACTGGATTGGTGTTTTTCAAATAGCGCTGTTTAGTGCCTATGACAGTGCTTCAGTGAGATAACGTTATATTTTTTTTACTATTGCATATAGACAGAACAAGACAATATCGTAGTCTCCCGATTTGTTTGTTTGTTTGATTAACGTCCTATTAACAGTCAGGGTCATGAAAGGACGGCATCCCATGAATGCGTTGTGTAGCGTGAATGAAGTGCGTGGTGTGTGGTTTGGGAGACTGTGGTATATTCGTGCAATAGTCTCCCAAAATACACAGGCATGCACAACATAAAAAGTCAAACATATCGAATATCAGTCATTAGATTATCTTAAACACTAGCTGTGAATAGGACGTTTAACATGATCAGTCAACCAAAATAATGATGTTAAAAGATAATACAACAGTGAAAATATTTTTTCACTTCAGAAATCATCCACATTGTACGTATGTATACTATGTAAATCAAACGTAGCAAAGTTATTGCTTTAGTTGTACAGGTACACCCATACACAATACCTGTGTCCGTATTCATAAAATTTTCCTGTCAATGCATGATTTATGCACAGGCATTGTGTATAGAATGCATTTTTATGATGTAATAAAAATTCTTCTTCACACTTTGGAAGAAATTATATTGAAAAATCCCTAGGCTGAAACCTGAAAAGTGATGATGACTGTTAAGAAATGGTCGAGTAACTATATACTTTTGGAAAGTTTGTATTCAACCATAAATTTCCCTATTAATTTGCTTTTCGTTTCGATCATTTATTAATTAAATGTCCGCAGTTATTATCATTAAGACATAAATATTAAGTATTCGCACAACTACGGTGTACGTGTTACATACTGAACCATAATATCTCATGGAGTGAGTGACGGGGATTGTCTTATGATGTTGATTTCGTTGTTAATTTCACTTCCTGTGTTATGTATTAAACGTGATGAACCTACTAGATAAGTGAATGCCTCACTTACTACTAACCGAACCCTTTAAAGTTGTCTCCTACACGTTCCATTGATGTGCTTTATTTACTATATACTTCTATCTAACCACATCCCGATTGAGTTGCAGCGTGCAGATTTTTATTATCGTATGATTACATTGTTTTACAGATAGTTTATCCCATCGTATATCTAATATCAAAGATCGTATCATTTTTCTAACAGCTGCAGTGTTGAAGATAAGTTTAATGTAACTTACGTAATAACATAGGATCTTCCGAGGTCAGAATGGGCTTCCAGCCATCCCGAATTTAAAATGTTACACGTATTTTTCAACTGTAGATTAACGAAAAGTTTCAATTCCTGTAGCTTTGTGTGCGTGAAAACGAACAGAACTTTTTCATTTTAACAATATTAAAATGAAAATATGAATTTGATAACGCGTAACATTGCATTTCTTCCTTTCCACCCTATTTATTCCCTGGAAATAACAATAATACTAAGCACGCTATTTAATGCGTTGAGCTATCAAAACCATACAGATTCTTTACATTTGTTTGTTCTTTACCATTGATAATTTAACTTTTAAGTTGACTCCAGTGGGAGAATGATTATGAAATTTAGATATAAGAAATTGGAGAGATGGATAGGGAAAGAGAAGAAGAGAGATTGCCAATGCCATTATTCACTTTAAATGAATACAACTGTGAAACGATAACTACAGAAATGAATCATGGAATCAAACGAATCTCTTGGAG
Organism: Argopecten irradians; assembly: GCF_041381155.1. Lineage (NCBI taxonomy): Eukaryota > Metazoa > Mollusca > Bivalvia > Pectinida > Pectinidae > Argopecten > Argopecten irradians. The sequence continues at coordinate 12,621,045 of NC_091134.1, read as the reverse complement.
CTGATAATAAATTGTTGGACACATGTAAAACTCAAAGAATTTTTGTAAATAGTTAAATCACTGTTGCCAAAGAGTAATAGTTCTGTTGTAATAGAATGATTTAGGACAGCAAAGGAACGATTTCGAAGATAGGAAAAAAGTCTACAATGTAATAAAAAATGTTCGTAATATGCATCAACTTGACAGTAGGAGTAAAGCGGACTGTTTATTAGATTCCTACGGAACAAATAATACTGAAGTGAACTGCACTCCATCCTGAGTCTCGCATGGTGAATCTGACCCAATCTAATGCCGATAAGAAAATATGGTGGGACTTGGAATTTTGTGCGTTTAAAAGTTGGATCTTCTGATGAAACCTTAGGGTTGTCAAGTCCCATCCTCTCCACTGGTGAACTGTCAAAAGATTTAGCGTTAAGCAGGAAGCAGGTATCCCTTTTGCAGACGCTGTTGTTTTTCTCAGTTAGGGCAAAAGACTGATTTTCTGCCAATGTCTAGGAAGGAATTTAAAGAAAACGATTTAAAATTTAGTCGCCTTTTGAGATCATGTTTTGTTTGTTGATTGATTAGGCCTAAAATCCCAATATACATGTACATATAATTTTGCCATGATTCAAAATGATGTTGTACATGTAAATCATATAGAACCGAAAACTAAATCGATGTCGTTAAAGATGAACGGTAACGATTAGAATATGTTGATAACAAGTTCATATGAATTTAGAATATTTTAGGTTGTTCCTAATTTTTAAATGAACCGACATTATAACGTCGTTTCCGAAAACACCACGTGACTACTCGACGTCTGTCCGAACTCACACGAGAACGGGTCATGGCTTTTCGAAGTTCCTCTCGGTAACAATCGTTAATTCTATGGTGACGAGTTTAAAACACAGGCATGTTTACCACCATCGCATCTCAACAACTGCTGTACACCAATCCTACTATAGAATCATTTGTTTTAAGAACATCTACAAATGGTATCAATATCTGACGTCAACTTTAGTTCCGTTTCTTTTCTTTGCTATAAAAAACTTTAACGTCAACTGAATGCTGGACTGGCCACTAACTTACAGCCGCCAATGTCACCTAATTTACACAATTCAAAGGTTCACGATTCACAACGGCTAGGCTAAGGCAAACTAACATCACATATTGACTGAGCAAGGACTGGTGTGACGATTTCGGTGATACTGGTAAACTCATGAGCTGAACGACTTCATGCAAGGAGGCACAAGCTGAACATCTGAGTATAAAAATGAATCTAAGTTCAAATCAAGATTTTTAATAACATCTATCATTACCAAATAGTTTTCGCCATTACCAAAATGTATCTAAAAGAAAAACTGCTTTAAAATATAGTAAATATCATTTCTTTTTACTAGTTGCTCGGTTGTTGCAAGGCATAAAATTGGATGAAATCTCTGCCTAGCCTGTGTGGAGTGAGTTCCCGCCGAGTCACCAGCTTGTGTAGCCTTCTCACCATTAGTTAGTAGGTTCTAATCCGCGTGCCAATCTACCAGCCTCGCTCTGAAGTGCTGCATGGAAGCTTGTGATCCCGTGACGTCATGCTGGGCAAACGAGCATTTGATGTCAATGTGATTCGATATACATCAGTGCTGATGGCATATCGTCTATTCCGCCATAAACGCAAGCGATTACATATAAGAGTTTCTAATAAGTCACGGATTTTATTATTTCCGTTTTCAGTACTTTCTAGTAAAGACGATATTTGATATATAATTTACTGATGCGACAAAGTGCATATGGGTTATTCAGATGCAAACGTTACATTGAAATAAGCGCATTCATTTAAGTGAATGGTTAGCATACATTTTGATAATGGAATAGACGTACTTAAAACATAGTTGTGATGTCATCTCTTGTTGTTTCTGTACTTTAACTCCTGGATTATCAGACGATTATCTGTAACTGTCCTATATGTTACCTTTTACTGACTCTAATATAAGACAGCCACTTATAAGACAGTAAAAGGTAGCAAATGGGAGGGTTACACAATACGGATGAATATGTCTCCGGGCATAACCCAATGATTATGTTAACACACAACACACAACCTGCCGGAATATTCCATTATTTTTGTAATCCAAATTACGAAAAAATCCCACACAATGAATATAAAAAGAATTTAATCCTTTATTGATGCGGATATAACCACATCCACAGAATTTCTGTATATATCCCAGATCGAGTTTTCCTCCTTATCATGAATTCACCATTTAACACTTATTTACAGCATTTACTCCAATTTCAGCTAGATGAAACCTTGTTGTGTTGATATTGTTTCAAATATATTTCAGAATTTCACCTAAATCTCATTGGCTTGTTGAATGAAATTGCACATGGTATAAATAAATCCAAGATTTTCCCTAGAGAGGTCGATACTTTAAATTCCACTGAATTCAATGAATGTTTTTGGGGCACAGACTGTTTTGTACTGGCCTGGAAATCACTGTTATATGCGCTCATTTTTAGCAAGACGCTTTCAAACAAATGCCTAAATTGCAAATCTAGTTTCATATGTCATTTCTTTACCATATCAGACATTGGAAAGAAATGTCCTTTTAGTAATACACATCACTAAAACCATATTATTTTATCGCTTAAATTGAGAAAGTAATATCTATCCATCAATGTCGGTGGATATGGTGAAAATGAATTTACAGATTGTTGTCCAACCAAAAAGTATGCTTTATGCATTCCGTTCATGAATGCTATTCATCACATATAACACAGGCAAAGGTAATTCTATGTTGCCATTGTCTATATAGGATTTGCCATGGTTGAATGCATATTGGTTACCTGAGCTAATAGACAAAGACAAAAAAAACTGTCTTATATTAGAAATAAGAGTTACTTTATTAACACAAAGACTTGCTATGTTTTAAGTTAGAGATACAGATCTCGATCTGACGGGCCTCGATACAGTTCTCTCTCCCACATAATGTACAGTTTATCTCCATAACATGTACATTGATAAATCCAAAATATGAATACATGATGTCGCAATGAATTGTCAAATTATATTAAACCATGAAAAAAAGTTATTCTGGAAACAATTTTCAAATTTCATTTCGCGTTTCCGTGTCACACATATGATCACGGCCATTTATTTTCATAATTTACAGTCAAAATAATCTAGTAATTCTGCAATTTCTGCTATTGAAGCTTATATTTATTTAATATATTTCCTCGGCGGTAATGTTCCCGACATCTTTTAAAGTAAGGTTAACAAACATATGTTCATATTAATATAAGTCTTCGAAACAACATGAATCCCATCTCCCTTATACTAACTGTTAAGTCCACTCGCCTGGTTAAACCCTGAACACGAAATCGTATTACTCATATTGCTTCATTTGAACTGTTTTGTATGTGGTGCGTGTTATGGGAGACTGCGCAATATTCGTGTAGTGTCTTCTCATATAGTGGAATTTTTGCCATTTTTATAGTGCTATATCACTGAAGCATGCCGCCGAAGACACAAAGCAACACACTCCATTCGGTCACATTACATTGAAAACGGGCGAACCAGTCGTCCCATTCCTTTAATGCTAAGCTCTATGCAGGAGCAGAAACTTTTATAGACCTGATGTGTCTTGGCCAGGGTCCGGAACCCGGAGTCTTCCACACATCCTCACAAGGTGCAAACGCTCAACTGAAGTCCAAAAGTGAGGTGGTATCATACCAACTAGACCAAACCAACCCAATCCAGTTAACAAACTTTGACTCTACTGTTATGTGAATTTGTCATTGAAAATGTATTCCATGCGTTCTTGATGTCGAAACATACGTTTTAGTCTTCTACAATGCCTTAGGAGTTTACCAGACATTGAAAGTAGAACCTAACACAGACATAAGGATTCGATAAGGACAATCGATGAAGGCGAGAAAAGAAGGCATACAAGTCATCACGAGAGACGATGGTTATTCATGATAAATGGTCACCCTGTCTGGCCAATCTATAGTTTAATGCCAAGCAGCCGATAACACAACGAATTAATCTACTCATCAGCTACACGATTGAATGTTTTATATCCTGAAGTTTTGCTTCTTCGATTGAACGAAAATCGTAATTTTTCAAAATATTTATCTCCCTTTTATGACAGTTTATCTCCCCTTTATGACAGATAATCAGACAGAGTTGCATTACAGAATTTGGTAGGAGATTGTGTTAGGTAGATACAAGTTTACGGTCTGGAGCCGGATTCCGGATATCTAAATGGTAATAAAATCTTATCACAGCAACACATGGGATATATAATACCTGTGAGTACCCTAAGCATCCACGATAAGAAATAGTATATTAAAACGTGAAGCAGCACCCCAAATTAAATCCGGAATAATCGTTTATTGATATGGAAATGATATACCAGTTTATATTACTTTAGATTACACCACAAAATAAAAACTTCACATTCTTTAGATGTACTTTGGTTTTTATTTATCGTTGTTGTGTTAAGGAGATAACGCTTATATATGCGTATTGTTTTTTGGCAGAGAGCTTCAAACAGGGAGTTCACTCAGCAGTTGGTCGTGTCACAATTTGATTTCCTTCCAACAAACAAACTCTAGATCTGAAGCACATCAAATATACCTACATCATCGATATTTAGATCTGTGAAGGAAACGTAAGACAAGAGGCAAGTTGGATCTCGAATTCACAGCTTGATTTAGTTGTAAAGCTAAGAAAGTCATAACAAGAGCATTTCGAAACCAAATGTTGTGTAACTGAATAAGTGAATGGTCTCTTTACAAAATGTCTGATTTACTTAGATACTAAACAATCTTTGCAGATATCGAAAATTAAAAGTATGCATTCATACAAAAAAATATTTAAAACGTTGAGCAAATCAATGGGAAAATATAAACTTTTAAACTTTATAGTTTTAAATAACAGTTCAAAGAAATAGATATTGTAGATCAGACTTTGTGTCCTGTCAACAGCTAGGGCCATTTCTGAAGGACTTCTTTATGCAATGTGTTGCGGTGTGTAAATATCTGTAAGTTTTAGGGCGTCTGCAGTATATTTATGGCGTGTCTCGTTGTGATTGTGATTTCTTTTCCTTAAAATAGTGTTATCTTATCGAAGCATGTCACCAAAGACACCGAACGACATACATATCCGGTCACGTTAGAATGACAACGGGCAAAACCAGCCGTCCCACTCCTTTATATGCTGAGCGCTAAGCAGGAGCAGAAACTACCACTTTTATAGACTATGGTGTGTCTGGGGGACAGAACCCGACAATTCAAAGCCAATATTGCGGCGGTGTCAAGGGAGACGTTATCGTTAGGAAGAAGAAGAACGAATGTCAGGAAGAAAAAAATTAAGATAAGATCCTAAATTAAGTCGTCTTTTACGATTATACAATGAGGTCGAACACCTTATCTGACTGTATCTATTATTCGTCAGTGTATGTAGATTTATTTCCTTGCTGATCACATGCAATTGAAGTGAAAAAACCCAACCACAGATGTTGTGAAATGCAATCATTTGAAGATGTAAGGAAAGAGAAAAATAAAATAAAAAAAGTACTTTTTAATTATTATTTACATTTATTTTTCACATAATAGTAATTTTTGTGTCTTCAAATGGCATATGAATCGTTTGTTGAACTAAAATTGTGCAAATGTCTCAATATTTTTGTTTGATTAGTTTCAACAGCCTTATTTAATCGCCCAAATATATGATAAAGAACTTCAGGTTTCGATAATCGGTAGTAATGTTTATTTTCGTAGAGTAAACAAAAACAAGTATTAGATTGTTTTATGTATTCAGGAAAGGAATACGAAGCAAGCGTGGAAGATATCGAAAATATGTCTTTTTTTAAGCAAGAGAATAATTCAAAGCTTATTCCATGCCGGCCTTTACAAAATATGGAAATTGCAACATGATTGTTTTCTTTTCTCATTGATAAGAAATTAGACTTCCATTTTAGTCTTGTTGACTTTTGTTGCTTATGATATGTAATCAGTTATTTATATTCGATTATCAAAGACATTTACGTTCTTTACTCAATGGAGACTCGGATACATCGGGTCATGTGTCGAGTTGAAGCGGCTAAGTAAGTAATTCAATAATAGCAATAAAATACTTAATATTGGACCACGGAAAGACCAAAAGTAATTTGAAATACCATGGTACAAGTGCATTCACAGGTCCCAGGCCTTAACATGGCAGTAACAAAAATAACTACTACATTTTTACTACGTTCGAATGATCACTTCTATCCCCTGATCAGCAGGTCGTAGCATTTAAATGACTTTTCTGTCACACTTTAAGTCACCTTTATTTTCAGTAATACACTAGAGACATAAAATTTGGTATTGTAACCCCGTTAACTCAGTCGGTGGGGGGCAGAACAATGAGACAGTAATTTAACGTAAAAAGAACAAGGTGGTGTTATATTTATCCGGCAATGGCATGCAAATACAAGATGATGCGTCTTCAAAGTAGACTAATTGTTGAGTCGGTGTGAAAACCTGATCCGGAATCGCGACCCGACCCGAATTCATTGTCATGTGATTTATCATTGTTTGTTAACACGTGTTACCCTATACCCTAACACTGCACGGTCTACTCTTAGGCGTTTATTAGTTTTGTAAACATTAAATTTATTGTAATAAAGGGATTTGTTTGTGGTGTCTGCTATCGACTGCCGTTGACGAATTAACCTTGTTTTAAAGGTACTGTAATGTTTGCTACGTACTGTACGTCACATAGATGTATCGCTGTCAAAGAGTAATGGAAATGATCACTAAGTACATTCGAATTGACATATGATCGAGGAAGAACGACATCAACATAAAAGTGGACAATTGTAAAAGGTATTTAATACAGTCACACAAACAAGATAATGAATGAAAGAAAATCTTCTGAGCTTCATTGACAGATGAAGGCGGCAGAGAGAGAAGATGGGTGATTTACAAACATGCATTTTTGCAAACACAAATACATTATTACCCCAAAAGCCGAAAGGTTTCTTGGAAAAGAATCACCTGTACTTTATCGGACACAAACTAAAACGAAACGCAATCTTGGGTTTGAGCTTACAGGAATTCAACAGGCAGACAGGGCATCATTATAGACTTCTGGATCAGCAAACTGTTTAAAACGGAGTTACGTACTCATATAGATATTAACGTCGGAGACCCATTGGTATTGTAATGCCCAAAGCACACAAGAGAAACGAACATTCATCCCCGCGTGCACAAACCGCACAAAAAAAAGAAACTTCTACGTTCCGTGTGCACAAAGCGCATACAAAAAACTGAAACATTCTTACCCTCGTACACAAACTGCACAAAAAGACAGAAACATCCATTTTCGTGTTCAAAAACCTCATACCAAAGGAAGTAAGCAATCATTCCCGTGTGCTCAAACCGCACAAGAACCAAATAGTACAAGACATACGTATTACTTTGTTAATAACATGGCAGTCAATACGACTTTGAAACTGAAGATTATACTGAGATGACAGACACGAAAAGACAAGACAACATGCAAACAATCGCGTTATACCGGAGCAATTAAGTCAGGTTTTAATCTGAGAGAGATTGATGAGGTTTGAAGAATAGATAAATGACACTGAATCGATTAAATAACTTTTTTCTCACGTTTTGTTTAGAATAACAAATAATTTTTTTATCAAATTCGTGTACAATTATACGATATACCTATAGTTAATACTAAATAAGAATGGGTAAGAATATAACTATTTATTTCAATACATAGTTGCGCATACGCGAATAGTTTCCCTTGTAAAAGTAGCCTACAATTGAACACAAAACAAATGTATGGACTATGCTTGAAGGTACAACATGACGGTTGCCACGCCTACCAGCAGCCAGTTTTACTAAATAGCTCATTATCACATGATGTATATGCATATCCAGGCATTAAACTAATCAAACGAAGGAAGGGTAATATTTTCATTGCTTTTTCAGAATACGTATCCGGCATGAAATCCTACCTGTCAATTAAATGGCAATCTATCTTGTTAAATTTGTATTTATCGGTGAGATGGTGCAAATTAGGGGTTTCATATTCATCCTCAAAATCACCAACGGTAGAAAGACTCTCAGGTTCACCAATGAAAAGTCATTGTTGTAGTTGCTGCAAACATGTAATATACAATGTAGATATAGGGAGACCATGTATGGGAAATAACAGGAACGTTTTAAATGGGAGCTTAAATAAGCAGTGTAAATTTTAAGGGGTTGTCGTGCTACGCATTCCCAAAGAGGGCTGACGAACTTATGCAGTTTGGCGGTTATTGCACGTTCTTTCATATGTAACCACAATGATTTGAGGTGGAATAATTTCCATATGATTAAAACATGTGTCCGGAAACTGGTTAAACATATCCATTATATAAATATATAAAAGGTTTGTACCAGGTTCGTGTGTCTCTGCATCTAGCAGTACTTTATCAGAATCATCACACATCAAATACGTAGGTTTTACAAAAACATACAATTACATGGATACGGCTAATTTTCCTCGAAGATTAAATGACTCAAAGTGCGTTAGGTAAAATGCTCATAGTTTAAGCCATATAGGACATTAATTACTGAAAACCACATATTTATCAAAATTTAAAATTTCAATATGTGATTATGACTACTTACTGAACGCACTGCACACTCAATTTTCTCATTACCCAAATAGTACTTTCAAAGATAACAAAAAATAAAAAAAGCTAAACAGTAAAACATATTTTTTCGATTTTTCATTTGTTTATTTTCCATTTCTAGATAGTAAATCCATGCGTACCTTGCATACGACAGTTGTATCAGACGAATAGCTATTAAAGTGCATGTTTTTTTTTTTTTTTTTTTTACTTTTAAGGATTTCTGTGACAGCTACCCTATTGTCGTGTCACATTTCTACTGCTTCAATGGATAGTGTATGTTATCGCAATAAATTCAACAATATAACTTTAAGTTAACATTTGTCAAGCAAATTTTAAGTCAGAATTAGTTTTTGGAAAATGCAACTGAATTCCATTTTTAAAAAAATTCCATATTATAAGATGATGTAATCTGCCAAGGAGTCAGCACCTACAATATACATCCAGGTCCAGGCTACAATCTGCCAAGTTGACGACGCTACAACGGCACACACCAGGAGCGGGTAAAGACAAAAGAGTATTAAAGGTAAAGGGCGAAAACGAATCAGAAAAAAGACTTACAATTAATCTGAAATAGTGTTTTGGCGGCCATATTGGAAAATGGCCGCAAGTGACATCAAATGGGTAATTCGCGATGGACTAGAGGCAAAAAAAAATCTTTCGGTCTAAACTTCAATTGATATTTTTTTTAACTTTCAATTTATGCACTTATCTGCTCCACTGTATGTTCATATGGAATTGTCATAACCATCAGTAGAAGTACCTATCGTCATCCAAAAGGGACAAAAATGGATAAAACTGCAGTCTGCTATACCTTTAACTACACAACAACCTAACGGCGAACTGGATAAATTTTGCTGCTGGATGTTAGCAAATACCAAAGCCGTAATGGTATTCTGAATGCATGTTGGTATCCTGAAATGTTCAGCTCATTTCTAATAGTAAGTTGGACAGGACACAGTGAAATATTCTACCTACCACTTTCCGCATTATTAGTTGTTGATCTCGTTTTCAAATGTTACTAAGACTTTTATATAGAGGGAAGGAATTTGGTACATAACAGAACATATAACTGTGATTGTCTTTGTCCAAGTTGTAGCAATATTACTTGTAACTGCTTTTACTTGAAAATTATCCATAAAAATAATTCAATTTTGCTTGTTGCGAGCATTTTCATAAACTTAAAATTTTTCTTTTTCAGCCCATAAAGGAAAAAAATGGCGTCGCCATTTGTGACGTTGCTTTTGATTGGCTGGGATGACGGCGTAATGATTTCATAGACAAAAGAGTCCCAAAATGAATTTTGAGTATTGAAGATATTATCTTTAGTAAATTAAATTATAAGGATTAATTTGAATATATTTTTTACGTTATGGAGATATAACACAAAAATCTGAGTGTACTCTAAATAAACCGCTCGCTTCGCCGTTTATTAAGACTACACTAAGATTTTTGTGTTATATCTCCATAACATAAAAAAATCTATGCAAGTTAATTCTTAAGTATATCAGAAGTAGAAAGAACCATAGCACACTAAGGATCTATCCTAGACTTCTGTAACACTGTAGTAAAGACAATTTAATTAAGGAATTTCTTGTAATTCGGATACATACAGCAATACTATACAGCTTGGCTTAAGTTACGTGCATGTCCCAATTTAAAACTACATAGTCTATATGCTAGGTTAATGTGTAGTGGATTGATGAATGCATGTGTTCCCAAGATGTGGTACATTCGTTTCCTCTTGTCTTGTGTTTTCCTGGCTAGCTGGTTAACTTCCTATTATCAGCAGGGTCAATTAAGGACGCTTTCCCCTGTCGTTGGAGACTATGGTATGGTCGTGTGTTGTCTCCTTGTGATAGTGAGAACACTTGCCCATTTTACTCTAAAAGGCGGATACATTTTTGTTGTATCTTTTCCCGCCTTTTTCTTAATTATGTTTCTTCTTCCTAACGTCTCACTTGTCAACGCCTCATGATTGGCCAGGAGTTGAGCGTTTGTACCTGTGGGATCAGTCTCCTGGCCAAGAGACACCATGGTCTATAAAAGTGTTAGTTTCTGCTCCTGCCTAGACCTCAAAATGAAAGGAGTGGGACGACTGGTTTGCCCGTTGTCAATATAACGTGACCAGGTTGGCTGTGTTTGTTTGGTGTCTTCAGTGACATGGTTCTGTGGGATAGCACTATGAAAAGCACAAGAGTTCCTCTATTACAAGAAGAGACAACACGAATATACCGCAATCTCCGGAACCATGCACTACGCGCTTCAAACACGCTGCACACCGCATGCATGGAGACATCTCTTTAATAACCCTGACTGTCAGTATGGTGTTTACTTAAACAAAGCCCATTTTACAATGAAAGTTCAACGAAACATACTGTCAATACGTCAGAACAGCACATCTCACTCGGTAACATTATACTTACAATGAGCACGTTAATCGTCCCACTCCATTTAGGCTATGGCTAAACAACAGAAACAAGAGGCCCAGAGGGCCTGTATCGCTCACCTGGTTTGTAATGCCAAGTAATGTTCTGAATACAAGTTCATTGTTTCTCTTCTGAAGGAATTTGAATATTTACCTCTAATTCCCCTATTGGGCCCCACTCTTTCTGCTCCAGGGGGTCAAATCCAAAATTCATACGAATTCTGTTAACCCCATGGATGTTTCTGGCCAAATTTGGTTACAATCCATGCAGAACTCTAGGACAAGTAGCGAGTTTTAGGATTTACCTCTATAACCCCTATTGGGCCCCGCCCCTCCTGCCCCAGGGGGGTCAGGGTCACTATTTATGCAAAATCTGATCCCCTTCCCCTAAGGAAGTTTCTGGCAAAATTTGGTTGCAATCCATGCAGAACTCTAGGACAAGTATCGATTTATAGGATTTACCTCTAATACCCTTATTGGGCCCCGCCCCTCCTGCCCCAGGGGGGTCAGGGTCACCATTTATGCAAAATCTGATCCCCTTCTCCTAAGGAAGTTTCTGGCCAAATTTTAACAAATTTTGTTAAAATCCATGCAGTACTTTATGAAGTAGCAATTTAAAGGAAATGTTGACGGACGGATGACGGACGGACGACGGACGGACGACGGACGACGGACGCCGCCATGGCAAAAGCTCACCGGCCCTTCGGGCCAGGTGAGCTAAAAACTGCTATTGTATAGACTACAGCTTGTCTCGGCTAAGGACCACAGCAAAAAACGCTATCCTTTTAAGGGCGAACGCTCAACTCAATGTCATAAGTGTCAAGGGAGACACTTACAGAATATAAGGTCAAATTTAGCCGCCTTTTTAATTTGCTTTTTTTAGTTGATAAAGATGACATTGCCTGCATTATTGTTCTGCAACATACTTTAATAAAGTATAAGTACATTGTCTCCGATACAGGGCAGTATTTAAGCTGATAACAGTTAAAACTATAACGTATTCCACATGCAATGTATATACATGAACGATCAGTTTAAAAGCAAAAGAAACTTTGTTCGATTGCCATTTATTAGCATAAGATGGTCGCAAAAGTATTATTTCAGACCATATGTAGAATTCATACATTGCAATGTACCAACCTAGTGATCCAAAAAATAGCCTATTGAAAATTAACAAAATGACGTCATACAGGGTCAGACATTAACGTCCTATTAACAGCCAGGGTCATATAAGGACGGTTTACCATGTATGCGGTGTATTGCGTGTATGAAGTGCGGGTGTGTGTTTTGAGAGACTGCGGTATATTTGTATTATGTCTTCTCGTATAGTATAGTAGCTACCGTTGTAGCGAAAAGATATCACCTTCTGACTGACTTTTCAGAAACTGATATTTACAACAGCGCCTTGTATAGTAGAACTCATGCTCCTTTTTATAGAAGCATGCTGCCGAAGACACAAGCAAAACATCACACACGATCATATTGTACTGACAACGGGCGAACCAGTCGTCCCACTCCTTTTATGTTGAGCGCCAGACAGGAGCAGAAACAACCACTTTTATAAACTAGGCCAGGGGACCAAACCCAGAACCTTCCTTCCAGGGGGGAGCGCTCAATAGAAGGCCAAAAGTGAGGTAGTGTCAAAGAAGCCGCCAGGAAGAAGAAAGTAAGGTCGGAAGTAAGAAATGTAGATATCTTCAATATAAACGCACGGTATTCTTAACGGTCCATCAACACAATGACGTCATACAAGGTCACACAGTAGTCTTAACGGTCCATCAACACAATAACGTCATACAGGGTCACACAGTAGTCTTAACGGTCCATCAACACAATAACGTCATACAGGGTCACACAGTAGTCTTAACGGTCCATCAACACAATAACGTCATACAGGGTCACACAGTAGTCTTAACGGTCCATCAACACAATAACGTCATACAGGGTCACACAGTAGTCTTAACGGTCCAACAACACAATAACGTCATACAGGGTCACACAGTAGTCTTAACGGTCCATCGACACAATAACGTCATACAGGGTCACACAGTAGTCTTAACGGTCCATCAACACAATAACGTCATACAGGGTCACACAGTAGTCTTAACGGTCCATCAACACAATAACGTATACAGGGTCACATACTTAACGGTCCACACACAATAACGTCATACAGTCTTCTTAACGGTCCATCAACACAATAACGTCATACAGGGTCACACAGTAGTCTTAACGGTCCATCAACACAATAACGTCATACAGGGTCACACAGTAGTCTTAACGGTCCATCAACACAATAACGTCATACAGGGTCACACAGTAGTCTTAACGGTCCATCAACACAATAACGTCATACAGGGTCACACAGTAGTCTTAACGGTCCATCAACACAATAACGTCATACAGGGTCACACAGTAGTCTTAACGGTCCATCAACACAATAATGTCATACAGGGTCACACAGTAGTCTTACATGTAACGGTCCATCAACACAATAACGTCATACAGGGTCACACAGTAGTCTTAACAGTCCATCAACACAATAACGTCATACAGGGTCACACAGTAGTCTTAACGGTCCATCAACACAATAACGTCATACAGGGTCACACAGTAGTCTTAACGGTCCATCAACACAATAACGTCATACAGGGTCACACAGTAGTCTTAACGGTCCATCAACACAATAACGTCATACAGGGTCACACAGTAGTCTTAACGGTCCATCAACACAATAACGTCATACAGGGTCACACAGTAGTCTTAACGGTCCATCAACACAATAACGTCATACAGGGTCACACAGTAGTCTTAACAGTCCATCAACACAATAACGTCATACAGGGTCACACAGTAGTCTTAACGGTCCATCAACACAATAACGTCATACAGGGTCACACAGTAGTCTTAACGGTCCATCAACACAATAACGTCATACAGGGTCACACAGTAGTCTTAACGGTCCATCAACACAATAACGTCATACAGGGTCACACAGTAGTCTTAACGGTCCATCAACACAATAACGTCATACAGGGTCACACAGTAGTCTTAACGGTCCATCAACACAATAACGTCATACAGGGTCACACAGTAGTCTTAACGGTCCATCAACACAATAACGTCATACAGGGTCACACAGTAGTCTTAATGGTCCATCAACACAATAACGTCATACAGGGTCACACAGTAGTCTTAACGGTCCATCAACACAATAACGTCATACAGGGTCACACAGTAGTCTTAACGGTCCATCAACACAATAACGTCATACAGGGTCACACAGTAGTCTTAACGGTCCATCAACACAATAACGTCATACAGGGTCACACAGTAGTCTTAACGGTCCATCAACACAATAACGTCATACAGGGTCACACAGTAGTCTTAACGGTCCATCAACACAATAACGTCATACAGGGTCACACAGTAGTCTTAACGGTCCATCAACACAATAACGTCATACAGGGTCACACAGTAGTCTTAACGGTCCATCAACACAATAACGTCATACAGGGTCACACAGTAGTCTTAACGGTCCATCAACACAATAACGTCATACAGGGTCACACAGTAGTCTTAACGGTCCATCAACACAATAACGTCATACAGGGTCACACAGTAGTCTTAACGGTCCATCAACACAATAACGTCATACAGGGTCACACAGTAGTCTTAACGGTCCATCAACACAATAACGTCATACAGGGTCACACAGTAGTCTTAACGGTCCATCAACACAATAACGTCATACAGGGTCACACAGTAGTCTTAACGGTCCATCAACACAATAACGTCATACAGGGTCACACAGTAGTCTTAACGGTCCATCAACACAATAACGTCATACAGGGTCACACAGTAGTCTTAACGGTCCATCAACACAATAACGTCATACAGGGTCACACAGTAGTCTTAACGGTCCATCAACACAATAACGTCATACAGGGTCACACAGTAGTCTTAACGGTCCATCAACACAATAACGTCATACAGGGTCACACAGTAGTCTTAACGGTCCATCAACACAATAACGTCATACAGGGTCACACAGTAGTCTTAACGGTCCATCAACACAATAACGTCAACAGGGTCACACTGTAGTCTTAACGGTCCATCAACACAATAACGTCATACAGGGTCACACAGTAGTCTTAACGGTCCATCAACACAATAATGTCATACAGGGTCACACAGTAGTCTTACATGTAACGGTCCATCAACACAATAACGTCATACAGGGTCACACAGTAGTCTTAACGGTCCATCAACACAATAACGTCATACAGGGTCACACAGTAGTCTTAACGGTCCATCAACACAATAACGTCATACAGGGTCACACAGTAGTCTTAACGGTCCATCAACACAATAACGTCATACAGGGTCACACAGTAGTCTTAACGGTCCATCAACACAATAACGTCATACAGGGTCACACAGTAGTCTTAACGGTCCATCAACACAATAACGTCATACAGGGTCACACAGTAGTCTTAACGGTCCATCAACACAATAACGTCATACAGGGTCACACAGTAGTCTTAACGTCCATCAACACAATAACGTCATACAGGGTCACACAGTAGTCTTAACGGTCCATCAACACAATAACGTCATACAGGGTCACACAGTAGTCTTAACGGTCCATCAACACAATAACGTCATACAGGGTCACACAGTAGTCTTAACGGTCCATCAACACAATAACGTCATACAGGGTCACACAGTAGTCTTAACGGTCCATCAACACAAATAACGTCATACAGGGTCACACAGTAGTCTTAACGGTCCATCAACACAATAACGTCATACAGGGTCACACAGTAGTCTTAACGGTCCATCAACACAATAACGTCATACAGGGTCACACAGTAGTCTTAACGGTCCATCAACACAATAACGTCATACAGGGTCACACAGTAGTCTTAACGGTCCATCAACACAATAACGTCATACAGGGTCACACAGTAGTCTTAACGGTCCATCAACACAATAACGTCATACAGGGTCACACAGTAGTCTTAACGGTCCATCAACACAATAACGTCATACAGGGTCACACAGTAGTCTTAACGGTCCATCAACACAATAACGTCATACAGGGTCACACAGTAGTCTTAACGGTCCATCAACACAATAACGTCATACAGGGTCACACAGTAGTCTTAACGGTCCATCAACACAATAACGTCATACAGGGTCACACAGTAGTCTTAACGGTCCATCAACACAATGACGTCATACTGGGTCACACTGTAGTCTTACAGGTCCATCAACACAATAACGTCATACAGGGTGACACAGAAGTCTTAACGGACCATCAACACAATAACGTCATACAGGGTCACACAGAAGTCTTAACGGTCCATCAACACAATAACGTCATACAGGGTCACACAGTAGTCTTAACGGTCATCACCACAAAAAACACAATAACGTCATACAGGGTCACACAGTAGTCTTAACGGTCCATCAACACAATAACGTCATACAGGGTCACACAGTAGTCTTAACGGTCCATCAACACAATAACGTCATACAGGGTCACACAGAAGTCTTAACGGTCCATCAACACAATAACGTCATACAGGGTCACACAGTAGTCTTAACGGTCCATCAACACAATAACGTCATACAGGGTCACACAGTAGTCTTAACGGTCCATCAACACAATAACGTCATACAGGGTCACACAGTAGTCTTAACGGTCCATCAACACAATAACGTCATACAGGGTCACACAGTAGTCTTAACAGTCCATCAACACAATAACGTCATACAGGGTCACACAGTAGTCTTAACGGTCCATCAACACAATAACGTCATACAGGGTCACACAGTAGTCTTAACGGTCCATCAACACAATAACGTCATACAGGGTCACACAGTAGTCTTAACGGTCCATCAACACAATAACGTCATACAGGGTCACACAGTAGTCTTAACGGTCCATCAACACAATAACGTCATACAGGGTCACACAGTAGTCTTAACGGTCCATCAACACACATAACGTCATACAGGGTCACACAGTAGTCTTAACGGTCCATCAACACAATAACGTCATACAGGGTCACACAGAAGTCTTAACGGTCCATCAACACAATAACGTCATACAGGGTCACACTGTAGTCTTAACGGTCCATCAACACAATAACGTCATACAGGGTCACACAGTAGTCTTAACGGTCCATCAACACAATAACGTCATACAGGGTCACACAGTAGTCTTAACGGTCCATCAACACAATAACGTCATACAGGGTCACACAGTAGTCTTAACGGTCCATCAACACAATAACGTCATACAGGGTCACACAGTAGTCTTAACGGTCCATCAACACAATAACGTCATACAGGGTCACACAGTAGTCTTAACGGTCCATCAACACAATAACGTCATACAGGGTCACACAGTAGTCTTAACGGTCCATCAACACAATAACGTCATACAGGGTCACACAGTAGTCTTAACGGTCCATCAACACAATAACGTCATACAGGGTCAACACAGTAGTCTTAACGGTCCATCAACACAATAACGTCATACAGGGTCACACAGTAGTCTTAACGGTCCATCAACACAAATAACGTCATACAGGGTCACACAGTAGTCTTAACGGTCCATCAACACAATAACGTCATACAGGGTCACACAGTAGTCTTAACGGTCCATCAACACAATAACGTCATACAGGGTCACACAGTAGTCTTAACGGTCCATCAACACAATAACGTCATACAGGGTCACACAGTAGTCTTAACGGTCCATCAACACAATAACGTCATACAGGGTCACACAGTAGTCTTAACGGTCCATCAACACAATAAACGTCATACAGGGTCACACAGTAGTCTTAACGGTCCATCAACACAATAACGTCATACAGGGTCACACAGTAGTCTTAACGGTCCATCAACACAATAACGTCATACAGGGTCACACAGTAGTCTTAACGGTCCATCAACACAATAACGTCATACAGGGTCACACAGTAGTCTTAACGGTCCATCAACAAATAACATACAATAAACGTCATACAGGGTCACACACAGTAGTCTTAACGGTCCATCAACACAATAACGTCATACAGGGTCACACAGTAGTCTTAACGGTCCATCAACACAATAACGTCATACAGGGTCACACAGTAGTCTTAACGGTCCATCAACACAATAACGTCATACAGGGTCACACAGTAGTCTTAACGGTCCATCAACACAATAACGTCATACAGGGTCACACAGTAGTCTTAACGGTCCATCAACACAATAACGTCATACAGGGTCACACAGTAGTCTTAACGGTCCATCAACACAATAACGTCATACAGGGTCACACAGTAGTCTTAACAGGTCCATCAACACAATAACGTCATACAGGGTCACACAGTAGTCTTAACGGTCCATCAACACAATAACGTCATACAGGGTCACACAGTAGTCTTAACGGTCCATCAACACAATAACGTCATACAGGGTCACACAGTAGTCTTAACAGTCCATCAACACAATAACGTCATACAGGGTCACACAGTAGTCTTAACGGTCCATCAACACAATAACGTCATACAGGGTCACACAGTAGTCTTAACGGTCCATCAACACAATAACGTCATACAGGGTCACACAGTAGTCTTAACGGTCCATCAACACAATAACGTCATACAGGGTCACACAGTAGTCTTAACGGTCCATCAACACAATAACGTCATACAGGGTCACACAGTAGTCTTAACGGTCCATCAACACAATAACGTCATACAGGGTCACACAGTAGTCTTAACGGTCCATCAACACAATAACGTCATACAGGGTCACACAGTAGTCTTAACGGTCCATCAACACAATAACGTCATACAGGGTCACACAGTAGTCTTAACGGTCCATCAACACAATAACGTCATACAGGGTCACACATAGTCTTAACGGTCCATCAACACAATAACGTCATACAGGGTCACACAGTAGTCTTAACGGTCCATCAACACAATAACGTCATACAGGGTCACACAGTAGTCTTAACAGTCCATCAACACAATAACGTCATACAGGGTCACACAGTAGTCTTAACGGTCCATCAACACAATAACGTCATACAGGGTCACACAGTAGTCTTAACGGTCCATCAACACAATAACGTCATACAGGGTCACACAGTAGTCTTAACGGTCCATCAACACAATAACGTCATACAGGGTCACACAGTAGTCTTAACGGTCCATCAACACAATAACATCATACAGTGTCACACAGTAGTCTTAACGGTCCATCAACACAATAACGTCATACAGGGTCACACAGTAGTCTTAACGGTCCATCAACACAATAACGTCATACAGGGTCACACAGTAGTCTTAACGGTCATCACACAATAACGTCATACAGGGTCACACAGTAGTCTTAACGGTCCATCAACACAATAACGTCATACAGGGTCACACAGTAGTCTTAACGGTCCATCAACACAATAACGTCATACAGGGTCACACAGTAGTCTTAAAGGTCCATCAACACAATAACATCATACAGGGTCACACAGTAGTCTTAACGGTCCATCAACACAATAACGTCATACAGGGTCACACAGTAGTCTTAACGGTCCATCAACACAATAACGTCATACAGGGTCACACAGTAGTCTTAACGGTCCATCAACACAATAACGTCATACAGGGTCACACAGTAGTCTTAACGGTCCATCAACACAATAACGTCATACAGGGTCACACAGTAGTCTTAACGGTCCATCAACACAATAACGTCATACAGGGTCACACAGTAGTCTTAACGGTCCATCAACACAATAACGTCATACAGGGTCACACAGTAGTCTTAACGGTCCATCAACACAATAACGTCATACAGGGTCACACAGTAGTCTTAACGGTCCATCAACACAATAACGTCATACAGGGTCACACAGTAGTCTTAACGGTCCATCAACACAATAACGTCATACAGGGTCACACAGTAGTCTTAACGGTCCATCAACACAATAACGTCATACAGGGTCACACAGTAGTCTTAACGGTCCATCAACACAAAACGTCATACAGGGTCACACAGTAGTCTTAACGGTCCATCAACACAATAACGTCATACAGGGTCACACAGTAGTCTTAACGGTCCATCAACACAATAACGTCATACAGGGTCACACAGTAGTCTTAACGGTCCATCAACACAATAACGTCATACAGGGTCACACAGTAGTCTTAACGGTCCATCAACACAATAACGTCATACAGGGTCACACAGTAGTCTTAACGGTCCATCAACACAATAACGTCATACAGGGTCACACAGTAGTCTTAACGGTCCATCAACACAATAACGTCATACAGGGTCACACACTGTAGTCTTAACGGTCCATCACACGCATACAGGGTCACACTAACGTCCATAACACAATAACGTCATACACAGTAGTCTTAACGGTCCATCAACACAATAACGTCATCACAGTAGTCTTAACGGTCTCATCAACACAATACATAACGTCATACAGGTCACACAGTAGTCTTAAACGGTCCATCAACACAATAACGTCATACAGTAGTCTTAACGGTCCATCAACACATAGTAACAGTCACGCCATCAACACTGGTCACCACAGTAGTCTTACGTCATACAGGGTCACACAGAAGTCTAAACGGTCCATCAACATGATAAATTCATAATTTTAAAATGTAAGTATTAAAAACTTGAAATAAAATGTTGATTTAAAATTTCTTTTTTATTTTCATAATTTATATTCTACAAAAAAACAATATATATGGTAAAGAAATTTTGAACAATACCTCTACAAGGGGTGTATATTTCTGATCTGTTTTACAATCTGCAGACCCATATCTTCAACTATACCGTTCATTAAAACATTAATTTGCTCGTTATTTTAGTATATATACATGTAATGTAGTATGTCCAATCACATCCTTGTCGAGTCCATAAAACTGGCTATATGTATATATAATCTCAAAAACTATCCATATTTCTTTTATACATGGAGACAAAGGGAATTTATATCTTCATTAAATTACAATTTATCATCACATTAATGATTTAATAAATTGTGACAAGACATATTGCTACATTTGTATTACAGAACAATACAAAGCTTAAGTCTCATCAAGGGTAGACAACACTACACAAATAAATCAATATATACAATTAGTTAGTGATCAGTAAAGATTTCAAAACAAATACCGTATCGACCCAATAAGCGCCCATGTCCCTATCAGCGCCCCTTTCACTTTTGAAGCATCATTTCAATTGCCCCAGCATAGGACCACAACTATCAAAACTGTATAGGTTTGCAATAATTTTGTCTTATTAAGCACCTTTTCATTTTATCAATTTTTTAAACGGCCTGGGCGCTTATTGGGTCAAATACGGTATGATTTTTTAAAAGTAGAACTTTTAGAGCATCAAAAGTAAAACATTGTTTCATCGTAGAAGTTTTCAAACTAAAACCAACACTACAAATAATCAACATTATACCCATCTACAAATACTATATAGTATAATATATTAAGAAAAATCAAAATATAAAATCCTAAATGCTTTCCATATTACAACATTGAAAATGTGGGAAACATGCCTTTGTAGGTGTTTGAATTAGATCAAAATAGGAAGGTAATGGTTTCTTAGTACATGTTTTGAATTAAAATTCCAGCTGAAGCATAAGACATCATTAGTTATCTCCCCTGTATTTGACTCAAAAGTTTATCAGAAGTTGAGAAAAATTGGACTTCACATGCGAATTCTAACAAAATTGATAATGGATATATAATGCAGCATGATCTCTGATAATATATACATAGTCAACAGTACTATGGTGTGAAATTTTGAAAATAAATGTTCAATTACCATGAATTATGTGGGACTAAAAATGTGCTGATGCATGTGCATGCCAGATGTTGAACAGAAAATCATGTAAATGAAGTACCATGTATGCCTTGGTACATATGTAAATAATAATGACATGATGGCATGATTTTGAATTCATGATATGAAAATTCAGTAGGTGATATATACGTCTGTTTGTGAAGAAAGAGGAAACACTTAACGTGACATGATTCTACCCTATTGTTTGTACCTCATAGGGCTCTGACAATACAGAAGATATATGGCACAACAACTTTCAACAAAAACATAAACTTTAGCCTGGTAAAAAAAAACATTTTTAAGATCATTCTTAAAACCGTTATTTGGTGTGATGAATAACTTGGTGCACATTACAAGACAGTAACTTGTTTCCTGATATCAAGCTATTTATATACATTGTACATTTTGTACAACAATGTATATTTCAGTCAGACATTTCACTGAAAATTATGTACAGTTGTAAATGAAGTATATGTACCATTGCAAATGTATGATATGATGCAATGATTTAAAATTTGATATGAAAATCGACTTGCTGATCTATATTTTATGACATAAATATGGTTTCTGTGCAACAGACCATTTGATGTAGTGGATAGTGTAAAGGCCATCACTGTACCACCTGGGATGTGAATTTGATACTGGAATTCCTGATCCACTCCAGTCAACAAAATAGAATATTCAAATTATCAACAGAATTTCGCTTTATAGAAATATGCTTATGTCTGATCTGTGTCCGAAACTTCCCAGGCTAAGATTTATAAAGTACATTGTTTCTCTTTGAGGAAAGTCAACATTTTACTTAAAATTCTATGTACAACACGAACCTGATGTACATGTATTAAAACAACACATTTTTGTTATGTACAGAGCCCTGCTGACAACTTGGAGCATATTAAGTCCTCGTTAAATAATTGTATAATAACACTCTAACTTTCCATTTTTCAACAATCAGTTTATAGTCATAAATATAACAGTACAATATCACAGCCATATAATTTGTTTTTTTTTCTGTCCTTTTGTTGCTAAGCAACATGAAGTACCAAAACAACTGTTACTATGACGGAGACCATGATGAGGAATGGCAGCCAAGTCTTGACAAAGGCGCAGGCACTGTGAAATATAAATATAACATACCCTGCATTAACACGAATTTGATGTTTTTTATGATTATTTCTAAATCTTATTATTTTTATTTTTTTTTTAATTTTCACTATCTTTTTAAAGATGCTACTCCGCTTGCAAATGGTATTTTTTCCTATGTCAAAAACAGGAGCAGACGATTTAGTAAGGGGTGGGGGGTGGTGAAGGGGGGGGGGGGGGGGGGTGAGGGGGGGACAAGGGGAGGTGGGGGGGTAGTGGCGCGGAGGGGTGCGAGGGGAAGGGGGGGTGGGGATTGGGGGGGGGGAGGGAGGGGCGGGGGGGGGGGAGGGGCGGGTGGGGCGGGCGGAGGAGGGGGGGGGCGTGGGGAGGGTGGGGGCGGGGAGGGGGGGGGAGGGGGGGGGGGGGGGGGGGGGGGGGGGGTTGGGGCGGGGGCGGAGGGGGAGGGGGGAGGGGAGGGTGGGGGGTGAGGAGCGGGCGAGGGGGGAGGGGGAGAGGTGGTGTGGTGGGGCATGGGGGGGGGGGGCGGGGAGGGGGTGGGGTGGGGTGGGGGGGGGGGGGGAGTGGGTAGGAGGGAGGAAGGGGGGGGCGGGGGGTGGTGGGGTGTGTAGGGTGGATGGGGGGGGGGAAGCGGGGGGGGGGGGTATCGGGGGGGGGACGGGGGGGGGAGGGAGGCGCGGGGAGGGGTTGTGGGGAGGGGTGGAGGGGTGGGAGGGGGTGGAGGGGGGGTGGGGGGTCGAGGTGTGGAGAGCTAACTCTGTAATGTGCAAAGACAGAATAATAAAGTGGTATTTTGATTGTAACTCCAGAGCATTGATGTAACCTTTATTGACTTTTTCTGCAAATTGCAATACATGAAATTTATGGCAATAATGTAGCATAAAATGATCACATATATTAAGGAAACTAACTAAATCAATTACCTGGTATATTTGCCATGTATCAGCATCATAAAACAAAGGTACACCATGTTATAGTTTGAGCCTCCGTTGTAATGCATCAAATTCAATGCCATTGCCACATGTGAATGACAGTTGTCACAGCAGAGGTTGTGCTGAAATAAACAAAGGATTCAAGATTATAGGTATAAAATGATTTAGTCACAACTCACATGAGTGGCATTATGTGCTCCAAAAGACATTTTATATGCGGTAGGGGAGGTAACTCCTGGTGTATATTTTAAAAAGCTTCCTGGTCCAGCTCAGTCTCGTATCAAATTATTTTTTTTTAATTACATTTTTCAATTTGGAAGACATTTCAAGAAAAAATATTTTCTTGTTTCCATGAAAGGGTTAAAAATCAAGAAACATGTAGCATGAAAATTCCAGTTGGAAAAAAAAAAAAAAAAAAATGGGTAAGACCAGATGAGACCTATAAAGTAAATGGATGCCTTCCATGTTTCTATGAACCTCCAAAAATGATTAAACAATCGCTTTTACATATTTGAATCCAAAAACTTAAGAATAACAGTCACATCCCATAAAAGTGTTGAATTTAACTCACCATTCTACCTTTGTATTCCTCTGACGCCTCGTGAACGGCCTTGTCCCAGTTATCTTTGCCATTTCTTACTTTACTCAGGTCTAACTGCCAGTACCTGAAACAGTATTCAGATTGTGTTATTAAAAAAGTCCTGATATTCATCTTCTGCAAATCCTTCTTTGAGTGCATGAGGGCTTAAATCCGTAGGCTGGCAGAATGATTATTTCTAGACTTGATTTTTAAGAGGATTGATATATTTATTTCCAGTGGCTTACTTTTGTTAACTATATAGAAGTTAAATGAAATAACATGCATGTAATTAAAAAATAAAGAAGAAATCTTATGTTTTCAATCTTTGGGAGGTATCATCTAAAATAAGAAAAGGTAATCTGGGACGTCTATATTAAGGCAATTAATTAAGGAAACTCACTTTGTTGGATTTCCAAATGCCATGCAATCTTCCTGTAAAAAAATGTTTACACTTCTTATAGCAAGATATCATTCTTTTTATTACATTATGAGGCATGGTAAACACATTTACCATTTATCATATACAGAAATCAGTTTTGAACTCTTGCACATAGATACATTCAGGGTCATCATGGAAACAATATCTTTGTTTTTATGAAGAATACAAAACATATAGAAATCCAAATTTGTTATCTAACATTCTAAATTATATCAAATTTCAAAATAAGTTTTTTCGTGTTATAAGACATATACCACATGAAGAACGTACCTCTATTTTGCTATGAAAAGAATTAAATTAACTGTATATTAAAACCTTTCACAACAAGCCTAAGAAAGTTTTAGAAATCATTATAATGCTAAAAGTATTCCTAAAAGTGATGCTCCCAGTCAAGATATTTTTAAGTCATCTGACCCGAAGGGTCAAGAGCGAGTTCCATGAATCAAATTAAGCTAATGTTTTAAAGATAGTTTTTAGACAAAAACATTACAAAAATTTATTTCAATGATTTTAATCATTACATAACGCCAATACTTACCGATACATAGTAGGGACCAGCAAAATCCCGAATGACTCCAGATGTCATACAGATACCCATGTGTCCAATGAAAGGGAACAGCCATCTAAAATAGTTTTATCGTAATATTGTACAGTACATGTATATTTAAGGCACAAACAAATACTAATATAATGTAAATATTGTACAATATACTTCAACATATAGTAATGTATTCGCCAATTATTTTTGTAGGTCAAATTTTTGTGATTCTATTTCAAAAACGGAAAATTCAAAATTTTAAGCAGTTTTCAATCTTTGCAATTCGATTTTAAGGGTATATATGCATGAAAGGTTCAACCATTTCTGCACATGTCATGGATACATTTTTCGCGATCATAATAATGTCACACGATTGAAAAAAATCTCATCCCTGGAAAAATATTTGCCTATACACAAACAGTATTTTACAGATTTTAACATTACATAAAGATATACTGTTGTAGCGGAGAAGATATCACCAATTCAGTGAATGGGTGATATTAGAGTCAGTCAGAAGGTTATATCTTTTCCGCTAAAATAATTGCTTTACACTACACATACATTGTATGCATAATGATATGAAAAAAATGTATAGTGAAAACAGTAACCGGGTACTACAGGTAGTACATGTAGTGTAATATAAAGATCATGAAAACAATTTAAAAAAGAAGAATACGTTTTTTTTGTTGTTGTCACAACACTAGTACTGTTGCAAACAAGTTGGCCTTATCCACCGGGTTATTTTTTTACGTTTACAGTACAAAATCACAAACATTCAAAAAGGCATTGTAAAGAAAGACAATTAACTAACAGCTAAACGTATCACTAGGTCCATGAGGCAGCATAATGTGTAGTGATTTTGAACACTTTGCACTATAACCTAATGTTTTCTTTCTCAATGACTAGTCAGTGATAAAGACCACATATATAACGTTAAAAACAAAATGAATGGGAAGTAGTTTGGAAATTGTGAACGATCTCTCACTAACATGTAACGATATACTCGGTCATTTTTACTTACGTCAAGCATGGGATCGGCGTCCAAACGATTGAGTAGGGGTATCTACATTTGTAATGGTCAATCTTTTGACCTGTGTACATCGGGAGTTGTCCTGGCATTGAATTAAATGACGCGGGAGTTGTCCTGGCATTGAATTAAATGACGTTTTTTCAGAGTCGGTATCGGGCACAACTTTTACCTCAGCCATTTGCAGGGAGAAATTCGTAGAATGTATTGATAAGTATGTCGTAATGATAATTTTGTTTTACTAAAGCAAATCTTTGACTTACAAATTATATGCCTTCAAATTGACTTTGTCCTTGAAAATAGATTATTTATAAGTAAGAAGCCTGCGAAATATATTAAATTATTTATTTAATAAATCCTCCCTAGAAAACAGGAAGTAATACTAATGATATACTTGTTGACTCGGAGCACGGGCTTTTTATCCGGAACAAATTATAATCCATTTAAAATATTTTAAGCTTACAACTTTTAAAATACACATGGATCTGAGAATTACTGAGAATTGGTTATATTTTATACGTATCGTAAAACTATTTTAGGCGATTTATTCTAGATGTCAAGATTAATAAAAACCGGTAAAAATTTACAGTTGTATCAGAAACATAATAAGAATTAAAAAGAATTGTAAATATAGAAATATAGTAAGGGTTATAATTAGTTACAATTGCCGCCCCTCCCGTTCCCCAGGACGGAGGGGGGGGGGGGGGGGGGGGGGCAACATATCTTTTTGCTACCCCATCCCCCATTTTCGCCCAATGAAATGTTCCAAAAATGCACATTTGAAAGAAAAAAGGGTTTTCCTGCACATTTTCGTACGTCACCAAAATATGTGATAAAACTAATCTCAGCAATTTATGCTAAGTAATAATATCTTTTTACCGGGAAGAACCTTGTTGCACCGTGTTAAGAACGCTTTAATATCATCAAAAAGGGATCTCTAGCGGTAATTCATCCTCAATACTCCAGGGGTTCCGATCACTTACGATATATATACCCCTGGACTATCTCATAGTAAAATTGTAGGCAGCTCAGCGGAAAAGAATTGTACAAAATTAATAAACGGGGTCGGTTGTTACCATACATAAACAGAACCGTTATATAGGAAACTGTGCAGCATTTATCAAACGCGTCCGCTAGCACTCTCTCCATCTAAACAGAGACAGTAGTATGACGTAATAATGGTGGTGACGAAAAGCTTGTTATGACGTCAAATACATGTTGCCAGGCTGCGTAGCAATAGGCCATGGCGGAGATGATAGGTCTCTCCGCTAGTATCTGTTTGCTCATTTAATATCGCAAGTACCAAAATGGATATCAAGATCTTCTTGATATTTATGGTAATTCTTTGCGTCGCACAGCAGGGCCCTGTTGCATATCGAGGCCTTACGTGGTAAGTTTAGACATCCTCCGGGATATTTTGTTTTTACATAGTGAAGGCAAGCTCGTCTTGGAACTATCACAAGGTTCATTTATTTGATGCCATTTTAATGCCTTTTTTTTTTACCCTTGTGTTGTAACTTACTTTTGTAGCGTGGAACCCGAAGTAGGATACATGGAAAGGATGATAAATTACTTCGTCGCCCGAAAAGTCGAGAAAACGTGTCTAACTCACGGAGCTTTATTGTTGGTGAGTAGAATAAACTTTCACCTCGGCCGACGTATTGTAAAATACATTATCTGCAATCACGATTTTTCCGTTTGTTTCATTCGGTGTGTATAAAACCCTAGAAATTAATAAGAATCTTTCTCCTTTCAGAGAATCGGAAACGAGGTCATTTGTACCGTTTTGAGTGCAATGGTATCATTGATGTTGGTCTACACGTATGTGTATGCACTGTTGGTTGGAAACCACGCAAGGAAGTTCTGGAAAGCCATCGGTGTGATGTACCGGGAATGGAGAGCTCGTAAGTACAATTGTATGTCTTGATAAAATGTATCATCCCCCAGTTGATCAACCTCTTTTATCGGATAATGTTTAACAGATCCATTCAATGTGTTATATGTTTTAGTCCCTTTACACGTTTTAAAACATATATTATCGGTTTTTACAGGTCGATCCCTCTGTCGCTTCTGTGGAACCGACCCGTGCCAGGCCAAGAGAACGTCCTGGAGGCGGCACGAGGCCCGCATGTTAAAACATATGGTCGATTTCGAGAAGCGATCTCACGCGATGTGGATGTTCAGTCTCGGACTGGAGCTCTCTGCAACCCTAACAAAGGAGCTACCCCCCAAGACGAAAGGTACTGGGCACGAAAATATTGTGCTGACTTTCAGGAGGAACACATGGTGCTGTTTCCCCTGTGCGTACAACGCCAGATCAACGCCTGGTACCCATTGCCTCGCTAGGTAAGGAAGGGCATTCTCAATCACAAGTAATTTCTGATAATATGTGGTGTCTATAACAAGGCAGCTTTTTTCTGGATTAACATTACTCATGTCTTGCTGATAGATATTGCTAATATCTTGACCGAACATGCTTACGGCAGTATTACCATGCCATTTACATCAGACTATATAGCCGCTTTAAAACAAAGTCCATTCGGGTCTAATTACTTCTCCTAACGAACGCATTCCTGTAGATGTAGATGATACAATAATAGGTCGTTAATGTAACTGTAAGTATGTCATTCTAAATATTGAAATATTTTCTTGTAGACTTGCTGAGCTCTTCGAAGAGAAGAATGTCGATGATGGAACAAAGGTGATGACCACGCCAGGGCGCCCTGCTTGCTCCTTCCGTTTCTCTTTCTACTATTATCTCCAACTCTCGTTCTTCTATGTTTCTTTGTGTCGGCTTATAGATACGATGATATAGCGACACCCAGTTAACATAGTCATGATTTGGAGAACATTGGAGTTTTGTTTGAATAATAATTTCAGTAGCATCTTGGATGTCGATGGTTTTTCGTATTTATGATGTGATCAATGGTGCCTTTGTGTGTCTTGGTTATTGATGTTTTAACTGGGAAACCATTAAAATCTGTTGCTATTGAAACTTTGAGTTGTGTTATGACTAAGTCCCTGAAAACATTGCAGTGTTGTAGTACGTCAATTTGTTTGCGTGGTACAAAAGTAGGTAGCAGATGACAGAAGGACAGCCTGGCCATGTGTGATATTCTCACTAGGCGGGAAACCCCTACTTTGAGACATGCATACAAATATCAATATACAATGTATTTTGAAATTGGTACATTCAAATATAAACATGAATAATATTATTTTTGAGAAACTACGGAAGTGCGCCTACACAAGAAATGCCAGCTCTACTTGTGATCTGTGATTTTCTAACAAAAAGGATATTTCGATTTAAGTAAAGACTTGTATATCACACTGTCGTGATAAACGCTTGTCAATTGACAATCTATTAAAAGGGATGGCCTTTATGTAATATTTCGGTATAAAAAGACACTTACCATGCTCTTACCAAAGGAATGGCTGAATGATGCAGAATGTTTTAGTCTCCGCGGCCTAAACAACAGTACACCTGTGTCGCATACCTTGTTTATAGATATGCCTTTTGAGCCTAGTGTATAAAATGTATCTTGATCTACACAGAGACACTTTCTCATGTATTTTACAGGAATCACACAATTAAAATTTGAATGAACAACAGACGAAGATTGAACTTTGGGAGAACATCCGCCCGAGTTATCTTTCTTTGGTCATTTTAACTAAAAATAACTTGTATGCGTTTTGATAAGCGCCATGTTGCAAAACTAATCATTGTCATCTTAAATAGATTCTGGCCAAATGGCTACCTACATACATTTGAGTGTACCTAAAATTTTGGGAAAATGAAAAAGAGTTTATGGAATATGGAAAAAGCAATCAGTCTAAGAATTTTGTTTAATAAAATTCGTCAGATAATCCTGTATGTATAGAGGAAGGCAAAAAAAAAACCAGATAAAACGTATCCCTGTCGAATGGCCCGATGGAATTTGAAAGCGGGTGTCTGACGTAATAGCAGCATGCGAGTGGCACATACCATACAGTGTACATATAAACACACAAGAATCACCCAAACGTTGTACGTTATTGAAGCAATGTACACACGGATCCGAAATCTTTACACAACCATGATGGTATAGTAACAAGTAATGTAAACAGGATAATAAACACGTTCTTATGTATTTGGTACCTATCAATACATGTACATGCAGTGTATAAGGAATAGTTGAAAATACAGAAGACTTCACGTTGCAGCTTTAATGAATACACGACTTTTTGAAATACGTGAAATGGCACCGTCTGTGGCACCAGTTTTACTGTTCATTAAAATATCCTTTCGCGGCAGCCGTTAAAATTTGGCCGTTGTTAGTGTAATGTGACCGAGTGGGACGTGCTTGTTCAGTGTCGTCTGCGGCATGCTGAGTGAGACAACACTATTAAAAGGTAAGAGTTCTACTACTACAAAGAGAAACAACACGAGTGTACCGCAGCTTCCCAAAAAACATAGACAAGTACACACCGCGGCAATGGGAGACCGTCCTTAGGTGACCCTGGCTGTTAATATGACATCAAACTTACTAAACACAATTTTAAACATTTCTTATACGGAATCGCTTGTAGCAACTGTACATAATTCATAAAAGGAATGGCTACCGGTAATTGTACAAAATTAATTTACGGGACCGGTCGTGATTACTGTACATAATTCATGAATGGGACCGATGGCGGTAAATGTTAACAAATTATAAACGAAATCGCAAGCAGTAACTACACACCATGCATAAACAGAACAGTTATATAGGAAACTCTACAATATTTAGAAACTGTACCACTAGCGTTGATGAATGGAAATAGCATTATGGCACGAGTATGATATACCATTCATAAACGGAACCGCTAACGAGAATTGTTCATAATTCCCAACCAGGACTGCTAGCGAAAGCTGAACATCATCCATAAACGACATCAAAAGCAGTAATAATATAGCATTTATACAGAAGCTGGTCATATAGCACTATACAAAAGGAAAGAGTTCTACACTGCAAGAATACAGAACGTGAATATACCACAGTATCCCAAAACACACACCCACACTTCATACTCGCAACATACCGCATATGGGAGGCCGTCCTTTCATGACACTGGCTGTTTATAGGACGTTAATTTGATCAATAAAACACAAACAAACCACTAGCGGTAACAACCGCTAATCGAGGGAACCGCTAGCGAAACTGTGCAGCATTCATCAAACGCGTCCGCTAGCACTCTCTCCATCTAAGGTAGTAGTGTACAGTAGATTTGAAAAATTCAGCAAAATAATGTGTGCAGGCTTTAATCATGTACACACAGCCTTTTAACCTTAAATAACACCTACATTAAAGTATATATATATTTTTAATCTACAAAACATTTGCAATTGTCATGCAGAGTTCATTTTTGGAGAGGTCTGCATTTTGTTGTTTTGTGAGCATGTAAAAACCATGGTAACCAAATTTTTTGAAAAATTGCAAAAAAATTGGCATTTTCAACCCAAAATTACACCCCCCCCCCCCCTCTACTAGAATTTTTTTTTCTTGAATACAGTTTAAAACCAAGCATCACTGTCGTGATAGCGGAACTGAGCCTATTTCGACATAGGTATATTATTAAACTTTTGAGCAATCTTACCTCGTACCGCGGCTATCAATTTCTGCTGCTACAGAATTGAGTTTTTCCGTCTTAGACGCACATTCGGATACCCCCTAAACCATTAATCTCGAACCCATTTTGTTGACTTTCTTTTAGACTGGTAATCTCGAACCCATTTTGTTGAATTTCTTTATTCAAATGTGAAGCCTGCATATAAGTCTCTAGATTGAATTCGCCAAATTTAGCACATATCCATTTTTAATTTTTCATGCATATAATAAAACAGGGGCTTTCTGCTTAATAAAAAATCTCACCCATGGCCATTCGGTCTAACTGTACACTGCTACCTAAACAGAGACAGTAGTATGACGTAATAATGGTGGTGACGAAAAGCTTGTTATGACGTCAAATACATGTTGCCAGGCTGCGTAGCAATAGGCCATGGCGGAGATGATAGGTCTCTCCGCTAGTATCTGTTTGCTCATTTAATATCGCAAGTACCAAAATGGATATCAAGATCTTCTTGATATTTATGGTAATTCTTTGCGTCGCACAGCAGGGCCCTGTTGCATATCGAGGCCTTACGTGGTAAGTTTAGACATCCTCCGGGATATTTTGTTTTTACATAGTGAAGGCAAGCTCGTCTTGGAACTATCACAAGGTTCATTTATTTGATGCCATTTTAATGCCTTTTATTTTTTACCCTTGTGTTGTAACTTACTTTTGTAGCGTGGAACCCGAAGTAGGATACATGGAAAGGATGATAAATTACTTCGTCGCCCGAAAAGTCGAGAAAACGTGTCTAACTCACGGAGCTTTATTGTTGGTGAGTAGAATAAACTTTCACCTCGGCCGACGTATTGTAAAATACATTATCTGCAATCACGATTTTTCCGTTTGTTTCATTCGGTGTGTATAAAACCCTAGAAATTGATAAGAATCTTTCTCCTTTCAGAGAATCGGAAACGAGGTCGTTTGTACTGTTTTGAGTGCAATGGTATCATTGATGTTGGTCTACACGTATGTGTATGCACTGTTGGTTGGAAACCACGCAAGGAAGTTCTGGAAAGCCATCGGTGTGATGTACCGGGAATGGAGAGCTCGTAAGTACAATTGTATGTCTTGATAAAATGTATCATCCCCCAGTTGATCAACCTCTTTTGTCGGATAATGTTTAACAGATCCATTCAATGTGTTATATGTTTTAGTCCCTTTACACGTTTTAAAACATATATTATCGGTTTTTACAGGTCGATCCCTCTGTCGCTTCTGTGGAACCGACCCGTGCCAGGCCAAGAGAACGTCCTGGAGGCGGCACGAGGCCCGCATGTTAAAACATATGGTCGATTTCGAGAAGCGATCTCACGCGATGTGGATGTTCAGTCTCGGACTGGAGCTCTCTGCAACCCTAACAAAGGAGCTACCCCAAGACGAAAGGTACTGGGCACGAAAATATTGTGCTGACTTTCAGGAGGAACACATGGTGCTGTTTCCCCTGTGCGTACAACGCCAGATCAACGCCTGGTACCCATTGCCTCGCTAGGTAAGGAAGGGCATTCTCAATCACAAGTAATTTCTGATAATATGTGGTGTCTATAACAAGGCAGCTTTTTTCTGGATTAACATTACTCATGTCTTGCTGATAGATATTGCTAATATCTTGACCGAACATGCTTACGGCAGTATTACCATGCCATTTACATCAGACTATATAGCCGCTTTAAAACAAAGTCCATTCGGGTCTAATTACTTCTCCTAACGAACGCATTCCTGTAGATGTAGATGATACAATAATAGGTCGTTAATGTAACTGTAAGTATGTCATTCTAAATATTGAAATATTTTCTTGTAGACTTGCTGAGCTCTTCGAAGAGAAGAATATCGATGATGGAACAAAGGTGATGACCACGCCAGGGCGCCCTGCTTGCTCCTTCCGTTTCTCTTTCTACTATTATCTCCAACTCTCGTTCTTCTATGTTTCTTTGTGTCGGCTTGTAGATACGATGATATAGCGACACCCAGTTAACATAGTCATGATTTGGAGAACATTGGAGTTTTGTTTGAATAATAATTTCAGTAGCATCTTGGATGTCGATGGTTTTTCGTATTTATGATGTGATCAATGGTGCCTTTGTGTGTCTTGGTTATTGATGTTTTAACTGGGAAACCATTAAAATCTGTTGCTATTGAAACTTTGAGTTGTGTTATGACTAAGCCCCTGAAAACATTGCAGTGTTGTAGTACGTCAATTTGTTTGCGTGGTACAAAAGTTGGTAGCAGATGACAGAAGGACAGCCTGGCCATGTGTGATATTCTCACTAGGCGGGAAACCCCTACTTTGAGACATGCATACAAATATCAATATACAATGTATTTTGAAATTGGTACATTCAAATATAAACATGAATAATATTATTTTTGAGAAACTACGGAAGTGCGCCTACACAAGAAATGCCAGCTCTACTTGTGATCTGTGATTTTCTAACAAAAAGGATATTTCGATTTAAGTAAAGACTTGTATATCACACTGTCGTGATAAACGCTTGTCAATTGGAAATCTATTAAAAGGGATGGACTTTATGTAATATTTCGGTATAAAAAGACACTTACCATGCTGTTACCAAAGGAATGGCTGAATGATGCAGAATGTTTGAGTCTCCGCGGCCTAAACAACAGTACACCTGTGTCGCATACCTTGTTTATAGATATGCCTTTTGAGCCTAGTGTATAAAATGTATCTTGATCTACACAGAGACACTTTCTCATGTATTTTACAGGAATCACACAATTAAAATTTGAATGAACAACAGACGAAGATTGAACTTTGGGAGAACATCCACCCGAGTTATCTTTCTTTGGTCATTTTAACTAAAAATAACTTTTATGCGTTTTGACAAGCGCCATTTTGCAAAACTAATCATTGTCATCTTAAATAGATTCTGGCCAAATGGCTACCTACATACATTTGAGTGTACCTAAAATTTTGGGAAAATGAAAAAGAGTTTATGGAATATGGAAAAAGCAATCAGTCTAAGAATTTTGTTTGAGAAAATTCGTCAGATAATCCTGTATGTATAGAGGAAGGAAAAAAAGAAACAGATAAAACGTATCCCTGTCGAATGGCCCGATGGAATTTGAAAGCGGGTGTCTGACGTTATAGCAGCATGCGAGTGGCACATACCATACAGTGTACATATACACACACTAGAATCACCCAAACGTTGTACGTTATTGAAGCAATGTACACATGGATCCGAAATCTTTACACAACCATGATGGTATAGTAACAAGTAATGTAAACAGGATAATAAACACGTTCTTATGTATATGGTACCTATCAATACATGTACATGCAGTGTATAAGGAATAGTTGAAAATACAGAAGACTTCATGTTGCAGCTTTAATGAATACACGACTTTTTGAAATACGTGTAACGGCACCGTCTGTGGCACCGGTTTTACTGTTCATTAAAATATCCTTTCGCTGCAGCCGTTCAAATTTGGCCGTTGTTAGTGTAATGTGACCGAGTGGGACGTGCTTGTTCAGTGTCGTCTGCGGCATGCTGAGTGAGACAACACTATTAAAAGGTAAGAGTTCTACTACTACAAAGAGAAACAACACGAGTGTACCGCAGCTTCCCAAAACACATAGACAAGTACACACCGCGGCAATGGATGACCGTCCTTAGGTGACCCTGGCTGTTAATATGACATCAAACTTACTAAACACAATTTTAAACATTTCTTATACGGAATCGCTTGTAGCAACTGTACATAATTCATAAAAGGAATGGCTACCGGTAATTGTACAAAATTAATTTACGGGACCGGTCGTGATTACTGTACATAATTCATGAATGGGACCGATGGCGGTAAATGTTAACAAATTAAAAACGAAATCGCAAGCAGTAACTACACACCATGCATAAACAGAACAGTTATATAGGAAACTCTACAATATTTAGAAACTGTACCGCTAGCGTTGATGAATGGAAATAGCATTATGGCACGAGAATGATAGACCATTCATAAACGGAACCGCTAACGAGAATTGTTCATAATTCCCAACCAGGACTGCTAGCGAAAGCTGCACACCATCCATAAACGACATCAAAAAGTAATTATATAGCATTTATACAGAAGCTGGTCATAAAGCACTATACAAAAGGAAAGAGTTCTACACTGCAAGAATACAGAACGTGAATATACCACAGTATCCCAAAACACAAACCCGCACTTCATACACGCGACATACCGCATACATGGCATGCCATCCTTTCATGACACTGCCTGTTTATAGGACGTATAACTTGATCAATAAATCAAACAAACAAACCACTAGCGGTAACAACCGCTAATCGAGAGAACCGCTAGCGAAACTGTGCAGCATTCAAACGCGTCCGCTAGCACTCTCTCCATCTAAGGTAGTAGTGTGCAGTAGATTTGAAAAATTCAGCAAAATAATGTGCAGGCTTTATAATCATGTACACACAGCTTTTTAACCTTAAATAACACCTATATTAAAGTATATATATTTTTAATCTACAAAACATTTGCAATTGTCATGCAGAGTTCATTTTTGGAGAGGTCTGCATTTTGTTGTTTTGTGAGCATGTAAAAACCATGGTAACCAAATTTTTTGAAAAATTGCAAAAAAATTGGCATTTTCAACCCAAAATTACACCCCCCCCCCTCTACTAGAATTTTTTTTCTTGAATACAGTTTAAAACCAAGCATCACTGTCGTG
This sequence comes from Argopecten irradians, assembly GCF_041381155.1. Taxonomy (NCBI): domain Eukaryota; kingdom Metazoa; phylum Mollusca; class Bivalvia; order Pectinida; family Pectinidae; genus Argopecten; species Argopecten irradians. The sequence goes on along the minus strand of NC_091134.1, from coordinate 12,584,129 downwards.
ATAGCGGAACTGAGCCTATTTCGACATAGGTATATTATTAAACTTTTGAGCAATCTTACCTCGTACCGCGGCTATCAATTTCTGCTGCTACAGAATTGAGTTTTTCCGTCTTAGACGCACATTCGGATACCCCCTAAACCATTAATCTCGAACCCATTTTGTTGAATTTCTTTATTCAAATGTGAAGCCTGCATATAAGTCTCTAGATTGAATTCGCCAAATTTAGCACATATCCATTTTTAATTTTTCATGCATATAATAAAACAGGGGCTTTCTGCTTAATAAAAATCTCACCCATGGTCATTCGGTCTAACTGTACACTGCTACCTAAACAGAGACAGTAGTATGACGTAATAATGGTGGTGACGAAAAGCTTGTTATGACGTCAAATACATGTTGCCAGGCTGCGTAGCAATAGGCCATGGCGGAGTTGATAGGTCTCTCCGCTAGTATCTGTTTGCTCATTTAATATCGCAAGTACCAAAATGGATATCAAGATCTTCTTGATATTTATGGTAATTCTTTGCGTCGCACAGCAGGGCCCTGTTGCATATCGAGGCCTTACGTGGTAAGTTTAGACATCCTCCGGGATATTTTGTTTTTACATAGTGAAGGCAAGCTCGTCTTGGAACTATCACAAGGTTCATTTATTTGATGCCATTTTAATGCCTTCTATTTTTTACACCTGTGTTGTAACTTACTTTTGTAGCGTGGAACCCGAAGTAGGATACATGGAAAGGATGATAAATTACTTCGTCGCCCGAAAAGTCGAGAAAACCTGTCTAACTCACGGAGCTTTATTGTTGGTGAGTAGAATAAACTTTCACCTCGGCCGACGTATTGTAAAATACATTATCTGCAATCACGATTTTTCCGTTTGTTTCATTCGGTGTGTATAAAACCCTAGAAATTAATAAGAATCTTTCTCCTTTCAGAGAATCGGAAACGAGGTCGTTTGTACTGTTTTGAGTGCAATGGTATCATTGATGTTGGTCTACACGTATGTGTATGCACTGTTGGTTGGAAACCACGCAAGGAAGTTCTGGAAAGCCATCGGTGTGATGTACCGGGAATGGAGAGCTCGTAAGTACAATTGTATGTCTTGATAAAATGTATCATCCCCCAGTTGATCAACCTCTTTTATCGGATAATGTTTAACAGATCCATTCAATGTGTTATATGTTTTAGTCCCTTTACACGTTTTAAAACATATATTATCGGTTTTTACAGGTCGATCCCTCTGTCGCTTCTGTGGAACCGACCCGTGCCAGGCCAAGAGAACGTCCTGGAGGCGGCACGAGGCCCGCATGTTAAAACATATGGTCGATTTCGAGAAGCGATCTCACGCGATGTGGATGTTCAGTCTCGGACTGGAGCTCTCTGCAACCCTAACAAAGGAGCTACCCCAAGACGAAAGGTACTGGGCACGAAAATATTGTGCTGACTTTCAGGAGGAACACATGGTGCTGTTTCCCCTGTGCGTACAACGCCAGATCAACGCCTGGTACCCATTGCCTCGCTAGGTAAGGAAGGGCATTCTCAATCACAAGTAATTTCTGATAATATGTGGTGTCTATAACAAGGCAGCTTTTTTCTGGATTAACATTACTCATGTCTTGCTGATAGATATTGCTAATATCTTGACCGAACATGCTTACGGCAGTATTACCATGCCATTTACATCAGACTATATAGCCGCTTTAAAACAAAGTCCATTCGGGTCTAATTACTTCTCCTAACGAACGCATTCCTGTAGATGTAGATGATACAATAATAGGTCGTTACTGTAACTGTAAGTATGTCATTCTAAATATTGAAATATTTTCTTGTAGACTTGCTGAGCTCTTCGAAGAGGAGAATGTCGATGATGGAACAAAGGTGATGACCACGCCAGGGCGCCCTGCTTGCTCCTTCCGTTTCTCTTTCTACTATTATCTCCAACTCTCGTTCTTCTATGTTTCTTTGTGTCGGCTTGTAGATACGATGATATAGCGACACCCAGTTAACATAGTCATGATTTGGAGAACATTGGAGTTTTGTTTGAATAATAATTTCAGTAGCATCTTGGATGTCGATGGTTTTTCGTATTTATGATGTGATCAATGGTGCCTTTGTGTGTCTTGGTTATTGATGTTTTAACTGGGAAACCATTAAAATCTGTTGCTATTGAAACTTTGAGTTGTGTTATGACTAAGCCCCTGAAAACATTGCAGTGTTGTAGTACGTCAATTTGTTTGCGTGGTACAAAAGTTGGTAGCAGATGACAGAAGGACAGCCTGGCCATGTGTGATATTCTCACTAGGCGGGAAACCCCTACTTTGAGACATGCATACAAATATCAATATACAATGTATTTTGAAATTGGTACATTCAAATATAAACATGAATAATATTATTTTTGAGAAACTACGGAAGTGCGCCTACACAAGAAATGCCAGCTCTACTTGTGATCTGTGATTTTCTAACAAAAAGGATATTTCGATTTAAGTAAAGACTTGTATATCACACTGTCGTGATAAACGCTTGTCAATTGGAAATCTATTAAAAGGGATGGACTTTATGTAATATTTCGGTATAAAAAGACACTTACCATGCTGTTACCAAAGGAATGGCTGAATGATGCAGAATGTTTGAGTCTCCGCGGCCTAAACAACAGTACACCTGTGTCGCATACCTTGTTTATAGATATGCCTTTTGAGCCTAGTGTATAAAATGTATCTTGATCTACACAGAGACACTTTCTCATGTATTTTACAGGAATCACACAATTAAAATTTGAATGAACAACAGACGAAGATTGAACTTTGGGAGAACATCCGCCCGAGTTATCTTTCTTTGGTCATTTTAACTAAAAAATAACTTGTATGCGTTTTGATAAGCGCCATGTTGCAAAACTAATCATTGTCATCTTAAATAGATTCTGGCCAAATGGCTACCTACATACATTTGAGTGTACCTAAAATTTTGGGAAAATGAAAAAGAGTTTATGGAATATGGAAAAAGCAATCAGTCTAAGAATTTTGTTTAAGAAAATTCGTCAGATAATCCTGTATGTATAGAGGAAGGAAAAAAAGAAACAGATAAAACGTATCCCTGTCGAATGGCCCGATGGAATTTGAAAGCGGGTGTCTGACGTTATAGCAGCATGCGAGTGGCACATACCATACAGTGTACATATACACACACTAGAATCACCCAAACGTTGTACGTTATTGAAGCAATGTACACATGGATCCGAAATCTTTACACAACCATGATGGTATAGTAACAAGTAATGTAAACAGGATAATAAACACGTTCTTATGTATATGGTACTTTTTGAAATACGTGTAACGGCACCGTCTGTGGCACCGGTTTTACTGTTCATTAAAATATCCTTTCGCTGCAGCCGTTCAAATTTGGCCGTTGTTAGTGTAATGTGACCGAGTGGGACGTGCTTGTTCAGTGTCGTCTGCGGCATGCTGAGTGAGACAACACTATTAAAAGGTAAGAGTTCTACTACTACAAAGAGAAACAACACGAGTGTACCGCAGCTTCCCAAAACACATAGACAAGTACACACCGCGGCAATGGATGACCGTCCTTAGGTGACCCTGGCTGTTAATATGACATCAAACTTACTAAACACAATTTTAAACATTTCTTATACGGAATCGCTTGTAGCAACTGTACATAATTCATAAAAGGAATGGCTACCGGTAATTGCACAAAATTGATTTACGGGACCGGTCGTGATTACTGTACATAATTCATGAATGGGACCGATGGCGGTAAATGTTAACAAATTATAAACGAAATCGCAAGCAGTAACTACACACCATGCATAAACAGAACAGTTATATAGGAAACTCTACAATATTTAGAAACTGTACCGCTAGCGTTGATGAATGGAAATAGCATTATGGCACGAGAATGATAGACCATTCATAAACGGAACCGCTAACGAGAATTGTTCATAATTCCCAACCAGGACTGCTAGCGAAAGCTGCACACCATCCATAAACGACATCAAAAAGTAATTATATAGCATTTATACAGAAGCTGGTCATATAGCACTATACAAAAGGAAAGAGTTCTACACTGCAAGAATACAGAACGTGAATATACCACAGTATCCCAAAACACACACCCACACTTCATACTCGCAACATACCGCATATGGGAGGCCGTCCTTTCATGACACTGGCTGTTTATAGGACGTTAATTTGATCAATAAAACACAAACAAACCACTAGCGGTAACAACCGCTAATCGAGGGAACCGCTAGCGAAACTGTGCAGCATTCATCAAACGCGTCCGCTAGCACTCTCTCCATCTAAGGTAGTAGTGTACAGTAGATTTGAAAAATTCAGCAAAATAATGTGTGCAGGCTTTAATCATGTACACACAGCCTTTTAACCTTAAATAACACCTACATTAAAGTATATATATATTTTTAATCTACAAAACATTTGCAATTGTCATGCAGAGTTCATTTTTGGAGAGGTCTGCATTTTGTTGTTTTGTGAGCATGTAAAAACCATGGTAACCAAATTTTTTGAAAAATTGCAAAAAAATTGGCATTTTCAACCCAAAATTACACCCCCCCCCCTCTACTAGATTTTTTTTTTCTTGAATACAGTTTAAAACCAAGCATCACTGTCGTGATAGCGGAACTGAGCCTATTTCGACATAGGTATATTATTAAACTTTTGAGCAATCTTACCTCGTACCGCGGCTATCAATTTCTGCTGCTACAGAATTGAGTTTTTCCGTCTTAGACGCACATTCGGATACCCCCTAAACCATTAATCTCGAACCCATTTTGTTGAATTTCTTTATTCAAATGTGAAGCCTGCATATAAGTCTCTAGATTGAATTCGCCAAATTTAGCACATATCCATTTTTAATTTTTCATGCATATAATAAAACAGGGGCTTTCTGCTTAATAAAAATCTCACCCATGGTCATTCGGTCTAACTGTACACTGCTACCTAAACAGAGACAGTAGTATGACGTAATAATGGTGGTGACGAAAAGCTTGTTATGACGTCAAATACATGTTGCCAGGCTGCGTAGCAATAGGCCATGGCGGAGTTGATAGGTCTCTCCGCTAGTATCTGTTTGCTCATTTAATATCGCAAGTACCAAAATGGATATCAAGATCTTCTTGATATTTATGGTAATTCTTTGCGTCGCACAGCAGGGCCCTGTTGCATATCGAGGCCTTACGTGGTAAGTTTAGACATCCTCCGGGATATTTTGTTTTTACATAGTGAAGGCAAGCTCGTCTTGGAACTATCACAAGGTTCATTTATTTGATGCCATTTTAATGCCTTCTATTTTTTACCCTTGTGTTGTAACTTACTTTTGTAGCGTGGAACCCGAAGTAGGATACATGGAAAGGATGATAAATTACTTCGTCGCCCGAAAAGTCGAGAAAACGTGTCTAACTCACGGAGCTTTATTATTGGTGAGTAGAATAAACTTTCACCTCGGCCGACGTATTGTAAAATACATTATCTGCAATCACGATTTTTCCGTTTGTTTCATTCGGTGTGTATAAAACCCTAGAAATTGATAAGAATCTTTCTCCTTTCAGAGAATCGGAAACGAGGTCGTTTGTACTGTTTTGAGTGCAATGGTATCATTGATGTTGGTCTACACGTATGTGTATGCACTGTTGGTTGGAAACCACGCAAGGAAGTTCTGGAAAGCCATCGGTGTGATGTACCGGGAATGGAGAGCTCGTAAGTACAATTGTATGTCTTGATAAAATGTATCATTCCCCAGTTGATCAACCTCTTTTATCGGATTAATGTTTAACAGATCCATTCAATGTGTTATATGTTTTAGTCCCTTTACACGTTTTAAAACATATATTATCGGTTTTTACAGGTCGATCCCTCTGTCGCTTCTGTGGAACCGACCCGTGCCAGGCCAAGAGAACGTCCTGGAGGCGGCACGAGGCCCGCATGTTAAAACATATGGTCGATTTCGAGAAGCGATCTCACGCGATGTGGATGTTCAGTCTCGGACTGGAGCTCTCTGCAACCCTAACAAAGGAGCTACCCCAAGACGAAAGGTACTGGGCACGAAAATATTGTGCTGACTTTCAGGAGGAACACATGGTGCTGTTTCCCCTGTGCGTACAACGCCAGATCAACGCCTGGTACCCATTGCCTCGCTAGGTAAGGAAGGGCATTCTCAATCACAAGTAATTTCTGATAATATGTGGTGTCTATAACAAGGCAGCTTTTTTCTGGATTAACATTACTCATGTCTTGCTGATAGATATTGCTAATATCTTGACCGAACATGCTTACGGCAGTATTACCATGCCATTTACATCAGACTATATAGCCGCTTTAAAACAAAGTCCATTCGGGTCTAATTACTTCTCCTAACGAACGCATTCCTGTAGATGTAGATGATACAATAATAGGTCGTTACTGTAACTGTAAGTATGTCATTCTAAATATTGAAATATTTTCTTGTAGACTTGCTGAGCTCTTCGAAGAGGAGAATGTCGATGATGGAACAAAGGTGATGACCACGCCAGGGCGCCCTGCTTGCTCCTTCCGTTTCTCTTTCTACTATTATCTCCAACTCTCGTTCTTCTATGTTTCTTTGTGTCGGCTTGTAGATACGATGATATAGCGACACCCAGTTAACATAGTCATGATTTGGAGAACATTGGAGTTTTGTTTGAATAATAATTTCAGTAGCATCTTGGATGTCGATGGTTTTTCGTATTTATGATGTGATCAATGGTGCCTTTGTGTGTCTTGGTTATTGATGTTTTAACTGGGAAACCATTAAAATCTGTTGCTATTGAAACTTTGAGTTGTGTTATGACTAAGCCCCTGAAAACATTGCAGTGTTGTAGTACGTCAATTTGTTTGCGTGGTACAAAAGTAGGTAGCAGATGACAGAAGGACAGCCTGGCCATGTGTGATATTCTCACTAGGCGGGAAACCCCTACTTTGAGACATGCATACAAATATCAATATACAATGTATTTTGAAATTGGTACATTCAAATATAAACATGAATAATATTAGTTTTGAGAAACTACGGAAGTGCGCCTACACAAGAAATGCCAGCTCTACTTGTGATCTGTGATTTTCAAACAAAAAGGATATTTCGATTTAAGTAAAGACTTGTATATCACACTGTCGTGATAAACGCTTGTCAATTGACAATCTATTAAAAGGGATGGCCTTTATGTAATATTTCGGTATAAAAAGACACTTACCATGCTCTTACCAAAGGAATGGCTGAATGATGCAGAATGTTTTAGTCTCCGCGGCCTAAACAACAGTACACCTGTGTCGCATACCTTGTTTATAGATATGCCTTTTGAGCCTAGTGTATAAAAATGTATCTTGATCTACACAGAGACACTTTCTCATGTATTTTACAGGAATCACACAATTAAAATTTGAATGAACAACAGACGAAGATTGAACTTTGGGAGAACATCCGCCCGAGTTATCTTTCTTTGGTCATTTTAACTAAAAATAACTTGTATGCGTTTTGATAAGCGCCATGTTGCAAAACTAATCATTGTCATCTTAAATAGATTCTGGCCAAATGGCTACCTACATACATTTGAGTGTACCTAAAATTTTGGGAAAATGAAAAAGAGTTTATGGAATATGGAAAAAGCAATCAGTCTAAGAATTTTGTTTAAGAAAATTCGTCAGATAATCCTGTATGTATAGAGGAAGGAAAAAAAAAGAAACAGATAAAACGTATCCCTGTCGAATGGCCCGATGGAATTTGAAAGCGGGTGTCTGACGTAATAGCAGCATGCGAGTGGCACATACCATACAGTGTACATATAAACACACAAGAATCACCCAAACGTTGTACGTTATTGAAGCAATGTACACACGGATCCGAAATCTTTACACAACCATGATGGTATAGTAACAAGTAATGTAAACAGGATAATAAACACGTTCTTATGTATATGGTACCTATCAATACATGTACATGCAGTTATAAGGAATAGTTGAAAATACAGAAGACTTCACTTGCAGCTTTAATGAATACACGACTTTTTGAAATACGTGTAACGGCACCGTCTGTGGCACCGGTTTTACTGTTCATTAAAATATCCTTTCGCGGCAGCCGTTAAAATTTGGCCGTTGTTAGTGTAATGTGACCGAGTGGGACGTGCTTGTTCAGTGTCGTCTGCGGCATGCTGAGTGAGACAACACTATTAAAAGGTAAGAGTTCTACTACTACAAAGAGAAACAACACGAGTGTACCGCAGCTTCCCAAAAAACATAGACAAGTACACACCGCGGCAATGGATGACCGTCCTTAGGTGACCCTGGCTGTTAATATGACATCAAACTTACTAAACACAATTTTAAACATTTCTTATACGGAATCGCTTGTAGCAACTGTACATAATTCATAAAAGGAATGGCTACCGGTAATTGTACAAAATTAATTTACGGGACCGGTCGTGATTACTGTACATAATTCATGAATGGGACCGATGGCGGTAAATGTTAACAAATTAAAAACGAAATCGCAAGCAGTAACTACACACCATGCATAAACAGAACAGTTATATAGGAAACTCTACAATATTTAGAAACTGTACCACTAGCGTTGATGAATGGAAATAGCATTATGGCACGAGAATGATATACCATTCATAAACGGAACCGCTAACGAGAATTGTTCATAATTCCCAACCAGGACTGCTAGCGAAAGCTGCACATCATCCATAAACGACATCAAAAGCAGTAATTATATAGCATTTATACAGAAGCTGGTCATATAGCACTATACAAAAGGAAAGAGTTCTACACTGCAAGAATACAGAACGTGAATATACCACAGTATCCCAAAACACACACCCACACTTCATACTCGCAACATACCGCATATGGGAGGCCGTCCTTTCATGACACTGGCTGTTTATAGGACGTTAATTTGATCAATAAATCAAACAAACAAACCACTAGCGGTAACAACCGCTAATCGAGAGAACCGCTAGCGAAACTGTGCAGCATTCATCAAACGCGTCCGCTAGCACTCTCTCCATCTAAGGTAGTAGTGTACAGTAGATTTGAAAAATTCAGCAAAATAATGTGCAGGCTTTATAATCATGTACACACAGCTTTTTAACCTTAAATAACACCTATATTAAAGTATATATATTTTTAATCTACAAAACATTTGCAATTGTCATGCAGAGTTCATTTTTGGAGAGGTCTGCATTTTGTTGTTTTGTGAGCATGTAAAAACCATGGTAACCAAATTTTTTGAAAAATTGCAAAAAAATTGGCATTTTCAACCCAAAATTACACCCCCCCCCCCCCTCTACTAGATTTTTTTTTTCTTGAATACAGTTTAAAACCAAGCATCACTGTCGTGATAGCGGAACTGAGCCTATTTCGACATAGGTATATTATTAAACTTTTGAGCAATCTTACCTCGTACCGCGGCTGTCAATTTCTGCTGCTACAGAATTGAGTTTTTCCGTCTTAGACGCACATTCGGATACCCCCTAAACCATTAATCTCGAACCCATTTTGTTGAATTTCTTTATTCAAATGTGAAGCCTGCATATAAGTCTCTAGATTGAATTCGCCAAATTTAGCACATATCCATTTTTAATTGCTCATGCATATAATAAAACAGGGGCTTTCTGCTTAATAAAAATCTCACCCATGGCCATTCGGTCTAACTGTACACTGCTACCTAAACAGAGACAGTAGTATGACGTAATAATGGTGGTGACGAAAAGCTTGTTATGACGTCAAATACATGTTGCCAGGCTGCGTAGCAATAGGCCATGGCGGAGATGATAGGTCTCTCCGCTAGTATCTGTTTGCTCATTTAATATCGCAAGTACCAAAATGGATATCAAGATCTTCTTGATATTTATGGTAATTCTTTGCGTCGCACAGCAGGGCCCTGTTGCATATCGAGGCCTTACGTGGTAAGTTTAGACATCCTCCGGGATATTTTGTTTTTACATAGTGAAGGCAAGCTCGTCTTGGAACTATCACAAGGTTCATTTATTTGATGCCATTTTAATGCCTTTTATTTTTTACCCTTGTGTTGTAACTTACTTTTGTAGCGTGGAACCCGAAGTAGGATACATGGAAAGGATGATAAATTACTTCTTCGCCCCGAAAAGTCGAGAAAACGTGTCTAACTCACGGAGCTTTATTGTTGGTGAGTAGAATAAACTTTCACCTCGGCCGACGTATTGTAAAATACATTATCTGCAATCACGATTTTTCCGTTTGTTTCATTCGGTGTGTATAAAACCCTAGAAATTAATAAGAATCTTTCTCCTTTCAGAGAATCGGAAACGAGGTCTTTTGTACCGTTTTGAGTGCAATGGTATCATTGATGTTGGTCTACACGTATGTGTATGCACTGTTGGTTGGAAACCACGCAAGGAAGTTCTGGAAAGCCATCGGTGTGATGTACCGGGAATGGAGAGCTCGTAAGTACAATTGTATGTCTTGATAAAATGTATCATCCCCCAGTTGATCAACCTCTTTTATCGGATAATGTTTAACAGATCCATTCAATGTGTTATATGTTTTAGTCCCTTTACACGTTTTAAAACATATATTATCGGTTTTTACAGGTCGATCCCTCTGTCGCTTCTGTGGAACCGACCCGTGCCAGGCCAAGAGAACGTCCTGGAGGCGGCACGAGGCCCGCATGTTAAAACATATGGTCGATTTCGAGAAGCGATCTCACGCGATGTGGATGTTCAGTCTCGGACTGGAGCTCTCTGCAACCCTAACAAAGGAGCTACCCCAAGACGAAAGGTACTGGGCACGAAAATATTGTGCTGACTTTCAGGAGGAACACATGGTGCTGTTTCCCCTGTGCGTACAACGCCAGATCAACGCCTGGTACCCATTGCCTCGCTAGGTAAGGAAGGGCATTCTCAATCACAAGTAATTTCTGATAATATGTGGTGTCTATAACAAGGCAGCTTTTTTTCTGGATTAACATTACTCATGTCTTGCTGATAGATATTGCTAATATCTTGACCGAACATGCTTACGGCAGTATTACCATGCCATTTACATCAGACTATATAGCCGCTTTAAAACAAAGTCCATTCGGGTCTAATTACTTCTCCTAACGAACGCATTCCTGTAGATGTAGATGATACAATAATAGGTCGTTACTGTAACTGTAAGTATGTCATTCTAAATATTGAAATATTTTTCTTGTAGACTTGCTGAGCTCTTCGAAGAGAAGAATGTCGATGATGGAACAAAGGTGATGACCACGCCAGGGCGCCCTGCTTGCTCCTTCCGTTTCTCTTTCTACTATTATCTCCAACTCTCGTTCTTCTATGTTTCTTTGTGTCGGCTTGTAGATACGATGATATAGCGACACCCAGTTAACATAGTCATGATTTGGAGAACATTGGAGTTTTGTTTGAATAATAATTTCAGTAGCATCTTGGATGTCGATGGTTTTTCGTATTTATGATGTGATCAATGGTGCCTTTGTGTGTCTTGGTTATTGATGTTTTAACTGGGAAACCATTAAAATCTGTTGCTATTGAAACTTTGAGTTGTGTTATGACTAAGCCCTGAAAACATTGCAGTGTTGTAGTACGTCAATTTGTTTGCGTGGTACAAAAGTAGGTAGCAGATGACAGAAGGACAGCCTGGCCATGTGTGATATTCTCACTAGGCGGGAAACCCCTACTTTGAGACATGCATACAAAATCATATACAATGTATTTTGAAATTGGTACATTCAAATATAAACATGAATAATATTTTTTTTGAGAAACTACGGAAGTGCGCCTACACAAGAAATGCCAGCTCTACTTGTGATCTGTGATTTTCTAACAAAAAGGATATTTCGATTTAAGTAAAGACTTGTATATCACACTGTCGTTAAAACGCTTGTCCTTGGAAGTTATTAATAAGGGATGGACTTGATGTAATATTTCGGTATAAAAACACACAAAAAGACACTTGCCATGCTGTTATCAAAGGAATGGCGGAATGATATAGAATGTTTGACTCTCCGCGTCCTTTTTAACACCAGTACACCTGTGTCAGCATACATTGTTTATTGATATGCCATTTGGGCTACAGTGTAACAAATGTATCTTGATATACACAGAGAAACTTTCTCATGTATTTTACAGGAATCACACTCTTAAAATTTGGAATGAACAAAACGAATGCTCAACTTTGGCAGAAAATCCGTACGAGTTATCTTTCTTTGGTCATTTTAACTAAAATAACTTAATTGTATGCGTGTTGATAATCGCCGTGTTGATAAAACTAATCATTGTCATTTATAATAGATTCTGGCCAAATGGCTACATACATACACTTACCTGTACCTCAAAATTTTGGGGAAAATGAAACAGAATTCATGGATTATGGAAAAAGCATCAGTATCAAAATTTTGTTTATAAAAATTCGTCAGATAAACCTGTAAACGAGTAAGAAAAAATAAAGAAACAGCTAAAAACGTATCCCTGTCGAATGCCCCGATGGAATTTAAAAGCGGGTGTCTGACATAATAGCAGCATGCGAGTGTCACATACCGTACAGTGTACATATAAAAACACAAGAAACACCAAAACATTGTACGTAATTGAATCAATGTACACACGGATCCGAAATTTTTACACAGTCATGATGGTATAGTAACAAGTAATATAAACAGGATAATAAACACATTCCTATGTATGCAGTGTATAAGGAATAGTTGAATTGATGTATTCATGGTATTTTGAAACAACGGCGCCGTCTGTGGTACCTGTTTTACTGTTCATTAAAATATCCTTTAGCGGCAACCGTTAAACTTTGGTCGTTGTCTGTATAATGTGACCGGGTGGGGTGTGTTGTCAGTATAATGTGACCGGGTGGGATATGTCGTCAGTATAATGTGACCGGGTGGGATGCTGAGTGAGACAACACTATAAAAAGGTCAAGAGGTCCACTACTACAAAGAGACACAACACAAAAATACCGCAGCTTCCCAAAAAACATAGACAAGTACACACCGCGGCACTGGGAGACCGTCCTTAGGTGACCCTGGCTGTTAATATGACATCAAACTTACTAAACCCAATTTTAAACAATTCATAAACGGAATCGCTTGTAGCAACTGTACATATTTCATAAAAGGCATTGCTAGCGGTAATTATACAAAATTAATAAACGGGACCGGTTGTGATTACTGTACACAATTCATGAACGGGACCGCTAGCGGCACATGTAAACAATTTATAAACGGAATTGCAAGCAGTAACTACATATCATACATAAACATAACCGCTATATGGGAAACTCTATATTATTTAGAAACGGTACCGCCAGCGTTAATGAATGGAAATAGCATTACGGCACGGGAATGGTATATCATTCATAAACGGAACCGCTACCGAGCATTGTTCCTAAGTCAAAACCCGGATTGCTAGCGGAAGCTGCTCAACATCCATAAACGAGATCACTAGCAGTAACTGTACAGCATTCAGAAGCTTGTCAAATAGCACTATACAAAAGGCAAGAGTTCTACTAAAAAGCATACACAACATAAATATACCACAGTCTCCCAAAACACACACCCGTACTTCATACACGCAACAAACCGCATTACATGGGAGACCGTCCTTTCATGACCCTGGCTGTTTATAGGACGTTAATTTAATAAATCAATCAAACAAACAAACCGCTAGCGGTAATAACCGTTAATCAAGGGAACCGCTAGCGGAAACATGGCAGCATTCATTAAACGCGTCTCCGTCTAAACAGAGACAGTAGTATGACGTAATAATGGTGGTGACGAAAAGCTTGTTGTGACGTCAAATACATGTTGCCAGGCTGCGTAGCAATAGGCCATGGTGGAGATGATGGGTCTCTACGCGAGTAGCTGTTTGCTCGTTTGATATCGCGAGTACCAAAATGGATATCAAGATCTTACTGATATTTATGGTAATTCTTTGCGTCGCACAGCAGGGCCCTGTTGCTTATCGAGGCTTTACATGGTAAGTTTAGATATTCTCCGGTATATTTTGTTTTTACATAGCGAAGGCAAGCTCGTCTTGGAACTATCAGAAGGTTCATTTATTTGATGCCATTTTAATGCGTTGTTTTGTTTTACCCTTTTGTTTTAACTTACTTTTGTAGCGTGGAACCCGAAGTAGGATACATGGAAAGGATGATAAATTACTTCTGCGCCCGAAAAGTCGAGAAAACATGTCCAACTCACGGAGCTTTATTGTTGGTAAGTATAATAAACTTTTACCTCGGCCGACGTATTGTAAAATACATTATCTACAATCACTATTTTTAACGTTTCGTTTGTTTTATTCGGTGTGTATAAAACCCTAGAAATTAATAAGCATCTTTGTCCTTTCAGAGAATCGGAAACGAGGTCTTATGTACCGTTCTATGTGCAATAACATCACTAATATTGGTCTACACGTATATGTATGCACTGTTGGTTGGAAACCATGCAAGGAAGTTCTGGAAAGCCATCGGTGTGATGTTTCGAGAATGGAGAGCTCGTAAGTACAAATGCATATCTTGATATAATGTATCATCCCCCAGTTGATCAAACTCTTTAATCAGATAATGTTTATCAGAACCGTTCGGTGTGTCATATATTGTAGTCCCATTGCACGTTTTAAAACATATATTATCGGTTTGTACAGGTCGATCCCTCTGTCGCTTCTGCGGAACCGACCCGTGCCAGGCCAGGAGAACTTCCTGGAGACGCCATGAGGCCCGCATGTTAAAACCATATGGTCGATTTCGAAAAGCGATCTCACGCGATGTGGATGTTCAGTCTTGGACTGGAGCTCTCTGCAACCCTAACAAAGGAGCTACCCCGAGACGAGAAGTACTGGGCACGAAAATATTGTGCCGACTTTCAGGAGGAACACATGGCACTTTTTCCTTTGTGCGTACAACGCCAGATCAACGCCTGGTACCCTTTGCCACGCTAGGTAAGGACATTCTTAATCACAAGTAATTTCTGATAATATGTGGTGTTTAATAACAAGGCAGTTTTTTCCTGACTAACCTTACTCATTTGCTTGTTGATAAACATTGCTAATATATTGACCGCACATTCTGACGGCAGTATAATCATGTCATGTACATTAGACTATATAACTTCTTTAAAAATAAAGTCCCTTCGGGTCTAACTACGTCTCGTAACGAACTCATCCTTGTAGATGTAGATGATGGAATAATAGGTCTTTACTGTAACTGTATAAGTCTGTCATTCTAAAGATTGAATTGTTTTCTTGTAGATTCGCTGAGCTGTTCGAAGAGAAAAATGTCGATGATGGAACAAAGGTGGTGACCACGCCAGGGCGCCCTGCTGGCTCCTTCCGTTTCTCTTTCCAGTATTATCTCCAACTCTCGTTCTTCTATGTTTCTTGGTGTCGGCGTGTAGATACGAGGATATAGCGACACCCAGTTAACATATTCACGATTTGGAGAACATTGGAGTTTTGTTTGAATAATAATTTCAGTAGCATCTTGGATGTCGATGGTTTTTCGTATTTATGATGTGATCAATGGTGCCTTTGTGTGTCTTGGTCATTGATGTTTTAACTGGGAAACCATTAAAATCAGTTGCTATTGTAACTTTGAGTTGTGTTATGACTAAGCCCTGAAAACATTTGAGTGTTGTAGTACGTCAATTTGTTTGCGTGGTACAAGAGTAGGTAGCAGATGACAGAAGGACAGCCTGGCCATGTGTGATATTCTCACTAGGCGGGAAACCCCTAGTTTGAGACATGCATAAAAAATTCTATATACAATGTATTCTAAAATTAGTGCAATCAGTATGAATAGTTCTTTTCATTTTCTAATATAAACATGAATATTTTTTTCTGGGAAACAACGGAAGTGCGTCTACACCGGAAATGTCAGCTTTACTTGTGATCTATGATTTTCTAACAAAAAGGATATTCGATTTAAGTAATGACTTTGTATGCTTCACTGCCATGTTAAACGCCTGTCCTTCGGAAGTATATTAATAGGGATACACTTGATGTAATATTTCGGTATAAAAACACACAAAAAGACACTTGCCATGCTGTTTTCAAAGGAATGGCGGAATGATATAGAATGTTTGACTCTCCGCGTCCTTTTTAAACACCAGTACACCTGTGTCAGCATACATTGTTTATTGATATGCCATTTGGGCTACAGTGTAACAAATGTATCTTGATATACACAGAGAAAATTTCTCATGTATTTTACAGGAATCACACTCTTAAAATTTGGAATGAACAAATAGGCGAATGCTCAACTTTGGCAGAAAATCCGTACGAGTTATCTTTCTTTGGTCATTTATAACTAAAATAACTTAATTGTATGCGTGTTGATAATCGCCGTGTTGATAAGACTAATCATTGTCATTTATAATAGATTCTGGCCAAATGGCTACATACATACACTTACCTGTACCTCAAGTTTTGGGGAAATGAAACAGAATTCATGGATTATGGAAAAAGCATCAGTATCAAAATTTTGTTTATTAAAATTCGTCAGATAAACCTGTAAACGAGTAAGAAAAAATAAAGAAACAGCTAAAACGTATCCCTGTCGAATGCCCCGATGGAATTTAAAAGCGGGTGTCTGACATAATAGCAGCATGCGAGTGTCACATACCGTACAGTGTACATATTAAAACACAAGAAACACCAAAACATTGTACGTAATTGAATCAATGTACACACGGATCCGAAATTTTTACACAGTCATGATGGTATAGTAACAAGTAATATAAACAGGATAATAAACACATTCCTAGGTATGCAGTGTATACGGAATAGTTGAATTGATGTATTCATGGTATTTTGAAACAACGGCGCCGTCTGTGGTACCTGTTTTACTGTTCATTAAAATATCCTTTAGCGGCAACCGTTAAACTTTGGTCGTTGTCTGTATAATGTGACCGGGTGGGGTGTGTTGTCAGTATAATGTGACCGGGTGGGATATGTTGTCAGTATAATGTGACCGGGTGGGATGCTGAGTGAGACAACACTATAAAAAGGTCAAGAGATCCACTACTACAAAGAGACACAACACAAAATTACCGCAGCTTCCCAAAAAACATAGACAAGTACACACCGCGGCACTGGGAGACCGTCCTTAGGTGACCCTGGCTGTTAATATGACATCAAACTTACTAAACCCAATTTTAAACAATTCATAAACGGAATCGCTTGTAGCAACTGTACATATTTCATAAAAGAAAGCGGTAATTATACAAAATTAATAAACGGGACCGGTTGTGATTACTGTACACAATTCATGAACGGGACCGCTAGCGGCACATGTAAACAATTTATAAACGGAATCGCAAGCAGTAACTACATATCATACATAAACATAACCGCTATATGGGAAACTCTCCAATATTTAGAAACGGTACCGCCAGCGTTAATGAATGGAAATAGCATTACGGCACGGGAATGGTATATCATTCATAAACGGAACCGCTACCGAGCATTGTTCCTAAGTCAAAACCCGGATTGCTAGCGGAAGCTGCTCAACATCCATAAACGAGATCACTAGCAGTAACTGTACAGCATTCAGAAGCTTGTCAAATAGCACTATACAAAAGGCAAGAGTTCTACTAAAAAGCATACACAACATAAATATACCACAGTCTCCCAAAACACACACCCGTACTTCATACACGCAACAAACCGCATACATGGGAGACCGTCCTTTCATGACCCTGGCTGTTTATAGGACGTTAATTTAATAAATCAATCAAACAAACAAACCGCTAGCGGTAATAACCGTTAATCAAGGGAACCGCTAGCGGAAACATGGCAGCATTCATTAAACGCGTCTCCGTCTAAACAGAGACAGTAGTATGACGTAATAATGGTGGTGACGAAAAGCTTGTTGTGACGTCAAATACATGTTGCCAGGCTGCGTAGCAATAGGCCATGGTGGAGATGATGGGTCTCTACGCGAGTAGCTGTTTGCTCGTTTGATATCGCGAGTACCAAAATGGATATCAAGATCTTACTGATATTTATGGTAATTCTTTGCGCCGCACAGCAGGGCCCTGTTGCTTATCGAGGCTTTACATGGTAAGTTTAGATATTCTCCGGGATATTTTGTTTTTACATAGCGAAGGCAAGCTCGTCTAGGAACTATCAGAAGGTTCATTTATTTGATGCCATTTTAATGCGTTGTTTTGTTTTACCCTTTTGTTTTAACTTACTTTTGTAGCGTGGAACCCGAAGTAGGATACATGGAAAGGATGATAAATTACTTCTGCGCCCGAAAAGTCGAGAAAACATGTCCAACTCACGGAGCTTTATTGTTGGTAAGTATAATAAACTTTTACCTCGGCCGACGTATTGTAAAATACATTATCTACAATCACTATTTTTAACGTTTCGTTTGTTTTATTCGGTGTGTATAAAACCCTAGAAATTAATAAGCATCTTTGTCCTTTCAGAGAATCGGAAACGAGGTCTTTTGTACCGTTCTATGTGCAATAACATCACTAATATTGGTCTACACGTATATGTATGCACTGTTGGTTGGAAACCATGCAAGGAAGTTCTGGAAAGCCATCGGTGTGATGTTTCGAGAATGGAGAGCTCGTAAGTACAAATGCATATCTTGATATAATGTATCATCCCCCAGTTGATCAAACTCTTTAATCAGATAATGTTTATCAGAACCGTTCGGTGTGTCATATATTGTAGTCCCATTGCACGTTTTAAAACATATATTATCGGTTTGTACAGGTCGATCCCTCTGTCGCTTCTGCGGAACCGACCCGTGCCAGGCCAGGAGAACTTCCTGGAGACGCCATGAGGCCCGCATGTTAAACCATATGGTCGATTTCGAAAAGCGATCTCACGCGATGTGGATGTTCAGTCTTGGACTGGAGCTCTCTGCAACCCTAACAAAGGAGCTACCCCGAGACGAGAAGTACTGGGCACGAAAATATTGTGCCGACTTTCAGGAGGAACACATGGCACTTTTTCCTTTGTGCGTACAACGCCAGATCAACGCCTGGTACCCTTTGCCACGCTAGGTAAGGACATTCTTAATCACAAGTAATTTCTGATAATATGTGGTGTTTAATAACAAGGCAGCTTTTTCCTGACTAACCTTACTCATTGCTTGTTGATAAACATTGCTAATATATTGAACGCACATTCTGACGGCAGTATAATCATGTCATGTACATTAGACTATATAACTTCTTTAAAAATAAAGTCCCTTCGGGTCTAACTACGTCTCGTAACGAACTCATCCTTGTAGATGTAGATTATGGAATAACAGGTCTTTACTGTAACTGTATAAGTCTGTCATTCTAAAGATTGAATTGTTTTCTTGTAGATTCGCTGAGCTGTTCGAAGAGAAAAATATCGATGATGGAACAAAGGTGGTGACCACGCCAGGGCGCCCTGCTGGCTCCTTCCGTTTCTCTTTCCAGTATTATCTCCAACTCTCGTTCTTCTATGTTTCTTGGTGTCGGCGTGTAGATACGAGGATATAGCGACACCCAGTTAACATATTCACGATTTGGAGAACATTGGAGTTTTGTTTGAATAATAATTTTCAGTAGCATCTTGGATGTCGATGGTTTTTCGTATTTATGATGTGATCAATGGTGCCTTTGTGTGTCTTGGTCATTGATGTTTTAACTGGGAAACCATTAAAATCAGTTGCTATTGTAACTTTGAGTTGTGTTATGACTAAGCCCTGAAAACATTTGAGTGTTGTAGTACGTCAATTTGTTTGCGTGGTACTAGAGTAGGTAGCAGATGACAGGGACAGCCTGGCCATGTGTGATATTCTCACTAGGCGGGAAACCCCTAGTTTGAGACATGCATAAAAAATTCTATATACAATGTATTCTAAAATTGGTGCAATCAGTATGAATAGTTCTTTTCATTTTCTAATATAAACATGAATATTTTTTTCTGGGAAACAACGGAAGTGCGTCTACACCGGAAATGTCAGCTTTACTTGTGATCTATGATTTTCTAACAAAAAGGATATTCGATTTAAGTAATGACTTTGTATGCTTCACTGCCATGTTAAACGCCTGTCCTTCGGAAGTATATTAATAGGGATACACTTGATGTAATATTTCGGTATAAAAACACACAAAAAGACACTTTCCATGCTGTTTTCAAAGGAATGGCGGAATGATATAGAATGTTTGACTCTCCGCGTCCTTTTTAAACACCAGTACACCTGTGTCAGCATACATTGTTTATTGATATGCCATTTGGGCTACAGTGTAACAAACGTATCTTGATATACACAGAGAAAATTTCTCATGTATTTTACAGGAATCACATTCTTAAAATTTGGAACGAACAAACAGGCGAATGCTCAACTTTGGCAGAAAATCCGTACGAGTTATCTTTCTTTGGTCATTTATAACTAAAATAACTTAATTGTATGCGTGTTGATAATCGCCGTGTTGATAAGACTAATCATTGTCATTTATAATAGATTCTGGCCAAATGGCTACATACATACACTTACCTGTACCTCAAGTTTTGGGGAAATGAAACAGAATTCATGGATTATGGAAAAAGCATCAGTATCAAAATTTTGTTTATTAAAATTCGTCAGATAAACCTGTAAACGAGTAAGAAAAAATAAAGAAACAGCTAAAACGTATCCCTGTCGAATGCCCCGATGGAATTTAAAAGCGGGTGTCTGACATAATAGCAGCATGCGAGTGTCACATACCGTACAGTGTACATATTAAAACACAAGAAACACCAAAACATTGTACGTAATTGAATCAATGTACACACGGATCCGAAATTTTTACACAGTCATGATGGTATAGTAACAAGTAATATAAACAGGATAATAAACACATTCCTATGTATGCAGTGTATACGGAATAGTTGAATTGATGTATTCATGGTATTTTGAAACAACGGCGCCGTCTGTGGTACCTGTTTTACTGTTCATTAAAATATCCTTTAGCGGCAACCGTTAAACTTTGGTCGTTGTCTGTATAATGTGACCGGGTGGGGTGTGTTGTCAGTATAATGTGACCGGGTGGGATATGTCGTCAGTATAATGTGACCGGGTGGGATGCTGAGTGAGACAACACTATAAAAAGGTCAAGAGATCCACTACTACAAAGAGACACAACACAAAATTACCGCAGCTTCCCAAAAAAC
Source organism: Argopecten irradians (assembly GCF_041381155.1). Lineage (NCBI taxonomy): Eukaryota > Metazoa > Mollusca > Bivalvia > Pectinida > Pectinidae > Argopecten > Argopecten irradians. Next base: position 12,562,954 of record NC_091134.1, on the reverse strand, counting down.
ATAGACAAGTACACACCGCGGCACTGGGAGACCGTCCTTAGGTGACCCTGGCTGTTAATATGACATCAAACTTACTAAACCCAATTTTAAACAATTCATAAACGGAATCGCTTGTAGCAACTGTACATATTTCATAAAAGGGATTGCTAGCGGTAATTATACAAAATTAATAAACGGGACCGGTTGTGATTACTGTACACAATTCATGAACGGGACCGCTAGCGGCACATGTAAACAATTTATAAACGGAATCGCAAGCAGTAACTACATATCATACATAAACATAACCGCTATATGGGAAACTCTATATTATTTAGAAACGGTACCGCCAGCGTTAATGAATGGAAATAGCATTACGGCACGGGAATGGTATATCATTCATAAACGGAACCGCTACCGAGCATTGCTCCTAAGTCAAAACCCGGATTGCTAGCGGAAGCTGCTCAACATCCATAAACGAGATCACTAGCAGTAACTGTACAGCATTCAGAAGCTTGTCAAATAGCACTATACAAAAGGCAAGAGTTCTACTAAAAAGCATACACAACATAAATATACCACAGTCTCCCAAAACACACACCCGTACTTCATACACGCAACAAACCGCATACATGGGAGACCGTCCTTTCATGACCATGGCTGTTTATAGGACGTTAATTTAATAAATCAATCAAACAAACAAACCGCTAGCGGTAATAACCGTTAATCAAGGGAACCGCTAGCGGAAACATGGCAGCATTCATTAAACGCGTCTCCGTCTAAACAGAGACAGTAGTATGACGTAATAATGGTGGTGACGAAAAGCTTGTTGTGACGTCAAATACATTTGCCAGGCTGCGTAGCAATAGGCCATGGTGGAGATGATGGGTCTCTACGCGAGTAGCTGTTTGCTCGTTTGATATCGCGAGTACCAAAATGGATATCAAGATCTTACTGATATTTATGGTAATTCTTTGCGCCGCACAGCAGGGCCCTGTTGCTTATCGAGGCTTTACATGGTAAGTTTAGATATTCTCCGGGATATTTTGTTTTTACATAGCGAAGGCAAGCTCGTCTTGGAACTATCAGAAGGTTCATTTATTTGATGCCATTTTAATGCGTTGTTTTGTTTTACCCTTTTGTTTTAACTTACTTTTGTAGCGTGGAACCCGAAGTAGGATACATGGAAAGGATGATAAATTACTTCTGCGCCCGAAAAGTCGAGAAAACATGTCCAACTCACGGAGCTTTATTGTTGGTAAGTATAATAAACTTTTACCTCGGCCGACGTATTGTAAAATACATTATCTACAATCACTATTTTTAACGTTTCGTTTGTTTTATTCGGTGTGTATAAAACCCTAGAATATAATAAGCATCTTTGTCCTTTCAGAGAATCGGAAACGAGGTCTTTTGTACCGTTCTATGTGCAATAACATCACTAATATTGGTCTACACGTATATGTATGCACTGTTGGTTGGAAACCATGCAAGGAAGTTCTGGAAAGCCATCGGTGTGATGTTTCGAGAATGGAGAGCTCGTAAGTACAAATGCATATCTTGATATAATGTATCATCCCCCAGTTGATCAAACTCTTTTATCAGATAATGTTTATCAGAACCGTTCGGTGTGTCATATATTGTAGTCCCATTGCACGTTTTAAAACATATATTATCGGTTTGTACAGGTCGATCCCTCTGTCGCTTCTGCGGAACCGACCCGTGCCAGGCCAGGAGAACTTCCTGGAGACGCCATGAGGCCCGCATGTTAAACCATATGGTCGATTTCGAAAAAAGCGATCTCACGCGATGTGGATGTTCAGTCTTGGACTGGAGCTCTCTGCAACCCTAACAAAGGAGCTACCCCGAGACGAGAAGTACTGGGCACGAAAATATTGTGCCGACTTTCAGGAGGAACACATGGCACTTTTTCCTTTGTGCGTACAACGCCAGATCAACGCCTGGTACCCTTTGCCACGCTAGGTAAGGACATTCTTAATCACAAGTAATTTCTGATAATATGTGGTGTTTAATAACAAGGCAGCTTTTTCCTGACTAACCTTACTCATTGCTTGTTGATAAACATTGCTAATATATTGAACGCACATTCTGACGGCAGTATAATCATGTCATGTACATTAGACTATATAACTTCTTTAAAAATAAAGTCCCTTCGGGTCTAACTACGTCTCGTAACGAACTCATCCTTGTAGATGTAGATTATGGAATAACAGGTCTTTACTGTAACTGTATAAGTCTGTCATTCTAAAGATTGAATTGTTTTCTTGTAGATTCGCTGAGCTGTTCGAAGAGAAAAATGTCGATGATGGAACAAAGGTGGTGACCACGCCAGGGCGCCCTGCTGGCTCCTTCCGTTTCTCTTTCCAGTATTATCTCCAACTCTCGTTCTTCTATGTTTCTTGGTGTCGGCGTGTAGATACGAGGATATAGCGACACCCAGTTAACATATTCACGATTTGGAGAACATTGGAGTTTTGTTTGAATAATAATTTCAGTAGCATCTTGGATGTCGATGGTTTTTCGTATTTATGATGTGATCAATGGTGCCTTTGTGTGTCTTGGTCATTGATGTTTTAACTGGGAAACCATTAAAATCAGTTGCTATTGTAACTTTGAGTTGTGTTATGACTAAGCCCTGAAAACATTTGAGTGTTGTAGTACGTCAATTTGTTTGCGTGGTACAAGAGTAGGTAGCAGATGACAGAAGGACAGCCTGGCCATGTGTGATATTCTCACTAGGCGGGAAACCCCTAGTTTGAGACATGCATAAAAAATTCTATATACAATGTATTCTAAAATTGGTGCAATCAGTATGAATAGTTCTTTTCATTTTCTAATATGAACATGAATATTTTTTTTTCTGGGAAACAACGGAAGTGCGTCTACACCGGAAATGTCAGCTTTACTTGTGATCTATGATTTTCTAACAAAAAGGATATTCGATTTAAGTAATGACTTTGTATGCTTCACTGCCATGTTAAACGCCTGTCCTTCGGAAGTATATTAATAGGGATGCACTTGATGTAATATTTCGGTATAAAAACACACAAAAAAGACACTTTCCATGCTGTTTTCAAAGGAATGGCGGAATGATATAGAATGTTTGACTCTCCGCGTCCTTTTTAAACACCAGTACACCTGTGTCAGCATACATTGTTTATTGATATGCCATTTGGGCTACAGTGTAACAAACGTATCTTGATATACACAGAGAAAATTTCTCATGTATTTTACAGGAATCACATTCTTAAAATTTGGAACGAACAAACAGGCGAATGCTCAACTTTGGCAGAAAATCCGTACGAGTTATCTTTCTTTGGTCATTTATAACTAAAATAACTTAATTGTATGCGTGTTGATAATCGCCGTGTTGATAAGACTAATCATTGTCATTTATAATAGATTCTGGCCAAATGGCTACATACATACACTTACCTGTACCTCAAGTTTTGGGGAAATGAAACAGAATTCATGGATTATGGAAAAAGCATCAGTATCAAAATTTTGTTTATTAAAATTCGTCAGATAAACCTGTAAACGAGTAAGAAAAAATAAAGAAACAGCTAAAACGTATCCCTGTCGAATGCCCCGATGGAATTTAAAAGCGGGTGTCTGACATAATAGCAGCATGCGAGTGTCACATACCGTACAGTGTACATATTAAAACACAAGAAACACCAAAACATTGTACGTAATTGAATCAATGTACACACGGATCCGAAATTTTTACACAGTCATGATGGTATAGTAACAAGTAATATAAACAGGATAATAAACACATTCCTATGTATGCAGTGTATACGGAATAGTTGAATTGATGTATTCATGGTATTTTGAAACAACGGCGCCGTCTGTGGTACCTGTTTTACTGTTCATTAAAATATCCTTTAGCGGCAACCGTTAAACTTTGGTCGTTGTCTGTATAATGTGACCGGGTGGGGTGTGTTGTCAGTATAATGTGACCGGGTGGGATATGTCGTCAGTATAATGTGACCGGGTGGGATGCTGAGTGAGACAACACTATAAAAAGGTCAAGAGGTCCACTACTACAAAGAGACACAACACAAAAATACCGCAGCTTCCCAAAAAACATAGACAAGTACACACCGCGGCACTGGGAGACCGTCCTTAGGTGACCCTGGCTGTTAATATGACATCAAACTTACTAAACCCAATTTTAAACAATTCATAAACGGAATCGCTTGTAGCAACTGTACATATTTCATAAAAGCGGTAATTATACAAAATTAATAAACGGGACCGGTTGTGATTACTGTACACAATTCATGAACGGGACCGCTAGCGGCACATGTAAACAATTTATAAACGGAATCGCAAGCAGTAACTACATATCATACATAAACATAACCGCTATATGGGAAACTCTCCAATATTTAGAAACGGTACCGCCAGCGTTAATGAATGGAAATAGCATTACGGCACGGGAATGGTATATCATTCATAAACGGAACCGCTACCGAGCATTGTTCCTAAGTCAAAACCCGGATTGCTAGCGGAAGCTGCTCAACATCCATAAACGAGATCACTAGCAGTAACTGTACAGCATTCAGAAGCTTGTCAAATAGCACTATACAAAAGGCAAGAGTTCTACTAAAAAGCATACACAACATAAATATACCACAGTCTCCCAAAACACACACCCGTACTTCATACACGCAACAAACCGCATACATGGGAGACCGTCCTTTCATGACCCTGGCTGTTTATAGGACGTTAATTTAATAAATCAATCAAACAAACAAACCGCTAGCGGTAATAACCGTTAATCAAGGGAACCGCTAGCGGAAACATGGCAGCATTCATTAAACGCGTCTCCGTCTAAACAGAGACAGTAGTATGACGTAATAATGGTGGTGACGAAAAGCTTGTTGTGACGTCAAATACATGTTGCCAGGCTGCGTAGCAATAGGCCATGGTGGAGATGATGGGTCTCTACGCGAGTAGCTGTTTGCTCGTTTGATATCGCGAGTACCAAAATGGATATCAAGATCTTACTGATATTTATGGTAATTCTTTGCGCCGCACAGCAGGGCCCTGTTGCTTATCGAGGCTTTACATGGTAAGTTTAGATATTCTCCGGGATATTTTGTTTTTACATAGCGAAGGCAAGCTCGTCTAGGAACTATCAGAAGGTTCATTTATTTGATGCCATTTTAATGCGTTGTTTTGTTTTACCCTTTTGTTTTAACTTACTTTTGTAGCGTGGAACCCGAAGTAGGATACATGGAAAGGATGATAAATTACTTCTGCGCCCGAAAAGTCGAGAAAACATGTCCAACTCACGGAGCTTTATTGTTGGTAAGTATAATAAACTTTTACCTCGGCCGACGTATTGTAAAATACATTATCTACAATCACTATTTTTAACGTTTCGTTTGTTTTATTCGGTGTGTATAAAACCCTAGAATATAATAAGCATCTTTGTCCTTTCAGAGAATCGGAAACGAGGTCTTTTGTACCGTTCTATGTGCAATAACATCACTAATATTGGTCTACACGTATATGTATGCACTGTTGGTTGGAAACCATGCAAGGAAGTTCTGGAAAGCCATCGGTGTGATGTTTCGAGAATGGAGAGCTCGTAAGTACAAATGCATATCTTGATATAATGTATCATCCCCCAGTTGATCAAACTCTTTAATCAGATAATGTTTATCAGAACCGTTCGGTGTGTCATATATTGTAGTCCCATTGCACGTTTTAAAACATATATTATCGGTTTGTACAGGTCGATCCCTCTGTCGCTTCTGCGGAACCGACCCGTGCCAGGCCAGGAGAACTTCCTGGAGACGCCATGAGGCCCGCATGTTAAACCATATGGTCGATTTCGAAAAGCGATCTCACGCGATGTGGATGTTCAGTCTTGGACTGGAGCTCTCTGCAACCCTAACAAAGGAGCTACCCCGAGACGAGAAGTACTGGGCACGAAAATATTGTGCCGACTTTCAGGAGGAACACATGGCACTTTTTCCTTTGTGCGTACAACGCCAGATCAACGCCTGGTACCCTTTGCCACGCTAGGTAAGGACATTCTTAATCACAAGTAATTTCTGATAATATGTGGTGTTTATAACAAGGCAGCTTTTTCCTGACTAACCTTACTCATTGCTTGTTGATAAACATTGCTAATATATTGACCGCACATTCTGACGGCAGTATAATCATGTCATGTACATTAGACTATATAACTTCTTTAAAAATAAAGTCCCTTCGGGTCTAACTACGTCTCGTAACGAACTCATCCTTGTAGATGTAGATGGTGGAATAATAGGTCTTTACTGTAACTGTATAAGTCTGTCATTCTAAAGATTGAATTGTTTTCTTGTAGATTCGCTGAGCTGTTCGAAGAGAAAAATGTCGATGATGGAACAAAGGTGGTGACCACGCCAGGGCGCCCTGCTGGCTCCTTCCGTTTCTCTTTCCAGTATTATCTCCAACTCTCGTTCTTCTATGTTTCTTGGTGTCGGCGTGTAGATACGAGGATATAGCGACACCCAGTTAACATATTCACGATTTGGAGAACATTGGAGTTTTGTTTGAATAATAATTTCAGTAGCATCTTGGATGTCGATGGTTTTTCGTATTTATGATGTGATCAATGGTGCCTTTGTGTGTCTTGGTCATTGATGTTTTAACTGGGAAACCATTAAAATCAGTTGCTATTGTAACTTTGAGTTGTGTTATGACTAAGCCCTGAAAACATTTGAGTGTTGTAGTACGTCAATTTGTTTGCGTGGTACAAGAGTAGGTAGCAGATGACAGAAGGACAGCCTGGCCATGTGTGATATTCTCACTAGGCGGGAAACCCCTAGTTTGAGACATGCATAAAAAATTCTACATACAATGTATTCTAAAATTAGTGCAATCAGTATGAATAGTTCTTTTCATTTTCTAATATGAACATGAATATTTTTTTTTCTGGGAAACAACGGAAGTGCGTCTACACCGGAAATGTCAGCTTTACTTGTGATCTATGATTTTCTAACAAAAAGGATATTCGATTTAAGTAATGACTTTGTATGCTTCACTGCCATGTTAAACGCCTGTCCTTCGGAAGTATATTAATAGGGATACACTTGATGTAATATTTCGGTATAAAAACACACAAAAAGACACTTTCCATGCTGTTTTCAAAGGAATGGCGGAATGATATAGAATGTTTGACTCTCCGCGTCCTTTTTAAACACCAGTACACCTGTGTCAGCATACATTGTTTATTGATATGCCATTTGGATTACAGTGTACCAAATGTATCTTGATCTACACAGAGAAAATTTCTCATGTATTTTACAGGAACAACAGGCGAATGCTCAAATTTGGAACGAACAAACAGGCGAATGCTCAACTTTGGCAGAAAATCCGTACGAGTTATCTTTCTTTGGTCATTTATAACTAAAATAACTTAATTGTATGCGTGTTGATAATCGCCGTGTTGAAAGACTAATCATTGTCATTTATAATAGATTCTGGCCAAATGGCTACATACATACACTTACCTGTACCTCAAGTTTTGGGGAAATGAAACAGAATTCATGGATTATGGAAAAAGCATCAGTATCAAAATTTTGTTTATTAAAATTCGTCAGATAAACCTGTAAACGAGTAAGAAAAAATAAAGAAACAGCTAAAACGTATCCCTGTCGAATGCCCCGATGGAATTTAAAAGCGGGTGTCTGACATAATAGCAGCATGCGAGTGTCACATACCGTACAGTGTACATATTAAAACACAAGAAACACCAAAACATTGTACGTAATTGAATCAATGTACACACGGATCCGAAATTTTTACACAGTCATGATGGTATAGTAACAAGTAATATAAACAGGATAATAAACACATTCCTATGTATGCAGTGTATACGGAATAGTTGAATTGATGTATTCATGGTATTTTGAAACAACGGCGCCGTCTGTGGTACCTGTTTTACTGTTCATTAAAATATCCTTTAGCGGCAACCGTTAAACTTTGGTCGTTGTCTGTATAATGTGACCGGGTGGGGTGTGTTGTCAGTATAATGTGACCGGGTGGGATATGTTGTCAGTATAATGTGACCGGGTGGGATGCTGAGTGAGACAACACTATAAAAAGGTCAAGAGGTCCACTACTACAAAGAGACACAACACAAAAATACCGCAGCTTCCCCAAAAAACATAGACAAGTACACACCGTGGCACTGGGAGACCGTCCTTAGGTGACCCTGGCTGTTAATATGACATCAAACTTACTAAACCCAATTTTAAACAATTCATAAACGGAATCGCTTGTAGCAACTGTACATATTTCATAAAAGGCATTGCTAGCGGTAATATACAAAATTAATAAACGGGACCGGTTGTGATTACTGTACACAATTCATGAACGGGACCGCTAGCGGCACATGTAAACAATTTATAAACGGAATCGCAAGCAGTAACTACATATCATACATAAACATAACCGCTATATGGAAAACTCTCCAATATTTAGAAACGGTACCGCCAGCGTTAATGAATGGAAATAGCATTACGGCACGGGAATGGTATATCATTCATAAACGGAACCGCTACCGAGCATTGCTCCTAAGTCAAAACCCGGATTGCTAGCGGAAGCTGCTCAACATCCATAAACGAGATCACTAGCAGTAACTGTACAGCATTCAGAAGCTTGTCAAATAGCACTATACAAAAGGCAAGAGTTCTACTAAAAAGCATACACAACATAAATATACCACAGTCTCCCAAAACACACACCCGTATTTCATACACGCAACAAACCGCATACATGGGAGACCGTCCTTTCATGACCCTGGCTGTTTATAGAACGTTAATTTAATAAATCAATCAAACAAACAAACCGCTAGCGGTAATAACCGTTTATCAAGGGAACCGCTAGCGGAAACTGTGCAGCATTCATCAAACGCGTCTCCGTCTAAACAGAGACAGTAGTATGACGTAATAATGGTGGTGACGAAAAGCTTGTTGTGACGTCAAATACATGTTGCCAGGCTGCGTAGCAATATGCCATGGTGGAGATGATGGGTCTCTACGCGAGTAGCTGTTTGCTCGTTTGATATCGCGAGTACCAAAATGGATATCAAGATCTTACTGATATTTATGGTAATTCTTTGCGCCGCACAGCAGGGCCCTGTTGCTTATCGAGGCTTTACATGGTAAGTTTAAATATTCTCCGGGATATTTTGTTTTTTACATAGCGAAGGCAAGCTCGTCTTGGAACTATCAGAAGGTTCATTTATTTGATGCCATTTTAATGCGTTGTTTTGTTTTACCCTTTTGTTTTAACTTACTTTTGTAGCGTGGAACCCGAAGTAGGATACATGGAAAGGATGATAAATTACTTCTGCGCCCGAAAAGTCGAGAAAACATGTCCAACTCACGGAGCTTTATTGTTGGTAAGTATAATAAACTTTTACCTCGGCCGACGTATTGTAAAATACATTATCTACAATCACTATTTTTAACGTTTCGTTTGTTTTATTCGGTGTGTATAAAAAAAACCCTAGAAATTAATAAGCATCTTTGTCCTTTCAGAGAATCGGAAACGAGGTCTTTTGTACCGTTCTATGTGCAATAACATCACTAATATTGGTCTATACGTATATGTATGCACTGTTGGTTGGAAACCATGCAAGGAAGTTCTGGAAAGCCATCGGTGTGATGTTTCGAGAATGGAGAGCTCGTAAGTACAAATGCATATCTTGATATAATGTATCATCCCCCAGTTGATCAAACTCTTTAATCAGATAATGTTTATCAGAACCGTTCGGTGTGTCATATATTGTAGTCCCATTGCACGTTTTAAAACATATATTATCGGTTTGTACAGGTCGATCCCTCTGTCGCTTCTGCGGAACCGACCCGTGCCAGGCCAGGAGAACTTCCTGGAGACGCCATGAGGCCCGCATGTTAAACCATATGGTCGATTTCGAAAAGCGATCTCACGCGATGTGGATGTTCAGTCTTGGACTGGAGCTCTCTGCAACCCTAACAAAGGAGCTACCCCGAGACGAGAAGTACTGGGCACGAAAATATTGTGCCGACTTTCAGGAGGAACACATGGCACTTTTTCCTTTGTGCGTACAACGCCAGATCAACGCCTGGTACCCTTTGTCACGCTAGGTAAGGACATTCTTAATCACAAGTAATTTCTGATAATATGTGATGTTTATATCAAGGCAGATTTTTCCTGACTAACCGTACTCATTGCTTGTTGATAAACATTGCTAATATATTGACCGCACATTCTGACGGCAGTATAATCATGTCATGTACATTAGACTATATAACTTCTTTAAAAATAAAGTCCCTTCGGGTCTAACTACGTCTCGTAACGAACTCATCCTTGTAGATGTAGATGATGGAATAATAGGTCTTTACTGTAACTGTATAAGTCTGTCATTCTAAAGATTGAATTGTTTTCTTGTAGATTCGCTGAGCTGTTCGAAGAGAAAAATGTCGATGATGGAACAAAGGTGGTGACCACGCCAGGGCGCCCTGCTGGCTCCTTCCGTTTCTCTTTCCAGTATTATCTCCAACTCTCGTTCTTCTATGTTTCTTGGTGTCGGCGTGTAGATACGAGGATATAGCGACACCCAGTTAACATATTCACGATTTGGAGAACATTGGAGTTTTGTTTGAATAATAATTTCAGTAGCATCTTGGATGTCGATGGTTTTTCGTATTTATGATGTGATCAATGGTGCCTTTGTGTGTCTTGGTCATTGATGTTTTAACTGGGAAACCATTAAAATCAGTTGCTATTGTAACTTTGAGTTGTGTTATGACTAAGCCCCTGAAAACATTTGAGTGTTGTAGTACGTCAATTTGTTTGCGTGGTACTAGAGTAGGTAGCAGATGACAGAAGGACAGCCTGGCCATGTGTGATATTCTCACTAGGCGGGAAACCCCTAGTTTGAGACATGCATAAAAAATTCTATATACAATGTATTCTAAAATTAGTGCAATCAGTATGAATAGTTCTTTTCATTTTCTAATATAAACATGAATATTTTTTTCTGGGAAACAACGGAAGTGCGTCTACACCGGAAATGTCAGCTTTACTTGTGATCTATGATTTTCTAACAAAAAGGATATTCGATTTAAGTAATGACTTTGTATGCTTCACTGCCATGTTAAACGCCTGTCCTTCGGAAGTATATTAATAGGGATGCACTTGATGTAATATTTCGGTATAAAAACACACAAAAAGACACTTGCCATGCTGTTTTCAAAGGAATGGCGGAATGATATAGAATGTTTGACTCTCCGCGTCCTTTTTAAACACCAGTACACCTGTGTCAGCATACATTGTTTATTGATATGCCATTTGGGCTACAGTGTAACAAATGTATCTTGATATACACAGAGAAAATTTCTCATGTATTTTACAGGAATCACACTCTTAAAATTTGGAACGAACAAACAGGCGAATGCTCAACTTTGGCAGAAAATCCGTACGAGTTATCTTTCTTTGGTCATTTATAACTAAAATAACTTAATTGTAGGCGTGTTGATAAGACTAATCATTGTCATTTATAATAGATTCTGCTGGCCAAATGGCTACATACATACACTTACCTGTACCTCAAATTTTGGGGAAATGAAACAGAATTCATGGATTATGGAAAAAGCATCAGTATCAAAATTTTGTTTATTAAAATTCGTCAGATAAACCTGTAAACGAGTAAGAAAAAATAAAGAAACAGCTAAAACGTATCCCTGTCGAATGCCCCGATGGAATTTAAAAGCGGGTGTCTGACATAATAGCAGCATGCGAGTGTCACATACCGTACAGTGTACATATTAAAACACAACAAACACCCAAACGTACGTAATGGAATCAATGTACACACGGATCCGTCAGCCATGATGGTATGGTAACAAAAACAGGATAATAAACACATTCCTATGTATATAGTACCTATCAATATATGTACATGCAGTGTCAAAGGAATAGTTGAAAATACAGAAGACTTCACATTGCAGCTTTTATGAATACACGGTATTTTGAAACAACGGTGCCGTCTGTGGCACCAGTTTTACTGTTCATTAAAATATCCTTTAGCGGCAACCGTTAAACTTTGGTCGTTGTCAGTATAATGTGACGGGGTGGGACTTGCTTGATCAGTGTCTTCGGCGGCATGCTTCAAATAAACTTGTATCTGGTGAGGCGAAGCCGAGCCTGATACAAGTTGATTTGAGACCCAATATTTTTCCGTATTTGGTCACAAACAAACTGTGTAACGAATTTATCCCGTCGAACTCTTTTAATGAAGTTAACTTTACTGCAAAAGCATTATGCACTGAGTATGGAAACCAAAACGACTCAAAACTTAAAACAATTTTCACCTCATTGAAGACTCGAATGCATTGTCATAGACCTTTCTGCTAAATAATCCTAAATAAGTGTTTCCGATTTCGGTTTGCTTTGAAAGTGGTCATCAGCACTATCATTCAAACATTTTGTCTCCATCTTGTTGAGTGTTGTCGTCGCGAAGTGTTACTTGACCGTCATCTTGTTGCTAATGACGTTAGGGGCAAAGAACGATAACTCTATCGTTCAAACCTGATGTGATTTCTACTAACCTCATACGAATATATCTTGGATACAAGTGACGTCATTTTAACTAATATGAATACAAGATTCTTGTCTGAGGCGGGATAGAAGAATATACCGCAGTCGCCCAAAACACGCACCACACACTTTACATACACAACGCACCGTATACAAGGGAGGTAGTCCTTAAATGACCTTGGCTGATAATAGGACGTTAATTTAATAAAAACAAAAACCACTAGGGTCATTTATACACGATATGTATCTAAATAGAAAGTCAGCCACCTTAACCACTAGGCCTCTGAAGTACATTGACTTCAAATTACTGTTCTCAGTCGGATAACGTGACTAGAAACTAACACGTAGTATGTAATCCATAAACGGAACCGCTACAGCAAATTTCAAAAATAAGACCACTTCTGGAAACTGTATATCATTATAAACTAGACCGCTAATGGTACACGAAACTACAAAATTCATGAACGGGGCTGCTCAGCGCCATATCTGTAAACACCTCTTGTGACAACTGTAAGCTTATCCTAGTATCAGATAATGTTTGTAAATCAACTTAAATCACCCCATTTGTTTAATAAAATGATATGTTGACAAATCAAAACACAATATGAGAATGCAATATGGAAATAGAGATGTTTATTTCTACAGGAAGTTGTAAAAAGTTTACATCAAAATCAAAAGAAATGAAAAGTTAAGTTCATACATAAGTATAACACAAAATAACGGACGATCTCGGCATCAATGAAAAGAAATTGTTAAATATAACGTCACAGATTCAATTCGCCCACGCTGACGTCAGCTTCGTCCTTCCTCTGGATTGGCCGTCTGTTTCCGTCGTCGGACATTGGTCCCTCATGACCATATATAGAGCGGAGTATTGCCAGACTCTGTGAGAAAAGGAGTGCTTCTTCATCATAACAACAACAAAAAAACAACAACAAAAAAACAACAAAAAAATGTTTAGAATGTTCAAAGCGCAAAATTGGTATCTGAGATCAACTTTCAGATATTGTTTAATTTAAACCGATTCACCCCTCTGCCTTTCATAACAAAATATGTGAAAACAGATTTTCTTACCGTTTGCAATGATATCCTTTGTTTACAATTCCTGAGGCCGGTTTCTCGAACGTTCATTAAAAGTTGATGATGGATTTAAACCTTTGATTTATATCATATATTGTACAATCAGCAACCTCTCGTACAAATCAACAGTAAAATAACAATATGGATAATTTTGAAGACTTGTATCGATATAAAAAAAATCGTTTCAAAAATATGTGAAAAGATCATTTATATTCATTGGTAAACTTTCTACGCCTCTTTTTTACCTTCCCGGAAATAATTATTGGCTCCTGCATGACTATCCAACGGACTTGCTCAGTGCAAGGAGGCGTGGTCAGTGAGCCGCTGTACGTGAAGAAGTGGGGGTTGTCGGGCAGGATATTGTACGGTCTTATCACGGCTGGTGTACGGTCTGTCAGGAAGGTACAGAAATATATTACGTACACAGGGACCTGGAAAGTTACTATCTATGTTTATCTGGATCATAGTGTATGTCACAGGGACCTGGAAAGTTACAATCTATTTTTTCTGGATTATAGTGTATACCACAGGGACCTGGAAAGTTACTATCTATGTTTATCTGGATCATAGTGTATGTCACAGGGACCTGGAAAGTTACAATCTATGTTTATCTGGATCATAGTGTATGCCACAGGGACCTGGAAATCGGTATAAATCTGCATATTATTTTAACCTATCTTTATTTTAATAAAGAAAGATTTCATTGGAAAAGAAGACATCTTATAGCTATACGCAACCCCAGAGGTGAGACCGTATAGAAATAGAAAGTCAGAAACCTTAACCACTAGTCCTCAAAAGTATATCGACTTCAATTACAATTCTCATTCGGCTATTGTGACTAGCTTTAGCCTTGCTTACCGTCAGGTTTGGTGATGTTTTTAATATAGTCCTTCATTATCTGTGTAACTTCGGTATTTTGTTCTCCAAAACCGTCTTCCTTTTAATTCAATTGACATGGGGAATGTAAAAGTACATTAATAAAGTAAAGATCGATATTTTTTCTAATATGTACAAATTGAAAAACTAAATTTCCAAACTATCTTTAAAATCAATAACTGTATCGGTATCATCCACAAATCATTCCGATAATCTGATCTAAACTTAAGTACAGTAGATTCGACCACTACGCTGTGTTGTCCATGTAAACTACTCCACGAGTAATTATAGAAATAACCTTCCCTTGATTTTAAAACAGGATTTCTAACTAACTTGGCTGTATGAGTATTCACTAGAAATCACTTACCTGTAGGGTCAAGAACACAGCTATTACCACTATCCCGTTGTCTGTCCCTGTGTGGACCAGATGGGCCTGGAAATGACAAATAGCAGCTGTAGGGTGGGTGTTCTGACTGGTTTGTTAAGATGTTATAATGATAACTCCGGTCTACACTTTACTACAGTACATGTGTCTAGTTCAGGGAATGCATACGGTAAGATATTTTGTCGAGACAGGGTTAACCACGATAGTGGACAAAGCAGTTAAAATATCATCCAATATACCCCCTCCTCACCACAGGAATCTGAGAATTAGTTACAGATTACATAATAATGGACCCACCAGAGTGCCCTAAGAACATTTTTAGACGTTTTAGAGGTCTAGATAATAAACGATAAAAATTATACTTTACATGGTACTTTATACGCGTATATAGTACCGTATAATTTTTATAAAAAAAATTCTAGACCTCTAAAACGTCTAACTAGACAAGAATTCCACGGAAGTGGTCGTGTAGCCTGCAGAGTATCATAGTTATTTCCAGTTGAAACTATTGTTAATAATTAGGTGAAAATATCAAGTCCCGTAACTCTTGCAAATATTGATGCATTTTGACCAGTATCAACCCTATCTAAGATCTCATTGATATGAAGCAATATACCAAATTTGGTTGAAATCGGACAATAAATACTAAAGTTATCGAACGGGAACCATGTTTTGACGGTTTTAAAGTCCCGTAACTTTTGCAAATATTGACGGATTTTAACCAGAATTAAACATATCTAAGAGATCATTAATATAAAGCAATACACCAAATTTGGTTGAAATCAGACAATAAATAATAAAGTTATCGAGCAGAAACCATTGCTTTATCTGTTTTGACGGTTTTAAAGACATGTTACTCTTGCAAATGTTGACGGATTTTGACCATTATTGAACTCATCCGAGATCTCATTGAGTAAAACAATTTATAAAAAAAAATCGGTTGAAATTAGACAATGAATATTTGAGTTATTAGCGGAAACCGTGGATTTATCAGTTTTGACGATTTCAAAGTCCCATAACTCTTGCAAATATAAACAGATTTTGTCCATTATCAAACTCATCCGAGATCTCATTGATATAAAGCAATACACCAAATTTGGTTGAAATCGGTCAATAAATTATTAAGTTATCGCACGGTAACCGTTTCCCGGACGCCGACGACGCCGACACCGACGCCGACAACGACGCCGACACCACCGCCGACACCGACGCCGACATAGTGATACCTAAGTGTCGCCCTTGCGTTGCAGGCGACACAAAAATGGTCTAAGGGCACTCTGGTGGGTGCATGATTATATAATATGTAACTAATTCTCAGATCCCTGTGCTCTTCACACCTTTGGGTTGTCAGATGTTTGAAACCCGTATAGGTCAGATACAATACTGGCCGTAGGTCGGTAGTTTTTCTGACGCAACTTCGACATTTTTTCGTCCCTTAACCCCTCACGTACCCTTAATGAAGACTTTAAAACAAAATAAGATTTTAAAACAAGCTTCAAAAATTTCATTGAGGTAAATATCTTAAAAGAAAAATGTGTTAAGAATAAGATTTATATTACCTCTGCAGGATGGAACATTCCGTTAACAGAATGCTCCGAGCCTATGTTAGGGTCCACCCCGAAATGGAAATGCAGATTTCTAAAGTCATACGCTTTCCCTTCCGACAGCAGCTGTAGCTTCCCCACAGAATCGGAGTCGATCAAAAATGTCGGGGCATGACCTAGAACAACAAGGATGATAATGAAACATTTAATAGACCAACAGTTCCTTACCACATTATAAAACCATCAATAGTGATGCTATTAGTTCATCATTCATGTTTTATTGTCTTGGCTGGGTGAGATTTAAAGATGATAACCTTATATCCATATCAGCCATAGCCGAAAAAAGGCCTTTCTGTAAACAAATGATTACACAATATTGACATGATGATAAACATGAGATAAACATTAAAATGTTAAACATGCTACACCGCTGACGATTGGTAGTTTTTCTTTATCTGAAACAGAAGCAGCCGAATCAATACTTTTCTTCGGTTAAAAAGTTACTTACTTTACACCATTACCACCATTGAAAAGTTTGAGCGTCGTATTTTTCAAGATAATTATTTGCGTCCTGAAAAAACATGGCACTATGTCCTGTGTGGAATGAGGTACTGATTGCGCATCCACCAAAAGCAAAGTCAATTATTTCACATAATTTTTGTGTTCATTAGACATAATCTACTTGAGTAAACCGCCAATTGTTGTTCAAATGATGAAAGTTGTTTATGCTCTGTCGGCAGTGGAGCATCTTTAAATCACATTAACAGATGTGTATACAAGTTTAATCAATTTGATTCTAAGTTCTTTGATTTGTGAGAAGTTAAATGATTATTTTTTTATATTATGAAATAATAAAAAAAACGGTTTAGATAAATGGTGATATAAATAAATGAAAATATTACATCGTTAAAAAACTAGTGTTGTGACTAAATCACTCTGAAGTTGTTTGGATTTATTTCAGAAGATACCATATTTCAATATTAGTATCCCACGACAAACTAACGTAGAATAGTTTTAGAACTTATGAAATCGTATTTACCTTACGAACCAATACATACACTTACAGTACTATTAAATGTCACTTACTCATACTCGGTAAGTTATTATTTACTTATTAGATGAATATTTGAAATATATTCCCTTGATGACGCCATCAGTAATGTGTATTTAACAAGACACGTGCGACGTCGGATGTTTATGAATGTTTTGTAATAAACGATTCCCATGCTTGATTAGCGTTCTAGGAACCGGTCTGTTCTTTAAACTAAACTCATTCACCCCTGAAATTCCACAATGGACTATTCCAACCTTTTAACTAGAAGAATATAAATACGTGTTCAGGGGTGAATTAAAGATGGGTACCCGAGTATTTGCACTCAATTTGTATTCATCGCAAACTTCTATGATTTGTTTTTAGATTTGTCCTCGGTTGTATCAGAGACGCCCTCGGTCATTATTTATTCTACTCGCGCGATATAGCACCATATGGACCACAACAACATTCCTTAATTTTTATATTAGATATGTCGATTCTTAAACAAATGCCAACAACTCTAATGTGTAATATAAACAATATTACAAGAAAAGCATTGCCAAAGAACGCCACCCTGAAGAATGCAGAGTTTTGGCAGTGAATTTCGCAAAGGAACATTAACTCGGGGTTTCAAAAAATTATTTAATTATGTGAAACACCGAGTTAATATGCTATATATTGAACATCACGTAACCATTGAATTAGGCAATGAAAGCAGTGGAAAATCAGAGCAAATCTAATACATATTCTGGTTTTATCAGCTATGAGCTTTGTCTAGAAAGATTTTAAAGATAAAAATACAAATCATGAAAAGTTATCGACATCCGAAACGAAGTAGGAAGGTTTTTTTGGGTCTATAAATTGTAGTAATACTGTGTTCGAACTAACCATCATTCGTAAACTTTATATTTTACCATTATTTTCAAAATGCCCATCCACTTGTATGTCACGGGATCCTTTCAGTTGGAATTCCGGAATTCCGTCGCTCTCCGTAACCAGCTGGGTGTTGATGTTTATTGGAGACTGGTGACTATCGCCACAGTGACCCCATCCGGGGGTATATTTCCAGCGCGGAGGACCTGTCCAAAAAAGTATCAATTACTAAAAGGTTTTGGCAGAATCTGCGACCCTCTGGAGACACTTTGAATAAGATAGGCAAGTTTTCCTGGAGTGTTTATCACATGTTTGATAAAATCTTAAAAATTCTTACACTTTTATAAGTAATTAGTTATTTATTTTTTTTGCGAAATTTAGTATTATCTAGTTATAGCTTAAGTAAAACACAATGACTATTTATCGACTAGATCATCGACGTACTTATAACGTAATGTCTCAAAGATGCTCCACCGCAGACAGAGCATAAATGATATTCATCATTTGAACAATAATTGGTGTTTAATCGTGTATGTATATGTCTAATTAACACAAAAAAATAATATAAAATAATTAATTTCGCCATTGGTGCTTGCGCAATTAGTACTTCATTCCATATAGGATATAGTGACACGGAATTTTTTCGGGATGCAATTAATTATTTTTCTTATTTTAACTTAAAGTAAAATTAGAAGCTCAAACTTTTCAATGGTGGTAATGGTGTAAAGTAAGTAACTTTTGCAACTGAAGTAAAATACTAAATCGTCTGCTCCTGTTTTTGATAGCGAAAAAATACCATTTGTCAGCGGTGGAGCATCTTTAAAGATTCATATCAATATGTGAATATAATCCAATCATGCTTGTAACGAGCATTTCAATTGGCTTCAAAAATTTATGTGTCCGCCCATTAAGGAAAAACTGATATTGCCGTTTGTAACGTCGCTTCTGATTGGCTGAAACAGTGGCGTAATGACTCCATAGGAAACATCGTTCCTTGACAAATTTTGAAGAGGCTATCTAGAAAATTAATTTATAACGATTAATTGAATATCATTTTTGTTAGGGTGATGTAACACAAACATATTATTGAAATAAATCCTTAAAGATTCTCCACCGGTGACAAATCGTATCTAATTTACTCTATCAAAAACAGGTGCAAAAATCCTTAATTGCGTCTCGAAAACAATCCGTGGCACTACATGTATGTCCTATATGGAATGAAAGACTGACTGCATGCTCGAAAAGCAATCTGAATTATTTTAAATCATTCTTTTGTTAATTAGTCATATATATACAGTATTAAACACCTACTAGTGTTCCAATGATGAGTATCGTTTATGCTTTGTCGGCATCATTACGTTTTTGTTTCAGCCAATCAGAAGGGACGTTATAAACGGCTCCGTCAATCTTTCTTTCCTTTATTGGCGGAGAAAGTAATTTTCGAACAAATAAAATTGCTTGTTACATGCAAAATTGATTTATTAGCAAATCTCACTACAGAAAGCGTTATGTAGATGGTAATGTAACATAGAAAACTGCATACATACATTGTATGTAACGTCGAAAAGGCTGCTTTACAAACTTTAAAAGCTGGCTTCAAAAACCACTTTCTATGAAGTGAATTCTCTCATTCCTCAATTTATTAAGTTTTCGAGAACAAAGGAATATGCATTAAGTAGCTCCTATCTAGTGTGACTTATTAAAATTAATTAGCCACATACGTTGGTAAATATTAAAAAAAACCGCCACGTCAAAACCATTATAGTAATTATCCGACAATCGTATCGTTTGTGTATTGTTACTTGTAAACTTGTATACATGACAACTTAAGACCACAGCCGATGAAGGTTATAATAAACTAGGGATATAAAATCTAACTCACTGTGATCACTCTCCGCGCCGTACTCGAAATCGTACGTTGATACCACCACGTGGATGACAAATAGGAACACGGCTATCCGCTCCATGACCGCCGGAATAGTTCTTTTCCTCAGGGGAGCTCACGATTCATTATATAACTCGGTATTGATTTTGTATTGGCAATTTCATTTGTTAGTTATAACAATATATATAGATGTCTCACTGTTCGACAGTTTACAGCGAAACATGCAAAAGCTTACATGTATAATGGAAGACGTGACAACACAATGACATGCACAAGGAACTAGATGAGGCGGCTGATTGAGTTGTTGGTGATTGTTCAGGCCATGTAAATACAACCATCGAACATTTGAAATGAAATCCGAGTTGACAACGTAACAGCTCGTGATCCGGAAAATATAACAAATCAATTTGCAAATAAACTTCACCTGTCTCCTTTACCAGAACACGATACCTAAGGGACGTGTGAAGAGCAGCAATGTGAAGAACTAAGCCATGTAATTTCGGTCAATAAAAATAAAATAAAATAAATAAATAAAAAGATTACAAAAAAGCAAGTGATGCAAATGGTTCCAGCAATCGATGGGATTAACAATTTCAAATGAGCAAGTCATACTTGATGAACATACTAAATCACCTCACGATTCCTGAAATATGGAAAGGACGTCATTTTATCATCAATTCGGAGAAATTATCGACTTAATTAATTCTTACCTGCAGTGAATAAATCACATAAAAGTACTCATGTATCCACATGTAACATAGTGCTTGCTTTTACATAATTTCAATCACCGAAAGAGCTAGGAATCGAACTCAGTGACCACTAGATTAGCT
Organism: Argopecten irradians; assembly: GCF_041381155.1. NCBI lineage: Eukaryota > Metazoa > Mollusca > Bivalvia > Pectinida > Pectinidae > Argopecten > Argopecten irradians. Next base: position 12,541,854 of record NC_091134.1, on the reverse strand, counting down.
AATAGAGAAGGTCCCTTTATAGCCGAGTTGTATTGTGGCTAGTATTGTAACCATGGTAATAATACCCCTACTCCAATAAAGAGCATCAAGTTTGCTTGGATCGCAACGAGATTCTTTAACATGTATCGTTTAGTTTCATTCCCGAGTCCCTACATGACTCATAATCTTTGAAACTTTGGAAGAAGCTTTGCTTGACTTATTGTCATTATTTGCATTGCGCATGTATGGCGCACTGTCACTATTCGCATGTCGCATTGTCACTCCTCGCATGACGCACTGTCACTATTCGCATGGCGCATTGTCACTCCTCACATGGCGTACTGTTGCTATTCGCACGAGGCATTTCCATTCCTCGCATGACGCACTGTCACTATTCGCACGAGGCATTTCCACTCCTCGCATGACGCACTGTTGCTATTCGCATGGCGCATTGCCAATACTTGCATCGCGAAATGTTACTTTGTTGCTCTTTGTTTGGCTCAATGTCGCTCTTCGCATGGCGCGTTGGGACAAGGCGAATCGTTGAAATAAACTAAGTATATATGATGAATACTACTAAGTCTATGTAATGAAATAGATACCATCTGAATCAGAATAACATTCCTATATAAAGAGGTAATAAAATTAAAAAACAATCCCACCCTTGATAATGAATTAGACCTACTTTTATGACCTTACATTATACGTATATAGGTTCCACGTCACTAACGCATTATCTAAAATATAAATCGCACGCGTGGTCCGAAAATCACCACGGGGTGAACAACCTGTGATATATTATTTACTCCAGTTCTAGAACCTCTGGCTAATCCTTATGTTTATTGTAACCGATCCCAGTTTTTTTTATCTTTGTACCATTGTATTTTGTACAACTTATTGTCATTATCCTCAGCTGGTGAGGATATCAAATAGTATAAGATCAGAAAAAACATTAACAAGATGATTTACAATTGGAATTAATTCAACATTCCCTCATTTTGTGTTTGTGTGATGTAGGATGTTCCGTGTGTTATCTGTATAGTTTGTTCCCTGAGTATACTTATGTATTGTACTGTTGTCATTCTTCACCAACAGAGTACATGTAGTAATCGATTTTTGAGTGTGTGTATATATATCTACGGGTCTTACGTATCCACCTTGTGAAGTCTACACAGGGGGCGTGCAACATCAAAGCCAAACCTTTAATTAAATCTTAATATCCGAACCGGTTCTCTCTGTTATTAAAAGTGTATCACATTATTACATCATACTAACGGATGAGAAAAATATGGCAATACTTGATACAAATGGTGTATATTACATGCATATTGACATCTCAGTATATGGGTCAAAGAAGTAATATCAACAGGATTTCTAGATGACACGGGATCCCATCAAACGTAAGTCTGTAGGATACGAACTACTTCAAAAGGTAACTATGTGACAAAGAAGTAATTGCAACCGTGGGAACAACAAAATGTCATTTTTTGAGGCGATCTGCCCCTTTATCAAGACACACAAAAAGAACACGATTACATAATATGATACGAACAGTAATACGGGTAAACACGGTCTGATTATGTCATTAACAACCCTGCCCTGCAGGTAGGTCGTTAGAATTGTACCTGCTACCCCTATTGTATGATCGTAAAAGGCGACTAAATTTAGGATCTTATATTTTCTCTTCTTCCTAACTGACTTTTATCCTTCCTAATGCCTCCCTTGGCACCGCCTAACTTTTGGCCTTGAAGTGAGCGTTCGTCCCTGTGAGGAAGGCTCTGGATTCTGTCCCCTGGCCAAGACACACCAAAGTCTATAATAGTGGTAGTTTCTGCTCCTGCTTAGCGCTCAGCAAACAGGGAGTGGGGCGACTGGTTCACCCGTTGTCAGTATAATGTGACCGGGTAGGGTGTGTTGCTTGGTGTCTTCCGCGGCATGCTTCAGTGATATAGCACTACAAAAAGGCAACGGTTCCACTTTACAAGAAGACACAGCATAAATATACCGCAGTCTCCCAAAACACGCACCTCGCACATCATACACGCAACACACCGTATACATAAATAAAACAAACAATCATTAACAGCCAGCTGGGTTACGTACCGAGTCTCAGTGGTGAAGCTAGCGTACTTGGCAATAAAACATCGACCTATAATCAGGAAACAATAAAGTGCACTCAAAACAAACGCACTCGCACTGTAGGTATTGTACATAAATCAACATATCAATACATGTATATAAGAACACGATGATAACTCGGATTTCTTAACTGTGAATTAACCTAATCGCTACTTCGGTTAGACATTTCGAACAAAGGTGAAGTCCTACCCTTATCGACCGTTTTGGTCCCTCTTCCATGGCGTCCTCTGGTTGGCGGGTCAGATTGGTGATCAGCGGTCCCCAGTTTTACCCATCTCGTCTGTAAAATAACCAGAAAGACATTCTCTCAGCCTTCAATACTAATGTCAGTATAACAACTTTCCTCCTAGCGCCCGTCAATCGACTAGGAACAACCAATGGCGTAGCGCCCGTGCATGCTTGCATGCTCGAGCATGCAAAAATAATCTGACTAACATTTTTGTACAGTCAGAAAAAAAAACCCACAAACATTTGTATACACTAAATACACGTGATGTGACCAACTGTATGTCTAACATAACTTTGTGCACATTTGAAAGACTTTTTGGCCATTACGGAAATTTATTAGAATAGTCAATATATTTCCAGTTACCAAGTTACCAACAAATGTGCATTTCGAATCGGCAAACACTTACGATCACCAAAATAAACAACATCGCATGAAAGTTAGAAATATTCTAAAAACAAATAATTATTTTAAATGATCGCAAAACATCTCAAAAATAGCACTTACAACATGTTTATCGCCTTAGTAATGAAAAAGTTTTTTTTTTCATTTTGGTTCACTTCCAGCCCGTTAAAACGCGTGTTAACCAATGATTTCCGGCGTACGAAATAGTTGGCTTTGTTTTTTGTCGAATATGTAGTTCAGGTTGTGGATTTAGAAAATATTTTTTGTTGTTGATTTTTAGATAAAAATATCTAAATAGACCAGAATAGGTAGAAATCTTAAGTCATAAATATAATGTTTCACTTTTTTATTGACGTGTTCGGGGACTGGCTTACGCAATTTCCACCATTTTGGCACTGGTCTTTTGACTTGCTGTCGTAAACAAACCAAACACGTGAACTTAATCTTAATTTTGTTAAAAATATTCGTCAAAATTTTGTCCTAAGTTAAAATAATACATTCATATATATGTTTATAGTTACCAATGAGGTTAAATAGTTATTAGATTGTAACAATTTCCCGTCAGCTTTTGGAGGAGGGGGGGGGGGGGGGCTTCGCCTCCCTCCCCCCATACCCCCTACCGAGGCTTCGCCTCTGGACCCTGAGCAGGGGGCTATCGCCTCCTGCACCCCCAAGCATGCAGGTCTTTCCAAACCTAGCGCCCGTCAGGCGACTAGGAACAACCATGTACTCTGTTCCTTTTCTAAACACTGTTTTGTCCGCTCCTATTACTTGGCAGTCTTCCTTTAAATTATATATCTCCTCACATTTTACTTTCCTTGGCACAATTAACTCCACCTGGATGACCTTCCAGTGTGGTCTCAGAGTGGTGCGACTACCTGTGGAAAGATAAGACGTTGGTAAGGTCTGTTTTTTGTCTCCCAAATTGGTGCCTGGTTGAGAACGTTAATGTCTCTCCAGCTTTCACAAACTGTGAACGCTGCTTCTTCTGCAAGATGATAGATAAGACAACTAGACTCTTGCGTCGCCAACCTTCCCTGCTCGAGAGCTTCTCTGCAGATTTATAGAATACCAATGTGCTAGCGTCCCTCTGGCGCCACACTAAGTAAAAGCTGGATCTTTCATAAAATCACTTCGACACAAATTTGTTGAAAAGTCCCCACTCGTTCCAACTTCCGCAGACTGTTCCATGCGGTCTTGCGTTCTGTGCGTTCTGGAAGGTTCCAGCGAGGCCGTTATCCTTGCTAGCCTAACTCTTGCTCTGTTGTTCCCCCTCTTCGCTATCTCTATCCACAGTTACTATTTATCTCTTCTGTTCTTGCCTTTTTCTTTGCTCCACTGATGGATATGATCGTACACCTGTCCTCGTTCTCACATGCGTTTATCACAGATGTCCTAAAGCTCCAGTGTTCTCTCAGCTTTGCTGACTGTGGCACCAGCTGATTACTTCCGACCAATCCTGGTAACTATTCCAGCTTTTAGTACCTTCTTGTCTCTAGGATCATTCAGCGTCGTGACTGGTCTACATTTTCATGAGTGAGATACCTTGAATATTCCTCTTCCGCAGACGACAGTGACAACTGCAAACGTGTGCTGACACTTCAAATTTGATATACGCACTCCTAAATTACACCCTGTTTGTGAAATGGAAACCAGATTCCGAAAATAATACATCTGTTCATCCTAATAATCAAACACTGATATCCATCATAATACAGTTGTTTATTTTGTAAATCACATTTCAATACATTTATTAAAATTCATTAAATACATACATTCAGACGTAATTACCACAGCACAAGTATTTTTTATTACTTCAGAAATATTTCCTATCACACAAGCTGGTAAACTTATTAATACTTCCGATTCTTGAATCGTCAAGACATGATAGTGAATGTGAACTAACCTACATGCGTATGTCAAATAATGAAGCCACATGCTACACATATAATATAGTTGTAAATTAGATCCAACTTTGCTCTTTAATACAGTTTCCATGCACTATTTTTAAAGAATTACTTCTACGTGCAAAACCATTAAGATTTCTGAATCAAGTTTTGCATCAGTCTATAAAGACGATTGTTTGAAAGTGAATGTCAGAAATAAATCTTATCACTTCATCTACCAGGGATTGAACCTATACCCCATTTTCTAGTCTACTGCTAAACAAACCATCTAGTATACAAATTTAACACAAAATTGAAGTTAGACTTCACAACATGTAGTTTAACATTAAACAAAGAATTGTCAAAACGTTAAAGGCCCACTACCTTTCCGAAGCAAAATTTAAAGGTTTCTTAAAAAGATTAATAGGAAAAGAAAATGCCTATCCATGGCTTAAGATGAGGTAACAACACCAAACATATGCAAGATTGCCGTCTGGGTAGTGATAGTCAACTACTGCGCGGTATTTAGGACGACGGCGGGAAACATAAGACGACCCGCGTTATGAAAACTAACATTTTATTTATTTAAATTAAAATTTTCTGAAGATGATGATGGGTGTAGTATTAAAGATGAGTTAATAACTTTTGCGACTCTACAAAATTATCGATCTCGTTTTACTATCCCATTTAAAAAATTAAAAGCCCTTTTGGAAAGGTAATGGGCCTTTAAAGGCCCGCTACATTTCCGAAGCACATTATTTATTTAAAAACAACTGTAACATAATAAAATTGATATTGATGGCAGAAAATGGGGTCACATCACCAAACAAATGCAACATTCCCTGCGTAATCTATGTTAATAGTGAGGATACATTTCGCTGTTTTGCCGTCTGGTGCAGTGTTATTCAACTAACGGGCGGTAATTAAGACGACGGCGGGAAACATTTAGAAAGTGATGATAAGTGTAATATTAAAGTTAAGCTAATATTTTTTGCGACTCTACAAAAGTATATAATATTGTTTAACTTTCCGATAATGAAAATTAAATGTCGTTACGAAAGGTAGTGGGGCTTTAAATGAATAACTCTAAACTGGTTCACAGCTTCTTGTTTAATATTAAATAACTAGTGCATGGATTTGACAACTTCAATTCATCCAATAGTTTAATATATAAAGCAGATACTACCTCTACTTTGATCATGTAGGTCACATATCATAATACAAGACACAGTGACATAACTCCTATTACTTGTATGTGAGGAAAATATGAAGTTATCTTGACAAAGCAGATCAGATGAGAGTTACTTCCCTTTTGTACTGACATAATGAAACAAAGGGAAGTATTTTTGATAGATCACAATGAAAGAAGATGGAATCATTACATTCTATCATACAGGTCAAAAGTTAAATTATAGGTTACACTGACCTAATTTAGTACATTTGAGTTTCCTTTGATTAAGACTGTAGAAGATAAGAGATAGCATTTGGACAGTGTGATGTCGAATAGATGTACAAATGTAGGGTTGACAGTAGTTCTACATTACAGGTCAGGTGGGAAACTATCATCTCCATAATGCTTTATCTGAGACAAATGTAATTTGGCACAGGGGTCATTCATTTTGATGCTGTATTTGTTATCACATTCGGACAGTCATTTACATATTCACAAATAGATAAACATTCTCCTAACATGTGTAACCTTGAAAAGGACTGAAAATTTCACGTTATAACTGTACCAAAAGCATTCCAAACAACAAAAAATTTAAATTAATACCTATATCGCTGCAACTGTATTCTATTAATTATAAACAGATTCAGATTTTGTTTTAATCTAATTGCTACAGTTCATAACGATTTACTATTAATGTGCTTAAATTCTTTGCATGATTTGACAATTTCGTGAAAAGCTGTGATCAAGGACGGGATGGGAGAGGCTATCTATTTTTTCATCCTATGATTATATGAAAACAAAAGTCTACAAAAACGGTTAACTATGGTCCACACTAATCAACTATGAATATGATACCAATTGATGGCGTCGATCACATCCAGTATTGCCAGACAAATCCAACGAAACAGAATCATCTCATGAATCCTTGTCAACAGTCTGATTTCAGTGATGACTTCATCCAGTGTACCTCCAAACAAAATCCTACAGAGTGGTGACACTGATTTACCTCACTCACCACCGAATACACACTTAGACTCTTCTTATCAAATGATGGAAGAGATCACTACGACGTCGCAGAGATGAGTAATTGAGCTTACACATTGACTTATCCAACACTTCATAGCCCAGACCAGTGCCAGCAAAAGTCAAGTTTAACTGTACATATAGAATCACACTGTCAATAACTTAATGAAGATTTAAATGAATGGACGAACGCCACAATAATTATTTGTTTAGCCTAAGTTCAGTCCGGCGTCTCTATTGATATAACTGGCACTACCGCCTTTGGTTGGTCAGAACTGCGGTGCTTTTTAGATGGATACATGTCTATTTTTCCTGTCTCCACAGCAGTCTCCTCAGGATCAGTATCATCATTGTGTAGTGAATATGAAATATTACCATATTCTTGTAAAAATGGACACACTCCTAGCAAAAACTGACAAAAGTCTTTTCTTATTCCAAACCACCCTGAAAAAGATGTTAATAAATTATTGACATTTGAGTATACTTCACTGCAAGATCATTGTAAACACATGTTTCTGATTATAAACTGTTTTTTAACAAACTTGACTTGACTTTATAGAAAGCAGTATACATAAACAATTTGCATACAATAATTTAGAGAAGAAACTATAGAGTATTCTGCTTTCTGTCAGAAAAACAAACCCATTTATCTCTTAAAATGAATCAAGACATTCATAAATGATTGCCAATTTTCTTGAAGCAAAAGTTCATACAAAAAAAATTCATTAAGCAATCCAGAATATACTTACAGGAGTTGCCTCCCTTAGCACCAAACGAGAGACAGATGAGAGTGATGAGAGATATGAACAGAGGGACAGTGATGGCGGTATACTTTATATGATTGTCTCCGTCCAGACGGTTTGTTAATAATATCTAAAACACATAAAAGAGCAGTCATTGTCAATGTCAAACCTATTACAGGGACTTATATGCTTGTATTCAAATAGATATAGTATGATTGATCATCAAATGTGCCAAACACACATACCTATATGTAAAGGGAGATACTTGGCCGAGCAGACAGGTCAAAGGTCGGCTAAAGATGAACGAAATACAAAACTGTCTGGTTTGTTCTCAAAGAGATATTTTTTGATATTTATCAACTTGCACGAATTAATGGCATGTTTAATTATCTGATACAGTTTTTTCATTTCTAATACCATGATACACATGTTGCTGACTACAGTATCTATCTGCAATCCCTTATTTTTCTCTCTTTTAAAATTTCCAAGTGAATGCTGTTAATAAGACGAATATTTCAGAGCTCTACAACTTACCTCAAAAATAAGTAAAGGAATCACTAAGAATGCATAACCAATGGCGGAGGAAATGTTTCCTCTCCTCTGTTCTGGAATGATATCCGGAGACTTCACCAAGATAATGGCTAAAATTATGGCATACAGCACACCGATCATGGCAGTACACATTACAATCCAGATTGGAATGAAAACAATCTGTGGAAATAAATCAAAACAATGGAGAGCGTGTTATCATATCATGATAGAACAACAACAATAATCATACATAACTGATGGATTGATAAAAGTCTTATTCATATTAGTATTACTGACAACTCCTCAAAGGACAAGTACATGGTAATTATTTAGATTTTCTACTAAAACGACTAGTATTGGTGCAATCTGTAGTAAATAATACAAAAAACTTGTACTTACCACCCAACTCCAATCAATTGTATTATCTAATCGCAGTGCAAAGAAAATAAATTGTAAAATATTGACTGACGAGAAAAGCTCCAACTGAAAAATACAGGAAAGGATTATTAGAAAACACAATTTTTTAAGATAGCATTAAGTGTTACTGTCACAGAATATCTAAACATGATGATGTGCCATGCCATAAACTAGTTCTCTTTTTCTATCTACTATATTACAGTAACATCATTTTTTTTTTTTTTTTTTTTTTTTGTAGAAAGAGTCTACTGATATTGATAGCCACTTAAGCATTATTTTTCTAAAGAGTCAAAGATCCCCTCATACAAAGTAATTATCATTACAAAGCATGATGACCCTATTAATCAATACTGCCAACCAAGGGTAGATAACTCTGCTATCAATACGACCTCCAAAGGGTAGATAACTCTACTTTCATTACTGCCTCTCTAGTTTAGATAACTCTGATATCAATACTGCCTCACAAGGGTAGATAACTCTGTAATCAATACTGCCTTCCAAGGGTAGATAACTCTACTTTCAATACTGCCTCCCAAGGGTAGATAACTCTGATATCAATACTGCCTCCCAAGGGTACATAACTCTACTTTCAATACTGCCTCCGAAGGGTAGATAATTCTGTAATCAATACTGCCTCCCAAGGGGAGATAACTATGCAATCAATACTACCTCCCAAGGGTAGATAACTCTGTTATCAAAACCAGCTCCCAAGGGTAAATTACTCTGTAATCAATACTACCTCCCAAGGGTAGATAACTCTGTTATCAAACCAGCTCCTAAGGCTTGATAACTCTGTAATCAATACTACGTCCCTAAGCTAATACCAGCTCCCAAGGTTAGATATCTATGTAATCAAAACCAGCTCCAAAGGGAAGATAACTATGCAATCAATATCCGATCCAAAGGGAAGATGACTATGTTAACAATACATTATTGTAAGGGTAAAACTATGTAATTATTACCAGTAACCATGGGTAGATACCCTCTCTTTAAAAAATAATTATATTTACAGCACTGGACTTGACATTAATTCAAAATTTAATGATTTTAACATATACCATTCATTAAAAATCTTTAATTAAAAAATTCAATCCTCATATCTACCTCAAAGGAGCGGTCATTTTTCACTGCCCACACACATATGCCGATGGAGATGACCGACATACACATGAGAGGGATGAACACCAGTATCCACGGGTGTCGAGTGTGTTGTGACTCGAGGTTATCACAGGCCAGGATTTCAAACATTAACAGTAGTAGATGCATGCCAGTACATATCACCATAGCCTTGAACTGTACATAGTTGTTTCCCTCAACTCTGAAACCATAATTTATATACGGTAGTGTATATATATATCAAAACAAAATTGTCATCAGACATGATTTTAATAATGCTTCAGACAGACCACAGCTTTTTTAGGATTCCTCTTTCCCAGTATTTTTTCTACTTGATAAAACAAATTGTGTATAACACTTGTAGCTTCAAAGGTGTGATGGTGTTCATTTATTTCTGGCTTATCACCTAAAAGGATCCACAAAGGATCCATTTCTGCTTTTGTATCTCTTCCTTACTGCCATGTTTGTTCAAACAATTTAACATATATATAATTGTGATGCTCTATCATTGGCTAACATATTATGATTTCCACTTTCAGCCCCGATCAACTTCTGCGTTTTAATGAGTAATGAGCCCACAATAGACAATTGCTACACAGTACACGTACATGTATAGTTGTAATTGATAATAATAAATAAGTCTATTGACCATAGCCTTGGTCAATGGTTTTCTTTAGATCCTTCAGCTTTCGTCTAGCTCCTATGACGTAAATGTACATGTAAATCTGGTACCTCCTTAAAAACAGTCACTGTTTATAAGTAATAGGTCGTAAAACAAACCATCCTAGTCTCACCTGTAGTTAGGGTGTTTCCACCAGATATAACTTCCTGTCAAAGCGCCGAGGACAACCATTAATTTCCATATCCATATTGGAAGGAACACAACCCAATAACTCCACTGTATAGTATCATCCAGTCGTAGTGCAAATAGCAGAGAAAATATCAATAGACTTGTAAACACCAGAAATTTGCTGGAAAAAAAAACAAAATAATTATATTTGTATGTACAGTAGTCAGATTGGGGTCGATCATTAGTGACCAGTCTGTAAAACATTGATTCAGCTAATGTTTTGAGGTGTTGGGTTTGAATCCTGGTATGGCCACTTTAATTTTCTGCTCTACTGTTACAAAACTACATTGGATTGATGTGCCATCAAAACTACATTGGATTGGACTGGATCGATTATTGGTGACCATGCAGGTACATAGCAGCTCGATCAATCTGTAGAGCACTGACTGGCTACAGTACCAACCCTCTACAATTACACGTAGTTTGTTTATAATTTTACATACTTGCTACAATTAGTTGACAAATTCTAGAATCTTAAATTTTTGCTTTGTCTTTAAGAAAGGAAACCGATGTTTTTCATTAAGGAACGCTTTGAATGCACAATTTGCTAAATGAAATTCTTATTTGCTAAAGAGAAAAAAGGTGACACCCTTATATCTCTACGGCCTAATAGTCTGAAGGCCCTTTAGTCCGAAGTCCCTTTAGTCCGAAGGCCCGTTAGTCCGAAGGTCCAATAGTCCTTAGTCCCAATAGTCTGAAGGCCTGATAGTCCGAAAATAAGTAAATATTGCAAGCTATACCGTTGTTATACTTCACGTTATTTTTATAGTTTGCTATGTTTTCGATGGGTTTTGATGCATACGTTTTCTGGCAATGCATTAAAGTAATTGATCAGCCAATTTAAATGGACGACAAGTTATCATTTTTTATGTAGTATTGCATGATCAAACTTACATCAAAACTTTTTAAAAAGTCATAAAAAGAAAAAAAAATGAATCACATTGTATAAAATATCTCAAAAGCATACATTCTATGAATTATCTTACAAATATACAAGTAAGATGTCCAAACGTAAACATTTTGCGCACTGTAATTTGATTGTATTATGATGTTAATAAATCATCAAATCTTCAGGGTGACGTCCTGTAACCTGTACTTAATATATAAATCTGAAAAATTCTTTTGACATTTTTCAAAGGAATTACATACCTAGAAATCAATTATCTCAGTTTACATCCTCGGCCATTATTTAATTATACCAAGGCGTTATAACACCTTGTTGAGGTCCATAATTGATAAATACATGTTTGTACTTGACTACTTATTTTTCTTCATTTCCCTCTTTCTTTAACCTATTCTCTCCTTAAATGATGGAAATTGTTCGCATAATGATATTTGTTAGGGAATATGTTAAACAGGATTGCAGTGTTAAAATATTAAATGTATACAGTATACTCTTTAACATCAAATACGTATTTCAAGATTATGCTCTTTTTAAATTCGCTACATTTCGTTGTTTATAATCATTTTCAGTGTCAAATCTAAATAGGCAGATACGTTTATCTTAAATAGTTTACTACAGAGCTTTTTGTATGGAAAACTGTTATAGATATTTGTTTCATTTTGGGTGCTGTTGTCGGACTATCGAGCCTTCGGACTATCGGGCCTTCAGACTATTGGGCCTTCGGACTAACGGGTCTTCGGATCATTAGACCGTAGGGATATAAGGCGGTCACTGAGAAAAAATAACTTTTGCTAAGCAAACTGGAATGTTAGTGTGAGCCCAGACACAATGATCTGCTGATGACATAAAGTGATAAACATATAAAAACCTGAACTGAGCAACTGAGTACAGTCGTGATGGGACGGTTTAAGAATTACACCAAAACAGTTACCTTGGGTTAAAATCTCTGAATATGTTTTTCAGATTCATTTTCAATATGTCATTTCACCGCATGCTACACGACGAGAGCATATAATCATCTACAACGGCATAACTTTCTTTTTTCTTCGACAGCACGCACGTCATTTCACTTATGATAGGGGCCGCTTACAGCGCTACAAATAAAAATAAAACATGTAGCAACGTCATGATATTATTAATTCAAAACAAACATAATTTATAAAACCTAAGATGAACATCCGCGGCAACTGTGCCATAAATTTTGTTTTTGTGATACAGTTATGAAATAATGATATTTATTTGTTATGTACTTAAGCGACATTAAAATTTGGGACAGGGTAACAATCGGATTCTGGTGTTGAATAGGCCAGAGACAACACATATATCAAGAACAGAAGGCCCGGGATATGATGTTTCCCTAGCCTATTTTACACCAACGAGAGTTTATTCAACTTAACTTCATTGTGCACGAAGAGTCATTTAAAACACATATGTATTGGATAATTATTATTATCTTTTATTGCAATCGTGTAGCTTTCATAATCGGTCGCTTTGCCTGCCATGTTGTTGGGATTTCACATGGTTATAAATAAGTCTGTTCGCTTTGATTGGCTGGCCAAAACTATTTACGTGTTTGGTTACTTGTTGTTGAAGATTTCATGTGTGTAAGGGGAACCAGTGGGAAAATTATTGCAAACAAATTATCATTGTTTTTTTTCCTGGTTGTCGGACATTATTCTCAGAAATCACACAAGGCGGCGCTACACGTACTGAATAGAATAAAGGTTCTTAATCGGATCCCCACGGAGAAATTGACGGAAATTATTCCGAGATGTCGCTATTATATAAGTTCGGTGATTTGCCGAGTTTTGTTTACATTGTTGGGAGCGCGTGGAGCATCTATATATAGCCTAACTAACGCACACTATTGACACAAATTAATGTTATCGAAGTATTTTCCAGGCGTAGAGGACTATATTTTAACACAAATGGATGTTGGTTTTTTTGTTGTTGTTTTTTTTGTACTTGAGTAAATTTTACTGTATTTGAGTATATTTGAGACTGTTGGCTAGATGACCATGACCTACTTGTAAAAACTGTCCGTACACGGGAGATGCTGAAACAAAGTTAGACTTTATACTTAGGGGATATTTCAACTTGTGAAACTGTATGTTTTTACAGTTTTTGTACAGTTTTAACCGAAATGTTATGCTTCTTTCTATACATACATGTACATGTATAACTGTACATACCCTGCCTCCACTTCGGTTCCCGGCAGGGTATGAATTCCACCCCGTTGCCGTTAGTGTTGCAAGCCCCGCTGTGATCCACATGCGCACTTTGAGACTGATAAAAATATATTTTTCGGGTAATATCCTATTGTAACTGTATTGTTCTGACAACTATGATCAATATTCAATTCACAAACCTTTCGATTATAATGTTTCATCAACTATTAGTGGTAAAATCCAAGGCAAACACAACACATGTATAATGCTGTTCAAATACGCCGCCATGTTTGATTTACCGGAAACCGTAACGAAATGAAACACTCAGCAGGTAAAATATGTTTAAAAGTTTTAAAAAGCCAACAAACTAAGAATAAACATGGTGGAACTGAACAAATGTAAGTATTATTTAGAATGTAGCGAAAAAGAATTTTTAAAGTTCATGTTAAAAACTTTGTGACGATATATTTCTTTCGTAGTGAAAATTTGTAGGGCATTCCATATATGGTACTAGTTGCCATATTTGGAGCGCGAGACTTTCTAACGAGAAGCATCATGGCGGCCAAGTGCGGAGATGTGAGCCATTCAAAAGTGCTTTAAAACATAATTTAGACATGGAGGTGGGTAAATAAATAATCATTTTATGTGTAAAATGTCCAAGGCAAACACAACACATGTATAATGCTGTTCAAATACGCCGCCATGTTTGATTTACCGGAAACCGTAACGAAATGAAACACTCAGCAGGTAAAATATGTTTAAAAGTTTTAAAAAGCCAACAAACTAAGAATAAACATGGTGGAACTGAACAAATGTAAGTATTATTTAGAATGTAGCGAAAAAGAATTTTTAAAGTTCATGTTAAAAACTTTGTGACGATATATTTCTTTCGTAGTGAAAATTTGTAGGGCATTCCATATATGGTACTAGTTGCCATATTTGGAGCGCGAGACTTTCTAACGAGAAGCATCATGGCGGCCAAGTGCGGAGATGTGAGCCATTCAAAAGTGCTTTAAAACATAATTTAGACATGGAGGTGGGTAAATTAATAATCATTTTATGTTTAAAATGTTTGATATTGTTGAATTTAATTACAAAATTACATGACACACGTGAAATGCAAAATTTTCACCGCTGGATGTTTTGCAACACCACGGTCAATGGGACGGAATCGTAGCTCTGACGACGACCATCTGTCAGTAAAACGGATGCGGCTAAGGCCAAAATGGGGTGGTATTCACAAAATACCGCGTCGCCTAAAAAATATATCAATACTTTTAGCAGATGTGTCAGTTATGCGTGTTGGTGTTTGGATTAGGCTGTCTAGTTTGCATTTTGTTAAAATAGTGTGTAGATGTCAGGCGCGGATCCAAGGGGGGGCGGACCCGGCGTACGCCCCCCCCTAAAATAGGAGAGAGAAAAAAAAGAAAAGGGAAAAAGAAGGGAAAAAGAAAGAGGGGAAGGAAGGAAAAGAAGGAAGAAAGAAAAAATAGAGGGAGAAAGGAAAAGGGGAAAAATAAGGAATTAGATAAAGAGTGAGAATTAGACAGAAAGCTCCATTTCCTACCTTTACCGTTTAATGTTATCATTTTAAAATTTAAATGTATTCGACTTTGTGGTACATACATGCATGAACATAAGGTTTTATCTCCATCGCTAAAAGGTACAATGTAAACCCCTTCAAGTATTATTGTCATTAATATTCAATATTGACAGGTTATATCTCGATATCCTTAGCAATAAAAGAAAAGGGGGAGGGGGTGGGTGGAAGGAATTGTAGCTGGCCATGAGTCTTCGCTGGTTGACTATATGTCATATCCTTCGTTCTTCAGGTTGTAAATGATATATTACACATTTTTGAATCAGCATTAAAGTCCTGTATTAAATCCGACTATCAATTCACAAATGTGTGCGTACTTTCAAAACGCCAGTTACAAGATCACTACTGACGTCGAATGCTTCTAGAAGCTTTTTATTTGTCCTAAGAAAATGTGTGTAAAGAAAAAGGTGGAAAATCAAACCAAATGGAGAACCAAATGCAACAGAAAATGAGAGCTTCTAGGGGTCTGGGTGCACCCCATGGCCAGATGCCTTCCTTTTTTGTTTCAACAAAAACATATCTTAACGATAATGTTATAAGATGGGACAAACGATGTTAAAAAATTAATGCACATGACAAAAGGCTCCCTATTAGAAAACAGGATGATAGTAATAATTCCAGGCAGCGTCTGGCCATAGACAGACCACTAGCCTTCTTTTCTTTCATTGTCCAATACACGAATTATGAAGATTGTGTATGTTAGGGCAAATAAATTATCTAATCTGACAGATAATATATAAAAGTAAAAGCTTATATCGTTAAAAAAGTTCACATACATTTTTATTAGTCCTATAAAAACCTTCAATAGGCGACCCCTAGCTGCAATATTGTAGCTCAAAAGTATTTTAGACTGAAAATGGTATCGTCTTTAGAGCTACAATTGTTCCCTATTACTGCTAATGGAGCAAAGTAATGATGATGCAAACCATTATAAAACGTTTCTTTGGATTTCATCGTACTTAATTGACAAAGCTTACCTACTAGGCAATAAAACTGAACCACATAAAATATCAAATTCTCATCGAGGCATTATTTTTTTACACTATACATATAAAGGTCTTTCAGAAGGGAATTTATACGGCAAGTTCACAAAACGTTATTTTGACGTCTTGTGAGCGGTACGGTAGATAGTAAGCATGGTATTCATGTTTATTTTTTACAAAAATAATATGTAAATGCATTTATATGCATAAAATAATCTTAAATCTTCAAAAACGTATGAAAAACTGTGCCCGAGTGATTTTCGGAGGCAGTGCTCCACTACGATACATAGGGACCAATTCGTACCCGGCCTAAAGGCATAGTAGGCCGGGTACGTATATTCGTTCTAGGCGGCCCCAGACCCCCATTCTTTTCTTTGCTTCGTGCCTTTATAAATATTCAGATTTTAGGTAGTGCAATTCTGTAACTTTATATTCAAAATATGACATTAGACGTCAAAAAATAATAAACGAACATGTTTACATGGCTTCAATTATTTTTTGGAAAAAGTGTACATGAAGTCCTCAGAAAGCAGGATTTATTAGCATTTATTCGAGGGCTTCTGGGGGCCTAGGCGGCCCCCAGACCCCCACCCTTCTTCGCTTTATGTCCATATAAATATTAAGATTTTGATATTGCAATTCTGTAAGTAAAAAAAATTAAATCAAAACTTCAAATAAAAAAATATGACACTTGACACGAAAACCATATATAAACATCCTTAAAATGGCTTCAATTATTTTCTGGAAAATGTGTTCATGAAATCCTCAGAATGCAAGATTTTGCACCATTTATTCTAGAGCTTCTGGGGGCCTAGGCGGCCCCCAGACCCCTCGCCTGATTTGCTTGGTCACACGCCCCCTCTAACCTCAAAACCTGAATCCGCCCCTGGATGTGAAGTGGTAGGGAGTCTCATCATGTCCTGATTGATGTCACCAGTAATGATTACATTAATGTTCAAGTTAATCAAGTTTTCGATAAGATCATCAAAATGTTGCCAATAGTTAACTCTGGAGTTAGGTGGACGATAGATGCAACACAAAAGAATTTTTTATAAGAGTTTTGCATTTCTATAACTTTGTCTATATAACTACCTCATGTCTTTATAACTACCACCTGTCTATATAACTACCACCTCTCTATATAACTATCACCTGTCTATATATCTATCACATGCCTATAACTATCACATGTCTATATATATCTATCACATGTCTATATATATCTATCACATGTCTATAACTATCACATGTCTATATAACTATCACATGTCTATAACTATCACATGTCTATAACTATCACATGTCTATATAACTATCACATGTCTATAACTATCACATGTCTATAACTATCACATGTCTATAACTATCACATGTCTATATATATATCTATCACATGTCTATAACTATCACACATCTATATAACTATCACATGTCTATATAACTATCACATGTCTATAACTATCACATGTCTATAACTATCACATGTCTATAACTATCACATGTCTATATATATATCTATCACATGTCTATTACTATCACATGTCAATAACTATCACATGTCTATAACTATCACATGTCTATATATATCTATCACATGTCTATATAACTATCACATGTCTATAACTATCACATATCACATGTCTATTACTATCACATGTCAATAACTATCACATGTCTATAACTATCACATGTCTATATATATCTATCACATGTCTATAACTATCACATGTCTATATAACTATCACATGTCTATAACTATCACATGTCTATAACTATCACATGTCTATATAACTATCACATGTCTATAACTATCACATGTCTATAACTATCACATGTCTATAACTATCACATGTCTATATATATCTATCACATGTCTATAACTATCACACATCTATATAACTATCACATGTCTATAACTATCACATGTCTATAACTATCACATGTCTATAACTATCACATGTCTATATATATCTATCACATGTCTATATAACTATCACATGTCTATATAACTATCACATGTCTATATAACTATCACATGTCTATATATCTATCACATGTCTATATAACTATCACATGTCTATAACTATCACATGTCTATATATATCTATCACATGTCTATAACTATCACATGTCTATAACTATCACATGTCTATATAACTATCACATGTCTATAACTATCACATCTGTCTATATAACAACCCTATCTCTATCTCCTATACCTCTACCCATAAAACATTGACCTACTCTATCTACATCTCCTTTATATCTCTATATACCCATATGATATTGACGCACCCTATCTATATCTCCTATATCTACCCATAATATAATATTGACCCACACAATCTATTTCTCCTGTATCTCTACCCATATAATTAATATTGACCTACCCTATATATATCTCTTGTATCTCTACCCATATAATATTGACCTACCCTTTCTATATCTACACCCATGAAATTATCTCCTCCATATAAATTTACAACAATAAACTTGTTGTTAAAAGCTATATAATCAATGCTTCCATACATGTATGATTTTGTTGTTTCTGTTACTGACTAACAAATTGAAATATCTAATTAATTCTTATTTTTTTCCCTTTTCTCGGACTTGATATATGATAATCTAATTACATGTAAAATCATTGATATTATATTACATGTATTTAATGTATCATAATACACTGTATAATAGATACAATGTATTGTATAAGTAACTTTGTGTTTGATAATATTTCAACAAAAAAGTATTAGTAGTAGTTATATGACCACACTAATAATTATTCTATCCATTTAACATTGTCACCTTAATATTACCTATCTACATTGGGTATATATAGATATGCAGTGTCAAGTCATATATAAATTAGATCATCTGACTGAACTTTTCATCCAAACTATTGCAACTTCTTCTCAATTACCGATTAAGGCCTAGGTTACTCATATTAGACATGCATCGATCATGCTGGTATGAAGGTATACCAATTTTATTCAAATGAATAACCTTGACCTTCATTCAATGTCACAGGGGTGAGAATGTCAAATATTTAAACAACTTTTTGTGAATAACCAAGAGGCCTAAGCCCAGATACCTGATATTGGGACTGTGACATGCTGGGATGAAGGCCTACAAGCTTAAGTTTGTTTACATGGACGTCCTTGACCTTCATTCAATGTCACAGCTGTTGAATCAGATGACCATATGTCTCTTGATTTGGTAATATATTCCAAAACCTTCTAGAAAGATTTTACATAATACAATGTATTGGATACTCTTTTTTTTATTCCATATTGACTAAATTAAAAACTATGAATAATTTTAATAGTTCAGCTTTTAAAACTTGACTAAATTATTTTGCTTATAAAAATATATATCTACAGATACTTGGAAAGAGAAAACGAATATTGGTATCAAATACATGCATGTTTTTTTTCATGAAATTTAAATAAATGTCTTGTGTATGCCCAAGTCTGTAACATGACAACTCATGCATCAAATTTAATATCAATTCGAAGTAATAATATTTGCACAACTGCCCTAGTAATATTATTTATATTTTAATTTGTCATAACATTTGATTTAATTTTACTCATACGTCTTCATTATTATTATAAATACTTGAACATCTTGCTATTACCCATCTGTCATACGACTGTCAAACAATAACAGGACATTAAAGATCCAAGATGGCGACCTCATAGATCGATGTTATCAGGCGGGTTGTCCGCAAATAAGACCCCCCACCACTTTTGACCTTTATTTCTTCTATGGGAGGGGGTCTTATTTGCGGTGATATACGGTAACTATACATATATGCTGTCATATATTGTTTTATAATATACAATTTGTACGTTCTATCATTCAGTTAAACTATGAAAGAAGCTTCAATAAAATATCCTTTGAAATAGAAATACAAGACTAATAAACTATTTTTTCATCTTTTCCTTCTTCATCTTTTCATTTGTGTGTATAATTTATTTGTCTATTTGTGTGTGAGGGTGTGTGTGGGTGAGGGTGTATGTGTGTGTGTGTGTGTGTGTGTGTGTGTGTGTAAAAACTCTGTTGTGTGTGTGATTGTTGGTGTTCTTTTAAATTTTGTGTATATTTTTGTCCTCTTTAAAATCAATATTTATCAACACGTATATATACTTTTTGTTCTCTTTATTTCTCATGCATTTTGTTTTGACACTGACTCAGTTTTTGTCCCCCCCCCCCCCCTTAAAGCCATTATGAATGCAGTGAGTAGCATACAATAAAAGATTATAGAAGCTTGAATATAGATTATCCTCCATACTCTAGGGGTTACTATTTCTGACGTTATATCCACATCTGGACTATCTCATAGGAAAATTGGAGGCCACAAAAAACACAGGTAATTTGATTCTTTGATGTACATCTAAAGAGCGGTATAACTACACCATAGTTGACTGTGTGGTTTTGAATTTGGGTGTAGCTCTCTCTGATCTTCAAAGGAAGTCTCAGCAGGCCTGTAATTGGTCAGTTTTTTTTCAACAGAACAGTTTTGCTATGAAATATTCTAGGGGTGGATATAACGGCAGTGATAGTAACCCTTGGAATATTGAGGATAAATGTAGTGTAAAAGTGTATGACATTTTTGTAAGTACCTGTAGTTCTATGCTTACCTACTATATTGATTAAACGATAACAAATGATTACAAACGGTCACCTGATCATGAGTTCTGATACAGAATGAAACAAAAGACATTATATACATTGTAAACACTATGTTTATTGGCCCAATTGCACCCAAAGTTTTATTCATTTCCTATGAAAACTTAGCAAATAATGCTCATGAATGTGTTTTCCCTATATAAACTATAGTAAATTTGCCCCCCTCCCCATGAGAAATTCTGATACCCCAGGGCCATGAAATTCACCATTTTGGTAGAGGGACCATTAGACCTTACAATCAACCATAAGAGTATCATTTATAGTAACAGGATAGGGGGAAATACTGAATACATTATTTATTAGTTGTTAAAAATGTTTGGGATTTCTGTGCTGTAACTCAATATTAGAATTAAATCATTTGAAAGCAATTTGATTCATGCCATATATACAGTGTATTTATTATCATTCAATGATTGCAAAATCAAGCAATAAGCAGTATTAAACACTTCCTTTTAAAATGAAATTATTTATATATGAGGCATTCTACAAAAATGTCCCACTTTCAGTTTTAAAAATCTTTGCAAAAATAGATTGAGTATCAAAGTCATTACTGTTACAAGATGAATTTCTCTCTTATTGCAAAATGAATAGATTATACTACTACCAGAAATTGGGGATTTCTATTATTATTGTATTACACAGATTTTAACTTTAGCAAAAATTTGTGAAAATTTCTACAGCAATAATTCTGTGCAAGAATTGCTTGCAATTTTGCAACTTCATTCACACTTACACTATCTGAGTCTATATATCTAAGACTCTTCTGTTACTGTTGTGTTTTGTATTTATGAGTAATTATCAAGAATACATGTATTGTCATTAAATTGTGCTGTCCATGTGGTTTAAAGATTTTAGCCTATTTAACCCATGCAACATTGAATAACAGTTAAGGTCATTCATTTGAACAACATATTAGCTCTTCATTCTAGCAAGCTGCATATCTGATCCCTGTGATTTAGAATGATGGTCATTGGTCAAGGTCATTTATTTGATCAACCTATTGCATGTTCTATTTATATAAGCCCTTCATCCAAGCAAGATATTAAGATCAAATAGTTTCTAGGCATCTTAGTTATTGGTAAGAAGTGGTTTAAATATTATAGCCATTTGACCCCTGTGACCTTGAATGACAGTCAATGTCATTCATTTAAACAAACTTATAAGCCCTTCATTCAAGCAAGCTACATACCCAATATTGACAACATGTCATTGTTGGAAATTGTAAGGGGAGATAATCTTGCCCCTACTCCGATTAGGGGCTTGACTGTAGACCAAAGAGATACCATTGGCTTGTGTGGTTGATATATAAGATTTTACTGGTCCATATGAGAGAGAGAGACCGAGGAAATTTAAAAAAAAATGCTATTGGAACTTTCATTTTGTATATAGGAACAACTGTAGTAGGGAAACTCTACATTGTGTGACTCTGACGTTGTGCTCCAAATAAATGCATATTATGTTGCAGGAGGCTCGTTGCAGACAGTATGTTGTCTACTTCCCTGACTTTGTTTCTCCTTACATGGCCCTATCAGGTAAGTATTTGCTGTTTATGTGTAATGATCATGATCCGGCGGTCACAAAATACATGTATGGTGTTATTGTATTGAGGGAGGTTGGCCTACATGTACTGATGTTTACAAAATAACCAGTGTAAAATATACTAGTATCCTTTGGAGCAGCGATAAAATGGCGTCTGTATTGATTTTATTATGCAAATGTATTTATACATGCAAGTTACAATATTCGTTGTGTTAAATTCATATAGTACGCGTATACTGCATTTTGTTCAACGTAAACGACAATACTCAACAAACAAGAAGAAATTAATCTCAATGTACATATACGTGTGTATATACAAGTGAATGTAAATCGAAACTGAAAGTTAAAATTCCTTGATAATGTTTATTACTTATTTCGATTCTAGGTACAATGCGGATATTATATAAAAACAAAACTGCTCACCCACGTCACTAGTTTATTTTTAATGTATGCAATATAACAGCAGCAGTTAATGTAGGTTAAAATATATGGTACGTGTCACTCCTGCAGGACGAAGACGGACACTACTTTTCGGAGGGAATTCACTAAAATGTGGCCAAAAAATGTAACAACTATGAACAGAATATGATAAATAAGTTTCTGTGTGTAATCGGCATAAAATGAGTTATGCTGCATTATAACCCCCAAATCAGAACAATGAACAGTCGGTTAAGGCTAGACTGAACATATGGCTCATAACAAAAATGGCGGTGCACAACAAAGGAAACGATCCAATCGTCCTTCGGTTTTTATTCCATATCAAGCATTAGGAGCCATGAATGCTTATCACAACAGATACGTAAAGATGAAGAAATCTGGACCTCTGAGTTATTCAAACAGACGTTCGATAACCAGATGTGAAACTACTAGAAAGTTAGCGATAAGAAAGTGAACGTGAATGCCTGTGCCTACATATAACCAATTGGTCTCAATGTGGTTTGATGTAGGCTAGAATGCAGAAATTTAGTTGAGTAAAGAATTATAGTAACTTGACATAAAGATAAAGACATATTGCAAGCAGATACAAGTAATGCAGAACTGCAAGTAAATATTCAATATTTTGGGGTCGATGTTACACGGATATATTGTACGTGTGAATTGAAGTTAAAGTTAGAGGAGATTGATCGGGGAAAAACAACAGCAGGTAATCACGATGGAGTTACTTCTGATAAAGTAAACAGTGAGAAACAACCTGAGACAGAGAGGTCGGTTCTAATTTAAATTAATGAAAGGGAAATCAGGGAGAACAAAATTGTCTATTCATGAGATACAGGAGCTCACAAAAAAAGAACGAGGAGGAGAAAAGGAAGAAATGTTTGACACAAAAATTGGTCAAAAAGATACTGAAAGACTGTTGGAAACCACTTACTCCATCGATGGTCACAATATTAACTAGGATAGGAGAATTAACAACGGAAATCTTAAACGACCAGTGTAAGTAACGCTCGATAACGCTGATACAAATAGAGAGAAAGAGAGAGAGAGACATTCAAGAACATTCGCCATTTACACAGCGAAGAGGATCTTATGAGTGTAGGTACTGAACAAAATGGTCTGATCAAAAGTGAAGGAGAACAGGAAGCTGCACTCATCAATGAAGCTAAACAGAGGAGCAAGGAAACATTCGAGGCCCATTCTGGACACGGAAGATTGTCAAAATACCTAAAGGAAAGTAAGGAAACACAATATTAGCACATTTTGATCATATGACTTTAACATGTCTCAATCCAGCCCAGACGATTAACTGGCTTGTCAATAACCCATATATAGTCACCCTTTACGATCATGCATTAGGTGCAGCAGGTACAATTCTAACGCCCAACCTACCAGGACGATGAAAGTAATGGGAAACTCAGTGAGTTGATATCAGAGACAGTTAACAAAGTATATACACATATGTTTATAATGTCATGAGACATTACAATTACTCAAACAAATACTGGAGAAAATTGACAACAACTGAAGATTGGAACAACAGTACGGAATGTAATTTCTCGGAAGGTATACAAGATAACTAATTATACCAACCAATTGGAAAATGAACTCGTTGTAAGGGCGATGATACCCTACACATTCTTGATATTGATCTCATATTAATAAATGAGCAGAATATTATATCAGAAAAGCTCCCCAGGAAAAGGAAATCATTGTGTAATAAGATTTTGATGATTAGGCCAAAAAATATATGTCTGTTTAGGGTTACCCGACCGACCCTAATTTTTTACCCTCGACCCTAATTTTTTTCCACTTTTCTACAAAAAAAAAAACACATTAAAAAGTCGGGATTTCGAACTCAGACTTTAGTTCCGGCCATCATTTTAGAGTGAAAGACACACAAAAAAAAAAAAAATCCTCCCGACCGACCGACCCTATTTTTTTGCCAATGTAACCCTATACGGACATTTTTTTTTCTTATACATATATCCTTAACATCAAAAGGAAAGTGAAGCACATGTACTATAACGACGGAACTATGAGAACAGTCAATACAGGATAGCAAGTGGGGCACCATTATGGACAAAGACACAGCCATAAATGGTATGAGGAACAGATTTAAGACGAAGATTTATGAGAACGGAAATAAATGAACGTATATCAAGCAAGGAGTATCTTGGGGAATCGTGGATTCCATGAAGTCAAGGAAACATTGGTCATAATACGTCTTTAATAAGATGTCAAAAAAAGCAATACAAACAAAAGACTGGGAGATCAAACTACAGTATAAAAGGCTAAGAAAGCAAGTAAAGAAATTATCAAGGAAACTTTACGATTTATCTGAAAGAGAGCTAAACATAAAAACCTGAAATAGTGTGACAATACATCAAATCAAACCAAAGCCAAGCAAAGGTCACTGAATAGTTTCCTGCAGTTTTCGTTGGGAACTACAAGGTGGAGTACCAACAATAAAAACCAGAGGTGCTAAAACAGCATGGAAACGGTGAACACATGGGGAAGAAAACATGAAGAAGGCGAGGAGTCAGCTTATAGTCGATAAACCTCTTGCATTCATCTCAGTTTCCTAAAGGACATATCTTATTCAATTGTATGCCCACTTACCAGACTGTTTCACCAATCTCTGAGATTTTAATGTATTCCTGATGAGTGGAAGAAAGCGAAGATGAATGAAATATTCAAAAAGGATACAGGGGCATCACAGGAAACTATGGACAAGTAAGTCTTACCTCGATTGAATGTATAATTACAGGGAAAACTTGTTGACATCCACATCATATACTATTTCTTCACAATTAAACAGTACGACTTCATTTCTTGCAGATCGACAACTTACAGGTTCTGAAGGTCATTGATGAGAGGATGGAGGAAATAGACAAAGGTGAAACTATATATTATGTCTATTTGAACAACCAAAACGCCTTCGGCAAAGTCACTTATAATAGACCGTCAATATATTAAAAATTATCATATTTCGGATCGCTTCCTTAACTGCGAACAATTAGAGAGCAGCAGATATGTTTGTCAAACGATAGAGAGCCAGTTACATTTGGAATTCCTCAGGGATCTGTACCTAGGCATCTATTTTTAGTAACGAGCTGCCGGAACTAGCCGACTCGGAGATATACCTGTTTGCTGACGATACAAAATTCTTTAAAAATATAAATCAAAATATATGGAAACTCTGCAATTTGATCTGGACCGAGTGTCTTGACGTATGGCTTCTCCGATTCCATCCGGAAATAGGTAATGTATGATATAAATGCAAGACGGAAGAAGGATGCCACACCATTTACTCTAGGGAAATTCTGTAAAATATACGTTCAGAAAAGGATATTTGAACCCATAAAGATGAGGGAATAAAGTTTGAGGAACACATCGGGAAAAGGTGAAAAGACTAACCAAATGTTTGTCATGAGTGGGTGATCTTATCAATATATAAACAAGATAATGCGAACCTTCCACCGTTCCCTCCACGCCCGTACAAATTACTAGATCTCATCTAGACTTCCGCTCCAGTTAGTCACCAATAAGTATGAAGATAATCGAAAAGGTCGAAAAAGTACAACGTAGAGCCACCACACAACTACCTAGGATGAAAAAGTGAATTATGAAGAGAGCTTAAAGAAGTTATTTTGAGCTACTTGAGAATGAGATGGAAATGTTGAAATATGGACTCTATCATGATATACCATGCCCTAAGAACAGGTTCCAGAGGACACCCATTAAAAGTTTTATTACCAGCAGACTAGAACAACACTGAGGGAACAGCCGTTTTCTGTACTATTAGTTAAAACCTGGGGAAGCTTATGGACACTTAGATTACTGTAAATGGAAGTGGTGCAGATCCACAACCATCATATATTGAGTCCGGTGACCCGAGGAACCTGTAGGCATATTATATAAGCTCCACAAGATTCATTGATATAATTAATTGTCTCATTTTTCCATCCATTACTTAGATCTTGGCTGCTCCAGGTCATTTCGTTACTCATATATTAGACGACTTGCGACAAGTTGAGTGCACCAGTAAAAGGTGTCCTGCCGAAACTCGTAAGTAACATAAACAATATATACAATGTATACCGTACATTGTGTAAAAATTCCTTTCACTCATGAAAACAATAATTGTGTATGTATCGTTAGTGATACAAAAATGTTAACATCAATAATGATGATCTACTTATGTACAATAATTATTTAATTTGAAATACACAATAACTTTTCCAATGGGTAAGAAATCACTAACGACTAATATATCTTTAGCATTATCCCATATTATCGTTAACGTCAATTTTTACTGTATCATTTTTATTAAACTCCCCTTTGGCTTTAACTGAATAGCTGTTTTTTACCACATGCAACTTTTTGAAACGTCTTTGAAAAGACTTATTTGTTTTATAATATATTCGGCACTTTATCTGAAGTATCTTTTTAAAATGATGTCATTATTGTTAAATATTCTAAAAATATCAGTTAGGTCCTAAATATAACATTATCTGTAGTTACTTGTAGATAATGGAACTTCCTGGTAGGCAAGACGCACTGTGTTTCTATAACAAAGTCAACTGTGCACACATATAGCAAAGGACACATTTCCCTGTGTAATATGCAATATAGTATATGTTTTGTTAATGACTACGTTTAATTTTAACTAAATGAATATTTAACGTACAAATTAAGCATTGTTGCATATGAATTTATAATTCATTGAAGTATTGATTTCATCCATTTCGTCATTTCATGCGAGATAGTTGGGCAGATCCAGACTGTTATTAAACCTCGCAGGCAAGCTCGTGATAAATTTACATGATTTAAATTGTAATCACGGGAAGAATTCTAGGTACCTATTTTCTGTACACCGTCTTCTTGTCGATATTTCATTGCTTATTTTAGCTGTTTTATGTAATTGGTATGATTGTACGTGGGTGATTTTTTTTTTTGGGGGGGGGGGGGGATTGTATCGCAAGAGTTATAGGTATAAATAACTGACATATATTTGCAGTGATGTTTTTTTTTATTAGAAACAGGTGATTTATGGTAAATTGAATGTTTAGCATTTAAATCAATATCCGATATTTCTATCATATATACCAATAAATCTACTATAACGGCAACCAAAGGGACAAAAAAAACTGATCAATATAGACATGTTTTCTTTTAATCTATACAAAGTTCAAATTCAGTTGATATCGATTTAGCAGGTAGTCATTATACAAGGATATCACTAAAACGGGTTTTGCTGTATTTTATAGGATCAGATAGTTAGTTTGTCTTTGTAGATTGCCAAGTTAAAGGGACAATTCAGTCTAAGAGAACATTAAAATTTGTTTATATATCAGATAAAACCAGTTCTAATGAAAATTAGATCAGTCGGTTTTACTGTGATATGCCTGAAAAGCCCATGGTGGTGACATATGTGTGAAATGTTCAAACTTGCTGCTGTCCGCCATTACACACTGTGGTCGAACTTCTTGTATGCCGAACCCTGTCCCTTGCTCGTAGAGTAATGCAAATTTTGTCTAGAACTGCTCAAATCGCTCTGACAGTAGTGTGTTTACCTTATTAGGTGAATTGTCTTGCCTAAAACTCATTTTATCACCTCCTCAGTGGTTATGTAGTTCATTTGTTTAACGTGCGTGACTTTGGCTCGGGTATGGGTACAGAGTCAATATTGTACAATGCTTAATCGTATTAATCAACGATTAATTATTTCAACGATATTAATTAAGATACTTAACAATGTCGTGGAATTTGTCAATGTTTTACGATATATGTTTCATAAGAAATGTAGAACAATACGTTTATGCTATATTTTGCTTCTTGGTTATGTAAAAGAATTTGCATGAGTGAATTGTCTCTTTAATAATGGATAACATCCTCAATACAAGTCAATACAAATGTTTACAATACAATGTATAACTGCATATACAGATGAATGGTATTATTGGAATCTAATTCTATTTCAAGTCTAATTATAGTTAGATTTGGCATGATAGTTATGATAGAAAACTATAACATTGCTAAACACAAACAAATGCATATTAATTTATCGAAGTAAATCTTTTTGGTATCAATAATGAATCCCGGAACAATTTCATGAGTATGTAATTTGTTAAAACTGTATTACTACCACTGACTTAATTTATATTTCGGGATCGTCATGCTGCCAGTTTTGTTGTTATTGACTAAATCCCATTAGATATTTTACAAGATGGTGTCTCTTGGTTTGTTTCAGAGGTTTCCTTTTGTAAGACGGACAGAACATCAGACAATTGTCTCTTATGTCCCCCGGGAAGTTCCCAACCATCAAGTGTGGACTCACGAAATGTACGCAGACAACAAGATATCAAAAAATGTATACGACTGGACATGGATTGTCCGCCAGGTAAAATCTATTCGAAACTAAATACTTTTGTCAACTTTTATCGAGTGCGTCCCGATGTATGGAAATGGACAGACGCACGTAAGATGTATGCTATGGGTACTTTTTTTATAAGTCAAACCCATGGCTAAAATGAGCTGCAATAAGTCTAGAAGAACTTGTAATAAGTCGAGAGCTTGGATACCTTTGATATTCCATCTCAGAGTTGCAATTTTGAAATCCACACGAGGTTGTTACCAGGTACCGTTATTGATCACATGCAGGTTGGTTTTCTACGGGTACTCTGGATTTCCTCCCGCTCCTGGACGTAGATTTGCAAAAAACACAAAGTAGGTCTTAAGCAAACTAGTGTTAACTTTGTACACATGTGATTTCCCGTTGAGCCTGTAACACCTTCCGATTTAGTCTGCGTGTGCTGATGTTCAACAAGAAAGATAGAAAAATCGCTCTCTTTCGTTTTCTTGCCTAATCCTGCGTTCGCCAAAACGTCAAGATATGACTGGAACCTGGACGTTTCTCAATGATATTACAGATCTACATGCATCTATGTTATATACATTGTGTATGGTCTCATTGTTCTCACATCATCATCATCATCGTAGTCGTCGTCGATGGCATTGTTGTCGTCGTCATTATCGTCTTTCCATCATCAGTGTAGTATCTTGACAGTTTTTAAAGTCCATGGAAAAACCATGGTCGACAAACAATATTATAAATACTCTGTAATGCGTCTTATCTTGCCTTCGCTTCTGCTGTGCGATTTTCCCGTTTTTTACTAGACCTGAATTAGAACTAATTTGT
Source organism: Argopecten irradians (assembly GCF_041381155.1). Classification (NCBI taxonomy): domain Eukaryota; kingdom Metazoa; phylum Mollusca; class Bivalvia; order Pectinida; family Pectinidae; genus Argopecten; species Argopecten irradians. The sequence goes on along the minus strand of NC_091134.1, from coordinate 12,511,843 downwards.
GTGGCGAGGGTTATCGATAATGCAGAGAAGCTCACATTTTATGTACGTTTTTCGATGATAACTTTCCTTGTGATTAATGAACTTGTGGTATTTCAGCATAAAACACAGGTCTTTGCAGAAATTCAATAAAAGTACTGAGGGTACAAATACATATGCCGCGTTGAAAAAAATAGTCAATCTGTGATCTAATTCAAGAGATTTTTCTTCAGGTGGTTTACATATTCTCTAGCGTGCTTACTTCGTTAAGTAAGTAACACTCTTTTCTGAATAAAATCACTTAATTGATAACCATAAAGAAAATCACAGGAAGTATTAACTAATATTGTTGTTAACTAATAGAAGCGATACAAGTCACAGAAAATGGCCGACCAGTAGACTGTAAGTGTGACTCATCACGTGGCTTTGTCGGGAAGGATTACATGCTCTGCCGGAAATATCGAAAATGTTCGCCAGGAATGGAATTTGATGTCACAAGTAAGTTCTTCTTGACGCCACAATTCAAACAATACAAAAGAAGGATGTTCCAATTAATATATCTTTAGAACAGCAAAACTGATAATGTCCCTCTAACCAAAAAGGTGTGACGTCACTTAACATAGGAATGAAAATATCACTGAACTAGCAATTCTTATCATGAATAGAGAGAAATATGGAGGGACTCATTGGCTTATCTGTGTAGCTACATGTGTACATATACATTTTTATAATTTAAACAGCATCTTTTGATGGTAAATTGTTTTACTTAAAATATCACAAATTTCATATCTGAATTCATCAACATGCTAATCAATAAAAGTAAGTCCGTTCATATATTCAATTTTGTTAAAGTTTTAAATCCATTAGTTGTACTTCTTTCAGGTGGGTCATGCTTCCCTTGTCCAGCTGGAACGTTCGCCTCAGACATGGGATACGAGCTATGTAAACCTCACACAAAGTATGTACTAAGTCCAGTACTTACATACTAAAATATACTAGCATACTGGCTACATACGCTCTATACTAATTATTCATTATGGATTAGGGATTTAATGGTTCTGTTCTTTCAAAACAACACATAACTATAATGGATCTTTATTATTATTTGACATTAACAATATTATAATTGTATGTATATTATATATTCAAAGAACTTTTCCACAAAAACAATACAAGTTTTACCTAAACTAATTATTTCAATTATCCATTATCTCATTATACTATTGTAATTGACTGTTTACAATGATCTATATTTTGCAACTTCGTTCTAAATACCCCATCGTTCTGTTTAAAGTTATTGTCATTTATCATAATTTTTTAATGATCCTGTTTCTATTATACCTGTGCAGCTGCACCCTTGACAACAGAGAGACATTATCATATGGGAATGCCACATGTGATAGTTTTTGTGGAGATCTTATAAAATCCGAGGAAACGAAATCTCCTGTACTTCTGACGACGAGTACGGCAGTCTGGGGCAAGGAAGAGCACCAAGTCGTATCAAACCATACGGTTGCAGAAACTGTGCAAATAAAGAACATCAAAGGTATTTAATCAATACCTAAATACTACCTTTCCAGAAACTCGTGAGGTTATTTTCATATTATAACAGAAGAAATAAAAGGTTGTATTAAGGATGTTCATGCAAATTATATATAAATTATGGATCTTTGTTGAGGTCCATATGGTGTTATATCGCCCTAGTAGATTAAATAATTATTTTAAATTCTACAAGTGATATAAAACCATTGTAGAATTAAAAATAATACGTATAAGTTACTACTTATGCTACATTTCATTCCAGATGTATCGCTCTCGGAAGTCGAATACAGAAATAGGTATAATTTTATTTATTGTCTAAATATTGAAATTTAAGTAATATGTTGAATGTCATTATATACTGAACATTTGTTATATTTGTTCACGATTCTTTAACGTTTTGATAGATATATGTGTGATTATAAAAACAAGGAAATGCATGCTAATTATTTTGGCCACTTGTCTCTGTTATAACACGTGTTTGCTAAACGCAAACACGCCTTAATAAAAATATATTGTCTATCGCGGTCATTGAAATATAATTTCTTTATATATTTTGACATGCTTTACATATTTTGCATCAATCATTGATTCTGTCCAGATGTTGCAAAGCCCTAAACAAACGTTGCATGCTTCATGAAACCATATGTCTTGCAGATAAAGTACAAAATCTAGGTTGATGTAAAAAAAAAAATGGAAACAAAAGATAAAATAAACAAAGCGAAATAATATGCATTCGTTGATGCGATCATTTAATAAGGCGATCCCTAAAAGAACTACTAAAAAAAATGTTTTAACCAGACATTTCGAAAGGGTAAGCGTCCAACATGACACACTTACAATAACAATTGAAAAGGTATTGTATAAAAGAAGCATCAAATATGACTGACCTTGTGTTACCAAGGGAAACACTCCCACGATATCAGCTGATTTCATCTACACTGTGATCTACTGTCTTTATTGTTCTATTTTAGTATCCTCACTATCACCACCCTTGTCATGACGATAGCCATCATCGTCCTTTGTGTACTCCTAACTTTTGTCTTCTGCAAATATTTAAGAGGAAGACCAATACTCGCAAATCAAACAGGTATGGCGACTCTGTATAGAGAAATATCAAAGTACGTGTATTCCATGTATAGGTATACTATTGATTGTTCTGCCAATGAAAACTATACTCTATATATTTTAATTTTCATTTTTGTTCAAAGTACATAATCCTTTCGAGTGCAACGACCAGGAATCGAACCCATTGTTAAACTTTCATTTTTATTACATTTTTTTTTTTTTAAATTTAAGCAAGTGCGTAAACAAAAGTCATGGCTTGTCATTATCCTCCGATACTTCAGGGGATACTATTACTGTCGTTTTATTCACCCCTGGGCTATCCCATAGTAAACTGATTGCAACAGAAAACACAAGTAAAATTGATCCTTCGGTGTACATTAAAACACTCGAACAACGATACACTGTGGTTCACTGTGTGGCTTTGAAGTTGAGCGTCGTTCTCTCTGTAATCTTCAAAGGAAGACTCTACAGCCCTATGATTGATCATTTTTTTTTTTTGAACAGCATTCAGTTTTACTATGAGATAGTCCATGGGTGGATATATCGTCAGTGATAGTAACCCCTGGAGTATCAAAGATGGTCCCATATATTTATTTATTGCAGACATGATGCTCCATAAAAGGATGGGACGTACTGACAAAACCAACGATAAACCAGGTAATGTAATAAAACGGAAGATTTACCAGGATAACCACAATCATTCAAGATTGAAATCGATTGAATTGGCTGAACATATACAGAACATATCTTTGTATGACGACCAGTAAGATAAAATTCTACTATGAGAATAGAACCATGTGTTTAGGTAGAGTGAGTGTCCACTACGTCCTCGTCCATAGCATCCAAATTGGAAAGTTTGTTGCTGTTAAGGCCAGACCACGGAATCAAACGAGAATCATATAGGTGGGCCACAGTATACATATTTATTACGAAGCCCTGTCAAGGAGATTGGAATGCACTTAGAACATTATGTGTTTTCTTGTTAAAGTCGAGCTTTTGTTATTCTTGAACTCAACATAATCACAATTTAATTAAGTATGCCAACTTCCTGTTTTAGAAACACTTGCATATAATTAAGCCCGTATTTTACTATTTTAAAAATATAATCCAAATACAAATATTTGTATGATATGCGAGTAAATTGAAATTGAACCTTCCATGATTTTATGCAAAATACGCTTATGAATTACAAAGAGACATAGTAAAAAAAAAAAAATACAACAATTGATCTATGTTACCTACCAGATACTAAATGCTTGCTCATTATAAGTCTCTTGTATTAATATTATCAAAAAGCAATTTAACGATAATGTAATGCTTGAGAAAATTTTGAGAAAAACAGATGCAGTAAAATTATTATTTTATTGTACATCGGTAAAAGCAAAGAATGAGTGTGGTATATCTCAAAGGTCCGATTTTCTACACTGTATCACATAATTACAAAACCAATTTCTACACTGTAGCTTATACAGCAATGCTGTTCTTATCAACTACTGTAAACATCTAATCTTAAATTAGCACGATGATTGCAATATATAATAAGGATTTTTTCTATTTATAATTCATTTCTCTTACCTAGCAATCCAGGCCGAGGATGATGGGTATGCGGCAGATGTAAAATTTCTCGATCCTAGCTATGAAGGTATCTAGTTGTTTTCTTATTTTTCATTTAGACAATGTAACATTTTTTATTCTCATTGAAAATGTCCATCGCTAGGATCCCCCTTTAGAGCTACTTTATGCGTAAATTGAGTTATTTTAGATAAAAATAAAAGTATTTAATCAGTGACGATATTTATTTACTATAGATAACAGCGTACTGAGATGGATGGAATGAACGTTCAGGAAAACCACAAAAACTAAATTTGAAAATTTATCATGACAAATGACTTGAAGTGCGACTATTATGTATTTATTGAAAACAACATTTCTCTATCTAATATGATATATTTAATACCAAAGAGATTGTTTTCCTATTTGTATTTCATTTGTTTCCCTAGGCATCCAGGCTGAGAATAGTGAATGTGCAGTAAATAAAAAGTTCCTAGACCCTGCCAATCAAGGTATCTATTTTCGACATATTTTTCCCTAATGATTTTGAAAAGTACTTTTATTTCAACAAAGTTATTTACTGGTATTACTGTCCTCATTAGCTAACCATCATCAGAAGGGTAGGCAAATAAAACTTAGCCCACCTGTTCATTCGTTAACAAATCTTGTAATCGTTATTTCTCAAAATGTACTGAACAAATCTATATCAAATTTTAAACCTAAGTTTCTTTAGTGCCTAGTTCCTAATATATGTTTTGGCTTTTGAGACCGATCGAAAAACAAGATGTCCGACAGGTTATTGAGGTTTTCTCAAATTCTAAATGTATGTTGTTTTTATGTTGTTGCTTAGTTATGAATATTTCATTCTGCGAGCAAGTAGAAATTAAGATGACAGGATGTCATTGTTGACGTTTGCAATCGCTATTCCTCGGAGAGTACTGAAGAGATTTTTTACAAATTTCATACATAATGTACATATGTACCCTTTTGCCTAGTAAATGCATAACATATTAGGACAGTTGAAAAACAAGATGGCTGGCAGTTGTTTTTTTTCAGAAATAACTGAAAGGATTTTTCTAAAAGTGTTCGCACGTCGAATGCCCTTGGTCATTTATTTTTTACATTGTATTATGAACCAATCTCAGTTAACCGAATTATACATTGTTCAAGTACATGTATGTTAAATATTTACAATATCCGCAATACAATTGTAATGTAAGAAGTTTATCATTACAGATCTAGTTATCTAAATATCCATCCATAATACGCAAAGTTTGAAATTACTAAGAATTTCTGTCACGTTTTGAATAGGATTTCTATTAGAAAGAACTGTGCACTATCTTTAACACATTTGCTAATTCATATGAATTTGAAGGCACATTAGATACATCTTAAGATAGTAGTTCATTTCTCCGCCCGTAAATAAAAATCTTAAACAAAATGTTCTTTGATATGTGTATTGTTTAATGGATGTTATTTACATCAATGATCCACTTTTCATCAAAATTTTCGGTGATCATGTTTGGTGGTAATAAGGTAAGAAAAATGCGCGTAAATTACCTAAAACATTATCATTTAAATGAAAATAGATCAGAATTGTGAAGTTCAGTTGTTATAGAAATATATTAAATACAAATTGACATGGTCGTTTTCATTCAATCAGTTTTCAAGAAAATCGAACTACGATTTTTCAACATTGAGAATTTTATTCATTATAGTCTAGATGTAAAATATCAAAAGTTGTCTCCCTTACTATAAGTCTAAAATATTTGAAGGAATCAAATGGGGAAAACTTGCTAATATCGAATTTTTTCATATTTGAAAAATTAATTTATATGTCATGGCGTTAATTGTGTGATGTATGCAATACATATCTAAGATGAAACTACTTCATAACTATTCCAATAATGACGTATTTTGGCCAAACCATATGTTTTTGTTTTTTTTTTTTTTTTTTACTTTTAAAACTTTTTAACTTGTCACAATTTATGGCTTCATATATGTATTAACTACAGGAGCCAAACCATTGGGATGGACGGGCGTGGATATACAGCCAGGTAAAGTATAACGTTTAGAAAAGTGAATATGTTTTGTATTACTTTAAAAATCGCCTAGCTTTGTGTAATATACCGGTCATAAGTCTGGTGAAATTTTGTTGTCAAAAAGCAAATATATATGCTGAACTTGACGTGCATGTATATCATTCTTATTTCTTGAATATATTTTTTCTTCGTAATGTAAATACCCTTTCGATCCACATGATGTGAGAGTTTATTCATCAGCATTTAATTATATTCTCCATTGTTACCTTTTCCAAGTTTCGGCACATCGATATTTTGATCTGTAATCAATTTTGAACGATAATTTAAAGTTAAATTCATTTATTTCAATTTTTACTTGCCTACTACTTTACCTAGAACTGCAGCTAATTGGAAAACTATTAAGAAATCACAAGACGCTATAATCTATAGCAAGATTTTCTCTGTGACTGAATCACTCAAATTCAATCGAAATATAAACGTGTGATGTTACTTATCTGTATAACGGTTCTCTATGTTACAGAAACATTGACCATATACCCACACATAAACGTGTATGGTTACTTATCTATATCATGGTTCTCTATGTTACAGAAACATTGACCATCTACCCACACATAAACGTGTATGGTTACTTATCTATATATGGTATTCTATGGTCTAGACATCATGGATCTACTGTATGTTACAGAAACATTGACCATCTACCACACATAAACGTGTATGGTTACTTATCTATATCATGGTTCTCTATGTTACAGAAACATTGACCATCTACCCACACATAAACGTGTATGGTTACTTATCTATATCATGGTTCTCTATGTTACAGAAACATTGACCATCTACCCACACATAAACGTGTATGGTTACTTATCTATATCATGGTTCTCTATGTTACAGAAACATTGACCATCTACCCACACATAAACGTGTATGGTTACTTATCTATATCATGGTTCTCTATGTTACAAAAATTGAACATTGACCATCTACCCACACATAAACGTGTACGGTTACTTATCTATATCATGGTTCTCTATGTTATAGAAACATTGACCATCTACCCACACATAAACATGTAATATTTCTTATCTTATCTATATCATGGTTCTCTATGTTACAGAAACATTGACCATCTACCCACACATAAACGTGTAATGTTACTTATCTATATCATGGTTCTCTATGTTACAGAAACATTGACCATCTACCCACACATAAACGTGTATGGTTACTTATCTATATCATGGTTCTCTATGTTACAGAAACATTGACCATCTACCCACACATAAACGTGTACTTATCTATATCATGGTTCTCTATGTTACAGAAACATACCATCTACCCACACATAAACGTGTAATGTTACTTATCTATATCATGGTTCTCTATGTTACAGAAACATTGACCATCTACCCACACATAAACTGTATGGTTACTTATCTATATCATGGTTCTCTATGTTACAGAAACATTGACCATCTACCCACACATAAACGTGTATGGTTACTTATCTATATCATGGTTCTCTATGTTACAGAAACATTGACCATCTACCCACACATAAACGTGTATGGTTACTTATCTATATCATGGTTCTCTATGTTACAGAAACATTGACCATCTACCCACACATAAACGTGTAATATTACTTATCTATATCATGGTTCTCTATGTTACAGAAACATTGACCATCTACCCACAGATAAACGTGTAATGTTACTTATCTATATCATGGTTCTCTATGTTACAGAAACATTGACCATCTACCCACACACAAACTTGAATGGTTACTTATCTATATCATGGTTCTCTATGTTACAGAAACATTGACCAGCTACCCACAGATAAACGCCTTTCCATGTACTCCTACAGCTCCCTCGATGACACCGTCAATGATGACGTCATTTAAATGATCTGCTATTTTGTCATTTGGTAAAGTGCAATCTACTGATAAAAAGCAGCTAAATAAATGTGTGACATGAACTATAATAATATCATTTGGTAGAGGTGTACTTAGTGTTTTTATTGTATATATTTGCATTGGTTTTCTATGTAATATTTCTAAACAAGAGGCCTTAACTGTCACCTGAGATGATTCTTTACTCTTATGTCATCTGTATTTCAATAATGACCAATGTTTACTGATTATCAGTACCAAACAGTGACATAGTGATATCGATCTAAAACTCTTGAATGTAGGTCCAGGTCATTTATTTGAAACAAACTTGGTAACCGCTCATCCCAGCATAATACAAGAAGAATTTCAGGTAATTACGAAGGTCGCTTGATTGCAAAACTTTTCTCTGTGCGTTATATTTTGTGAACGTATGAACAGTGTAGCAAAAAGTCTGAATGATATATCTCTTGTAAAACGCGAAATGAAGTACTCGCGGAAATATTCACTTTTAAAGCATGGCATGAAAAAAACACCATAATGTGTATTTATTGATAATAATAGCAGAAGTAGATCTTTAGAACCTGTGCTATATAACTAAGTGGTGTCATACCAGACACGATGTTTTGATTATAATATCTTTCACAGTCAAAATAAGTGAATTCTCTAGATTTGTTCATTCCGGCTACATCTGCACAAGGTCCGTCAAAGAAGGGAAATAGGTAAAATGGGTCCGTTACTGAGAGCGTCACCGATCCGGCACCATCGTTCCTGAAAGAGGAATGGAATTGCTACTCTGTATTCTTCCGATTAACGTATATGTGGTAAAACACTTACTTGGGCACTATCAAAAATTCTAAACGATTTGGTGAAATTAAAGTGTTTTTTGCAGAACAAATATGAGATAAAATGCCTCGATACATTTGAAGTAAATATTTGCAAACTTTTACATGCATGCAACTTAAAGCTTAACTATAAACTATATTTATATGAAATAAACTTTGTTATATTTAAGCAAGTTGTAATGCATGTAATTAGGTTTTGGTTTTGATTGAATATGTATTACTTATTTAGGAACAGGAATGTACGCGCCTGATAGTATTAAATAATTCATGAGCTCATGAATTTTGTGCCGAACACTGAATATGTACGTAGTTTCATAGTTATACATGTTGCAATATTATCCCCACCCGCAACGTACTTTTCCATCCGAAACGCACCTTATGCATCTATAATACTAACGTCATAATATAAATCATCATATACATGCCTACAGCAGAACATCAGTGCGACATCATTGGGTCCAAAAATGTCTGGTAAAGTGCCGTTACGTAATCTGCCATTGTGCGACCCAGAATCCTCTTCGTCAAACAAAATCATTCCATTGAAAAAGCCTGAAAACAAAATTAAACTACAGTCCTCTTTGCAGGAACACAACCCTAGGCATTGTAACTTTACAAAGACGATTTTTTGCGCTTTCATGAAATGTTACTATGGCATTCAAAATTGAAGCATGAAATAAGAGATGGATTATTAATATATCATCGATATTGTGAAATTAAACCAGGCGTTTGGAGGTAGTGAGCTTTTCAGCTTTATCATAGTCCAGGCCTGATAACAGTACCAAGTGTAATATTCTCTATAGATGCATACACATCGTATAGAGAGGACAGGAAGTATTTCATTTGATTTCCAAACTTATCCTTGAAAATATGTAAATTTTTGAAAACTTAGTAAAATTTGGACGCACAAAATTCCTCAAAATCTATCAAACACAAATTGACAAATCGACAAATAGTACGTTATCTTATAATTTTTCTATAATACAATAAGTACAATTATATACAATATGGGATAATAAAAAGGTGATACCAGACGGGCATTGACCATTGTATCTCAGTATGCAGTAGCGTCCGATTGGCCACTCATCCTCGCCGTCTGGAGACGTTTTCGTACAGAAATACCATTGTACCAGATTGTTAGTGACATTCCCTGAAAAATAAGTCATGTCAAAATGTACTAGTATTCCTTTCTGATCTAACAGAGTGACATCCCATCGCTTTACTTTGTATGTAACTGAAAGAGTGAAACGAAGGGGGATAACTCTGGTAGAAGATCTGGCATTCCTCAAATTAATCACCCTATTTCCTTTTTGTAACATTTTATGAGTCTCTTTATTCCATTTTCAAGATTTCGTAAGTAATAATTCGATTGGCTAAGGCAAAAATCACATAAAAGCAAGTGAAACAAAAACTTGATGAATCTCCTGTGGTAACAGTGTTGGCAGATGAGAGGACAGACATTTCTAACACCAAAAGACTTGTTCTATATGCCCAAGTCATTTCGACAGATATGAAGCCATCGACAATGTTTTTGACAAATGTAGAATGCACAGATGCAACAGGTAACAAATCATTATTAAAATAGTAATTAATGCATGACATGTCTACATAGATTTTGAGTAAATTAAGACTTTAATGTACTTATAATTTAAATATTTCATAAGACATTAAAGAAACAGAAAGTATGCAGTTCTATCAATTTAGTGCACTATATATATGTAAGTTTATGGATCTAAATTACTTGGTATAACACAGTCATATATTTTACAGAAAGATAGAATTACAGAAATAAATACATAGGTAAAGAGAATGAAAGTAAAGTTAACTCTCTATCACATAACTTGTTTCGTTTTAATATAATGTTGCTTTAATATTATAATTATCCTGATCCAGGCAGAGGACTAGCTGGTGAAATAATGAAAGAGCTTCAGAGTCGGGGTGTACAACCAGGGAAACTCCTTAGCCTTGGGTCAGATGGAGCCTCAGTAATGACCGGCAAACACAATGGTGAGTTTCACAATGGTGAAAAAACTTGTTATCAGTTTAAGAATCTTTATCATCAATTTTATACTGTAGTATATTGTATAATCTAAAACAAGGTTGGATGAAATTTGTAAAGTTGAAATATTTATATTTATTCTACAGGTTGTGCAGCTATCCTGAAGAGACAGAACCCTCACATGATAAATACACATTGTATAGCACACCGATTGGCCCTTTGTACCTCTCAGGCTGCAGAAAGCATCCCCATGTTGAAGAGACATCAGCAAATCTTGACAGACTTGTTCTACTATTTCAAGGTTAGAGAAATGTTGCAGACATTTAAAATAATTCATAATAAAATAACCCCGTTTTTCTTTATGTCTGTCCTCTTTCCATATATCTAAATAGTACTCATTTTTTCCCATTTATTATGCTGTTTGTCTCTTTGATTAATTCAATAAAGTGCCAAATTACAGAGTAAAATCAAAATTGATAATTTTGCTGAAAATTTTTACCTAATCAGATCTATTATTCATTTTTTATTTATCAGGGCAGTGCAAAACGTGCGGCACGGCTGCACGAGATACAAAAACTGATGGATGACCCAGTTTTGAACTATAAGGAGGTGCATGCTGTAAGGTGGCTTTCTTTTTTCTCTGCACTTACAACAGTTTGGAGGACACTTGATAGTCTATTGTCCTACCTTGCTGAAAGAAACCATTCCGAAGATCCAAAAGCTGCAGGACTTAAGAAGAAGGTAATCAATAAAAGAAATAATTCAAAATGTGAATTGAATAAAATCACTTCAACTAAATCAAATTGCACCAATGGTATATAAGCAGCTTGTACAATTGTCACTTTCTGATTTAGATTTAACACAAATAGCAGTAAAAAGAAATATTAGGTATGCTCTAATGTGGCTTTCTTTTTTCTGCTTTACTACAGTTCTACGCATCTGAAAATTTGAATACAACTTAGTTGTTTGCTTTTTGCTACAGATTGGCACAGACAGCTTCATCTCATTGACCTATATGTTGATGGATGCCATGGCACCTGTGACGATCCTGTCCCAGTTTTTCCAGACTGAAAACATTGATATCGCACTTGTTCAGGTAACTACCTTCATAAGTTAACATTGTCATTGCTGTTAAGTATATATGAAATATTGATTACCTTGTTTGGTATAAGTAAAAAAAAAGAAGAATGAAATGAATGTTCAGATGTTGATAACATTTTGGTCGAAGTTAGGCTATAATCTAACTGCATGTGAAGTGTGATAATGTATTTAACCAAGTTTTGGAGAACCAATAAAATAAATAATTCTATTTATTTACATAAATCCTAGGTAAAGCTGGATAACTGTCTGGATAAGCTGGAGCAACTCAAGTCAATGAAAACTCCCTATCTGTTAAAATTGACTGAAGACCTGACTGGATCTACATTCAAAGACCATCATATTACCTGCAGTCCATTCAACCTGGAAAACATCACCAAAGAATTTGCGGATGCTCTGATTCAGAACATCAAGTCTAGGTAATATTATACATGCATACAAAGCAACATAAATATATGACTTTTAGCTTTATACCTAGTTTATAGTAAATTCACCTTCAGTAATTCACTTTAAGTTTTACTAACACACTGTGACACATGTATGAAAGTTGGTCTTTCCTCTAGTGCAAACTGAAAAGGCCAGTGCATTCTATTGAAATCATGTTGATGAGCTTCATAGTACCTTATATCTGGAACCGCATATTCTTGACTAACATCTCTTGCTGTATTTCAGGTTTCCTGATAAAGAATTACTGCAGTGCTTTGGAGTCCTGTCTATGAGGCCTTTGACTTTTCTTTCTTCACAAGATCTTGATATGTATGGTAACAATGAAATCGACAAGCTCTGTGAATTTTATGGAAGAACAGAGTGTGCAATGGAAGGAAAATGGAGACAAGGAAAGGAGGTCTGAGACATCCCCTCCTCTGCTTGATCCCAACCAAGTAAAAGTGGAATGGCATCTTGCTAAGCAGGTTGTTAAAGCTGAATGTTATCCTAGGGATGAAATGTGGAAACTATGGCATCTTCTGTACACTCATCACAAAGATGACTTTCCAAACCTCTTCATCTTGGCTAGATTGGCTTTAACAACAAGTGTCCATACAGCAGGATGTGAGAGAGGTTTCTCGGTTCAAAACCGAATTCTGACAACATACCGAAACAAACTGGCTGTTGAAACCCAAAGGAAAATCATGTCTGTCAAACTTTCCAGTGTCACGGACAGTTTCGACTATGATCTGGCACTTACCAAATGGAATCTAAAACATAGGAGAATGTATGAACTGAAGAAATAACTTTCTTTCTTCACATATAGTCCCATTTGCCAATGACAATTTCCATGACCTAGACAATGGCCCTTCTGAAATAGAATCTGAATCCTAGCTATATAAAATCAGTCTAGTCATGAGGCAATAGTCATATATACAGTAAACATCTAGTCATATTTTATTTGTTGAATGATGTAATTAGTTACTAATGTTTTCTTTGTTTTTTACTGTTTGCTTGTCCAATTTGCCAGTGACCATTTCCATGATCTAGGCAGTGGCTTTTGTGAAATGAAAACTAAATTCTAGCTATATAAAATCCGTCTAGTCATGAGACAATATACAAACAGTCATACAGTAAAGAAGCTAGTCATATTTTTGTTTGTTGAATGATGTTAAATTAAATGCGAATTTAGTTAATCTTTATTTTTTACAGTTTACTTGTTAAATCTTGTTATTAATAAATTAAAATTGTTTTACTTGAGTTGCTTTTGTGTTGTAATTTTTGTACAAAACCAACAAAAAATGTCCTTTCTTTACAAACTGCCTCCAAAATTATATGAAAGACTCCTTAAGTTTTATTAAAATAAACCTCTCCAAAATGCATGAAATGCCAGGATTTTCTTCTAGATTTTCAAAATTTTCTGGGGGGCATGCCCCCAGACCACCCTAGAATGCTCCCTCGCTTCGCTCGATCGGGCGGGACGATACGCGTCCCGTAACTCAGGACTCAGCATTACACTTTTTGATGAGTCCAATGACTCAAACACTTATAAATCAAAATAAATCACTGAAAATGTGCATAATAAATATTGTAACAAAATAGGCCTAGTGGCCTGTGGTTTGGGCATATATCTGATCAGGTATCGGATCGAGGTGTTCCAGTTTACATTTAAGATACAGTGTTTAAGATGTAACAAAACAGGTTAGTGGCCTGTGGTTAGGGCATATACCCGATCAGGGATTGAGTCGAGGCGTTCCAGTTTACATAGACGATACTGTGCCGTAGGGAATATTTGAAGATTCTGACATAAATAGCGCTAGGACGTAGCGTGGCAGTTTTATGCTGTGGACATAGAAATATAAATGCTGAAGATTGTTTGTTATTCATTGAGTTATTGCATTGTATGAATTAATTGTTAAGATGCGAGAGTGATTGAAATAATGTACGAGTGCATCACGTCACGATCTCGATCTTTTCGTCAATACACAAACATGACTAGTGTGTGGAATGTGTTCGATATAAGATTAAGTAATCGGCATTACATGTAAATCAATGAATGTACAAACCCATGTGTTAGTTATCTCGCTGAGATACCGTCGATTTCATTGTTAGACGACTTTATTTAGCTGTAAATGTCGTCGTTGACATTCATGTATTCGTCGCTGACAACTTGTTGTCAAAATGACGTAGCCGGCGTTTCGAGTGTATTCGTTGTAGAAATATTGTAAAGAATGTCTGTTATTATACTTAGATCGTTTTATTGTTTATGAAGATTTGTGTATTTGATTTAGGTACAAATGCATTGTATACGATGTGTATTTTTATAGTATCTGAGGGATTATATTATAGTTCCTTTGCGTAAGGTCTCGGGTGTGAGACAGGCCAACCGAAGCTTTCAGCCAATCAGCGGGCGGCCTGGCCTCGCCCGAGGCCCAAAGGTTATAAATAGGGGTGAGCACAGGGCCTCGTCACTTCTGTTTCACCGGTACCAGCGAGCGGTCACTACGCTCTCGCAGGATAATAGCGCCAGACTAAATTGGTTACTTTTTAAGTTAGGATTAGACACTCACATGTTTTAAGAGTACGGCTCTTAGCCTCTATGAGTTGTCTAAGTATTTATTTCTGGGATTATTTGGTTATAGGATATGAAACTCATAAGTTTCAAGAGTGCGGCTCTTAGCCTCTATGAGTTATCATTGTATATATGTATTTTATGACAAGCTTAGGAAAGACTCTCATAAGTTTCAAGAGTGCGGCTCTTAGCCTCTGTGAGATGCCAGTAGTCGATTTCTCAGGAAAGACTCATAAGTTTCAAGAGTACGGCTCTTAGCCTCTGTGAGATTCCTGGAATTATGGAGATTATCATTCTTATTTAACACATGTTGTGACTTTCTCAGTTATATAATATATTCTTTAACTTTTATTACTGGCTTGAGTCTTTTATTATACTGGATTATTTCCGGATAAGCAATCGTAGAGACTTGAAGTCTTAACCTGGGGATCATACAAAATATAAGGTTAGACAGAAACTGCGACCTGGGTGCTGGGTTCTACCTGCACGCTACCAAGGAATACTCAGGAATACCGCACCCGGGTCCGGTTTTTGTCATAATATGTTTTTACGTCAGAGCAGAATGCAATATTGTTGTGGATGTTTTTTCATGCAATCCATAAAAAAAACATTGCCGATGGGGAGTTCATAAAAATTCCATCGTCATTTTTCCTCAGGTGCAATGCATACCCGTCCTGCACAGTACATGGAATACAAGTAAACAAACAACATGGCTTTGTGACGTATTCAAATGTATAGCACATAAAATAGCGCCAAACACCAGATATAGAATATATATCATTGGAATCAAAAATATTCAATGAATCATTCAATGTCTTTTATCCATAAACTTAAATTCCAATACAGTACACTACATGTCATGTCAATGCGTACCTAATAGTGTTACATTGTACCTGGAAAACAATAATAAACACTATATTCACCACGTCGACACCTTTTGGTTAGTGCATTATACCTTTGATGTGGTTACTGCTATGGTAACTATTCCCATCTGAATCCATCTCAAACTGTATGAATCCCGAGGACCAATCGCTGGGACAGCCGGACGAAGGCTGCAACAGACTGTACGTCCCTTTCGGCCATCCTACATTACATAACAAACTAGGACCGTATAAAGATAT
This sequence comes from Argopecten irradians, assembly GCF_041381155.1. Classification (NCBI taxonomy): domain Eukaryota; kingdom Metazoa; phylum Mollusca; class Bivalvia; order Pectinida; family Pectinidae; genus Argopecten; species Argopecten irradians. The sequence continues at coordinate 12,495,712 of NC_091134.1, read as the reverse complement.
CAGCAGCACATTCGGTCATATGATTGTATGAAAAACGCTTTAACACGGCACGAAAAAGTTGACCAATTTTGATAATTTCAGTTTTTTGATATGGCTAATGGATCGTCTGATGAGTTATTTGACAATATACACATGTAAATTCTAAATACTAATATAAAAAGGTCAACGAATTAATTCTCAGCGATACCAACACCAGCGATGAAAATAATTAGCAATTATATCACTCAAGATCTTAAGTATAAAAAGCGCTAAAACCAAGATTATTGATAAATAAGTTTACATATTATAACGCTGCTTAAAATTTATTATATTATATTAATTAATTTAATTTATATCCGTTGTTTACATAAAAGATATGGTAGTATTCCGCCTCTGTATATCACAGGGTTAGCTCCCTTTTGAGAAGGTAGCGATTGTGATGTCATTATTTTGTGAGCGAAACTCACGTCGTTTTCTCTGGAAGAAATATGAGGTTATAACTCTTTAAAATGTAAACACGAAATACATCTATATGGCAAAGAAATTGGAGATTACAATTATAGTCTAAACCTGTTCAATTATTTAAACCCAGTTAGTTTAGACACAGCCTTTCAGGGAAAATGCCGAAAGTTTTCGATTGGAACTTTCAAACAATGTAAACACAAGTGAATAAGCATTATGTGAACATATGTCTTTATACTACATAACTAACATATTTGATCATACTTCCACAACATTTATTATTTGGGGTTATACAAACTTTCCTAAGCTTAAAAATCCTCTTAACTGTAAGTATTAACTATCAGTTTATTGAATAAAATACAAAAAATATCCATAAAATAAATAAATGCTAATTCTCAGTGTGTATTTTGTTAACATGTGAACAAATAACAAAGCTATGGTATACCTGTACTATTCATAACCAGAGTTGACGTTTCGACTGTAGCTGTCGTAACTACAGAACTTCCGGCTGCGGTGGCATGCGTCGTCATAGAACCGGAAGTCGTATCAACAGAGCTCCCCGTGATTGTGTTGTCTGTAGTTCCTTCTGTAGTTCCTTCTCCAGAACTTCCTGTGTTGCCATTACATGTAATGTTGTCATAATCTTTGCCAAAGAATACACATCCCGCTCGTGTAAATCCATACAGTTCCTCATCTCTATTTATTGAAGTGAATACTAGTTCACATATTGGATTTTCATTTCCTCCACAAACATTGACACCTTTACACACAATGTCTGTCGGTGGTGCCACGTGAACGCATTGCCTTGCACATGCGATGGCCGATCTTGCCTGAACTGTTCTGTTTAAAATAGAATGTACAGACGTATCTTCTTCGCATTCGACTCTAAATATTTCTTCTGCGAAACCAGAACAAATCACAGACAAAAGGCAGGCTTGAAAACGGTAGATATATTTATATATCCTTTTCATATTTTAATGATTTGTCTAACCATGTGATATAACATTCTATACACCATTGAATTAGACAATATTCCGTGATGCTCTCGTCGTAACAGTTCACCAGTTTCTGAATCTTCTCAAATATAAGCAAACATCTAGAGTAATCCAATGTCACATTTGAAAGAAATGGTGGCTTTTATTGTTTTATAATGATAATAAGATAAGCCGGCTTTAAAGCTAGTCCGTAATGCTCTATGTCAAAAAAGTGTACCAAATCCTGAAATGTCTAAAATGTCAGAAGGTCATTGAATAAGATAAACTAGCTTCGTAGCTATGCCATACTGCTCTCGCCGTAAATGTTTACCAGGTCCTGGATCTTCTAAAATTTATACGAATATTTTGAGTTATCCAGTGATACATTTGGCAGACAACAATGAAGACTGTCTTCTTCGCTGTCTGTACTACGTCTACAGTGACGTAGCTATCTGAAGGTAGTAATCACTTATCAAGTTGTGATATATTTAATCAATACGAACCAATCAGAGCAGCGTTTAGTAATTTGACACAACTGTGTCGATTACGCATTAGACATCAATACGAATCAATGCGTTTCATTTGATATTTGAAAATCTTACACAAGGGATTCATGTTAATGACATTTGATGTTCAATATTTATGAATATTTGAAAGCTGTATTTAATCATAGATAAATGTCAACGACTTCTATTGCATGGCCCAGTTTTATCTTCGGATGATATGTAATCATAACGATATGGATTATTATTAGCGGTTGTGTTAAGATAGGAGACATAAATTATTTTGATATAGTTGATACACTTACTCTGATATTTTAACGTAATATTGGCAAGGTAAACTTTCACTAATTAAAATCTTTAATTTGTTATTCATTTGTCAATGGAAATTCTTGGTCGGCAAAACCAAAATTTACTTTCAAAAGAAATGATGATGTTTGGATTCGCACGGGTTCCGTAGGTAAAACAACGGCATATAATATATAGTTTTACATAAAATAAATTCTAAAGCATATAGTTGATATTCTGAATTTTAAGATTGGATACTAAACATATGAAATACGGATATAATTGGATAAAAGATGTTTTCCGAGTATTGGCATTCAATATTTATTTTCCGTCGACATATTTGAATTTCCTTGTAAAAGTTATAAACGCATAGTTTGCTCGACAAGTTTAGTTTGAAAATGTCGGGAATATTTAACGGAATACAGAAAGTGAAGTGCTGACGCTTCATTGAAATATTTCTCTGTGTATTACTACTTATTACACTGCATTGCTGTTTAGTGATTAATAACCTTATTTTTCAGTATAAATATTTTATCCCCTCAGCTATAAAAAAACCATGTTTGTATTTTAATATATTTTATTGTGTTTTATTATCATAGGAAAAAGCATATATTGATATTTACAATAATTCAATTTCATAGGAACAAGAATTTATTTAGAATCAAAAAGTATATTGCACTTGACACAACATAAACGTATGTTGATCTTATGACATTAAACAAACGGACATATTATGCTAACACGGGTAATATCAAGTATCTGACTGCCAGATTTATTTGGAGAAAAAGTATTCTATTTCAGGTTCTGCGCAGAACGTAGCACACATCACACAGCAGGTTGTGAATAGAAGAATCGTCACTGGAACAAGGCTGATTCCTATCGCCGTGATAAACCAGGCTAAGGAAGAAAAACCGATGAAACATTCAGAAAGAAAAAAAAATAAAAGTGGAAAAGGAGAAACAAACAAACTGGTTAATGGATAATACATACACCAATTATGCCTAATTATTTATCACGTTTTACTGATCGTAAAAAAGGTAAAAATGATATTTTAATAAATATTGTTTTAGATTTATTAATATTACCATTGTTTATAGTTTAAAAAGTAAATAGATAAATAATGCATAACTAAACACATTTGTTAATGTATCACAAGACTGCAAGTAGAATTGATATACAGCTATTATACATACCAAATTCAATCAGTTTCACAATTGTCACTTGTTTGTCTAACGAAGGCACTTACTTGGTGGTGAATATTGCTTTATATTCTGAACATCTGTGATGAACACTTCTAGGAAATTTGATGAAACGCCATAGGAATCAGAGCAGCAAAGTCTTATTCGGTAGTAATTAGATATTTCTTTATAGTCAAAGGCAGCCTGCCTCGTCGTATGGAGTTGATACACTGAAATAGACAATCAGTGATAATAAAACATTTTATATGAGTAAACGCACCAGTAATACGATTGACAAGAAATTAGTATATATAAAGCGGTTATTTATGCGGTTCCAGATCTTTCGTGATTTTAACTAAATAGGAGAAAATTAAATGTTAGTAGTTTTAGATATTCGCGATCTGGCTATATAAAGTATTAAAGATGTTTTGGATTGTCGCCACGTGCCGATAAATCACAAAAATATCCCCGCGAAAATAACCAGCTATATGGTTGTCTTTACATTACCAGATTGGAAAGCTTTAATATTGTACATGGAACAAAATCTCATGCCTTCGGTACTCACAAATTCATCAAATACATCATAAAACTCATCTCAGCCATTCTAAATCTTAATTTTTCACCGGGGGGAGACCCCCGGACCCCCCAAACACCAAAATCCCGCGCCTTCGGCCCTCGCAAATTCAACAGAATGCGTCGTAAAACTCATCACTGCCATTATAAATCGTAATTTTTTTCCCGGGGGAAATAGTGATATTATATACATTTTATGACATGGTTGTAAGGCATGGCTGAACGGAAAAGTTATGTGATAACTACTGTGTTTTCTGCACGCCATACCATTATCCGTAAATATCAATTCGAAGTTTGGTGACCATGGTATAACTTCCGATAGAGTACAGCATACACTGTCATTCTCCGAGAAGTCCGCGATATCCAGTTCATACAGCAGCGAGGGTATCACAACGTCTTCAGCGATAGATATATCCTCCGGTAGGTTCAGAAAGACAGGAGGCTATATCGATACATAGTGTTAAAGCATCAGTATATTTCTTTTTGTTAACAAAACATTCTTCAAATTGTTATTTTTACATTTAGATTTTGTATACAAAAGAACAGGTTTTACCTGGCTCAAAGATCTTGAAACAATTTTAAGTCTAAAAAAGTCTTAGGGTTTAGACGTTTCAAAAATTACATCATTTTTTTTTTATTATAGCTATTTCATGATCCTGGGGCTAGGTGTTCGTCTAACTTTCTTTAGTAGTTAACCAATGCAATACAAAACAACTACTTTATGTATCATAATACTTTTGTCATGACTTTCTTTCTTATTTTCTTACCGCATTGTAAGTAGTTATTTCCAATGTTGTAGTGGCGGTATTCGAACACATATCCCATGATCTCAACACCAGTGAAAACACATTGTAATCCTTAGGCATGCTCGATTTTGTTTGTATGTGTATGTCGTCTGTCCAACAAAAAAACAAAAAGTGCTCCACAATAGTAAAATTAGATAAATATCCTACCATAATTTGTAAGTATTGAAATATACGCAGTACTACCAATAAAAATATATTTTTCAATACGATAGAACCATTTGTATTTTGAACTTGGAAAACTATTCTGATTTCAAATGTTGGACATCGTGAATAAATGACAATAGTTATTTTGTTCATATGTTCAGAATATATATCAAGTATATTTATATTTCTGCCACATTATGCTTTTGTAACTCATAATAAATGACTTACTTGTGAATGTAGTGTTGAGTTCGAAGAGGTGGTGCGTGAATGAATGGGTGAGTTCGTCGTCCACGTCCTCGTCTGTTATCCAATATGGTAAGGTGCGGGTCCCTAGGGGACTGGAGTCTTTTACTAATGCCGAAAACTTGGTCTGGTTTATGTATGGCATCGTATCTGAAAAAAAAGGTTTTATTTAAAATGTTACAAATGATATATGCTACCTGATTACATGTATATATAATCCAATGAAACATACACTTCCGTACATGCATTGCAAGAAATACCAAAAGCATTGCATTAAACATGGCTTCCCACGTTGATGTGCTCAAATCTTGGTCTCCTCAAACACATTTCACTTTTTGTACTACTCCTTTGTTGCATAAGTGTTGAGGTAATACTTCATTTGTTAAGCGACTTGAGGTAGAATTTATCAAATGTAGATTAATAACATTGTATTTGATATGTTTAAAATAATACATTGTAACTAAAAAAAGAGATGAGTCTTTTAGATATGTTGTATTTCGAGTTACTTAGTATTAACGCAAATCTCACTATTTTAACAACCAATGAAAGATACAAAAACAGAATTAATGAGTGCAAATCCTTGGAAACCCATCATTAATTACATTAATATTAAAGGAACAAATCAGTCTAAGAATACATTAAAATTTGCGCATATTTGGGAGACAAACCAGTTCAAATGGAAATTAGATTAGTCGGTTTAACTGTGATGTGCAAGAAAAGCCGACTGTAGTGAGATGTATGTGAAATGTTCCAACTCGCTTACAGTCCGCCATTACACATAGTGGTCGGAGGTTTTGTATGCCGAACCCTAGCCCTTGCAGTAAAGATTTTTTTGTTTAGATCTACTCAAATCGCTCGTACAGTAGTTCATTTACCTCATTAGATTAATGTTCTTGTTCATCAACTCCTCATTGATTATGTATTGCATTTAGTTGATATGTGTCTTTTGCTCAGGTATGGGTACAAGTTGTACCTGCTTAAACGTGTTGATCAACGATTTGGAATTTTAACGGTATCAATCAAAGTACTCAACAATGGCGTGATTTGTCAATATTTCTTGTTATATGTTTCATAAGGAATGTAGAAATATAAGCTTATGTCATATATTGCTTAGTGGTTATCGTCCTTTAATTAATTTAATTAATTCTATCCACTTACTTGAGTGCGTGAAGAATCGAATAGCATATGCTCTGTCAGGTATGGCTGCAAGATTGTCCCAGTCAAATGTTTCCAATTTTGATGGTCTAGATGAAAATGATGACTTCCTAGTTTTGTTCGGACACATTTCGCCACTACACTCCGCATATGGGATAATATTTTCCCCGGGACAATACCTACAATTTATATATTTGAAACATGTTATTACTCATTTAAACCACAAGATTGTATGCAATTGAATATTGACATTAGTTCATTTATATAAAAATAAAATTGGTTACAGAAAAAAAGTCAGAGACCAATGAACAAATTACTTCTATACACTATCGACAAATTAAAGGGTTGAATAGGCACTAAAAATGCTATTAATAATTATTAATAATAAGTGCTATTCAAATCCTTTGTATTGTTCGTTGTTAGATTGGTTGATAAACTAATTTTAAAATTGATTGATTTATTGATTCATATAATTAAAATCACCGGCTATTGATTAAGTTTGTTAGATTGATTTTTTTCTATTTACAGATAACTAGATTGATCAATTAACTGATTCACATATTCATATTCCACTAAACTGTTTTCTTTTGTTTGCCTAATTCCCTTTACCAATACCATCTAACCATTTATGTGCACAAAAACTTACCAACCAACGTCATCCCCTTCTAGAACCGTTATACGGTCGCCAGGTGAAAGTGTAAAATTTACCAATTGTCCCACTTCAGATTCTGAAATGATAACATGGTTACGATATACACGTCAACTTTTTCACGTTCTTCAATATAAATAATAATAATAATTATAAATTTCATTAAAATCCCAGACCAATTATATATTTATTAAGGAATAGATAATTGACAAAAGCACATATCGGATATAATGTTGTTGTTTTTTTGTGAAATTTATATGAAAAATACTGATACATTTTAGCGAAATAACGTCTTGTATGAAAAGCAGGAATATATATTCACTGCTAAAATACGTACGTTTTCAGTACAGGTTTTTTTCTATTTAATCTTAAAACATATCATCCAAAAGACGCTCTTTAGCGGCTTTAAGCACTTACGATTGACCATGTATGATACTGATGAGGCAAGTCGGTACAGCCCATTCGATTGTTTTCGCCATATATGGAAATCAATGAGCCCAGCTGCTATGGGAATAAACTCCCATGCTGTTATCAACTCACAACAGGGAATATCCCAGTTAATGTCTAGTAGGATATACGCATGCCCTATAGATAAACAAAGAATAATTAATGTGATATTGATACTGAAAATTATTTAAAGTGACTTCACGAAAAACGTGAGGATAGAATTACTATTCATCATATACATCGATTGATATATAATCAATATTCTCAATCAATACACAAGTAATCAGTACATAATTAAGGAGATGAATTGATTAATTGACAAAATGATGAATGAATAGCGAAATCATCTCGAAACATGTGCAGTTAAATATGTTAAAGCGACCGTCATTATATTCGGACAAGGATATGACAGAAATCGACCCAACTTTTGTCCTTACATATTTCTTACATTGTAATGATGTTGATCAGTGTGTTCCTAAATAAGAAAATTATTTCTCAGTATCAATATTGCTTAAAGAGATAATAGTTTTGTGGATTTTTGATGTGTTTATGTAGAAGATATATTTTTGACGTTCCGACCGCCTTACCCAATACGAGAGTAACCCACAGAAAACAGTGTTTATTCTAATCGAAAACTTAAATATCTTATTTAGAATTATCTCTTACCTGAACTTGTATCATTGTAGATACTGATATTCTTAGGGTCATCGTAACCAGCATAGTGATTACCACATACTACAAAATAAATTAATGAAAAAATAATATGACGGGGGTAAATACTATAAGATTCCTTCATATGTGGATATGAAGGACAGGAATATTCTACTCGAGGGCCATAAAATGTTGTAAAACACAAGGCTTGTAACATTTTGTAATCCCAATGGTAGAATATCTCTTTCCTTCATATCCATACATGAATGAGTATTTTTCTCTTATACCTCGACGTTTTTATTGCAATTATCATTTTGAAATACGTTCGGCAAATGAAGGGCGCAGTTTGTTTTTGGCGATCTCATGGTCTTTGACCTCAACAAGACGCTCTATACTAGTAGACTTATGACATAGTGAATCGTACCAGGACAGGGATCCGTCATGCATGCTTTTGCATCATTGGGAGAGTCTGGACAGTAAAGTCCGGGCGAAACTGTCGAGGGGTTGTCACAGATCCGTCTTCGGGTCCTTGTACCCCCTCCACAGGTTAGGGAGCAGTAACTCCAAGGCTGCCAGCTATTCCACTGTCCGTCTCCTGTCAACAACAAAGCGTAATTTGAGCTTGGCTCGTAAAATACAGCATCATGAAGCAACCTATACTATTGCAATACTATTTAATATAAAATACGTATCAATCAATATCAACTTACTTGCACAATAAAGAGTTGCGTTTCCTTGCTTTGAATATCGCCAACAGGGGTCGCCGAAGACGTTGTCATGGAAACTAAAAGTGCAGTTTTCGTTTTGGCCGTGACATAATGACCTCAGTGTTGCTGTGGCACTCAATTGGTTACAGGTATGGTTGTCATTTCCATAAAATGCAGAGCTGACAAAAACATAATATCCGTTTGGGCAAACCATCTGGTAATTAACGCCTTCGTCCAGGTATCCTGTATTATATTCTAAAAGGAGAACAAATAATGTGTCGTCAAAATCGTGGTTTTTAAGATACACTGAATAATTGACTTTCATTCGCTATGCCAAGAAAGCTTTTAATCAATGTGCTTTTCATTCACTATGCCAAGAAAGCTTTTAATCAATGTGCTTTGTATTACATAGAAAACCTAATTTATACTGATATTTCAATGAGCTAATTGTCTAAACAACAAATGAAAAACCTATTATCAATATAAATATAACACTTTTCTCTCATACTTCTTATCATAAAGAAAACTTCAAAACTGGTGTTCGAGCCTTTCCAACAACAAGAAAACAAAGATCTTTGCCTCATTGGTAGTCATGATACCAGATATTGAGACTACATGAGTCTTCTCATCCTACCATTACATATAGGAAAGTCCGGGATACAGTCTATCGTTTCCGATGCGTCTCCTGGACAGTCCAAACCATTTCCGACCTTGGACGGGTTACTACACTGGCGGACCCTAGTTTGGGTACCGGCGGCATAGCACGTGGTGCTACACACTGTCCAGTTTGACCACTCCGTCCAGCCACCATCAACTACAAGAAAAGTTTGCCTTTAAGACCACGATTCAAACAGATTTGGTCTCTTATCATATTGTATTGTATTTTTTATGAAAATAAGTCTACAAACAATAGACCTACATTTTTGTATCGCAACAAACAGAGATATTTATTTGTTGAAAATCACAACAAAACACTTTGATCAAGATTGAGACGAGACTTCAACGAAACTGAAAATTACCGGAGAAGGATATAAATTCAGATAAAACTCATTATGCTATGTTATCTTAAATACTCAGAATATTTTGAAGTTCATATATCAATATGTATTACAAGGCTGAAGGGTACTTACGGTTTTCACATAATATACCGTAGAAATCCCCAACACATTCACAGTCGTATGCTATCCCCCGATCATAACACGTGGCTCCATTCTCACACGTGACCAGGTTACAGTGATCCTCCATACCTTAAAACAAGCAAAATATCAAAGTTATCCTCCAAATATCAATAAAGAACTAAAACATTTAACTTCAAACAAGCACAAAAATAAGAATTCAATGAAATGCTCCATTACATTTTACGAGGTTTATTTTCATATTGAAATGCGGGTTTCGTTTTAATCGTTAGCGACAATCATTAAATGACTGCATGGACATATACGAAATTCAGAGATGACCTGCAACATATGTTTGCTAGGTTGAGACATACAATTATATTGTTGGTAAAAATATATCTGCATACATTCTGGTATGGAACATCTACACATATTGAAATCTACAGAACCTATTGTTATACAAAATATCTTATTTTATCAATTTCATTACCAAAACCTCATTACAATACGGTATAATTTGATAAAACGTCTTTCTCCTTTATTAATAAGCAGACTTTCAAAGCTTACCAACTGATATCGCAAAGACGTCTGCTATCGCCATGTCTGCAAAACGATAAAATTCTCAGAATTATGGCGAATTAAAGTAAATTAGAATAATAATTATTACTAAAATATACCATCATTCTAATATGTTTATGCCCTAATGTGCTAAATATGGACCAAGAGACAATTCCCGGTTCTATATTTCCCCATCTATATTCTGTAAATAGTTATTCAAATATTATGTAAGAACTATTTCCAGTAAGTCAGTGCTTCCAAGTATCAATATATTTTAACTACAAGTGAGGCATTGTGTCTATATATTTTATCATGCTTTTAAAAAAGAGAAGAAATTTCAATATAATGTAAACTAATACCAGTATGTATATGCGTCACACCGGAAGAAGTTTTAATAAGTTGTGAAGTTATCCACTAAGGGACAACCGTATCTACAACGAGCCATGACAATCAGGAGGCATCTATACAAGCCAATACAGGTTTCCTTTTGATGCAGATTTCAGCCAAAGTTCAGCCATGGTATGTATAATTCATTTGAAGACCCATAATGAAACATTACAACTTTCAGTCAATATACTTTATTATGACATACATACTAGCACTAACAACTGACAGCTTCAAATACCCTCCAAACGTTACAGTACACTACACCTATAAGAAATATATACTCTTATGTTTGGAACAAGCAACACAATAAATGCATTGAATAAAATAGACGTGCAAAGTCAATCAACCCGTTCAAAATATTTGTGGCGGAAAGAAAATGTGTCGATGGAGAAGAAATGTTTTTGTTTTGTCCTAAATGATACTTCTGTTGTTTTCTGCCATTTGTAGAGCATTGCGGTGATACCTACTGTTGTTTATTTCAAACCCGTTGTTGTTGTCGGAGTATAAAGCATAAGGTGTTGTATGTCGCTGTTCCCAAGGACATCCTGACCCAGACTCCATTACACCAAACCAACCGGAATCTTCATCACAACCGGCATATTCGTGTTCCAGGAAGAAGTAGCGCTGAAGAGTGTCATGTCTGTTCTCAATGAATTACGTAAAAATATCATTTTACAATAAGTATACGATACATCATCTGCATGAAGTATTTAGTGTAACCCTTAATGTTACCTGTTATTTTGTTTTTCCTGATTCTGGTAATTTGAATTTGAGAATTGCTTTGTATTGTACCGATTTATAATTGATATTCATATGTGCTAGATTATAAATTATCAAACTGTTGTTTATAAACATAAATTTTGAACTTATTGATTGATTGCTTTATTGAGCTCAACGTCCTTGTTCCGACTGAAACCGACCTTAAGACACTAAGTTTGGGTGATGAGGGAGGCAGGTGATTTAGTTACTTGATATTTATGCTTGATGATATCGGATGTTTTCATTTGGTCTATCAAAGTACAAAAAATATATGTGGTTTTTTTAAACTAATAAACTTGAAATTATAATTGACAAACCCCGGTAAACTGCAGTGAACTGTCGAGGTTTCCCTATTGAGGTCTTTGTATGATGAATACAGGATCCGGCCGCAATCAAACCAAGTGATCTTGTCAGATCCGTGGGCATCAAAGACCACGTAGGCTTGCTCTACTCCGGACACGTAAAACGAGACCCGAACCTCCAAACAGAAATGTTAATAGCTAGCATAATCAAACCCGAACCTCCAAATACATTGATTATAAAATGTAAAATGTAACGTCCGATAATGTAATCCCCAAATAAAAATATTACACCGATATTGCGGTGTTTATTTAGGAATAAAGAAGTGAAATAAGAGAGGTATTGTTTCCTAGAATATAAACAATATATTTTCGAAAAACTGCATCTTTAATTGGACATGTAGTCATAAAAATATATGACACACTTTTTAATATAATGTGTGACTTCTTAATTAAGCCAAAAAAAAACAACAATATATTGAATCATTTTTAGGATACCAGACAATACGAGTACATGTATCTAAGCACTTTTATTTATATATCACTAAAATGTTTAAAAAAATACCGTATTGATGTACTTACCGAATGTATATAGTAATTACTCCAGGAGTCCACAACGCTTGACTTAAAGGACTTTGTGCCATATTGGAACGATAATGCGTCCTTGTCAAACTCATTTAGAATGTAATTTTTAGTCCAAAGGTCATATATTCCTAGTGCAGGCGTCACTGACTGACCACGTGACACCTTCATAACAGGAAACCAACCAATCACAAACACCCCTAAAACATCTGCTGAAGGAAATCGTGTTCTGTCCATGTTTCCACCTACAATGAGTGTTTTTATACACAGCACACAATTAGATACATTGTTACGAAGGATTCAATAGATTTTATTATGATAATTACAAACATAAAATATTCATTCATTTGGCAGTAAATAAATGATTTGGTTTAAAAAGTGCCATTCTTGGCTTTGATATTTTGTTTCGTGATAACCATATCGCCAGATCAATCAATCTTACATGTTCCTGTATGATTTGACTTTGAATGACATTTGATAATTTACAATTTCGTATTAATAGTATGTCAGTAGTTTTACCTGTCTCCACCAAATCGGCATTGGTTGAAGCACTGTATAAGAAGTACGGCTTTTGACCTGCGTTGTCAAAAGTACACACCGGCGAACTTCCGGGACTATCTATTACCATCATCCATGACCGGAAGTTGGAACAACTGCTGTCGTCATTAACTACAGCAAAAGTGCTGATTCCATCTCTGAAGTCATAGTATAGATATTTGTGTAAATAACGACCATTTGTAATAGGAAAATGAAACCTAAAGGTAAAATGTTTAATATAATAAAAAGCATTTTGCATCAAGATTTTTTAAAATTTGATTGTCAAGTAATGTAACAAAATGTAAACCGTTAATATTAAACGATTGTATGGTTCGGGCAAATAGATTGACGCGAACATACATTGTTAGAACTTGCAAATTTTGCGACATTTGGTTAATTCGACAACCTTAAGCCGGCGTTGTAGTCGAAGAAATACGTATTAAGTTGTATGTATACATCTATCAATATAAAACCTACCCTGCAATCGAGCACGTTGTCTTGGTTGCCGTGGAAACATCACTGTAGGCTGAGTAGAGGATGTTGGAGCTGGACATCCACGAAACCTTGTCAGTACCTCTCCCATTGAACACTATCCACGATACCTCCTCAGCATTCGTGTAGAAAGAATACTTTACCTGAAAACGCCATCACATTTATAAATTATATTTATCTCACATTAGCATTATAGAGAGGTTAGTCTCGAGAATGTGTTTTATTGTGTTTGATTAGGCATTTTTGATGGTCAATAGAGTTCTTAGCTGTTTTTATCAGGATCAGGAATATATTAAAGAGAAACTCACAAATCCATATTCCTGAAAACTTGTAAATGCAAAACTCTCAGGTTTAACATTCAGCGTCTATTGCAATTTGGTATGTTGTGAAACCATTTTACCCAACATCAAGAAAATTCAATGAAGATCGCTATTACCACGACATTGTAGTTATTATACCAATCTTCTGACATAAAGAAGAGCACTTCACCATATCAATGATCATGAATGAGTCCGTCCACTCCTCGATCAGTCCGGATTTGTAGGACTGTCCTGGATTACTGGTTATAGTCCGGACCGTGGTGTCATTGTCTCTCTCTGTATCCGAACCTTCCCATAAGTCCTGGAGTGATCCTCCGGAAGGAGGTGTACCACTGATACTCTTAAATATCATCTGCCAATCTAGTTAACAAGACACAGGTTTTGTTTATAGATAGAATTTACTCTCGCATCCATCAAACTCTTTCTTATATATAAAGACAAAATATGGCCAAATGTTTTAAAATAAAAAATACATACCCATTACGAAAATAGCTAAGGAATCTCCATATTCGGTATTTCCTGGAATATAAAGATTGCCAAATTTATTATGATAAAATTATATTTAAAAGGCCAACCATTTTTTTCACTGATTTACACAACACTGCAGTTACTACATGTATATGGAATGAATGTTAATTATTGACAAGCAGAACACTATGAAAAATATTCAATTCAACTATATTTTCAACATTTGTGACGAAAACAAACTTTTACAAATTACAACTTTTTACGAAACTGTTTATCTAAACTGACGTTTCAGAACAAAGCTAGAAAGTAGAAGACAGTCTGAGATTTGCCGTTAAACAGTGCTAACAATACTTGTTTATTTGATTATTTTAACGTCCTATTGATAGTCGGGGTCATTTAAGGACGGCCTCCCTTGTATACAGTGTGTGGCCTGTGTGAAGTGCGAGGTGCGTGTTTTTGGTAGACTGCGGTATGTTCGTGTCTTCTTGTATAGTGGAACTGTTGCCCTTTTTATAGTGCTATATTACAGAAGCATGCCGCCGAAGACACCAAGCAACACACCCCAAATTGAGGATAGTGTACACCTTTACATACCATTATGCCAAGTGACGTACGTGGGGTCAGTAGAGTACAGTATATAGGGAAGAGACCTACTGGTGGTGTCCCATTCATCGCAGCCACCTGTAGCACCAACGTCCTTCAACATCAACCATCCAGCGTCACCATGGCAACCACCATAAACTTTATTGATGAAGAAGTTTCTTTTTACTGCACCGGTTTCACTGCAATCACATAAATATAAAGTATGATGATGATGATGATGATATAATGATGATGATGATGATGATGATGATGATGATGATGATGATGATGATGATGTTGAAAGAGAGGGAAATGAATACAACGAAGTAATTTGACAAGTAAGAGGAATTTAATTAACATCTCAAGTTGACAATGTGAGTCATTTTTGAACTTTAAAGTTATCAAAAACATTAAAAAAACGTCAAGAAAAGAGCAATAATTATAAACCCAAACACTACCTGTATGTAATCTGCGAGTGGAAATGTAATGAAAGAGTCACTTTATGATTTCACAGTCTTTAGTTTGAATATGGGAGTAATCAAACATATACTTACTCCATGCCACATATATTTGGACTGCTCGACTTTAGGTCTGTCCAACTTGAGTCCAGAATTCGGGAACAGTCCATCCAGGCAGTTTTACTAGTTACACCTGCCGTGTCAAACACAACATAGGCTACCTCTCGGCCATCTTTATACACAGACAGTCTAACCTATAAACAAAACGCGTAATAAATGTAGACATTCTGCACGACTGCCCATACACTAGTAGTTTTTTCAACAAATCTACGTGTTTTACATTTGTTAAGCCGATCCTGAATTTAGATTATGAGATAGTTTTGATGCCGTTAGTTGATATTTTATACCAATTTTAATAAACACAAACCAGGGTATTTTCAAAAATATTAATTTCAAACAGATGTCTATTACATATAATTGTATATTACGATAAGGAGAGGGTACAGGTTATTTCGATACCTGCATTCTGATATACCAGAGTTACTTCCCTTCGGTTACTAAGGGAAGTAACTCTGGTCGATCAGAGTGAATCCTTACCGCTGATATACTATGTTTCGTTGCCCAGTCGTCTAGTATAGAGGATTTGTAGATGGACCCTCCGGACGAAAAGTCCTGCATGACCGACACATCTCCGTCATTATAAGATCCAGTGTCCTTCAACAGACTGACCATATCTGTATGTCCGGCTGGGTTCACTCCACTAGGAACTTTGAAAACCAACCTCCAAGCTTAAATTTGAAAAATATCAATGACTAAGGTGAAAATAGGTTTAATGATATTGAGATAGTACATAAAAATGAATTACATAGCGGTAGATTATCACCATACAGACTTCCCTACTACACCTTTTTCACATAGGCTCATGCTATGTAAATATTGAAGACAAATTATTCTACATTCATATACATGTATAATTAAAAGGTACATGGCATAATTTGAATGGTTTTAATTAAGCATAGGAAACACTTGTAACAACTTACACATTAATATCGTACACCTCTGGAGAAAAAAAAGATAAATGAAAATGAATAACTACGACTTTTGCTTTTGTAGAACTTTTGCAGAAAGAGTTTTCAACAAATGTCGTGTCAATCTTACCAAACTTTTACGGGTACGTTCAAGCGCAGTAAATGTAACCATGAACAGATAATTTAATCATATTGAAATTTTATGTTTTTATTTCATTCAAAATGTGTTTTTTATCTCGATTTATTATTTTATAAACATCGCCATGATACTCACGTCCTCTATGGTTCACCAGTTGTGCATTTTCTATAAAAAGAAAAAAGGGGAAAATATGGGATTAAAGAGTTAATATGTAAGCTTAATTATGAAACATTTCTGGCTACTAATATTTACTATTTCTGTCCCAAAGTAAATTCGCGAAAATGATATTTTGTCAAATGAATCATGAATAAAATTGCCTTTCAATAGAAGTTAAATACGTAAATATTTGGCACTTTTTAGCAAAGATAAAGTTCTGCATTACATTGAACTTCGCAAAAGTAAGTTGCACGCGAAATAGAAACTGTTCTTTTACAGATCGTCTTCACTTCAGCTTTTCACAAAGGTTATAAACCTAAACTAGTATATATAAATTGTTTCTGATTCTAGTCGCATTTACCAGTCGGTCATTGATACATTTGTTTACTTCAAACATCCGAGATACGATATCCATCTTTATTTGTCTGATAGTGAGGATTGCTGTTTAAAGTAAGACTAATTTATTTTGACATATGATTAATGAAAAAAATGCAGTTCTAATCTCTGATCTAGAAATGTTTGTTTTGTTGTATGGTGTTTATTTTTTTACATCGTTCTTACCTTGTTGTGGTGGTATTCGTAATCTGATATATTGTTTATACATATATTAATCATTTCAAATACGGTTACTTCTCCATATATGTTTTTTTATAATATTTATTATCAGTATGATATTGTTTTGGATTTCATGATTGATTATTTTATTTTTTACATTATATTCTAATTAGTTTCTATTCTGTATTATTAAACGCTGTGATGTTGACGTCAAGACAGCCTGCATAAACATGTTGATATCTCGTTAATCTTATTGATATCTCGTTAATCTTGTTTACCAATGCATATATTCTTGTCAACAATCAGACCAAAATTATAATGAATTATTGCATTGACAGTATACCTGTGTATAGCTGATTTATCGAGGGAGACATGTCAATCTATATCAAATATCAGCCAATCAGCGTCTATCTGATCTGTGAGTAGATTTCAGGTAAAGGTTAATACCCTGATCTGACAGGTAGATGATTTACGATATGTCCCTAGACGGCCATTCCGCGTGGGATTGCTTAAGTGATTATTGTTCCGTCTTACTAACAGTAAAGTTTGAATGAAACCAAACCAGATATCGCGGGGAAAGAAAACCGACCTGCTAACTAGAAGCGATTTCCATACGTTAAATATATACTACTGTAAAAGTATAAGCTATCTTGCTTATTCACTGTTTACAGGTACATTTTGTATGACAATACCCCACAATGGCCCAGTGTTGGTGGACACGTTGTAGAATAGTGGAAGAGTGTGTGACTGGTCATTTTCGCGGGTTAAGATTTTCGTAATTTCGTGAGACATTATTAAACCTTCGAAAATGTAACCGGCGAAAGAATACGTAAGGAGTCATTATCGCCAGATCGAGAAATATTTACCAGCTAAAATAATCGACCAAACGATATATTCACCCGAAACAAGGGTGATGAATGGTATTATGAAATGTTGGATCTCATATATCCCGGACCTATAGCAAGCTGGTCTATATTGGAAGAACGTCAGAAAGCCACCACGAACGTTCATTACGCATATCATCGTTCCAGAGGTGTAATCGGGAAATGGACAGGGTACGGCATGTCAGACTAGTGACGTCACCAGCTATCAGGAAGTCAATGAGTGCATCAAGCATGTTTATCGAGATAAATTTCATGGTATTTAATCTGATCAGATACTATAAAACAATCATAGACCTGGCCACACCTATATAGACTCACAAAGTCACTCATGGTAGTATTTATAATTAGACATGGCCAAGCCGTGTGATCAGTTAGATCAAAACTTTTTTCAATGTCAGTTTAAACGTACACTGTTCAAAGGACAATATAGATATCAAGATAGATAACATCAGTGAAGAAGAATCTCTCATACTGCAGCATCCTTCTTCATGGATTCTAATGCTATGAAATGTTGATGACAGTATGCATGAAGGCCCAATAAGCGAAACACAACCAAATACATATATAAACTATTGTAGTTCCGATGAATAATTTCAATTCCCTTTAAAGGCCCACTACCGTTCCGAAATGGCTTTAAATTTTTAAAATGGGAATGTAAAACAAGATCGATAATTTTGTAGAGTCTTAAGAATTATTAACTTACCGTTAATACTATATTTATCATCACCTTCTGAACGATTTGATTAAAATAAATAAAATGTTTATTTTCATAACGTGGGTCGTATTATGTTTCCCGCCGTCGTCCTAAATACCGGGCGGTAGTTGACTATCACTGCGCCAGACGGCAAAACAGCGAATTGACTCTCCATTGTTTTCATATATTACGCAGGAAATATTGCATATATTTGGTGTCGTAACCTTATTTTAGGTCATCGGTACGCATTTTCTGATGTTATTAATGGTTTTTTAAGAAACCTTTATATTTTGCTCCGGAAAGGTAATAGGCCTTTAACTTCCATGTATTGTTATTCACATACTCGTTATGTGTGCATCGTTAATTGTAATAATAAATATCAACTAACTCAAACAACATACTTGTTCCACATGTTTGAAATTAATTGAATGCCTGACTAAAACATCAGTAAACGAGGAAATATATATCTGATAAATAGTGACGAATACCAACATCTTATAAAAAGGTAAATTGACTTGTTTGTTATTGCTAATCACATACAATTTTGGTTTTGTGAGTATGATAGGCTATTTCGAGTTCGTGTTGGGTTCGCGTCCTTTCAATCATAGCAAGAGCAAATCTTAGAAGAAAACAATAGCAACATGCTAAAAAGGTTTCATCATTTCTTCTGTAAATTATTTGATTTATTATAAGATGTCTTACTTTAATGAACTACCGTACCGGGACAAAATAACTTGGCTCTTCACATTTTTAGATATATTTCATGTACTTTACTTTTTTTGTTTGAATTCTCCTGATCTCATCTATGAACGGATTTCAACAAAATTTGGTATTCTTATTGAAAATTGTTTTCACTTTCAGCTCATGATATTTTCATATCTTTTTAAGTTTTTTTTTTCTTTTTTAGGAAACCTTGTGTAATCAGGAAGCAACACTTTGTTGCCAATTTGGTAAGAACAATGAATGAAATTATGTTGAAGTGGTACACAAAAGTAGTGATATATTGAAAACGAATCGGAAATTATGGAAATAGTATGAACTGAAAGTGTAGATAATTTTCTCTAAGTATGCCAAATTTGGTCAAAATCTATATATAGGTGAGATCAGGAAAATCCATATAGGAAAAAGAACCCAACAAAAAATACATGAAATATATAGTTAAAATATGAGATTTACAAGTACTTTTGTCCAGATACTGTACGTTTAATAGATTGAGCTATGTATCCTACCTGGACATGTATGACTATTACAAGACTTTGTTTCATAATCTGAGCCAACACAGTAACTTCCGGGGTACTCATTAGTAGGGTTGTCACATGACCGTCTCCTAGCAACCACACCTCCGCCGCAAAGCACGGGACAGGGAGTCCATGTTGTCCAATCGCTCCACCCGCCATCTCCTACAGAACGTAAAGATTGTTAATGTTACACTTTGTAATAGTAAGGTTATCATAAACGACAATATCTTTATAGTATTCACCATATTTTGCTCTTTGCATAAATAAAGTCCAAGATGGTAAGCAAATTAATCCTTATTACTTCTCTTCCTATTGATAATTGTAATCATTTCCGAAAGCAGATATAATTAGCTATAGTTGTGTATGATGATCTGTATTGGTGATATCAAGGATCCTTTTGTAATCTTAAGTATTGTATTTAAACAAAGAAAAGGTAGTGTAGTTAATATTAAGAATTGTTATATGACTGTTAGTTTTGCCGTTTTCTGTTTGTTCTAGACCGCCCAGACAGGTCTTGACAAAATGCAATGTCAACCTGAGACTGATGAACACCTGTTCAGAGGTTGACTTTGCAAATCCGGTAATTTGGCTATAAATAGACACAGTGAATTCCCAGTCTCTTCTGCATTTTTGACCAATCAAAATACAGCATTGCCGATCATCGGGCAACAGCCATGATATATTCAAACATGGCAAACAACATTGCCAGGTAGGATTAGGAAAAATATTTTACACAGGTTAAATGTAGCCATATATTCAAAGATTACGTATATTGTAAAGAAGCCTACCAAAAGATTGTAGAGAAGCCTACCAGAAGTGCTAAAATCACCTACTGGAGCCAAGATTTTCATGAATTTTTGTTCAATTATGGTAGTTGTGTTTCCTTCAAATTTGGTTTTTAAAGAGGCATCATTTCATATAACAAAATAATTATTGACTTTTTGTAGGTTTATACTAGGAATTGTTAAATCTTTGAAAAGTGATAATTCCCTCGGCCTTCGACCTCGGGGAATATCACCTTTCTCAGGTTTAACAGTTCCTCGTAATAACCTACAAAAAGTCAATATTCGAATAGTGTCTTAGTTAATATTTTATAATTGATGTCCACTTTAGTTCCATGTGTATTGTTATGTGGAGTTCCATCCTATTGTATGATTAACTCTTACTTCCGCAATACCACTTTGCAACTCCTTCCTTGGTAATCCCAGGACATGGATTTCCAAACAAAACATTGTTGAATTGGAAGCTGCACACTCTCAACTCTGCGCATGCGTCATGGAGATCCGTCGTCGAATCGGTATCCCAGCAACTGACGTAGTTGTTGTCGTCATCATAGTAATTCGCTCCATAACTCGCAAAATAGACAGAGATGAAGTATCCTGACGAACACGTGATCGTGTAGTCCCGCCCTTGTTGTTGGGTGCCGGATTCACCAGTGTAGGCTGTTAAGTATGAATAAAGAGGAATTTCAACTTGGACAATTAAGACGAAAATAATGAGGAAATTGTACTATGATGCAAGGATGTCACATATAAATCCTTGGATGATGATATGGCTCAGTTTTCTCTCGATAAATTTCATTGTTGAAGTTTTTAGAGCAAACTATATAATTTATCTAAGACTTGTGGGAATTTATATCGGTTACTAAATTAACAAAATTAGCCTACTTACATAATTGTATACCAGTAATACTGTGTAGTAAATAAAAGCTTCACTTCGTGCTGCTTTTGAGCCATCTGATTGAGTTGGAAAAAAAACTTTCATTCCTTTCAATGGCAGAGGAAATGGGTTTTTGTGTCTTTTTTATAGTTTAGTCCAAACTGTACTATATATGTTGGTTAAAGAGGAGCCTCCATTTAGATATCAATCTCTTTTAAACGGATTCACATCAAACGCTTAATCACATGTTGCAGTTATAAAGTTTGTACATAATTATGACACCAGACAATTTCATTTGAAATTATTTTAAAATATAATAGTAATATTTAATTTTATTTTTAACAAATTGAAATGTTTTACATTGATATTTTTTCAAATTTCTTTTAAATTCTATAAAGCATAAAGGCGTGAAGAACTTTAAACTCAAGAAATAAGCTACAGTCGTTGCTTATATTTTTAAATTTTCAACTTTTCAAACGATAGATTGGTTGGTAAAAAGTAAATGTATAAACTAAGGACATCGGTTTACTAATTATCAGTAATGTACTGTACGGATGAGTCCCAACTTCTTACATTAATTCAAGAATTTAATCATTATCAATCTGAGTCGATCCACAGAGTTCTTACTACTTGTTTAATACAGTGTTAGCAATCATAATAAGATTTGTGTTGTCCTATATATGTAGATATACGTTCTTTAAATCTTACTTATTTTTTATTTTTATTTTGAAACAATAGAAAATATTCATGTACCGCTACACATCTCCCGAAGAACAGCGGTAGACGTGAAAGCGCTAGAGATCGCAGATTTGTTTTAGTTTTGTTTTTTAGTATTTTAATTCCATCACAAGGATATTCAACATTTATTTACTATATATTTATTTCATTTATATATTTATTTTATATTAAAACAATCATGAATTCTTCATATAACAGAAAATAGCTTATGAATGTCATTTGAAATCAGTCGTTACATTAAGAAAAAAGTATATGAAAATCAGCAGCAAAAAGATACTTACCAAAAATTGTCAATAACCTTGTCAAAAAACAGAGACATATCAAAAGTGATTTGTAGGGAGTTAACATAAATCCAATGGTATCCGCGTCCATTTCGTTGTAAATAAATATCGAGTTGTGGTTTGTGTACTGATTTAAAGTTTAACATGAAACTTGTTGTTCTTCACACTTGATCAATAGACCAGAAAAATTTATTTTCTTTATCTTGGTAAGACGGGTGTAAATCAAGTTTATATATATCCGGGGTCAGCCATCTGATCCTGACTTTACACCGTCCGATAGTTATCACACGTGCACACAAACAACATTGTCGCGGTGCTATTGTCTTCTACTCGTGCCCAAAACCGGAAAAACGTAATCGATAAGATATAGTAGATGTTTAAACAACAAATCAGCATGCTTCCGCTGTTCAATTCATTAACGATCTGATTAATTTATTCATTTAAATCAATTTTCAAATTTTTCATGAATATTCATATATTTTCGAAATAACAATGAATATACAAAAAATATATGATTAATGAATATACAAAAAATATATGATTCGAGAACATTTCTGGTGCGGGTATATGCCATTGTATTTGCCGATTACATTTTAATGTGTTTTACATCTAAAACTGCAATACAAATAAGGGTACTATACAGTTCAATGTTGGCATTCATAGGGATATTTATTCAATGATGTAATTTCATCTGTTACATTGCATGGATATTATAAACCAATTTATTTAAACTTACGATTGGAATTCGCAAAACAATTCAAAGCTGCTTTCAAAGTTTAAAGAAAAGTTTTCATCCCAAAATAAAATCGTTGTTAAAAATAGTAAGGCGAATATAAGGTAGTCCTAAATGATCAATTATGTCGATTATAAAAATTGATATTAACTTCTTCTAGTACAAGATGAAAAACCGGCATTTCTATTTATATTGTAGACATCAATGGTGTGTATGAGCTTGCTTTTTAACTATGTCTACAAATAACAATAGTAACAATTTTGTAGCTAGTTACGTATGTTTTGACTTTCAAGATCTGACATCAAGAAACTTTTACTACACCGTTATCGGGAGCGTGGGGAATACCATTTTCCTTACAAATACTGACGACAAAATTGTATACTACGTCGGTTTAAGAGTCAAATTCATATTCGTCCATAAGCTTCAGACTTCCATATTCTGGTATTGTATCAGATCTCTAGTAAGCCTTGAACTCACTCCAACTTACCTTTTTCATGGTCGCCATATTTGACTAATATCAGAAGATTATTGTCAGTATTTTTTGTCCTAGTCCTAGATTAGTCATGGAGACCATGAAAAAGTGGAGTGAGATCAAGGCTCGCCAGACATCTCCTACAAAACCATCATACACTGCCATTGTAGACGATAAATTACTTTGTTGATATGCATACCTTTACAGTACAGTAGATATGGCTTTTCTAATGTTATTTCTATATAAAGCCGTGCACTATCGTATCCAGGACGCCATGAACCATCGCAATAACAAAGACGGTTGTCACTCTGATACTTTCCCTGTAATGTATCTTCATGATTTCTTATCGCTTTCCCTGTAATGTATCTTCATGATTTCTTATCGCCTACCTAATACGCCAGTTGGTTTACAGCATTGCCATGTAGTTTTCAAATTGTTCTTCCTTTGGTAATCTAGACTTGTAATCCCGCTACCCTGCGATTGAGAGTATCGTAGAAAACCATATACACAAATCTATGTAATCATACTGTTCTAAGGATCGTTTGTTTACAATATTGTGTATAGTTTTTTTTTTGTTTTTTTTTTTTTTTTTTGGGGGGGGGGGGCGGGTATTTCTTTTAACAACGTATCACTGAACTGGCCCGTTGTGTTGTATTGACGATTAACTTCCTACTCCGCAAATATCCAAAATATTCCATGTCTTTCGCAAATGACCGTTGACAAATTTTACGTCAAGCCAACTTATCAATAACTACTGCACTGGAGATTGTACTGGATTGGGGATTGGGTACAGCTCTAAAACACTCTGGTATAACTTAGGAGACGTGTTGACTACCACGAACTTCTACTGACAATGTCAGTCTGCTCCATCCTATGGCGGCGATCAACGACGTGAACAACGAGTATAATTCCATCGAAAGCAACCTAACAGGAAATCTTCAGGGACGTAGGATGGGAGAATGATTCAGTCTCTAAATGATGTTGATGTTTTTCCAATTGCTTTTGAACTGGCGATGGTAGTGTCCTGTGTGGTAATCTCTTCATACCTAGCATAGAGCTAATGTTACAGATACTTGCAGGGAAGACCATGTCCTTCCAAATTGGAAACCATTTTACCAGAGATAATTCATGATGAATGTCTGCATAATATCTTACCTAGATAGACTGAATCGAGGTGTGACGTAAAGCAAGGGCTATGTTGGCTCGAAAAGATTGTTTAAAAGTTGCAATACTTTAGAAATGGATACTAGGAATGGCGTCTCAAATCAAAACACATGCATAGTGGGACATTTGAAACGTTCAGATATTGGATTGTAAATGATGTGTCCATGTCTGTTTGTTAAAAGGTCAAGACCTGGAACATCTTCGATGCCCTTGGTTCATTTATTTCTTCGTAATTGATAATTATCATATGGGGTTGTGTTTTCTATGGTTTTTGTTAGCGGGGATTTTTTTTAATTGTCTGTCTTTATTTATAATATTCATCTTGTCAAAGTGGATCATTTTATACATTGAAAACTTTCCAAACGATAGGGCCGAATGGAGAAACATTCTAAGGCAACATCCAGCTCGTTTGGATCACATTTCAAATGCTTACTAGAATGTAAATGTAGCTACTGCTAGATACAATAGGATATACTCATCAGACATCCCAATCATCATTTCCCCATGTACATTAAACGGTATTCCTTACGAAGCAATATTGGTAAACTAACGCGGCGTTCGCCTTTGTACAAATGTTGAGCATCCTCTCTCCGCTGTAGGATGTCCTACTATTGGCCATCATCTGGACCAGGACGTCCGGCCAGCCAGGTCACTCAGGCGTCAATGGTCATCTATACAAATAACGGACACTATTTACTATTGTTGACATGTTGTTTGATCAGTGATAATGTCCAGCCAACGTGTCTATCGGTATGTAAAACCGTGTGAAAATTTTAATGAATGACAACTGATGTGATTGTAATGTTTATTTTCCTTGGATTGTTAGAAAAAGGAGCGGGAGTAGTTTTTAATACTTAAATTGTTTCTTGAATCTGTTTTGATAAACTGTTCACTGAGATGTCTCGCACAGGTATGTAGGCATATTTCTGCCATCGAGTTGCCGACTTACGATGATGTCGACATAATTAAGGCATTATATACATGTAGGAAGATGTCGACATAAACAGAAGAATATGTCGACTTACCACATGTACCTGCCCACGTAATGATTCCAAGATAATTATGTAGAAAGTCGGTAACTCGGCGATTAATCGTGTTTATGCTCGGGTGTGACACCGACTTGTCAGTTATTGATGTCGACATCTAAACTAAAAGATGTCGACATCTGGTCTTGTGCTTACTGTGACATTATTGTACAGATGTAGCACAGGTAAATACAGGTAAGTCATTTTCTAAAACAGACTAAAACTACCTGTAATTAGCCCCTATTGTTCTCAATGGTACCATACATATGCACCATGGTAGCAGAGATCGACGTTGATTTTGTTAATTCAGGTTTTTAATTATTTGATTTCAAAATTTAAAATTTTGATCCTGCACATCCCGACCATGCAGCTGTAGCCTACGTGTACGTAGCTGTTAGACCGAGCTGAGGTAGTTAGAGTGCAAATGGACATTGTTTTGTACAACGAATTTTCATCCTCTTGGCCATAATCATTTATCAATATATATAGTGGGTTGAAAATTCGTTTCAAAGCTGCGTGTGTGTGTTTTGTTGATTGGCATTCGTATCAAGTCCATGTAGTACATACCGTACTATACTATAATAAAAGAATGAATGAAAATTTTAAAAAAATGCAAAACAATGATTTTTTCATGTTTTATTTTCTTGCGAATCACGAAAAATACCAGTTACATAATTTAAAAGCCATAAAGGTCCCAGTACAGGTACACAATACACTTTGGGAAACCAGCTTTACTTGTTAGCTTGCTCTGTCCATATATATCATACATAAATATTTACATCCCTCGATACACTTATATAAAGGCACAACGAATTTTTGTTATGGTCTTAATGGCCAGATTCAACCTTTGGGCTAAAAATCCTCCCGATTTAAACTCCAAACTCGGGATACATATGACATCTATTTTTTGTAGTAAAAACACGCGTTCTTTGTTGTCAAACGTAGTAAAAAAAAAAGTCACGTGCTTATACTTCATTCATGCCATTGGCCTGAGTATACAATTGTATTATGGGTAACTAGTGATCACGTGATTGTGTGTTTACTTCCAAATATGGTAATAGTTTGCTTGCCATTTCTTCGGAAAAAGTGATTTATTTGAAAATATTTGAACTCCAAATGTTATTAATATCGCATGCATATCATTTTGACTTGCACATATGTACTGTTTTACCATAAATAATGAACTGAAATGAGTTATAAAACTGCTATTTCCTCGTTTTGTAAATAAATGATATAATGCGAATTGACCAATTCAATAGGTCTAACCGTCTAATCTAGGATCAGCGAAGATCGGCTACTCCCGGCTAAATTCGTAGAATTATAAATTTATATAGATATTTAATTACCTGCTTTAGGTTTCAGAACAGATACATATAACACAGAGAAAATAAGATCTTCGTCAAAAGGCCAAATTATATATACTAAATACCAGGTCAGAGAAATCACTCTATTTAGAAGTAAACACACACTCATGTGATCACTAGTTACCCATAATACAATTCCATATTTATTTCGGCCAATGGCATGAATGAGGTATAAGCACGTGACTTGTTTTACTACGTTTGACTACAAAGAACGCGTGTTTTGTATCATTATTGGGAAAATCCCCCGAGGATCGTGGTTTCATTTCCACCATTTGAAATTGCTAAGCAATACTATCATATAATTGTTTATTTTCCATATTCTTTACAAACAAATAGTTATAAGCTTCCGTGTAGCACACTTTAGCTTTTTAGGGAATCTAATACATGTGTACACACACTAAGGACAATGATGTGCATGCACGCGCCTGGTAAATTTAGAACGAATATACGTACCCGGCCTACTATACTATACCTTTCGGCCGGCGACAAAGTCTTCAAAAAGCTTTTGAGCTACAATATTGCAGCTAGGTAAATTGGGACCTAGGACCTACATGTAACTCATTATGCTTCGGTAGGTTCCGTACGAAAATGTATCATTTTGTTTGTCAGAAATACTCTTCATAGACTGAAAGGTCTCAAGGCCCCCTACCAATATTGTGAATTTTATGGCCCTGGGGTCTCAGAATTTTCCCCAGGGGATAGGGTCTTTACCATAGTTTATATAGGGAAACACATTTATGAACATTATTTGCTCAATTTTCATATGAAATGTAACAAATGGAATGGAATAAAATTCTCTTCATAGATAAAAAGGTTAAATTGATATCATATCTGACTGATTTCATGGGCCTGATAAGCCAATATATGGTGCTTATATACGGTGTATGTCTTTGTTTCACTCTGTATCCGAACTCAGGTGACCAATCAGAAAAGACAAAACATGGCTGACAGGTGGCGATTACTGCTATTTAAAAAATAGACTTCATTTTTAGTTTTCCCTTGTTATAAAACATTTCCAAGAGGAAAGAAAAAGGTAAAGAATTACAGAAATAGAGAAAAGATCCATTTTTTATTGGCATGATTTACATCATTCAGTAGTGGGTACCAAGTTAATTAAACTTTAATGTGCAACTTCAGGGGCGTAGGAAGAAAAGGGTTCTCCTGCATTTTTGCAGCTTTGCGGCACATTTCCTAAAACGTTCAAGCACGTGATGTTCAAACCTTTTATAATAAAAATTCAATACACATAAACAAGACTAAAAATGTCCATCAAGGGATTCTACTATTTCAAAAATGTTTCTTAAAATATTAATTTGTTTATATGTCTAAGCAAGACAATTAAATCAATTCATCATTTTTTTAGTTAAACAACAATGTGCTGATGGTGTGAAGCCGGTATGTTCAGATCGAGCAGAGTTGCATAATGATAGGACGACATTCACAATTGTTATTTCTAAATGCAGGTAACTTTAAGTCGCTTTAAAATCCTCAAAATACATCGTAAAACTCATCTTGGCCATTCTAAATTGTAATATTTTTCCCGGGGAGACCTCCGGAGCCCCAAAACACCAAAATCTCGCGCATTCGGCGCTCGCAAAATCATCAAAATCGTATTTTTTTTTTGTTTCCGGGTGAGACTCCCGGACCACCCCAAACACCAAAATCTCGCGTATTCGGCGCTCGCAAAATCATTAAAATACATCGTAAAAATTACCTCAGCCATTCTAAATCGTAATATTTTTTCGGGGGGAGACTCCCAGACCCCCAAACACCAAAATCTCGACCCTTCGACGCTTGCACGCCATTTTGCTTATTCATTAATTTCCTGTTAGCGTCGCCACTGTCTATAGATGTTGATGTGTACAAGGATTATATGTAATGATTTATGAGAAAAACATGAAAGTATATATGGTTGCGTGTTGAATTAATCTCCTCGTGTGGGAGTAAAGTCTTAAGTGACCTATTGCAATTGTCTTTTGACGGTACGTATCATCCAGTGTCTGCTGTAAACAATTTACAATCTTCTTAATAACTAAGAACCTCATACATGGACATGATATTGGGCCATAGCATGCTGGGATGAAGGGATACAAAGTTTGTTCAAATCAATAATCTTGACCTATGTGCTAAGACACAGGGCTGAGATATATCTATTTGTTTGTTAAAAAGCAAAACATTATTTTTAATTGTGCATATCGGAATTCAGGTGACTGTTAGATATATATATCCTTATTGCCTTCTGCTCATTCTCAACTCTCATCCATTTGTAAACATCTTCTCCACAACATGGTTTTTCTCACTTTACAGCAAGTACAAAAACAGCAACAATAAAATTACAATCATGAATATTATGTATTGATATTAAATTTTTTGCAAATTTTCAGCAAAACAAACATGTTTCAAATTAAATTAATACACATATTTGATTAATATATTTAATCTGCATTTATTTTTTTAATTAAAAAAATGAAAAATAGCAACTTCATATCATAGCAAAAGTACATGGGTTGTCATTTCAATCAAGGGAGATAATCCATTTTGAAGGAAAAGTTAGATTATAATTCACTTTCCATGCATTATTCAACCAAAATTTAGACTGGTACATTTCCTGGTCAACATCAATTATAATTTCAACACAAATCTATTAGATGATGTTTCAAGTAATTATCAAGTATATACATGAACTTTGACATCTGGCACAATAAATAATCTTCAACTTTTATCAATGTTTCACAATCGAAGTCTACTCTAAGCCTTCTGTAAGCTAACACAAACTCTGTCTTTGTGTGATATAATTCAAACAGGATTCAAAACACAATGGAACACACCACTGTTTACACTGGAAAGTGGTTTCCCTTCTAAGACGTCTTCGAGCAGGACGTCCCTAATGTTGTGCTCTATACAGCTCTATCTCACCAGGCCCACAGACAACACATCTCCTCCTGGCTGCTGATTTGGTTCCCGTCGGATAGAAGGTGTCCTAAGAAATGTCTCGTTGACAGGCGCTGAATGTTGTCTCCCTTCTTCCTACCTTTAGATTTTGGTCCTATCACATCAGCCTCAATTAAAAGATGGCAGATTATTTCTATTTGAAATTGTAAAATTAATAGATTATGAGAATGTTAACTTTCATAACTTCACAAAAAAATCTTTTGATGTAAATATTTATGCTCCCATTTAAAGATGATCCACCGCTGACAAATGCTAATTTTTTTATCTATCATAAACAAAAGCTGACGATTTAGAATTTTTCTTCAGTTACAAAAGTTACTGACTTTACACCATCACCGCCATTGAAAAGTTTGAGCTTCTAATTTTCCTTATAGATAAAGATATTAAAATAATTAATTGCATCCCGAAAAAAATCCGTGGCACTATGTCCTATATGGAATGAAGTACTGATTGCACAGTAAATAATTTTTTTGTGTGTTAATTAGACGATTAAACACCAATTATTGTTCAAATGATGTGTATCATTTATGTTCTATCGGCGGTGGAGCATCATTAAAACATTCATATGTACTTGATCAAAGTTCCGGATTCTTGATTTTTTTTTTTTTTTTTTAATATTGAACAGTAAAATGCAACTTCAAAGCCCAAATTATTGAATCCTTTACAGTTAAGACAGATATATTTTCTTTTCCATACTACATATGCTTCATCAGCTGACATTATGTGTTTTTACTTGTATTTCATCACCTTAAAGTGAATAGTCGGGCAAAGAAAACCAGTCTAAATGCGTTCATTGGCCTTCCAAAAGTTCTCACATATTAATACGACGGTCAAGTTCTCCTTAGTTTCCCAGTTCTGACCATTAAAGTAAAGAAAAGTTGAAAGCATTGAAAGTGAGGCTGCGTGGAAATGTAACCACGGACATAGTGAGCCGGGAGGACGTTTTAGAATTTCCATACTTTAAATTAATTTCTTTGTACGCAGACAGATTTTGACGAGAGATTTTATTTTTCTATTTCATAAGAAATTATACTGGATACATTCACACCATTTTTACCGACTTTAGCCATCCTTGCCCGACTGTTCACTTTTATATCCTTAGAAGAACTGGGCGTTGACTCATTTCTTTGTAGAATATATAGGAATTTAGGACTGCAATGCCAAGGACATGAAAAAAACTTCTTCCGTCATTTCAATGTCCAACTTAGGAAAAAGCAACAATGCTTTAAAGAATTTGAAATAAAAATAAACTCATTTACTGACGTGCGCATCTCCTAACATCGGTGATCCAGTATTTACAATGTAACCAAATCTTTTTCAGCAGATTAAATTTTAATGTCTCTCATATTATTGATCTGTCAATAATGTGTTCTTGCCTGCCTACTGCTCCCATGCGCTTGTGTAGCTCAAAACACAGTCAGGCGGACAATTCTGTTACCACCATGTTGATTCCATTACATCTGCTACATTTTTCTATGAAAATTGAGCAAATAATGCCCGTAAATGTGTTTTCCTATATAAACTATGGTAAATTTGAGGCCATGAAATTCACAATTTTGGTAAAGGGCTTTGAGACCTTTCAATCTATGAAGAGTAATTCTGACGAACAAAATGATATACTAATAACCAGTAGTATCTAGGCATGTTTCGTACGGAACCTATCGAAGCATAATGAGTTAGGTCCTACATATATATATATGTACATTGCAGCACATAAGCACATAAAGGTATTAGATTCCTATCATTTTCATTAGTATGTGTAAAAGTACAGGTATTAGATTCCCAAAAAGCTAAGTGGGCTACGCGGAAGCTTAACCATTTGTTTGGAAAGAATTTGGAAATTAAACTATGATATGATAGTATTGCTTAGCAATTTCAAATGGCGGGAATGAAACCACGATCCGTGGGGGATTTTCCTAGCACGCGTTCTTTGTAGTCAAACGTAGTAAAACAAGTCACGTGCTTATACCTCATTCATGCCATTGGCCGAAATAAATATGGAATTGTATTATGGGTAAATAGTGATCACATGAGTGTGTGTTTACTTTCAAATAGAGTGATTTCTCTGACCTGGTATTTAGTATATATATTTTGGCCTTTTGACGAAGATCTTAGTTTCTCCGTGTTATATGAATCTGTTCTGAAACCTAAAGCAGGTAATTATATAAATCAATGTAAATTTATAATTCTACGAATTTAGCCGGGAGTAGCCGATCTTCGCTGATCCTAGATTAGACGGTTAGACCTATTGAATTGGTCAATTCGCATTATATCATTTATTTACAAGACGTGGAAATGGCAGTTTTATAGCTCATTTCAGTCCATTATTTATAGTAAAACAATACATATGTGCAGGTCAAAATGATATGCATGCAATATTAATAACATTTTGGAGTTCAAATATTTTCAAATAGATCACTTTTTCCGAAGAAATGGCAAGCAAACTATCACCATATTTGGAAGTAAACACACAATCACGTGATCACTAGTTACCCATAATACAATTGTATACTCCGGCCAATGGCATGAATGAAGTATAGGCACGTGACTTTTTTTACTACGTTTGACAACAAAGAACGCGTGTTTTTACTACAAAAAATAGATGCAGATGTATCCCGATTTTGGAGTTTAAAACCGCGGCCCGGGAGGATTTTTAGCCCAAAGGTTGAATCTGGCCATTAAGACCGTAACAATAGTTCGTTGTGCCTTTATATAAGTGTCTCGAGGGATGTAAATATTTATGTATAAATATATATACATTATAATAATATGTATGGACAGAGCAAGCTAACAAGTAAAGCTGGTTTCCCAATGTGTATTGTATACCTGTACTGTGACCTTTATGGCTTTTAAATTACGTAACTGGTATTTTTTGTGATTCACAAGAAAATAAAACATGAAAAAATCATTGTAATATAGTATAGTACGGTATATACCACATGGACTTGGTACGAATGTTAATCCACTAAACACATACACAGCTTTTAAACGAATTTTTAACCCACGGTTATATATATTAATAAATGATTATGGCCAAGAGGATGGAAATTCGTTGTAAAAAACAGAGTCCTTTTGCACTCTAACTACCTCAGCTCGGACTAACAGCTACGTATACGTAGGCTACAGCTGCATGTCCGGGATGTGCAGGATCAAAATTTTTAATTTTGAAATCAAATAAATAAAAACCTGAATTAACAAAATCAACGTTGATCTCTGCTGCTTGTATGGTACCTTGCTGCATATACACAGTGCTTTATGAAAGGCTGGCCTTTGATTTCCACTTTCAAGACCAGATGTCGACATCTTTTAGTTTAGATGTCGACATCAATAACTGACAAGTCGGTGTCCCACCTGAGCATAAACACGATTAATCGCCGAGTTACCGACTTTCTACATAATTATCTTGGAATCATTATGTGGACAGGTACATGTGGTAGGTCGACATATTCTTCTGTTTATGTCGACATCTTCCTATATGATGTCGACATAATGCCTTAATTATGTCGACATCATTAAGTCGTAAGTCGGCAACTCGATGACAGAAATATGCCACCATACACAGGTAATACACAGTTATGCTAAGAGGACGAGAAAATCGTATAAGGCAATAAATCACAATATTTGTCAACTAATTGTTATATGCATATTGTTGCTGTTTTTTGTAAGTTGAGTTTAACATCGGTATAGTGCATATCCTATCTACCTCCATCTTTAATTTCCAGGGGTTGCTATCACTTACGATCTCTACACCCCTGATCCTTTAGCAAACTTGAAGGCTCTGTGTGCGACATCGGATGAGCAGGTCGTTTGGTCATATGGTGTACTACACCAATGAATCGAGTAACAGAACAGTGTATGGCTTTGAAGTTGAGCGTCGCTCTCTGTTAACATTCAAAAGAAGTATCTGTAGGTCTCTGATTTATCCGTTTTTGCCTCCTGAACTGCCTTTAGTTTTGCTATGACATAGTCCAGATCGAGATATAGTAAGTGACGTAACCTCGGGAAATTGAAGATCTACCACCATCTTCCATGACACTGAGTTTTTCATGAACATATTTCAGCTTAACCATCGCGCGATCACTCCTTTGAGGAAGATTGAGATAGTTTATTTTCCTGCCTAAATAGAAAAGAAGGTGTAAGAAGGTATTTGGTGCATCTAGCCTTTTTTAGAAATTTGGAGAGGCTGACATCCAATGTATGTCACCTTTAATTTGCCAGATATGCTGCCTAATTGTCTTTCTTATGGAAACATAATTATAATCATGTATTTCGTCGCAATGCACAAGTCATTCGACAACATTACGTGACGGGCTGAAGACTGGATTGATATTGGTCTGTTATAGGGTCTCTGTTCAGCTTGATCTCGGAATGGGTAGGATAGGGTTCAGGCGAGGACAGCATTCAAAAGCTTCCTGGCGGAGACAAGATGGACACTCACTTCTAAAAGACCAAAACTGGGATGTCTTTTACTTGACCAATATTAAAGAGAACATTTTCAGCATTAATCAAACACATAATCTGTAGCTAAATGTCTTGTTATATAATTATTATGTACGCTATTATGTACGCCCTACCTACAAAACGCGTTGTCATTGTCCAAAAAGCATTCCCAACAATTTTTTTTTCAATTCTGTAATGAGCTTAGTGACTGGAAAAGTTAAACAGGTCCTACAAACCTCTTGTTGACATAAACTGTGATGACAATCATTATGCAATTGAAAGAAAAAATCGTGTAATATATCTGTTAGCGTATTGTGTAGGTCGAGATAACGCCACCGACATAATATTAGCCGGGTCAAGGTTTGCATCGTCACTGAGTGAACGACAGAGGGCCCACGTGAAGAACATCGGTACACCGGCGACCGAGATTGATGTTTCACTTTATGTTTTGTGGTGCTCTATTCTCGTAACTTTAACTGTGACAACAGGGGTAAACTGAGGAATGTCGCCACACCATCGACTCATGCCCTGGTAAAATGACATTGAGGTGTATCTCGTGTAACATTTCTACATTTTGGATCACTCATCATTTGCAGCACGAATTCTAAAGTAATATATTACTGCTGCAGGGAGCTGCGTTTATAAGTCGGTTATTGTCTATGTGGAGATATCGACATCGCTACGCACACAGTATATATTTCCGGTAAGTATATCTGAATCATTCGATATTTAAACCACGTGGCGTAAGTCCTTGGACGACAATACTAAGAGATATTATCTAAAGGTTATACACAATTTATTGTCATTTGTATAACGCTAAGCGTCCTCGCGGCTTATGCGTTGACATGTTCGTGTAAAAACTGGAAAGGATCCTCACGAAAATCGAATTTTATTCGTGAGGTCTTCTTTCTTGCAAAATATAACCAATCAAAAGTGACGTTATATAAAGTCGCTCTAATAACCAACCAAAAGCAAGGTAATTAATACCAGTATCGTTTGTAAAGGCTAGTTATTTTCAATGACAGAAAAGTTGGGTTTTTTTGTGAGTTGCGAGTTGGTTGGGGGGGGGGGGGGGGTTTTTCTCAGGGTACTCGGTTTTCCTCCAGCAACAAAAATGGCACGTCCCTTAACGGCCTGGTCGTTAATATTAACTAGACCTGTGACGTTGCGAGTTCCCGGCAACGTATTTTATTTCCGACCCATCCAACTCGTGGGCATTCGAGCAAGTATTTCGTCAAGAACCTACTTGAAGTGTACAATCTAAAGGTGTGCCAATCGGTTACAAAAAAAATGACGGATTCGCTTTTTCCAGGCCAAAATTTAGGGGTTTAGAAGCAAATCGGCCAGGGGTACTCTTACGGCCGATCTTCATGGCCCGTTTTTTCAGAGGGATGCAATTTTTCCTGGGTCCGGAGTGTGTTAGTGTGTCATTTCAAACAAACCGACTTTTGTGTCACCATATCATTAATGAACCTATTGCCACGTCATTTTCACAACTTGCGTAGTATCTGCCGTATCAGTAAGTCTACCGACGATACCACCTAGAATACATGTACCTCAGACTTAGTAAAGAACAAATGGAAAATGTCTTGTGAATACGTGGATTTCTACAATATACCATAGCTTCTAAAGACCATATGATCAACAGATCAAGAGCCCCCACCCCGCCACCCCCCTGAACCATCAACACCACCCCACCCCCTATCCCACCCCCATTCAGCAAATCCAGGTGTTGGTTGTAGGGTGGATTTTCTACATATACAAAACAGAAGCCAATGTAACCAGTGACCTTTCTCTATCTTATTAGGGAATCTTCATTTAGGTTGTCCTAAAAGGTGACCTATATAGGATACAAGCATATGTTAGTACGGGTGCACTTCTATATTTAGTTTACCTATACTCTTATCTAATACAGGGAACACAACTTATAATTTTTAAAGTAACTGTTCATATGTTTTTATATAAAAGGTCGGGTAAACAACAATTCGATAGAGAAAGGGACATGTGATGTGCAAGAGATATCATATGATGTAAAGAATAAGTATCAAAGGGCTCATTGGTAGGGATGTCATATGTGGGTCAATGTGAAGCCGGTTGAATGAAGTTACTGAGTACAGAAGATATTTTTCATTATCAGTTGGTTGATAAAGATAAATTATACTTGCAAGAGGACGTCTAGTATTGGTATGTAATTTTGAATACGCAATCGTTTTAGGACTTAACATTAAAGATGCACCACCGCCGACAGAGCATAAATGATATTCATCATTTGAACAATAATTGGTGTTTAATCGTGTATATATATGCCTAATTAACACCGAAAAAACCATGAAATAATCTATTTCGCCTTTGGTGCATGCGCAATCATTACTTCATTCCATATAGAATATAGTGCCAGGGATTTTTTTCGGGATGCAATTGATTATTTTGTATAGTTCAAGCTTGAAATAAAATTAGAGGCTCAAACTTTTTAATGGTGGTACTGGTGTAAAACAAGTAACTTTTGTAACTGAAGAAAAATACAAAATCGTCTGCTCCTGTTTTGATAGTGAAAAAAAAATACCATTTGTCGGCGGTGGAGCATCTTTAACATATATATAATTCACATATACAGAGTTTAATTATGTAACTTTTAAAAGTAAAATGGTTAAAATTAAGTTATATTTCAATGAAGACATACTTTATTTTACGATTTTTTCACGCGTTGTAAATAACATCGAATTAATCTTTTTAATTCATAATACTTATGGTATAGGAGATTTCAGAAAAGATGGCGATGACGTCACACAAAGATACATCCGGGCGCTCAAAGGTACAACTCCGTATATCTGTACACATAAACATGTGGGAACACAGCCGCTTGAGATGTTTGTTTACATTTTATTGTAATAAATAGTACGGCAATCCGAGAACCGTTGCGTTATTTTAATTTTTAAAAGTGTAAATAATAATATTTAACAATATTATATAAATATAAACATCTGGCATTCATATATTTTACTCTGTTTATACTCCATTTTCGACCGCCACGAGAAAAAAACAAAGTCGCCATTAGACCTACGTATAAACATTGACAGAATATTAAAAATATCAGCTTGAAATTATAAATTTAATTCCAAGTTTCCCGAAATATCATACTGACATTTTAATAAGCGATTACTGTTGTCTAAGTCTTACTTGGTAAACACCTTGCGATGTGTGATTATGACCAAACTAAAATTTACCCCAAGCGCACGGCAGCCATTACGTACAGTACTGCCGAGATCCCGAATTTCGTCATTTTTCAGAGTCACAAAATTACGTATTTTGGATAACTTTTTCGTCAGAAATTTTGGAATTTAGTTAATGACATACAAATGAGTCAGTTTATAGTTACTTTTTATAATATTTTAAAACAAAACTTCCGAGTAATTTAGGATTCTCGAAGCCGTGCGCAATGTGTCCTGGTCGGCATTTACAGTACTACGATCTAGCTATATTGTAGTCTATCTAACATGTATTCAAATTATTTAAAAGTAACATCACTTCAATGTGGGACTTCACATAGCAGCCCATGGAATAAAAGTGACCAAAAATTTAAAAAAAAACTCTCTACAGCATGAAATTGAACGATTTCACCATTTTATTTTTTCGAGATATCGGCAGCCATACTGTACATGTACGTGCACGTACATGTACATATAGATCTGCATTTACGTGTAACACAGTGGCTTATACCATTCCTTTAAAACAAGATATACATGGAAAATAACGAAATATATATATTTTACAAGTACTTATTGAGATATGTGTTGGTAATTACGTATTAATATTATTAATTTCCCAACTATGGGCTGTGGCCCGAGGTGATCTACCAGCGAAGCCATGCACGAGCGGCCGTGGTCTGGCCAGGTGGTTCACATTCGTTATATTTATATTAAATAGTATTGTGAACAGCTTTTTCATGTATAACAGAAACAAAATACATTGAAATCAGTTATCCATTCATAACTTTTTTCACTACATGGATTTCTACGTGTGAACAAAAAAAAAAAACGGGTACTTGTGACGGCCCGGCACCGCTTCGCAAGCTGGCTTCAACACTAAATCTACAGATATATTTAGCAATAAACAATTGTAAATATAAAAATATAAATGTCTGTCAACCTCTGAAACAATCAGAAAACATTCTAAAATCAGAATTTGCAAGTATGAAAGTGTATACTTTTGTC
The DNA here is from genome assembly GCF_041381155.1 of Argopecten irradians. Lineage (NCBI taxonomy): Eukaryota > Metazoa > Mollusca > Bivalvia > Pectinida > Pectinidae > Argopecten > Argopecten irradians. The sequence continues at coordinate 12,456,666 of NC_091134.1, read as the reverse complement.
AACGTATCGATTGTGTAGCAGGGATGTACGTATCTGTTATTGTTTTTATTAGTCGCCATACTGTGTTTGTACCTTTGAGGACCCGGATGTAAACTTTCTGTGACGTCACGCCATCTTTTCTGAAATCTCCTATTGATATTCTCCGATTTTCACTATATTGTGAAACATTCTCGATGGTTATCGTGTACGTAACACGTGAGAGTCGATATTTTGATAAGTGTGGACTTGATGTTACGTTACGATAAACCTACACGTTGTGTTCCACAAGGAGGTGTTTTGCCGCTGTACTTGTTGTTATTTACTTGCTTCTTACTTTATTGAATTGACCCCTCCACGCTACCCGGGGTCATTATTTATAGATTCTACCAGGTTGTATCCTTCTTTGACACGAGTTACCACACTGATAAATGTTTTAGCTTGGGCTGTCCTATCAAAGCCGGGTTCTCGTTTTTCAAACTCGGGGCTGTATATAAAAATGGCGGCGAAAGCAACGGTGATCTATGGACACGTAAATGCGTATGTTTTTTTTTTTTTTTTTTTTTTTTTGTAAACCCGACAGCCCATGCTAAAACATTTACCAGTGTGGTTACTGTCGTCGTATCAAGTTATATTCTCGTGTAACCACGATATTAATAGTAACACCTGGGGTATCGAGGATGACCTGGTTAATATAACACTATATTAACCCAATAACCGGGAAATGTCAATAATATTATTAATACTTGATTATGATTTATTACAAATTTATCAAAATAAAATTATTTCGTTGATATTTTTTTCAGTCCATTAAAACAGTCGCACACCTATTTATAACGTCAGAAAGTTATCAAGTCACTATGATATTTATTCGAAGACCATGTGATATGGCAGAATAGACCAAAGTAGTTGATAACTATAGATAAACGTGTACGTGTCCTTCCGCATTCCTAAAACTCCCCTCTGACACTATATCGTACAGATTTCATAGAAGCTTATCTATACATTAAGTACATGTAAGTAGGGTCAGTAACTGACCTGTCCGAATTATCAGGTCTTTCTTTCGTGAGTCTTTTAAAATAAATCCCTTAGGCCGGTCTATGTAGTAAGACGACAGAACGGCAGAATCTTTACTCATTATGTGCTTTATCTGTACATTGTAACTGTAAATCGGGGTGTACTACAATCCAATACACTTGATATTTTCTTTTATTTTTCTTAACGCTGTGATCACAATCAAGTAGAAATCCTCCAGGATTCGTAAAAAAAAAAATAATTCTGAAGTTGTGGGTTGTTTTTTTCCAGAATCACGGAGTACATTACTTTAAATCATGTAAAGCAACGAAGACAATATTTAACCAAATGCAATTTATCACCCTTTTTATACAATGTATCTTAATTTGATGTACTGGCATCGCGTGACTGTATTACGTTTTGTCACAAAAACCAATGCATCCATTAACCAAAAACTTCCCACCCCGAAAATAAAAGTACTTTGTAATTACAAGTCAAGCTAAAAACATATATCCAATTAGAATCTGTAATGTCAGGTACAGGTAACGGTACCTTTCAGTGACGGCGTTTCTCCATAGGGAAGAAAAGTAAGTGAACTATGCTGTCTTTTAAAAATTTCGATATCCACAAAATTGAACCTGTCAAATTGATTTATTTTCTGTTTTCGGTGAGAAGTGAGTCGATAAATATGTATGACACCACGGATCCGTTATTGTAATCATACATTAAATCAAACAAATGCAGTTTTTATTGGCAAAATTGAATAATAAGTATCTGATGTTATACTATATATTTACTACTTGTTTATTATCCTATTAACCTTTTGATAGATCTACTATTATCGGACCACCATAAATTTATTATCTCAGTACCATTTGGCGACATGTCCGTATATCTATTATCTAGAATAATTGTTAAAATGAAAACTTTAAATGGACGGATTTCCGGTTCTATATATCGGTTATTGGGTGTGTAATATATTCATAGACTTTAGAAAGATAGCGATTGGTGTGGTAATCGTCTTACATTTAAATTACAAGACAAAAATAATCTTATCCAAAACATTTCACAACAAGTGTTAGAGTTACGTCCCTTTAATCTTGATTTTTAAGAAATTGTAATGTACAAAGGTACACAACTCTGGTGATCCTAGAGAAATTGGACTTTTAAAGGTCGACTACGAGAACGAAATTTAAATATAAAGAAGATCATGTATCCATGATGTTTTACGAT